>NC_079324.1:58112191-58714139 GCF_029931775.1 Euleptes europaea | reverse complement strand
GATCTCCTGCTATTACAGCTGATCTCCAGCCGATAGAGATCAGTTCACCTGGAGAAAATGGCCACGTTGACAATTGGACTCTATAGCTTTGAAGTCCCTCCCCTCCCCAAACACTGCCCTCCTCAGGCTTTGCCCCAAAATCCTCATGCCATTGGCGAAGAGGGACCTGGCAACCCTAGCAGATCATGAGAGGGTGGGCAGGAAGGGCTGAGTCAGTGTTTGGCTCTCAAAGCCCTTTCTCACATGCCCAGGGAAATGCCGATCGGCACTTTGGGCTCAGGAAGGAATTTTCCTCCAGGCCAGATTGGCCAGAGATCCTGGAGGGGCATGGAGCAAGGGTCACTGGGTGTGTGTTTGTGTGTGGGGGAAGTACTTGTGAATTTCCTGCATCGTGCAGAGGGTTGGACTAGATGACCCTGGAGGTACCTTCCAACTCTGTGATCCTACGATGCAAAGAATTTCCAAATCCAAAGTTGGCAACTTGACACTGACATGGTTTGAATGGACAGAGGGAGAACTGAGTGACTAACTTGTGTTGGATTGACAAAAGACCGAATAACGGAATGGATACTAATTGGTTACCTATGATACATTATTCAGATTCATTTATTAATATGGTAAATGCCATTAAAACATTCATATCAGTTACAGAATTAAAACTGGAGAATGTACAGTAACTAAAACTATAGGATATACGATTCATAGACAGTTTGTATAATTTAAACAGACCCCGAATTAATAAAACATTCTCCATTTTAAGTTGAGTTACCAAGCCCCAGCTTTGTCTGACGGATCTTATATATTGTGGCACAGAATTTAGCTACTTGCTTCACCCTCTGGTCTGATCCTTCCCACAGGAGACTCCTCAGTCTCCCTTCCCTGGAGCTATCCTTTTATTAGATTAAGGAAAGGGGAAATTAGCTTGTATTGGACTTCCTGATAGAAAGAGCACCTGAAAAAGACATGTGCAGTAGAGTCAACTTCACTTGACTTGCAGGTGACTTCACCTGACTTGCAGGTCAAAGCTTTAATACATCACAAATAGTAAAAAATAAAAAAAATAAAAATAAAAACTGCATTAAAATCAAAAGCATTTTGGCCACAAGGCTTTCCTCAGTGGTACAAATACACACCATAAAGTGTTAAAATACACACCATAAAGTAAAATATTAAAAATACAAAATATACCATTTCTGAGCAAAGCTTTAAAACACACAAAAAGAAGTAGAGGCAGGGCGATGTCGTGGTTAGGAGCAGTGGAACCAGGTTGGTTTCCCCACTCCTACACATGAAGCCAGCTGGGTGACCTTGGGCTAGTCACAGCTCTCTCAGCCCGACCTACCTCACAAGGTGTCCATTGTGGGGAGAGGAAGGGAAGGAGATTGTAAGCCGGTTTGATTCTCCTTAAAAGGCAGAGAAAATTGGCAAATAAAAACCCACTCTTCTTCATAAGTGAGGTAATTCCCCTTTCATTATTGCTGTCAATTAGGACCACCCAAAATCATTTTCCAGCCCGCTGTTGTTAATGGTCTCTGTAAGCAAGGTCAGAATGACTCGTAGCTGTGTAGTACATATATCCACATTCAGGAAGCATTGTAGGCTGATGGTTTTTCTTCCCTTTCTGTTTTGGTTTTGACACTTGCGTTGGCACCTGAACGGCACAGGGCTCTTTAAGCGCCATAAGGCACCCGCTCTTTATCCTCACCGCAAACGTCAAGCTTCACGCTGTCAGAAGCTCTCTGAAAAACCCAAACCCAGTATTTTTTTTTATTCCCCCGTGCCGAAACAAGAAAACACACAGTCTGTCATTTCTCCTGTAGTCATGGTTTAGTGACCCGTGAAATCCAAACCAGTTCATTGAGCAGGAGAGCTAAACTGAAAAACAAAACCCCAAATTAGCACAAAAGGGAGCAAAAAGAGAGAGAGAGAGAGAAGAGACTGCCTCGGGCCACAGCTTTTTATTTTTGAACATTCATCTCATTGAATGGTGCTGGTTAGTTATGAAACAATGCTTCTGCCTTGCATGTGGGCTCCGCTTGACACCTCCTTTCGGAGGCACAAAAAGCTTCCCGGGGGAGATGATTTCAAAGAAGGCGCCGGGATTTCTTTTGTCAAACGGTACTGGCTTTTTATCAACAGGCAGAATCCTATCGTGTTCAGCTTAGGGGGAAAAGGTGGTGGGAGAAACGGGGCGGAGGTTTTTTGATTTGTGAAAGGCTCAGAGGAAAGGCCCCATCCCTGCACCCCATCCCTCTGAAGGAGTCCACAGAAGCAAAGGAAAAGAAGGCTGGACAAACACTTGTCAGGGATGCTTTAGGCTGATCCTTCTCTGAGCAGGTGGCTGGACTAGATGGTCTGTATAGCCCCTTTCAACTCTACGATTCTCTTATGAATATTTTAATGGCTTTGCCGTATTAATAAATCTGAAACTCTATGATTCTCTGACTATGACTGGGGAGGATCAAATCTCGTCTGTCCTATGAAGCTCATTGGGTGACACTGGGCTAGACACTGTCAAGTTACCTTACAGGGTTGTTCTGAGTAAAAATGAAGGAGAGGGGAACAATGTACTCCACACTGAACTCCTGAGAGGAAGGTCAGGATGAAAAATGTAATAAATTCACCTGCTTGGTCTAAGTATTACCTGGCCGTCTCCTGTTTGCACTCCATCACTGGCCAACCACCCTGTTGAGGTGGTGGGGGAGGAGGTCCACGGTAGTGAGAAGCAGAGGTGGTGTGCCATTGCCTTCCTCTGCAAAGTGTTCTATGATGGTTTGCCATTGCCTTCCTCTGCAAAGGGGCGACCCCTTTGTGGGCTCATACAATTGGACCCCCTGTCCCAAAGTTCACCAAAGTTCGGTGACTGTCCAAGGAGAGTCCCTTTCAGCCACGCTGCAAATTTGGTGACTCTACCACCCAAAATGTCCCCCCAGGAGCTTCGAAAAAAAACCCATAGACCAGTGGTTTTCAACCTTTTTTGCGCCACTCCTCCCTTCCCCATTGTTCAGAATATAATTCCCCCCTTCCCAAGATAGTTTAACTTAAAAAAAAAACCCTACAATTTTACTGATTGTACATATTCTACAGGACATCACATTTTGCTGAATAGTGGTCCCAATTCCCCCCCTGGAACCCTAAAATCCCCCCCGGGGGGAATTCCCCCCTTGTTGAGAACCCATGCCATAGAACCCATGTCATGGGCCTGAATTTTTCGGTAAACCCGGTAATAAACCGAATACCAAAATTTAACGGTATGGGTATTTGGCTTATTCTAGGTTTACCAGAAAAAAATCGGGCCCAATTTACCGATTTTGTTTTTTTTTTTGCTCAGCCTTAGGCTATACCCTCCATTTCATATCCCTCCACATACCTAGGACAAGATATTTACCATGGGTGCCTCTTTTGTGCCATTGGATTTGCTCCCCCCCTCCCCAATTTTAGCAATTCTCTACAAGTAATGGCAAGTGGATAGAAGCCCCGTGGAGCAGAGTGTTAAGCTGCAGTACTGCAGTCAAAAGCTCTGCTTACGACCTGAGTTCGATCCCGACGGAAGTCGGGTTCAGGTAGCCGGCTCAAGGTTGACTCAGCCTTCCATCCTTCCGAGGTCGGTGAAATGAGTACCCAGCTTGCTGGGGGTAAAGGGAAGATGACTGGGGAACGCACTGGCAAACCACCCCGCAAACAAAGTCTGCCTTGGAAACGTCGGGATTTGACGTCACCACATGGGTCAGGAATGACCCGGTGCTTGCACAGGGGACCTTTACCTTTAATGGCAAGTGGACTAATTTATTTGCAGAAGTCAGCAAAGATCACATTCATGTGTGCTCAGACCTCCTTAAGTAAAATATAAACCTCAGCTTCTCTGAAATTTAGAGCCCCAAATCAATAATGGACATGAAATCATCAAGTTTAATATCAAACACTATGAGCCCAGGTTATCATTCTTCTTGATATAAAACTAATTCTGCTCGATGATAAAATGTGACATGCTTGGCTCATAAACCAATGTGGTGAAATAAACTCGCTCAACTCACCGTTCAAATTTCTTGCAATGAACTTCTTCTGTACAGTAAGCTATTAGAGATGGGGTCTCTAGGGAGGACTGTGGGTAGTTTAATGTCTTACAGATATTTGTGGAGTGTGCTCTTCTTCCATTGCTGAACTTCACCTTCCAGATTCCCAGATCTCTTCTGTACAGAGGTCCCATTCCCCCAGTGGAGGGTTTGAGAGGCAGCAGGAGTAAAAATAATAATAATAATAATTAAAAAGGAAGTGACGAAGGGTAGCTCTAGGAATTACCAGAATTCCTATAGTTTCCAGAATTCCTGTAGAGTTTCTAGTGATTCCTAGAGCTACCTATATCACCTCTTTTTTTTTAATCAGAAGTGATATGGCACTATAATTGTTTTTTGATTGGAACTGCTGGACCGAACACATATTCATTTATTTATTTTCGCCTTTTATATCCTATGTTTCTGCCCAGTCAGGGCCACCCAGGTGGATAAGTTACAAACAGCGCATTATAAAAACAGATCATAAAACCTATTAAAAGAAAAACTAATCTACATATGTAAAATACAGAAAAGGCACTTATAGGGCAGGAAGGATGGGTCACTGAGGGAATGCCAGATGAAATAAAAATATCTTCACCCGCTGGCAAAAGACACTGATATCACGGGACAGACTAATATCCCTGGGGAGGGCGTTCCATAATTTTGGTACCACAACTAAGAAGTCCCTCTCTGGGGAAGTCACCCATGTAACCTCAGAAGGCCAGTTCACACAAGCATGTTGATCACTTGATGATCAGTATCAGGTGGTGGCATATGTGAATTGTCCAGTCACCATAGAAAACCACAGATCAAACTTGCATATCACTCCTTTCTTGACTAGGCCCAAGTTAAAACATGCATATGCAATAACTGCCACATCTAGTGCCAATGGGCATGTTGAATCAGCGCTCACAGGCAACCTGTTGGTTTTGGTTCGACCTTCCGGGGCAACAGAAAACAACTGGGGACCACCTTGTTTATGACAACCCTTGAAGTACTTGGAGATACCCCTCTCAGTCGTCTCCTCTCCAGGCTAAACATACCCAGCTCCTTCAACCTTTCCTCATAGGACTTGGTCTCCAGACCCCTCACCATCTTTGTTGCCCTCCTCTGGAGATGTTCCAGAGGTATCATTCCTACATGTCCGCCAAATTCAGCATAGCCCTCATAGCAATCTGAGACATCTCTTTGTCCTGTTGATCCTTTGAGTTCTAGCCAACTCTCTGAATCAAAACATGTTCACTCCTGGAACTGGAAAGTGTTACCCACTAAAATAACATGTCCTCAGAATGTGGCGTGAGTCAAGCAAAAAGAACGGGAACAAGCAGTGAGTGAACATTAACACATCTTAGTTGAACTGAAAGATGGACAAAACATCCTCCCACTTCTTCCCCTCCCTTTCCCGGGTTCTGCTGTCTGTTCTGAGGCCAGAGCATTTGGGAACAAATGCCTTGTATGTCTTTACTTGAAACGTGGGTGATGATTGCTGGGAGATCAACGCTGGTGAGAGAGAACTAGTGTAGCCTAGTGGCTAAGAGGCTTGGCTGTGAAACCAAAAGTCTCCGGTTTGAATCTTGTCTCTTCCATGAACTCACTAGGTGGCCTTGGTCAAGCCCTTTCTCTCAGCCTCACATCTACAACATGACGGTAAGAAAGCACTCTAAGAATGTGCCCGAACACATGAAGCTGCCTTATGCTGAATCAGATCATTGGCCCATCGAGGTCAGTACTTTCTTCTCAGACTGGCTGTGGCTCTCTAGGGTCTCAGGTGGAGACCTTTCACATCATCTTTCAACTGGACTTGGTGGGGATTGAACCTGGGACCTTCTACATGCCACGGAAATGTTGTACTGTTGAACCTCAGTCCTTCCTACCTGTTTATTTAGATTGCCTTTGGAGGACTTCCTGTTGACTGATGGGCTGCTATGGAAGACGAAGAAGAAGAAGAATTGGTTTGTATACCCTGCTTCTCTCTACCTTCAAGGAGTCTCAAAGCAGCATACAATCACCTTCCCTTCCCCACAGCAGTTACCTTGTGAGGTAGGTGGGGCTGAGAGAGATTGAAGAGAACTGTGACTAGCCCAAGGTCACCAAGCAGGCTTCATGTGTAGGAGTGGGGAACCAAATCCAGTTCTTCAGATTAGAGTCTGCTGCTCATGTGGAGGAGTGGGGAAACCAACCCAGTTCACCAGATTAGAGTCCGCCGCTCATATGGAGGAGTGGGAAATCAAGCCGTTTTCCAGATTAGACTCTGCCACTCCTAAGCACTACACTACGCTGACAGACCTTCTCAGTGGTGGCATCTCAATCCTTCTCCCTCTCAAGAGCCTCCCCTGGCTCTCTCACTAATCAATCAAATATGTGCTTATCTTGCCCTTCTGTCAGCTCAGGGCACATCCGTGGTTCTCATAATATTATGCCAGGTCATCTGCTGAAGCTGGAGGGTGAAAGATTCAAAACAGATAAAAGGAAGTATTTCTTCCCACAAAGCATAGTGAAAATGTGGAACTCCCTGCCCCAGGATGTGGTGATGACTGCCAACTTGGAAGGCTTTCAGGGGGGAATGGACTTGTTCATGGAGGAGAGGGCTATCCATGGCTACTAGTTAAAATGGATACTAGTCATGATGCATACCTATTCTCTCCAGGATCAGAGGAGCATGCCTATTATATTAGATGCTGTGGAACACAGGCAGGATAAATGCTGTTGCAGTTGTCATGTTTGTGGGCTTCCTAGAGGCCCCTGGTTGGCCACTGTGTGAACAGACTGCTGGACTTAATGGGCCTTGGTCTGATCCAGCATCATTTTTCTTATGTTCTTATGCTATCCTCTCTACAACCCTGTAAGTTAGGTTAGGCTAAGCATGACTGAATGGCCAAAGGTCAGCTAGTGACCTTCATGTCTGGGGGTTCGAAGAGAGGACTCTTAGATCCTAGTACAACACTCTAATCACTACACAACACTGGCAGCCACCACACTAATGGGCATGAAGCCAGCGTGGTGTAGTGGTTAAGAGTGGTGGTTTGGAGTGGTAGACTCTGATCTACAGAACCAGATTTTATTCCCCACTCCTCCACATGAAGCCAGCTGGGTGACCTTGGGCTAGTCACAGCTCTCAGCCTCACCTACCTCACAGGGTGTCTGTTGTGGGGAGGGGAAGGTGATTGTAAGATGGTTTGAGTCTTCCTTAAGTGGTAGAGAAAGTCGGCATATAAAAACCAACTCCAACTTCTCCTCCTCCTCCTCCTCCTCCTCCTCCTTCTTCTTCTTCTTCCCTACCAGAGGAGAAGACAGTTGGGACAACAAACAACTCACTGTTGCTTCAGTGCCTTTTATTTTGTTCCTATATTTGATTGCCTCTGAAACTGTAAGGATATCTTGGAACTCTTTGGCATGTTTTGATTTTATATCGATGTTAAGCTTTCTTTGTGATGGATAGATGGGTGATAAATGTTTCATATAAGCTATTACAATAAATAAATAATAAATATCTACCTTTCTAGGCAGCTGGAAGGTTTTTAACAAGATAATGTATGTGACGCAGGCCTGTATCCTCACACTCTGCTCAGCAAAGTGTGAAGCCATCCTTCCAGTCTAAGGGGCCTTCTTACAAATCAAGTGGAGGCACAAACCCATGATGCTGCCTTGTACTGAATCAGACCCTTGGTCCATCAAAGTTAGTATTGTCTACTCAGACCAGCAGCGGCTCTCCAGGCAGAGGTCTTTTACATTATCTACTGCCTGATTCTTTAAACTGGGGATGCCAGGGATTGAACCAGGGACCTTCTGCATGCCAAGCAGATGCTCTACCACTGAGCCACATCCCCTGCTCCTGGATCTTGTGGAGGAAGTTGGTTCCTTAAACTGGAGGAAGGCTTCAGACTTTGCTGAGTGAAGTGGGAGGATGCAGACTACTTTTTGCACACATATAAGCACCTTCCATCATCTATCTATCTATCTATCTATCTATCTATCTATCTATCTATCTATCTATCTATCTATCTATCTATCTATCTATCTATCCTGGTCATTCTAGAGGCTGACAATGATACAAAACCCACGAAATGGCTGGGCTATATTTCGCAAGTGGGAGGGAAGGCGGTGTGATTTAGTCCGATCTTCTCAGAAGCTAAGCAGGATTGGTACTTGGATGGGAGACCACCAAGGAAGGCTCTGTGGAGTCAGGCAATGGCAAACCACCTCCACTTCTCACTTGCCTTGAAAGCTCTTTGCCAGGGTTGCCATAAATTGGTTGCAACTTGACGGCACTCTACACACACATGTATTTAGCAATGAGAAAATATTCCTTATTTATTTTATTTTCTCGTTCATTTATACTTTTGTTGGTTCGCCAGTTTTCACTGTGGGTTCATAAATTTGTACTGTGTATTCCTGTTGTGTGTGTGTGTGTGTTTACTAATTGTAAACACACAATGTGTGACACTATACTATCTGTATAGAGCTGATTTTGCTAAGCACACATAACATTAAAAATGCATCATGCTACAGAAAACATGGTATAAGGAAACAGAAAATGATGCAAAGATAATCGCAGAGTAGATTTGCAGAAGGGGTAAGTAAAGTCAGAATGGGGGCTTTGTTATCAAAACCTCAGGGATGAGAAACTGGAGATTCTCTGATGGTATCTCATATTCTGACATTTAAATACAACATTTTTCTGTTTGGTTATCAATAGACAAAGTTCAGTCAATGCGGACGTTAGCAGACACATCTAAGCGAATGGCATAATTTCATAATTGTAACTTTCTGTGCACCTGCTCTTTCCACAGACAATTAATGGTTTTCCGTTAGCCTGCAAACATGATCTTTCCCACTCGTTTTCAGATTAACATGCCGGCAACAGAAACAACCAATATTCTGAGTCACCATGTCAAAAATAATGAAGATTTTCCTCACTGATGCATACATATTTCGCCTGTAATCTTGCCACTTGAGAATGACTGGGATCCGGAGGGGAATGAATGAAACGCGATGGAAATTACATGCCTGTTTACTCTGTCAGAAATTCAGCAGGGTTGCTTTTGCTGAGGGTCAAGGATATGGCCAAGATCCATAGAACTATGAAACTCATGCTATGCACTAAAGGGGATCTAGAGGCTCGAATGTCCCCAATGCCAGCCCACCACAGTTTGTCATTACAACAATCCTGCAAGACAGCCAGTGTGGTGTAGTGGTTAAGAGCTGTGGTTTGGAGTGGTGGACTCTGATCTGGAGAACCGGGTTTGATTTCCCACTCCTCCACATGAGTGGCAGAGGCTAATCTGGTGAACTGGATTTGTTTCCCCTCTCCTACACATGAAGCCAGCTAGGTGAACTTGGGATAGTCACACTATCTCAGCCCCACCTACCTCAAAGGGTATCATGGAGAGGGGAAGGGAAGGTGATTGTAAGCTGATTTGATTCTTCCTTAAGTGGTAGAGAAAGTCGGCATACAAAAACCAACCCTCCTCCTCCTCCTCCTCCTCCATGGCAAATCACCATCTAGATCTTCCCAACAGCTTATAAACAACACTTAAAACAGTAGAAAACAACACAGAAAACAAATTAATCCAACCAATTAAATAGTTCAGCCAGCCAAAACAGGACCATCGATATAATTTGATTTCACCCTTCCTCCACGGGGCTTGGGGGAACAAGGTAGTTCTCTTCAGTTTGTCCTGACAAAAATCCTGTAAGGCAGATCAGGCCAACATCACCCAAGCATCCTCATGACAGAGTGGGACTTTGAACTCTGGTTCTCCTTGGCCATAGTCCAACTTTAACCACTACATCACTTGGTTCCAAAATTAGATAATGGGGAGGGGGCGTGGCTGAGTGGCAGAGCATCTGCTTGGCATGCAGAAGGTCCCAGGTTCAATCCCTGGCATCTCCAGTTAAAGGGACTAGGCAAGTAGGTGATGTGAAAGACCTCTGCCTGAGACCCTAGAGAGCAACTACCAATACTGACTTTGATGAACCAAGGGTCTGATTCAGTATAAGGCAGCTTCATGTGCCATTGGTTTGGATCTACAAGGAGGGGCTTTGGCTCATTGGAAGAGCCTCTGCTTGGCATGCAGAAGGTCCCAGGTTCAGTCCCTGTCCTCTACAGTTAAAAGCACCAGGTAGGAGGTAATGTGAAAGACCTCTACCTGAACCCTGGAAAGCTGCTGCCAGTCTGAGTAGACAGTTCTTAACGTGTTGGACTGAAGGTCTGGTTCAGTACAAGGCAGCTTCACCTGTGACTTTAGGGAAGGGGCTGTAGCTCAGTGGAAGAGCCTCTGCTTGGCATGGAGAAGGTCCCAGGTTCAATCCCCGGCATCTCCAGTTAAAAGGGGACCAGGCAGTTGGTGAAGTGAAACATCTCTGGAGAACTGCTGTCAGTCTGACAGCACAACAGACTGATGTTCTGATTCAGTGTAAGGCAGCTTCGTGTGTGACTGTACTTCATTGTCTTGGTTGATGGTTCTATTGTTTCATTCATACCATTTATATTTGTACACATCATTCTTCTTAACAATTTACATAACATTAATCTAAGAATTCTATTGAGCACTGCATTTAAAAGAAGAAAAAACACAGGACAGAATTCCCTGGGAGGGAACAGAAAACAGTAAAGACTCAGGGGTTCATTTCTTATATGCAGAACCAAAATGCAAATGTTGGAACTGAACCGGGAAGCTTGTGAAATTCAGTCTCAGCCCCAATAAACATCAGCTGACAACAGATCAATATTAATTGCCTTTTAAAGGTTCAGGCAAACTGAATGGGACAGAACAAATCTCAAGTAAACCCTATATGGGACAGCCATGAATAGATCCCTTAAGGGATTTTTAACCTTGGAAGGAGAAGGAGAAGAAGAGGAGGAGGAGGAGGAAGAGCAAGAAGAAGAAGTGGAGGAAGAAGAAGAGCTGGTTTTTATATGCCGACTTTCTCTACCACTTAAGAATCAAACTGGCTTACAATAATCTTCCCTTCCCCTCCCCACAACAGACACCCTGTGAGGTAGGTGGGGCTGAGGGATAGGGTTGCCTGGTCCTTCTTTGCCACAGGCGGGAGGCTTTTGGGGCGGAACCTGAAGAGGGTGGGGTTTGGGGAGGGGAGGGACTTCAATGCCATAGTCCATTTGCCAAAGCAGCCATTTTCTTCAGGGGAACTGATCTCTATCAGCTGGAGACCAGTTGTAAGAGCACGAGATCTCTAGCTAGTACCTGGAAGTTGGCAACCCTACTGAGAGAGCTCTAAGAGAGCTGTGGCTAGCCCAGGGTCACCTAGCTTGCTTCATGTGTAGGAGTGGGGAAACCAGCCTGGTTCACCAGATTGGCACCCCCCGCTCATGTGGAGGAGTGGGGAATCAAACTCGGTTCTCCAGATCAGAGTCTACCACTCCAAACCACCACTCTTAACCACAATGCCACGCTGGCTCTCTGTGTACAGGCTAGCAAGACCTCGTCAGATATTGGTCATTTATGCATGGTTGCTTTAACCTCCTTTATTTCCCATTTCAGCCAGGATCAAAGTAACCCGGGCTGGGGGAAACTTTATGCATTGGCTGGACTGATCAGGGACGAAACTGTGTGCTAATGGAGGCATGAATACAGAAAAGCAGGCTCTCAAGTTCAAATCAAGTCCCACCCCTTTAAATGCTGCTCTGTAATTGACTTCGCAGTACTCTCCCTGAGAGAAGAGTTCCTTCCCCCCAGACCCAACTGCAGCAGAAAAAAGCATTTTAAGAACAAAAAACAAAAAACGGAGCAATCTGAAAGAAGGTGGGGGGGGGGAGAAATCCAAGCCTCGAATTCCTGCCTCTTTACACACTGCTTCGTGATTGACTGTGAGAGAAGCCAATCTTCTGTGCTTCCCCTGTTTGGCTATCTGCATGCTGCCTTGAAAAGGAGTTTGGAAAAGCGTGGGGGCAAAGCTCATCCCGAGAACAGAGTATGCTCGCTCTGTGACTCTGGAATGAGCCAGGATGAACGGTTTAATTTGGACCAGAAGAGGAATGGGAAAAGCCGGGTTAGTTTTGCGTTGAAACAGCGTCGAGCTTCCAAGAAATGAGGTAATGTGCACACTGAAAAATTTGACCCTGGCTGAAACAGGGAATAAAGGAGGGTAAAGCGACCGTGCATAAATGACCATTGTAAGCTAAGCAGGGTCAGCCCTGGCTAGTAGCTGGATGGGAGACCACCAAGGAATACCAGGGTGATGACCACCAAGGAATACTAGGGTCTGAATGATCCCATGCTACCCGACAGGATTCAGCTGACAGCTGCCGCCACCGCTAGCAGTGAGACAAATTGGAAACGTAGCGCAGGCTTTAAAAAAAAAAAAAACCCACAAACCAGCCTCTCTTCCCCTCCATCCCTGCTTAAACCAGAATCTTGCATGCATTGATGATTTGATTGCAGCAATTATTCTGAGCAGATGCATTCTCTCTTCTAACAAAGTCTGGACTTTTTAAAAAAATAAAAAAAACTTATTTTTTTTAAAAAAAACCTTTGGGGGCCAAATGAGCCATGTGGGCGGGCAATTTCCGCGGTTCTGACGGGCTCCCCCCATTTTTGTTCTGCGGAGTGAAAAGCCCAGGCCTGGGGGTGGGGAGGCCTGGGGGTGGCCTCTCTTTTTTAATTACATGGAAGGGATGAGATGAAGGTTTACAGGAAGGTTTCGGGAATGGCGGGACATGTCTGATGGTTTTGGCAGCCGGCTGAGAGGCCTGTCAGTCACCATGGGAACAGGAGGCAGGGCATGCCCCCGCTCGCGCCGCAGCGAGGCCTACCACCTGGCTGAAGGTAGAGCAAGCCGACGGGATAAATTTTTAATCGCCATAAATTGCCTCTCCCTCCGCTGAAGGTTTCTTGTCCCTTTCTAAAATATTGATGAGTCGGGAGCAAAGTTCTTCTGATGGAGAACGATCGGGGTGGGTGGCAGGAGGATCGCTGCTCAAATAAAACCTTCATCTTACAAGGGGGGGGGAAGTGTTTCCTCTTTTCGTGGTCTTTCCCCTCTTTAAAGTTTGCGTTTAGAAATAGTTCCTCATGCCAGCCAGGATTTCAGCCTCCGTGAAAGGCAGGGCTTGCTTTTCTTCTGTGGGATTCCAGGCTGCAAATGACTGCTAAAAAGGCAAACAGGTAGGGTTGCCAGGTCCCTCTTTGCCACCGGTGAGAGGTTTTTGGGAGGAGGGCGGGGTTTGGGGAGGGGAGGGACTTCAATCCCATAGAGTCCAATTGCCAAAGCGGCCCTTTTCTGCAGGTGAAGTGATCTTTATTGGCTGGAGATCAGTTGTAATAGCAGGAGATCTCCAGCTACTACCTGGATATTGGTAACCCCACACACAGGTCTATCTTTGTCATTCAGTGCTATAGATTAGCTAGTTTGGGATTTAAAACAAGAGGTGCAGCACTAAAGTTGGACAGGACAGCATCTGGAGGAACCTGGAACATTTTGAGACTGGTGGGAAGGGCTGGAAGAGGGGACATGGGGACTACAACATTGGCAGCATTGCTACATCACTTCCAAGGACAACCCCAGAAGTGACAACGGGTAGCTCTAGGAATTGCCAGAACTCTATGGTAATACCATGGAGTTTCTGGTCATTCCTAGAACCACCCTTTGTCACTTCTGGGGTTGTATCTAGAAGTGATGTAGCAACATCAGTGAGGTCACTGTATTTCCTGCCACCACTCCACGCAGTGGTGAGTAATGAAGCTTGCCAGTGGGAGTTAGGGTTGCCGCCGGTGGCAAAGAGAGACCTGGCAACCCTAGTCTGGAAGAGTCTTTCAATTTGGCTGCCTGCACAGAGAGATGGCAGGGTCCGGGCAATCCCCTTCCCACCCTGTGGCACGCCACATACAGGCGAGGTCATGAGAAAACGAACCTTCTCGGCGCTGAGCCGCCCACCCTGCGACCACCCGCAGAGAAACCCGGGCGCAACCGAATTCTCCTCCTCCGCAGCTTGCGAGCCGAGTGTCACGTCTACAAGCAATTGCCAGCCATTAAATGCACGTCTCTGCTCGCTGCGCTGGACAGGTTAGGCCATTTGTCAGCAGGTTCCGACAATCTTCTTGTAAGTAAAGTGGCCCCCTGGGCTCCGGAGACTGCGCTACTGCGGTGCATTACTCGTCTCTGACAACTGATGTATTGGATTCATGTCTATCAGAGAGGCCAAACTTTCCTTTAATATACTGTGTAGGCCAAAGGAGGACAATTCCCCATCAAAGTCAGCCTTTATTAAGAAGACGGGGGCGGAAAACGAGCCGCGCTCGGCTCCATCTCGTTCTATTAGAGTCTGATGGGGGTCAGAGAGATGAAATGCAACACCCGATTGGCCTCGCGGGCGTATCGGTGTGCCGGCTTTCAAACTGGGTGCCGTGCAAAACAACGCACATGAAATCCCATTGAATTCAGTGGCTTTATTGGGTTGCCAACCTCTAGGTGGGGCCTGGGGATCTCCCGGAATTACAGCTGATCTCCAGCTAACAGAGATCATTTTCCCCTGGAGAAAATGGCTGCTTTGGCGGGCAGACTCTATGACATTATTTCCTGAGAACCAGTGTGGTGCAGTGGTTAGGAGCAGCAAACTCTAATCTGGAGAACCGGGTTTGATTCCCCACTCCTCCACACAAGCGGTGAAGTCTAATCTGGTGAACTGGATTCTTTCCCCACTCCACATGACACCAGCTGGGTGACCTTGGGCTAGTCACAGCTCTTAGAGCTCTCTCAGCCCTGCCTACCTCACAGTGTGTCTGTTATGGGGAGGGGAAGCTGTTTGATTCTTCCTTAAGTGGTAAAGTCAGCATATGAAAACCTCTTCTTCTTCTTCTTCTTCTTCTTCTTCTTCTTCTTCTTCTTCTTCTTCTTCTTCTTCTTCTTCTTCTTCTTCTTCTTCTTCTTCTTCTTCTTCTTCTTCTGGCATTCAAAGGGAGTTGTGCGTTGTGTGAAGAAATACTTCATTTTCTCTGTTTCGAATCACTCACCACCCTGCATTCTAGTATTATGAGACAAGGAGAAAAGCTTCTTCCTGTCCAGAGGGCAAAGACTCATTCTCTTCTACTCCATAAGGCAATTCTAGACCAGATTCCAGTTGAGAATTAGAACCATCCCAATGACAAGAGTAGTGTGAGGATGCAACCAATTATTTAGGAAAGGGGGCAATTCTCCCCTGCTGGAAACATTCAAGTAGAAGCTGCCCAACCATCTGTTGGCAATGTCCTGGTGTTTATTTCCTTCCTTCCTTCCTTCCTTCTCCTTCCTTCCTTCCTTCCTTTATACCCCACCTTCATACCATGCTGCCTTCCCCCCTCCATCTTCATGCTTAAAGTGCTGTTAAGTCACAGCTGACTTATGGCAGCCCAGTAGGGTTGCCAGCTCTGGGTTGGGAAATACCAGGAGATTTTTGGGGCAGAGCCTGAGGAGGGTGGAGCTTGGAGAGGGGAGGGACTTTGATGCCATAGAGTCCAATTGCCAAATTGGCTATTTTCTCCAGGGGAACTGATCTCTGTTGACTGGAGATCAGGTGTAATAGCTAGTACCTGGAGGTTGGCAACCCTATTCCAGACTCTTCTTGGACTCTAATCTGATTTTGCCTTTTCCCCAGTTGCTTCCATGCTGACCTCTCCTTCTGCAAAGGGAAAAGGTCTCCCTGTCGGTCTTCATTTCAATGAAATCATTCAGTTCCCTAAACAGCCGGTGTGGTTAAATCATTCCAGTGTTGGACTAGGACCGCAGAGTCCTGGATTCAAACCCTCACTCAGCCACGGAAGCGGGCTGTGTGACTGATCTCTATCAGCTGGAGATCAGGGGTAATAGCAGGAGATCGTCAGCTGGTACCTGGAGGTTGGCAACCCTACAGCCCAGTAGGGTTTTCATGGCAAGAGACTAACAGAGGTGGTTTGCCATTGCCTTCCTCTGCTCAGTGACCCTGGACTTCCTTGGTGGCCTCCCATCCGATTTTTAACCACGACCGACCCTGCTTAGTTTCTGAGATCTGACAAGATCAGGCTAGCCTGGGCCATCCAGGTCAGGGCCCCTCTCTCTTTGCAAGCCACTAAAAACATTGAGAAACCTCAAGTGGCCTTTTGACTCCATGCTGAAGGCGATCACTGCTTGCATTCAACTCCCAAACTACCCATATAGGTATGCTGCTTCTCCCTCCCTTCTTTCCTTGCCCCCATTAATGAGATTCTTCTGTCAAGTTGAGACAGAGTTCTTTTGATTCATCACATCACAAGGGGGGGGGGGCTCCAGGCTTTTGCTGACAGCCTAAATTCTACCCATCTCTTTAAAACACGGAGGCATTAATATTAGATATAAATAGATCGGTTCTCACACGCCGCTCGTCTGGGGAGCCCGTGCCACTGACATCTTTAGGAGGCCTATTACGGCAGGAGAATGTTCCCTCTGACTATTATATCACCTGAAAGCTGAATGGCTGTGTGTCGGAGGAGGAGGAGGAGGAGGAAGAAGAAGAGGAAGAAGAAGAAGAAGAAGAGGAAGAGGAAGAGGAAGAGGAGGAGGAGTTGGTTTTCATATGCCAACTTTCTCCACCACTTAAGGGAGACTCAAACCGGCTTACAGTCACCTTTCCTTCCCCTCCCCACAACATACACCCTGTGAGGAAGGTGGGGCTGAGAGGGTGTGACTAGCCTGAGGTCACCCAGCTGGCTTCATGTGGAGGAGTGGGGAATCCAACCCAGTTCTCCAGATCAGAGTCCACCGCTCCAAACCACCACTCTTAACCACTACACCAAACTGGTTTTCAGGAGAACAAAGAGACAGTGGTCATATTCCACTTTGAGAACCACAGAAGACAATAATCAGATCAGTGAGTAGGGTTGCCAGGTCCCTCTTTGCCATTGGCAGGAGGCTTTTGGGGCGGAGCCTGCAGAGGGCAGGGTTTGGAGAGAGGAGAGGCTTCAAAGCCATAGAGTCCAATTGCCAAAGCGGCCATTTTCTCCAGGTGAACTGATCTCTATCGGCTGATCAGTTGTAATAGAAGGAGGTCTCCAGCTAGTACCTGGAGGTCGGCAACCCTTTCAGTGAGCCATTTGTTCCCTCGTGATCTATCCATTCAAGAATGCAAGCATTTGGGGGCATTTAAGACATTCCCAGGGGTGGGTGGAGGAAGGGCTGCTTCTCACTGGGGATATGTGGCGGCTCAGGAATCTTAGGGGAATGCAGACATGAATGAACAGAAGGGAGCGACAACTGTGGGAAAGCCTGCATGTTCCAGTCCCAGAAGGAAGTCCAGAGATTCATCTCATTAAGCTGGAACCCGGGAGAAGTAGGGCCCAGAGCAGAGAGCAATTCTGAAAACTCAGAAGACTGGAAGGGAAAAGAAGAAGAAGAAGAAGAAGAAGAAGAAGAAGAAGAAGAAGAAGAAGAAGAAGAAGAAGAAGAAGGAGGAGGAGGAGGAGGAGGAGGAGGAGGACGGGGAGGGGGAGGAGGAGAAGAAGAAGAAGAGGAGGAGGAGGAGGAGGAGGAGGAGGAGAGTTGGTTTTATAAGCCAACTTTCTCTACCTTTTAAGGAGAATCAAACTGGCTTACAAGCTCCTTCCCTTCCCCTCCCCACAACAGGCACCCTGTGAGGTTGGTGGGGCTGAGAGAATTCGGAGAGAATTATGACTGGGCCAAGGTCACCCATCAGGTTTCATGTGGAGTTACGGGGAAACCAAACCCGGTTTTCCAGATTAGAGTCCACCGCTCCTAACCACTACACCATGATGGCTCTCTTCAACCCGAGGACTTCAACATCCGACTGTCCAATTTGTACTTGTAAGATCTGAAAAATAGTTGGCCATTTGCAAGTTGCATTTTCCTAGGCAGGTGGAGGAAACTCTGTCCAAATGATGGGGGGTGGGAGAGAAAGGGAAGGTTTTTGCGCTGGAATACTACAGAGCCCTCTAATAAGAGTGATGCAAATAAACTTTGCTGCAACAAATCATATGCCGGCTTTACATTTGTGCCAACAACAGGGTAATAAACTGTTGTGTACGAAGCATATTTTATAATTACTATAACACCGTGATTAAACAGCAATTAGGAGTGGTCCATCTTCTTTAGATACATTGCTTTGGGGAGTATCGTGCTTTCCAGCACTTCGAGAAGTGGAGCGTAATTAACATCCTTGCTTCCCGCGTTGAAATATATACCACTGCTGTTGGGTTTGTGTTTGCTGGCTTCATTAGTAGGGTCTCTCCTAGGGTTGCCAACCTCCAGGTACTAGCTGGAGAACTCCCCCTATTACAACGGATCTCCAGCCGATGGAGATCAGTTCCCCTGGAGAAAATGGCCACTGTGGCAATTGGACTCTATGGCATTGAAGTCCCTCCCCTCCCCAAACCTTGCCCTCCTCAGGCTCCGCCACAAAACCTCCTGCCAATGGCGCAGAGGGACCTGGCAACCCTAGTCTTTCCCCTTTTCTTCCTTGACTTGGCTAAACTGAAATAATTGACCTTTCGCTCATTGGGGCCTTCCCTGTACCTCCACCCCAGCAGTTTCTCCTAGCAAAGTTTGCTAATCTGTGCACTAGCAGGGTTAGATGGCATGGAAAAGAAGAACTTCTCAAATATATGTCAGTGTTTCAGAATACCACTTTTACTCAGTCATAAAGATTGTAACACTGACATATATTTGTATATTTTATAATTGCATTCTGGACTTTAATGGATTTAGACCACTGAAGAAGGACACATGGCTGAAGGGGGGGGGGAAGAAACTCAACCTGAAAGTAGAATGAAACCAAAGGGGTTGAGCGATTAAAATATCAACAAATATATGTTTCATTATTATGGTTTCCTACCTACCCGAACTCATGTGCCCTTTTGGACATGTGGCCCCGGTTTTATTATGAATCCTGGGCAACCCAAGCAGGGTTCAGATTATTCCCACTTCCGGTCTGGTGTGTCTGAAGAACAGGACGGCTCCCGAATGCAGAGGATGGCTATCGTTGCCCTAGGTAACAGCCTTGGGAAAAGACAAACCAGCCAGGGCTTGGAAGGTGGGCAGAGTGGAAAATTAGGAGCGGATGAGTAATGAAAGACAAGGTCTTGTGTGATGAGAAGCAACTGATGATTTGTCTGTGATTTATCACAATCCCTCGGCAATTTATTTAAAGTGAGAAGAAAGAAAGGGAGAGTAAGGAGAGCGAAGGAAACTTTCTGGGTTGTTCAATCAATTAGGTTCCCCCCCCCCCATTTCCCTTTGGCTCTTTCAAAACACATTAGGCAAAGCTAAGAAGGTCCAGCTTCTTTTGTCTCATCATGATCTGCCTGGACTCTCAATTTCAACAAATTACTCTGTTGCAAATGAATCTCACAGCTGAAAGGGAAAAAGAGGTCACGGTCAATGCCTTTCGGAAGGATTGTGTTTGCAAGGATATAGTTCCCTGCCCCATAGGGCCATAGGGGGCAACAGGGTTTGGCCATGCCTGGCCCCATGGATAGGTTTGCCAACCTCCAAGTGGAGATCTCGCAGAAGGGAAGGTGATTGTAAACCGGTTTGATTCTTCTTTAACTGGTAAAGAAAGTCAGCATATAAAAACCACCTCTTCTTCTTCTTCTTCTTCTTCTTCTTCTTCTTCTTCTTCTTCTTCTTCTTCTTCTAAAACAACTTTGGGGAGTTTGTGCACTCATGTGGGGGTATGAATTGCTACACTGTTTTCTGCAGCCATATTGGAAGAAATGGGGGCTTGGAATGCCAATTCTCCAGCTTGGCAGAGTGGAGCAAATCCTGGGAGAGCAACCCATCATGTGACTCATGGCCGTTCCCTCCCCCTTGTCAATTCCAAATACGGTTGTCATGGCCAGGCTCAAAATTGGAAGCAGAATTTGCCTCCCTTCGAATGCACTCATCCTGTCCAGCTCTGAGCTCTGGGTTGCATATTTCTTCCATCTGGGAGCTGAAGTGGATCTTCAAAACACAGAGATAAAATGTTTCAGCTGCTCTTGAAATCAGCAATACGGCTGTAGCAAAATGTCAAGCACGTAATTTTTTGTTTGTTTGTTTCCATTCCATTTGGCACGAACACGGAGAGTTTTACAATTAGACTTTGGGAAAGTGCACTGCCATCCTGAATGCAGCCTTGGCCAGGGATGTGTGCAGTCAGAATCTAATCATAGCCCAAAACGAATACAGCCCCTTATTTTATGTCATTATCGGAACTAATCTGAACTGGGAAATTAACGACGTTCTTAAATAATGAGAAGAAGAAGAAGAAGAAGAAGAAGAAGAAGAAGAAGAGCTGGTTTCTATATGCCAACTTTCTCTACCACTTCAGGGAGACTCAAACTGGCTTACAATCACCTTCCCTTCCCCACAACAGACACCCTGCGAGGTGGGTGGGGCTGAGAGAGCTCTAAGAGAACTGTGACTAGCCCAAGGTCACCCAGCTAGCTTGGTGTGTAGGAGTGGGGAAACAAATCCAGTTCACCAGATTAGCCGCCGCCGCTCATGTGGACGAGTGGGGAATCAAACCCGGCTCTCCAGGTCAGAGTCCACCGCTCCAAACCACCGCTCTTCTGCCGGAAGTCATTCGTCCTCTGCATTTTGGGCCACTTTCTGGGGTGGATTTGATTCGACAAGGGCAATGGGGAGGGAGTGACGAACGTGATGGACAGGTAGATTCACCAACTAGTGGAATGATCTCATGCCTCTGCCCCCCAAACAGAATTGTGCTGGAGCTCCTGGCCACAGAATGTTGTGGTGGAGGAAAGTGCTGTCAAATCACAGCTGACTTATGGTGACCCTGTAGGGTTTTCAAGGAAGAGACATTCGGAGGTGGTTTGCCATTGCCTGCCTCTGCATGGGCTGAGAGAGTTGAGAGAGAACTGTGACCCGCCCAAGGTCATCCAGAAGAAGAAAAATAAGAGTTTGTTTTTCTACCCCGCTTTTCTCTACCTTTAAGGAGAATCAAAGTGGCTTACAGTTGCCTACCCATAATAATTTCTTTGGGAGCAGTCTTATTGGTGTATTGAGGTGAGTCTTGTCTACTCTAACCAATCGTGGCTCTCTAGGATGTCAGGTGGAGATCTCTCACATCACCCACTACTTAATCCTTTCTTACTGGAATTTGTTGTGATTGAACCTTCTGCACACCAAACAGATGCTTCACCGCTAAACCAGCCCTTTCTTTATTTTGCAGATGGTTAGGATGCCACCTGGTATTTGGATGGGAGGCCACTAAAGAAGCACAGAGTTGCTACACAGAGGCAGACAACAGGAAACCAACTCTGAACATCTCTTGCCTTCAAATCCCTACAGCAGGGGTCCCCCACCTTTTTGAGGCACCTTTGGAATTCCAAATGTAAATCATATAGATCAGCCAAATGCATAGAATAATATACACAATCATAGTACAAGTATGTAATAATATAAATATGAGTGTACCTATACATACACTAACGATACAAAGGATCAAACTATTAATGTTATACAATCCTATGCCTAAATAACTACCAAATATACAATAAATCCAAAAAGTATAACACATTTCCACATTAAGGCAGCACGACTCCAACAGTAGCAGCTTGTTTCCAACCAAAGCTAGTACTAAGCAAATCAACTCTAGACATTAGGAAGAATTTTCTAACAGAGCGGTTCCTCGGTGGAACAGGCTTCCTCAGAAGGTGGTGAGCTCTCCTTCCCTGGAGGTTTTTAAGCAGATGCTCGATGGCCATCTGTCAGTAATGCTGATTCTATGACCTTAAGCAGAGGATCTTGGTCATCTTCTGGGTGTGAAGTAGGGGGTCACTGGGGGTGTGTGGGGGAGGTAGTTGTGAATTTCTTGCATCGCACAGGGGGTTGGACTAGATGACCCTAGTGGTCCCTTCCAACTCTGTGAGTCTATGATTCTAACCTTGGAAAAGAATTCTTAACAAGAAATGCTTGAAACGGAAAGATCTTTTTCATGGGTTTCTCGTCTTCCAAGCCAAGCGTGCTGAACGGTAGTGTAAAGATCTGTCAGCTGCTGCTGATGGAAAAATTAAATGTGTTATCCACACCCACCCATTATTAGAAGAAATAGATACGCCTCAGGATCATCACGTGGGAGTCATTCTTTTGCTCACGATGCTGGGATGGCGTCACTTTGCCAGAACCTCGCCTCTCGTCTATTTTGACATTACTCATTGCTTTCCAATACGATAAGCATCTTAAACCCAACCTGGTTAATCTCGCTAAATTATACCTTATTCACCTGCTGTGCTGCCATTGTTTCATGCAGTCGCGACTTCTTAAGGAGGTTTGCAAAAGCGGTAAGTGACGGGAGTCTTGTGGGATGTGAGAGTAGGTGAATGTAGACGGGAAGCAGAGATGAATTCTAAGCATCCCTTTGGAGAACCAGTTCGTTAAAAGGGATGGGATTTTAAACAGAGAAAAGCCAGAAAGCCCCCCTGATAATTCACACGTCTTATCTACAGTTTTATATCTCTTAGACTTAATAAAGAGCTATCTGTATTCAGAGCACGAACACATCAACACACATGAGCACATGAAGCTGCCTTCTACTGAATAAGACCCTTGGTCCATCGAAGTCAGTATTGTCTACTCAGACCGGCAGCGGCTCTCCAGGGTCTCAGGCAGAGGTCTTTCACATCACCTGCTTGCCTAGTCCCTTTAAGTGGAGATGCAGGGGATCCTAGAGGCACCCGGTTGGCCACTGTGTGAACAGACTGCTGGACTTGATGGGCCTTGGTCTGTTCAAGCAGGGCTTTTCTAAAGTTCTTAAGTGCAGGATTTGGGGAGGGAAGGGACCTCAGCAGGGTACAGCGCAATTCAGTTCACCCTCCAAAGGAGCCATTTCCTCCAGGGAAATTGATGTTGGTCATCTGGAGACCAATTCTAATAGCAGGAGATCCCCGGGTCTCACTTGGAGGCTGGCAACCCTAGACAAGAGGCCTTTCTGCTAGTAGAAGTGGAAAGCAGAGCCATCAGCGGAATGGATCCCAACCAGTGCCTTTGTCGAGGCCTTTCTTGCCATTTAGAGATGGTAACTAATTCTGCCTCGTTTTGTTTGCCTCAAATATTTCGTTTCATTTCAAATAAATTAGCTGGCTCACTTCCATGGAAGCTGGAGAGGGGGACGAGGTTGGGGGGAGGCAGAGAAAGCAGGAACTTGTGTGCTTTCTGTTCTGAATCCTTTTCTTTCAGGCTGGTTATATTGTTGAACGTTCTGGGAGCCTTCAGTGAGCACCTCTGGCTGGCTGACAGCTGCACAATAACTCGGCGAGGACGGCTCTGCATGGCACGAGGGATGCCAAAAGGTTTCGCTCGCATTGCTGAGCGGAACAGATCTCACGGCCAAGATCAGCTGAGCCGACGCTCTGAAAAATCCCAGACACCAATGGGGGAAAAAAAGGATTCATCTCCACCTTCCAGGAATGGACACAAGCCTCCGGAGAGAGTTCTCCTTGGTGTCAGGAATTCTCCAAGCTGCATCCCTGAGAATCCCCAGGCTCCCCCATTCCCAGGGGCCAGTTTACACCATCAGCTTAATCCTGGGGGCAAAGCATTCCTCAGAGGCTTCCGTTTGCATCAGGGACTGTGGGAGGTAGTTTCATGCTTCAAAGCTCTCTTCTGCAAAACAGTGTCCCATAGGGTTGTCATAAGAAAGGCCCTGCTGGATCAGACCAAGGTCCATCAAGTCCAGCAGTCTGTTCACACAGTGGTCAACCAGGTGCCTCTAGGAAGCCCACAAACAAGACAACTGCAGCTGCACCGTCCTGCCTGTGTTCCACAGCACCTAATAGGCATGTTTCTCCGATCCTGGAGAGAATAGGTATGCATCATGACTAGTATCCATTTACTAGTAGCTATGAATAGCGCTCTCCTCCATGAACATGTCCACTGCCCTCTTAAAGCCTTCCAGGTTGGCAGCCATCACCACATAAGAACATAAGGAAAGCCACGCTGGATCAGACCAAGGTCCATCAAGTCCAGCAGTCTGTTCACAAAGGGGCCAACCAGGTACCTCTAGGAAGCCCACAAACAAGACGACTGCAGCAGCATTTATCCTGCCTGTGTTCCACCGCACCTCATAGAATAGGCATGCTCCTCTGATCCTGGAGAGAATAGGTATGCATCATGACTAGTATCCACTTTGAGTAGAAGCCATGGATAACCCACTCTTTCATGAACTTATCCACTCCCCTTTCATGACTTCATGTTGACATTTCCATCCCACCCTTCCCTCAAATGGCATTCTGAAGTGGCTTGCAAAGCAAAGAAGTAAATGGGGTAGAGAAAACAATGGGCTCCACCCTGAGTCCCTTAGGAGAAGGGCAGGAAAAAAATGGATTGATAGACAACCACAGCATAAGAACAACAGAACGGCCCTGCTGGATCAGACCAAGGCCCATCAAGTCCAGCAGTCTGTTCACACAGCGGCCAACCAGGTGCCTCGAGGAAGCCCACAAAGAAGATGACTGCCGCAACAGCATTTGGACAGCCCTCTCCTCCATTAACATGTCCCTCTCCTCTTAAAGCCTTCCAAGTTGGCAGCCATCAACACTTCCTGGGGCAGGGAGTTCCGCAAGCGAGAAGACTCCTACCTGTGTTCCACAGCACCTGGAACCTTCTGCAGGCCAAGCAGATGCTCTACCGCTGAGCCATGGCCGCTCCTCCAGCAGCGATATAGTTTTTGTGTGTGTGTGAAGGGAAGTGTTTTCAAGAATGCAGGTTGAAGCTAGGGTTGCCCAGTCTCCCTCTGTAGCAGGATGCCCCCCACATAGAGTTTCCAGCTCCTAGTTGGGCAATATCTGGAAATTTTGGGGGAGAAGCCTGAGGAGGGTGAGGTTTGGGAAGGGGAGCAAATGAAGTTGCCTTCTACTGAATCACACCCTTGGTCCATCAAAGTCAGTATTGTCTACTCAGACTGCCAGTGGCTCTCCACGGTCTCAGTCAGAGGTCTTTCACAGCACCTACTTGTCTAATCCCTTTAACTGGAGGTGCCGGGGATTGAACTTGGGACCTTCTGCATGCCAAGCAGATGCTCTACCACTGAGCCACGGCCCTCCCCTCCTTCAGTGGGGTAAAATGCCGTAGAGTCCACCTTCCAAAGCGGCCATTTCCTCCAGGGGAACTGATCTCTGTTGCCTGGATATCTATTGTAATAGCCAGAGATCTCCAGCTACCACCGGGAGGTTGGCAACCCTATCCCACTGGCATGCTCTGTTGCCTGTCCCCACCCAGAGCAGCGGTGGGAGAAATTTTTTTAAAGTGATGTTGCCCGGATCACTGGGTTTGTTTGCTTTGGTACCAAACAACTCAAACTCCTGTCAAACAGGTTGACATTGTCTTCTCCCCCACCCCCAGAAAAAATCTGCCAGTGCACAAAAATGCTGTCAATCTAAACAGCTAGGCAGCCATTAACGTTGCTTAGGACTACTTAGATCAGCACTGAACGGCTGGGCTTATTTATGATGGATTTCGGTGATTTGTGACTGATTGGTCTCTTCCAGAAAGGGCCTGCTCAGTGGAGCAGAGGAGCAGCAAGGAAGGGGAGAAAACAGGACTCCGTTGGGCTGTGTGGGAATGCGCAGGTGTGCAAAAACTCGGGTTGCCAGCTCTGGGTTGGGAAATACCTGGAAATTTTGTGGGGTGGAGCCTGAAGAGGATGGGGTTTGGGGAGGGGAGGGACTTCTATGCCGTAGATTCCAATTGCCAAAGCAACCATTTTCTCCAAGGGAACTGTTCTCTGTCGCCTGGAGATCAGTTGTAATAGAAGAAGAAGAAATGTTGGTTTTTATATGCTGACTTTCTCTACAACTTAAGGGAGACTCAAATGGGCTTACAATCACCTTCCCCTCCCCACAACAGACAGCCTGTGAGGTAGGTGGGGCCGAGAGAGCTCTTAATAGAACTGTAACTTGCCCAAGGTCACCCAGCTGGCTTCGTGTGTAGGAGCGGGGAAACAAATCCAGTTCACCAGATTGGCCTCCACCGCTCATGTGGAGGAGCTGGGAATCAAACCTGGTTCTCCAGATCAGAGTCCACTGCTCCAAACCACTGCTATTAACCAGTACACCACACTAGCTCCAATAGTAGGACTTCTCCAGCCACCACCTGGAGGTTGGCAAGCCTAGCAAAAGCTGATTGTGCTTCTGCTATACTTTTGGTGGTGGAAGGGGCCATCATGTTCCAACTGATTTATGGTGACCCCGTAGGGCAGGGGTGTCAAACATTAGGCCCGGGGGCCGGATCTGGCCCTTTGAGAGCTCTTATCTGGCCCACAAGCCAGCCGAGGCATGAATTACCAAAGTTTGTTAAATAAAAGAAAACACTGTAAGAGCGTTATAGTTTTAAGCATGTTTGTATTTTAAATTAAAAAATGAATTAAAAAAATAACATCATTTATTGGCTTGGCCTGTAAAGTTTGTATCTCCGGTAAAGGTAAAGGTCCCCTGTGAAAGCACTGGGCCATTCCTGACCCATGGGGTGACGTCACATCCTGACTTTTACTAGGCAGACTTTGTTTACGGGGTGGTTTGCCAGTGCTTTCCCCAGTTATCTTCCCTTTACCCCCAGCAAGCTGGGTGCTCATTTTACCGACCTTGGAAGGATGAGAGGCTGAGTCAACCTTGAGCAGGCTACCTGAAACCAACTTCCGTCGGGATCGAACTCAGGTATCTCCGGTACCTGGCATTAAATTTTATGGTACACGTGGCCCGGCCCGAGGTCGGCATCCCTGCCGTAGGGTTTTCAAGGCAAGAGACTAACAGAGGTGGTTTGCCATTGCCTGCCTCTGTGTAGCAACCCTGAACTTCCTCGGTGGTCTCCCATCCAAGTACTAACCAGGGCCGACCCTGCTTAGCTTCTAAGATCTGATGAGATCCAGCTAGCTTGAGCTGTCCAGTTCAGGGCATGCTATACCTTTTTTTTTTTTTTTTTTTTTGCAGTAAAGTCACATTTGACTCATGACAACTCCTGCTGGGGTTTTCAAGGCAAGAGATGTTTGGAGGTCGTTTGCCATTGCCTGCCTCCGTGTCGCAACCCTGGCAAGAAGAACTGACTCAACCTGTTGAACAGGCACAAATGGGCTGATGAAGAAATGGGCGGATCATTGAGAAACTGGCTTCCTGTTTGCGCCGGACAAACAGAATGGGAGCTGAACTGGCCAGTGTTTGAGCATCCCTAATACGTAACAATTTTTTGTCTGGATTGTGCCTGCAACCTTGACTGAGGGATGTAAGAATGATGTCTGTGATCTTGAACGTAAGGCCAAGAATAGGACCCTCTCTTATTATTTTCAGACACCATGGAGAGCCAGTGTGGTGTAGTGGTTAGGAGCAGTGGAGAACCAGGTTTGATTCCCCACTCCCCCACATGAGTGGTGGACTCTGACCTGGAGAACCGGGTCTGATTCCCGATGTCCCCTACATGAGCGGCAGACTCTAATCTGGAAAACCGGGTTTGATTCCCCACTCCCCCACATGAGCGGTGGACTCTAATCTGGTGAACCAGGTTCAATTCCCTACTTCTCCACATAAAGCCTGCTGGCTGATCTTGGGCTAGTCACAGTTCTTTCTGATCTCTCTCAGCCCTGCCTACCTCACAAGGTGTCTGTTGTGGGGAGGGGAAGGGAAGATTATTGTAAGCTGCTTTGAGAATCCTTAAAGGTAGAGAAAATTGGGGTATAGAAACCCAAATCTTCTTCTTCCGGAGGAGGGAGCTACTGATCTGCTGTCTGCTGCACTCTTGCGCCACCAGCACCGATGGCCAGAGGGTGGTATTGCCGTTATCCCCTGGACGGTAATCAGGTGACACAAGCAGCCAATTAGGTTCCAGCTGGAGCGCTAAAGGTGCTGAGTCCATCCTGGCACTGTAGCAACTTGGCTTTCCGGCATAGATTGAGATGTTCTTGGCAACAAGAACCCTTTCACCTGCTTGGCTGACCGCCGGCTCCCAGCTCTGGCATCAGCTCTCC
Organism: Euleptes europaea; assembly: GCF_029931775.1. NCBI lineage: Eukaryota > Metazoa > Chordata > Lepidosauria > Squamata > Sphaerodactylidae > Euleptes > Euleptes europaea. Next base: position 58,686,170 of record NC_079324.1, on the reverse strand, counting down.
GAGCCGCCTAAGTGTGAACCGGCTCCCGGCCCAAAGAAACTCAATGCTCTTCAGTTCCTCGAGTCGAACGATCTGTTCCGTCATCTTCCACCCACCCATCCTTCCGTGCCATCGGCGTCGCCTGCAATTTACAAATCCTCCAGGAACGCAGGCGGCAGTTCGGAGGCACCGGCTCCTCTGCCGTCGTTAGGATGATCATCTATGGATGATAAACATTCAGAGAGTATTTTATAAGTGTGACAGCAGAAGGCAATTTCCCACACTGGGGCTGAGATAAAAGGCAATGATGAAGATAATGCATTTCTCCAAGTTTTGAAGTGCGAACAAAGTTAACGTAAATCACCGCCGCAGTTTCTGTGTTGGGCTTGACTGTTTTACTGTCGCAATTTAGTTACTCTTGCAACAAAAACAACCCCAAAATAAAGCTTCTGTATTTATGTTTGGATCCAAAAGACGTCGAAGCTTCAGGTGGAGACAGTTGCTTTCCTTGAAGAACAGTTCCAAGGAAGGTAATCCTCCTCCTCCTTCTTCTTGCTGCTTGCCTCCTTTTTACAGGCTTGCCACTTCTGCAGGTGCACCACCACTGATAGCCAGAGGCAGGTATTGCAGCTACCAGCTCAGCTGGGATCAGGTAACCCAAGGGAGCAATCCTATTTCACCTGAACTTTTAAACCATCTGATTCTGGTTGGCTTCCTCAGTTTGAGCAAACGCAGCGTTTGCTCCCAGACTGCGTTGGTCTCAGCCAGCCCATCCCCATTTAGGGCCCACTTGCCTTCAGACCAGCAACTTTGACAAATTCAACACTGGCGCCTCAAACTGGAACCAGAAACAAATTGGAATCCCACATCAATGGGTGAAGGCTCGAGCTTTCAACTCTGGGATGGGCAATTTGTGGAGATTTGGGGGCAGAACCTGGGGAGACAGCATTTGGGGAAGGGGATGGGGCTCAGCAGAGATGTGATGCCATATTGTTCACCCTTCATTTTGTCCAGGGTAACTGATCTCTGCTCCCTGACCTGGATGGCCCTGGCTAGCCTGATCTCCTCAGAAGCTATGCATAGTCAGCCCTGGTTGGTACTTGGATGGGAGACCACCAAGGAAGTCCAGGGTTGCTGTGCAGAGGAAGGCACTGGCAAACCACCTCTGTTAGTCACTTGCCTTGAAAGCCCTACAAGGTTGCCATAAGTCAGCTGGGACTTGAGAGCACTTTACACACACAACTGATATCTGTAGTCTGGATATCAGTTTTATTTCCAGGCAAACTCCATGTCCCTCCTAGAGATTGGCATCCCTATTGACAAAAGTCAACTCGGATGATCCTAACAGGGTCGTGTATGTCTGTTAATCTTGAGGTATTGAGTGACACCAAGAAGTAGGGTTGCCAGGTCCCCTCTGGCCATCGGCGGGGGAATGGGAGGGGGCTAGGGTTGCCCGATCCAGGCTGGGAAACTCCTGGAGATTTGGGGATGGAGCCAAGGGGGAAAACAGGGACCACAGTGGGGTACCATGCCACAGGGCCCACTCTCCAAAACGTCCATTTTCTCCAGGGGAACTGATCTCTGTAGTCTGGAGATGAGCTGTAATTCTGGGGGGATCCCCAGGTCTCCCCTGGAGGCTGGCATCCCTACTGAGAAGAGGTGGTGGATATTGGATATTTCTGCATGGTAACACTATGCAGCCCAAATTAAAATTACAGTGGGTGGGGAAAAAAACTTCTATTCTTTATGGGATTAGTTCAGGAATTTAGGGTGAGGCGGTAATATTTTGTTTTGCTATTGCCAAAATGAAAAGGTACGCCAAGGGAACCCTCCACAGATGTACTGCTCCATCTTCCTAAGGCGCCAGAAGGATTTTTGCCACTCCACGACAGAAATTAATATCCCACACAGCTCAGGAAAGAAAACGGGGGCTCGGATATGAACTGGAGACATTTTGGCCTCAGAACAATAACTTCCTCGGTTGAGTTAAATGCATTTTGACTCAGTCAACGCCGCTCTCCTATTGACAGGAGATAATCATATCCTACAGCACAAAATGATTATAGGTGCGGATGCTGAGCTGGGCTGAAGCCGTTCCAGAAGGTGGTCTGATACAATTATTATGTTACTGCTTGTTTATGGGTTTTTTTTTAAAAAAAAATTAGAATAGTCTGAAGACACAGTTGGTTGCCCTTGTTGGGATTTCACTCGACTTCGGCAGGCTGAAAACAACACGTTTCCAATATGATTAGGAGGCATTTGACCTGTGCAGCTGAACAAATGGGAAATAAATTGTATGCAGTTCGAGTGAGAGATTCAAAACAGATAAAAGGAAGTCTTTCTTCACACAACGCCGTGTTAAATTGTGGAACTCCCTGCCCCAGGATGTGGGGATGGCTGCCAACATGGAGGGCTTGAAGAGGGGAGTGGACATGTTCATGGGGGAGAGTTCCACAATTCCATGGCTACTAGTCAAAATGGCTGCTGGTCATGATGCACACCTATTCTTTCTAGGATCAGAGGAGCAAGCTGAATATATTAGGTACTGTGGAACACTGGCAGGACAATGCTGCTGCAGTGCAGTTGTCTTGTTTTTGGGCTTCCTAGAGGCACCTGGTTGGCCACTGAATGAACAGACTGTTGAACTTGACAGGCCTTGGTCTGATCCACCATAGCCTTTCTTATGTTCTTAATAGCCAATAGTTGGGGAGGGGCTGTGGCTTGGTGATAGAGTGTGGTGCTCCCCCTGGCTGTCCCTGAAGGCTGTCCCTTGGCTGTCAGGTGGGCATCAGCCCCTGAGTTCCTCAGGCCTCCGAATGGGGAGAGGGGGTGGGCTATACCACCTGGTTCCTCTCTCCCCCCTGGATACCTGCATTCATAGGCCAAGAGCAGAATCGATTGCTTCCTCCAAAGCCTGCTGTGGGAATAGAGATGCCAGACTCCAAGTAGGAACTGGGAATCTCCCGGAATTACAGCTCATCTCCGGACTACAGAGATCAGGTCCCCTGGAGAAAATGGATGTTTTGGAGGATGGACTCTATGGCATTGTATCTCATTGAGGTCCCTGTCCTCTTAGGGTTGCCTGCTCCAGGCTGGGAAACACCTGTAAATTTTGGGGACGGAGTTTGAGGAAGGTGGTGTTTGGGGAAGGGAGGGACTTCAATGGGGTATAATGCCATAGAATCCACCTTTCAAAGCAGCCATTTTCTCCAGGAAAACCGATCGCTGTCGCCTGGAGATTGGTTGTAATAGTGGGAGACCTCCAGCCACCACCTGGAAGTTGATTATGAAATATCACCAGTACTGCTAAGTTAGTTGCTAAGAAGAGCCAGTACTAAGCCAATATATACTCAATAGAATTCAATGAACAACTGTGTATTCCAACAATTATACGACAATACAAACATTGTAACAGTAATGTGAATGTGCAAACAAAAGTTTTTTCAACAACATAAGCAAAAACCACACAAAACAACAACACAAAACAACAGCAGTCCACAAGGGAGGACGGAGAAGTCCACTGGCATGGGGCTTGTGAGCCTCAAACAATGAACAGTCTCAATTGGACCACAAATTGCAAATCCACGTATCAAAAGTTTGAAATATGCAAGAACGCGGCACAAAGTGCCCAGCAAAGCTCAGAGCCCTTATCTGGAGACCGTGGTAAATGTTAAAGACTGAGCTATTTTTAGCTACATGAATTTTGCGGGTTCCACTGTGACTGCCAAAGAGATTTAATACTGGCTGAAGAAGCCAGTGTATATTGGTGAAAATGCTATACATCCGGAAGGCGTTCCCGGGCTCTGCTCTGAGCTTCGCTGGGCACTTTGTGCCACGTTCTTGCGTATTTCAAACGTTTGATACGTGGACTTGCAATTTGTGGTCCAATTGAGACTGTTCATTGTTTGAGGCTCACAAGCCCCATGCCAGTGGACTTCTCCGTCCTCCCTTGTGGACTGCTGTTGTTTTGTGTTGTTGTTTTGTGTGGTTTTTGCTTATGTTGTTGAAAAAGCTTTTGTTTGCACATTCACATTACTGTTACAATGATTGTATTGTCATATAATTGTTGAAATACACAAATTGTTGTTCATTGAATTCTATTGAGTATATATTGGCTTAGTACTGGTTCTTCTTAGCAACCACCTGGAGGTTGGCAACCCTTGCAGTAAACCTTGCAGCCCCTGTCAGTTGCCTTCCCCTTGGGCATGGCTTCTGAGGCTGGGAGAGGGCTGGCAATGAGTCTGTGGATGAAGAAGAAGAGGAAGAGTTGGTTTCTATATGCCGACTTTCTCTACCACTTAGGGAAGAATCAAACCGGCTTACGATCACCTTCCCTTCCCCTCCCCACAACAGACACCCTGTGAGGTGGGTGGGGCTGAAAGAGCTGTGACTAGCCCAAGGTCACCCAGCTGGCTTCACGTGGAGGAGCGGGTTAAGAACTCCAGTTCACCAGATTAGTGTCCGCCACTCATGTGGAGGAGTGGGGATTCAAACCCAGTTCTCCAGATCAGAGTCCACCACTCCAAACCACCGCTCTTAACCACTACACCACATGGGCCCATCCCCAGACACAGAGCATGCAAAAGGTCCCAGGTTCAATCCCTGATGTCTCCAGTTCAAAGTGTCAGGAAGTAGGGGATGTGTGGAAGACCTCTACCTGAGACTCTGGAGAGCCACTGCCAGTCTGAGTAGATGACACTGAGCTTGAGAGACCAATGTTCTGTTTCCATATGATTCCAAACCAGGCTTTTGGTCTATCTGTCACTCTCTAGGGGCTCAGAGAAAGCAAGGTCCTTTCCTACACCTGTCCTTAACCAGAGATCACAGGGACTGGTCAAACCCTGCTTCAATCAGTGGGTTCCTTCTGCCACTGACCTACAACTGCCTTGACTAGAGCTCCTGGTGTTCTGAGATGAAAGAACGGACCCTATGGCCCGATCTACTACAGGCAGCAGAATTAGTGATACTGTCATGGTCCTAGTGAATCAGATGCTTAGAAACGGAACTTTCCATGCTTACAATAGCCAAACCTGCTCACTTCTATTTGACCTTAAGTGTAGAGGAGCTGTCACTCACGAAAGCTCATACCCTGCCAGAAATTGTGTTCGTCTTTAAGGTGCTACTGGACTCTTGCTCTTTTCGATATCGGAAGAAGTGAGCTGTGGCTCACGAAAGCTCCTACCCTGCCAGACATTTCGTTAGTCTACTGGCCTCTTGCTGTTTTCTACTGCTATTGACAGACTAACGTGGCTCCCCATCATGATCTAATAGCCAAACCAATCAAAACTTTTGAGAAGGTGCCATTTCTTAGCGAGAGACTCTTCGCTTTACATTCAAAAAGTCTCACATGAACACATCAAGCTGCCTTCTACTGGATCAGACCCTTGTTCCATCAAAGTCAGTATTGTCTACTCAGATGGGCAGCGGCTCACCAGGGTCTCAGGCAGGGGTCTTTCACATCACCAACCTGCCTAGTCCCTTCAACTGGAGATGCCAGGGATTGAACCCGAGACCTTCTGCATGCCAAGCAGACGCTCTACAAACTGAGCCACAGCCCCTCCCCAGTCTCCGCTTCCGTCCTAGCATCTCCAGCTCAAGAATCCCAGGTACGGAAAGAGCTTTCTTTGTCTGAGGCTCCAGAGAACTGTCAGAGTAGACAAGATTGAGGAAGATGAACCAAGAGCAAAAGGCAGCTTCATATGTGATATATGTCTTCCGCTTGGCATTCACAAAGGGGAGAGCGTCTGTCCCCTTCGATCCCCGGCCGCTACTAGTTTTAGCTTCCTCCTCTAATCTGAAGGTCAAAGAGAAAAAGCATAGAGGGATCTGCCCCTTAGCAACACCCTTGAGCTTCACCCTTGAATTTATGGGCAAAACTTTGCCCTGAAATATGCCCACCTGGCTCCCATTTGGGCTCAAGGCTTACGCTCTCTTCCAAGATTTTCCCCGTAAATCTCCAGCTGTAAATTGCAATAAACAATACCGACTGGGGCTCTCAAAATGTTGTGCTGGGAGATCTTCATAAATCATCTCTCTTAAGTGTGCGAGGAATGGGACGGCCATCTTCCCCCTCTCCATCCCCCTGGAAATTCACTAGCATTTATTCTTCACTGGGGATTTCTCCCCTTTTCTATTAGCCACCTGAACTAATTTTTTTTTTAAAAAATAGTGATGGGGTGACGAGAGAAGAAAGTTATATGCCTTTTAAAAAACACAGCCCTCATCTTTCATATTAAATGAAAAGTCAATAGTTTTAATTGGAATTTTTTTTTAAAGCCTCTCATTTATCTTCTCACCCCCTTCCCCCTGTTTGCTTTTCAGGATCTGAGCCCTTTGCATTATCTGCAGGCAGCGCTGAAATGTTAAGCAACAGCAAGTAGAGTCCTTCTTCTGTTTTCTCTTGATGAAGCAGACCATTGTCGTAATTGCTTTTATGTCTCCCCCCTCCCAGCTCGAGGGAATAGCAACTCTAGCGGTGATATTTATCTGTGACTTGGAGAACTGATCTAGTGCGACTGATGATACTGGTATTTTGCAATGTTGTTTTCAAATTGACTGGCGTAGCAAAGGACAAAGTGAAGAATGTTATCTAACTTGCAATGTGGCAAGTGAGAGCACCCTCCTAATTTGCATTGTGGCAAGTGAGGGCCCCTTCTAACTTGCAGTGGAGAAAGTGAGGGCTCCCTTCTAACTTGCAACAGGGCAAGTGAGGGCTCCATCCTCTCTTGCCATGAAACGAGAAGGGCAGCTCCATTGCCTTAAAAACTAACAATTCTAAGTGACAACTGGCATTGCTGTCGTATGAAAATGTACTCTTTCACAAGAATAGAGTGGGAATCAACCTTTTTACCTGATGAAAACTGTAACAGGCATGATCTAGCCTGTGGCTCCACACCCCCAGAGTCATCTAGTCCAACCCTCTGCACAATGCAGGGAATTCACAACTACCTCCCCACACACCCCCAGTGACCCCTACTCCATGTCCAGAAGATGCCCAAGATGCCCTCATTCTCATCATCAGCTTAAGGTCATAGAATCAGCATGGCTGACAGATGACCATCTAACCTCTTCTTAAAAACCTCATCATAAGTTAGCTGCGACTTGACAGCATTTTACACACATACATCTCTTCCTTTCCTTGGTGTTGTTAAGAGCAGTGGACTCTAATCTGGAGAACCGGGTTTGATTCCCCACTCCTCGACATGAAGCGGCGGACTCTAATCTGGTGAATTGGGTTGGTTTCCCCACTCCTCCACATGAAGCTTGCTGGGTGACCTTGGGCTAGTCACAGTTCTCTTTGAGCTCTCTCAGCCCCACCTACCTCACAAGGTGTCTGTTGTGGAGAGAGGAAAGGAAGGAGATCGTAAGCTGCTTTGAGACTACTTAAAAGGTAGAGAAAGTCAGCATATAAAAACCAGCTCTTCTTCTTCTTCGAATGGTTTATTGGGCATTCAAAGGGAGTTGTGCTGACTGAACACTACAGAAGAAGCTCAAAGTCTTACACCCCTCCCCCCAAGACTCTCCTTGTTGATCCATAATAAATCATTTAATTTTGTTAAATTTTTCTAACCATTAAAATACAAACAAACACAATACATAACAACTAAACAAAAACAGCACAATACCAACATGAAAACTACAACATGCCAAAACAGGCTTTAGCTGACTGAACGTACACAATTTTGTTTTCTTCTTATAATCCACCCTATAACATACTATTCTGATTTGATGATATCGTATATACTACTTTTTTGTTCTTTCATTCATCTCATAATATATGTGCTTTACATTTGCATCATAAAGCTAGCCTCATAATAGATCCTTGTGATGCTCCGATGACATCATTCAAGCATCTTGGGCTGACTCCGTGACTCCTCTCCTCTGCCTCTCCCCCCAACTCTTTTCACAGCTTGGAAAGTGTGAAATTCCGCTTTACTCTGGTGGAGCTCTAATCTTCTACCCATCCCCTTGCAAACGTCGAAAGGAAAATAAAAATTTAAAACTGTGCAAAAGATTAAAGCGCTCGCGTGCTAATGAGAGCCATCTGTTTATTTCTTCCCTTATATATATAAAAAAATCTTTTCCCACCCCCCTCCCCTGAATTGGTGTGTGTGGGGGAATCAAAGCATTTCAGAGGCGTTTTCATGTTTGAAGCATCAGCAACGTGGCACATGGACGACAGCTTCCGCTAATGAACCCTCCGCAGAGGAGAGAACAAAAACCAAAAAAATGGAGTAAGAGACAATAGAAACAAATTCAAAGGCTACGTCGGCATCAAACCCTCCCCAAACAACGTTGTTGGTGTTGTTTTTGTTAGCTTATTTCTGAATGCTTCTCATAAAAGTTGTCAACTTTTAATCTTCCATCCTATTCATCATAATCCAGTCAACGGTTGCAAAAAACATTATCTGACGCAGGGAGCTTTGACTTGCGGAAGCTTCCGCCCTGAAAATCTTGCTGGTCTCTGTGGTGAGATTCAACACTGATAACAGGAATTATTTCTTCACACAACGCATAGCTAAATTGTGGAACTCCCTGCCCCAGGGTGTGGGGATGGCTGCCAACTTGGAAGGCTTTAAGAGGGGAGTGGACATGTTCATGGAGAATAAGGGTATCCATGGCTGCTAGTTAAAATGGATACTAGTCATGATGCATACCTATTCTCTCCAGGATCAGAGGAGCATGCCAAATATATTAGGTGCTGTGGAACACAGGCAGGAGAATGCTGCAGCAGTCATCTTGTTTGTGGGCTTAAGGGCTTCCTAGAGGCACCTAGTTGGTCACTGTGTGAACAGACTGCTGGACATGATGGGCCTTGATCTGATCCACCATGGTTATGTTCTTATGTTCTTATGTGCTACTGGACTCAACATTATCTCTCTTTTTTTTGTGTGGGGGGGAGTAATAAGTATTTATTGTGCGATTCCATTGTACAACTCTGGCAATTCTCTGCTTAGATGATCCCAGTCTTGTTGGCAACATCTAGTGTATCATGATCTGGAGCAAGATGGACATAAGCCCTTTTCTCACCATCAGGCTGAATCAGCGTGTTGACCTTGGCCACGTCAATGTCTTACAACTTCTTGACTGCCTGCTTGTTGGAGATCTAGTGTGGTGTAGTGGTTAAGAGTGGTGGTTTGGAGCGGTGGACTCTAATCTGGAGAACCGGGTTTGATTCCCCACACCTCCACATGAGCGGCGGAGGCTAATCTGGTGAACTGGGTTTGATTCCCCACTCCTCTGCATGAGCAGCAGAGTCTAATCTGGCGAACTGGATTTGTTTCCCTACTCCTCTGCATGAAGCCTGCTGGGTGACCTTGGGCTAGTCACAGTTGTCTCCAAACTCTCTCAGCCCCACGTAATTCACAAGATGACTGTTGTGTGTGTGTGTGTGTGTGTGTGTGTGTGTGTGTGTGTGTGTGTGGGGAGGGAATTGTAAACTGCTTTGAGACCCCTTATGGTAGAGAAAGTCGGCATATAAAAACCAACTCTTCTTCTTCCCCTTCCTCTTACGAGCCACGTGCAAATCCATCCCTGCCCCCCAGACCTGCACTGTGGAGAAGAAGGACAGAGCAGGAAAACATCCACCCACCGAGAACAAGGGCAACTCTTCCCAAAGACAGCTTCCTTTGCTACCAGCAGCCCGTTCCAAATCGCTACATACTGCAATGATGTCATCCCATTAATGACACAATCCCCGGTCGGCTCAGATCACCCCTGGGAATATTCCCAGGAGGAATCCTTCATAGATGTATGAACAAACGTGACAGAGAAACAGCCGATTGGGAGGCAAATGGCAGCCAGCAGATTCGGGGGAGGGGGGGAAAGGCAAATATCTGTAGTATTATGAGGTTTGGGGAGAATGTATTGGCCCTCCCCCCGCCAATACTCTCAACTGGAAAGTCAAGATGAGAAAACATTCAGCTCAGCCCTGCTGTTTCCTAATTAATTACAGTTTTCAACTAAGACTGTTTCAAAAAAAATCTAAGCCTCTTAAAGTTTTATCCATTCATTGCAACTTGAGCTTACATTTGCAATCACATTATACTCCGAAAGGGTATTATGTGGCAGCAGGAATGCAGAAGAAACGGGACCGGTAATAGTTGCCTTAACTTCATAGAGGCCTTTTGAGTCAAACCTTGACACGCTGGGGGTCTCCTAAGGGGCAGTGAACGGGCTTTCTGTGGGGCTGCCCTTAAAGACAACTGAGAATGTTTGGCTGGCGTGGAATACTTCAGCTTGATTGGATGACTACAGATAGAGGATCCCTTATCCGGACATCCCGGCTTACGATCACCTTCCCCTCCCGACAGACACCCTGTGAAGTAGGTGGGGCTGAGAGAGCTCTAAGAGAGCTGTGACTGGCCCAAGGTCACCCAGCTGGCTTCATGTGTAGGAGTGGGGAAACCAACCTGGTTCACCAGATTAGCCTCTCCCGCTCATGTAGAGGAGTGGGGAATCAAACCCGGTTCTCCAGATCAGAGTCCACTGCTCCAAAGCACCGCTGTTAACCACTACATCACGTTGGCTCTCATACCACCATCGTTCCATAGAACGTGCACAATGGAATAGCTTAGAAGGGTATTTTTATAATAGGTATATTGTTGTTCCAATGTCTGTGGAAATTATATATGCCATTTATACAGGGTCGATTCTGCTCCTCGCTCGATGCTGATTTTTTAAAATCTGACCTTTAAAGTGACTATTCACCATCCCGATGCAAGAGGAGAAAGTCAAACAAATTCCACCCCCCACTTGCCTGCTCCTTTGTTCCTTCGTTTGCATAGCCATTAGCAATAGTCATTTGCATAGCTAAGCCGGGGCTGGGATTCTGCATGCTTCCTTCAGTGAATGCTTCGATGAGGGGGTGGAGCAAATACAAAAGGTCGTGTTAAAGGGGCTCTTAAGAAATGCGAAGCAGGTATGCGCTGGCTTTGCAGTGACTTCTGGAATGATGGCTCAGCTTGAAGAAATGAAAAGAATATGTGGGGCACTTCAGCCTGGAACACGCTTCTAATTACCAAGCATAAAGGGCCATAAAGTCTTTTTTTTACTCTATTGTTGTTTTTATTGGTTGCAATACACCTTGGTTCTGTCGCTCCTCCTCCCTCTGACCTTGCTAATGGTGCAGAATGTTTTTCAGGGGCATGATATGGCCACCCTTTGGGCACTCCCTCCAGAAGAAGTTTGGTGCCTCTTGCAAGACCTCTTCTCATACAAAAGCTTTCTTGGAATCCTCCGGGCTAAGTCTAACAACTGGGGAACCATATCTATTGCTGATCGTATTGAGTCTTGCATGCATTCAAAGACTCATGACACGTCTCATTGGATGCTCATGATGCATGGGACAGCTTTGCTTTCTCAACGCTCCCATCAGCTCTCAAAGCGACAGAGTCAGGATGGAGAGGTGTCAGGGAAGCTTTCCTTTTCATTTTTGGGATTTCATTTTGAGCTTGCTTCTCCTCCCCGCCCCCATTTTCTTCTCACCATAACGCTGTAAGGTGGGTTAGCCAAAGAAGACGTCAAATGGCCCAAGATCATTTCCATGAAGAAGAAGAAAAAGAAGAGTTGGTTTTTATACCCTGATTTTCTGTACCTTTTTAAGGAGACTTCCTCTCCTTCCTTCCTCTCCCCACAACAGTCACCAATCTAGAGAACAGGGTTTGATTCCCCAGTCTCCACTCCTCCACATGAGCGGCTGAGGCTAATCTGGTGAACGGATTGGTTTCCCCACTCCTCCACATGAAGCCAGCTGGGTGACCTTGGGCTAGTCACAGCTCTCTTCGAGCTCTCTCTGCCCCACTTACCTCACATTGTGTCTGCTGTGGGGAGGGGAAGGGAAGATGATTGTAAGCTGGTTTGATTCTTCCTTAAGTGGTAGAGAAAGTCAGCATATAAAAACCAACTCTTTTTCTTGGGAGGTACGTGGGGCAGAGAGAGTTCGGAGAGAACTGTGACTAGTCCAAGGTCACCCAGCAGGCTTCATGTAGAGGAATGGGGAAACCAACCCGGTTCACCAGATTCGAGTCTACCACCCCTAACCACTAAACCACGCTGGCAGTGCTTCCTTCATTTGGTTCCCTTCAGCTTTTAGCCCTGATGCCACTCCATCCCACTGGGAAACACTAACCAGTTGACATTTCCTAAAGGTTAATATGCTCTGCAATATACCGTAAGGAGTATAAAAGCGGCTTACAATCACCCCCGCTCCCCACAACAGACACCTTGTGAGGAAGAAGAAGAAGAAGAGTTGGTTTTTATATGCCAACATTCTCTACCACTTAAGGGAGACTCAAAGTGGCTTACAATCACCTTCTCTTCCCCTCCCCACAACAGACACCCTGTGAGGTAGGTGGGGTGGAGAGAGTTTGGAGAGAACTGTGACTGGCCCAAAGTCACCCAGCAGGCTTAATGTGAAGGAGCGGGGAATCGAACCCAGTTGTCCAGATTAGAGTCCGCTTCTTTTAACCATTATGTTATGCTGGCTTATAAGGGTTGAAAAACCCATGTTCATGTGGTGAAAAAGTCCCACTTCTGCATTACGGCCCAAACCGAAAAACAGCCGAATTTCCCCTGAATCGGCAGTTTTTAGTTCGGGATGAACTGAACTCAAAAATGGTGGGAAACCGGGGGAGCCGAATTCAGCGAGTTCGGGAGTTCACGAATAAATTAGGCAAATTTGGGGCGCAGCAGCATAACGGTCAGTAAGCAGCATTCTCCCCCGGCCAATCGGTGGCCAAGCTGGGTCTTCTTCTGGCCAATGAGTCAGGATTGAGTACTGGAGGAATCAGCTGCTGCGCGGCCCGGCCGGGGAGAGAAAGAGAGAGAAATCCTCGTGGGGGGTGCCTGTGCACATTCGCTCCTTTCCGTGGCTGCAGGGGGCGCATTTTTGGTGGTAGAGAACCCAAACTTTCAGGGGAGCTTCAGACGAGCCTTCTTAAGAGACCCCCAAGTTTTGTAAACATTGGGTCAGGGGGTCCCGAGATATGGGCTTTCCCCTTTTCCCTATTGGGATGAATGGATCACCCGATCCTGTATGCATCTCCAGAGTGGCAAATCCAAGGCAAAACCTCCCGTGCTTAAATAGAATCCTATTGGATTACCCAGTCCTCCCAGCCCCTCCTGATGGAACAGAAGACAGCCACAGTAAGACCCCTTTGGGGGCTTTAATCTATAATTTTTCTCCTGTGTGTGTGTGTGTGAGGGGGGAAGCAGAGTCTGTGTGTGTGTGGGGAGGGAGCAATTTCTGTGGGTGGAGGGAGGAAGCCAAAGGGGGCTTTCACCCATTCTGCCTGGGGTGTGTGTGCCCCCTCGAGTCTCTCTCTCCCTGGTTTGAGGGGGGGGGCTTCAGTTGTGTGTCCATTAGGGCTGTTGAATTAAAAAAATTTTGGTATAGTTCGGATTCGGCTGCATTCAGCCCGTTTAGATTCGGGATATGCCGAAGTCCGAACTCCCCCACTTCGGATCCATTCAATTCGGCGGGAATTCAAAGTTCGGGAAAAAATTCGGCCGAATAAAGCCATTAAAAATATAATCGCGCCTTTCCGTGGCTCTGGGGGGGCATTTTTGGGGTTAAAGGTCCCAAACTTTCGGCAGAGCTTCAAAGGACGTTTATTGAAAGACTCCCCAGGTTTTGTAAAGATTGGGTCAGGGGGGGCTGAGATATGGGCCCTGAAAGGGGTCCCCCCACCCTTAATGTGCATCTCTCAGCAGAGCTTGCCGCCCACGCACAAAGCTCCCAGCCCCGACAACAGGTGAGAGATTTGCAAAGCAACTGCAAAACAACACAACCTTGTTAAACAACACCTTTGCAACACACAACTGAAACCTCCCCCCTCAAACCAGGGAGCGAGAGACTCGAGGGGGAACACACACCCCAGGCAGAACCGACGAAAGCCCCCTTTGGCTTCCCCCCCCACAGAAACTGCTCCTTCCCCACACACACACAGACTCTGCTTCCCCCCCACCACACATACACAGGAGAAAAATTATAGATTAAAGCCCCAAAAGGGGTCTTACTGTGGCTGTCTTCTGCTCCATCAAGAGGGGTTGAAGAGGACTTGTAATCCAAGATGATTCCAATTAGGCACGGGACTTTTTGCTCTGGAGAAGATGCACAGGATTGGCTGATCCATTCATCCCAATAGGGAAAAGGGGAAAGGGGAAAGCCCATATCTCGGGACCCCCTGACCCAATGTTCACAAAACTTGGGGGGTATCTTAAGAACACTGGTCTGAAACTCCGCTCAAAGTTTGGGATCTGCACCCCCAAAAATGCGCCCCCTGCAGCCATGGAAAGAGAAAAGGGGGGAGGCGATATTTCTGCCCCCACTGAACCCATCTTTACAAAACTTGGGTAGTATCTTAAGAATAATTGTCTGAAGCTATGCTAAAAGTTTGGGGGCTATATCCCCAAAAAAGCGCCCCCTGCAGCCACATAAATGGAAAAAGGGGGGGAGGGAAAAGGTGGGAGAGCCCATATCTCGAGACCCCCTGACCCAATGTTTACAAAACTTGGGGGGTATCTTAAGAAGCTTCATCTGAAGCTCCAGTGAAAGTTTTGTGTTTGTACCCCAAAAAATACGCCCCCTGCAGCCACAGAAAGGAGCGAATGTGCACAAGCACCTCCCCCCCCCCACACACGAGGATTTCTCTCTCTCTCTCTCTCTCTCCCTGGCCGGGCCGCACATCAGCTGATTCCTCCAGTACTCAATCCTGACTGATTGGCCAGAAGAAGACCCAGCTTGGCCACCGATTGGCCGGGGGAGGAGAATGCTGCTTACTGACGGTTATGCTGCTTACTGACGGCCCCGAATTTGCTGAATTTATTCACGAACTCCCGAACTCGCTGAATTCGGCCCCCCTGGTTGCCCGCCAGTTTTGAGTTCGGTTCCTCCCGAACTAAAAACCACCGAATCAGGGGAAATTCGGCTGATTTTCAGTTCGGGCCGAACCGTATCAACAGCCCTAGTGTCCATCATAAGATTGGTTAGGTCTATTTTGATGCTTGCTCAAAACTGGTTTTCAAATGGTGACTTAAAGAATGCATTTGCCTGGTCCCGACTCAAGTCCGATGCAAAAGGGGAAATTCCACCCCTCCTGCTCATTATGCATAGCTAGCTGCCTCTGTCCCTTTCCATGGTTTGCAAACTCCCAGGTGTCAGGTGTTGCTTTGCATGGTTGCAAACGTGTTGCTTTGCATGGTTGTGTTGCTTTGCAGTTGTGTTGCTTTGCAAACTTCTTCGCATCTGCCCCGCCCTTGCTCCCCGCAGCTCAGCTGTTTGTCGGGGCTGGGAGCTTTGTGCGTGGGCGGCAAGCTCTGCTCAGAGATGCACATTAAGGGTGGGGAGACCCCTTTCGGGGCCCATATCTCAGCCCCCCCTGACCCAATCTTTACAAAACCTTGGGGGTCTTGCAAGAAGGGTCCTTTGAAGCTCTGCTGAAAGTTTGGAACCTCTACCACCAAAAATGCCCCCCCTGGAGCCGTGGAAAGGCGCAGTTGTGTTTTTAATGGCTTTATTCGGCCGAATTTCCCCCCCCCCCAACTTTGAATTCACACCAAATTGCACGGTCCCGAAGCGGGGGAGTTCGGACTTCGGCATATCCCGAATCCAGACGGGCCAAATTTGGCTGAATCCGAACTATACCGAATTTGTTTTTTCAACAGCCCTAGTCTGCTTGCTCTCTCTCTGACGAAGGTAGCAGAGCTCCTGGCTGTTTCTTCTGCACCTCCAGGGATAAGTAATTTCAGTTTTAAAGCATAGTTAAACTTGACGTCGAATTACAGTCGCTAATGGCTACGAAAGCCTTCCTAGCATAATTATAAAGGCTGCTACTATCAAATCCATTAACTTAATGCCGGCTGTATGTCTGGCACAGCTACTGAATCAGTTGAATGAGTGAAAGTAAAAAAAACAACAACCCAGCACTATATATACACATCATACATTGCAGGATTGCTGGATACATTAGTGATGGTGACCAACTTTGAATTGGAAGGAGGTGAACAACAAATTCAGGCAATTAATTCCCTTCATTAGAACACATCATTTTGTAGCAACTGTAGGTTGTCTTCCAGGCCTATCTGGAGAAAACTGCAGTGGTCTTATCTACAGCTCAGTCAGGATGAACACGTCTCTCATGAACACATGAAGCTGCCTTCTACTGAATCAGACCCTTGGTCCATCAAAGTCAGTACTGTCTACTTGGACTGGCAGTGGCTCTCCAGGGTCTCAGGCAGAGAGGTCTTTGACATCACCTCTTTGCCTAGTCCCTTTAACTGGAGAAGCCGGGGATTGAACCTGGCACCTTCGGCATGCCAAGCAGATGTTCTACCACTGAGCCATAGCCCTCTCAATTCCTGTTGAGGATGCCACCAGGGAACCAGCCAAAATGGAGGAAAGGTGCTCTGAACCTGAGAGTCCTGAGGTAAAGCTGGTTCCAAAAGCTTTCCCAGTCTGTGAACCTTTAAAGAAAAAAAAAAAGTGCACAAGTTAGGTTTCACTCGTTCAAACCTCGTCCACAGAATCCCCTTCGGTCATCACTTTTATGTCATCT
Source organism: Euleptes europaea (assembly GCF_029931775.1). Taxonomy (NCBI): domain Eukaryota; kingdom Metazoa; phylum Chordata; class Lepidosauria; order Squamata; family Sphaerodactylidae; genus Euleptes; species Euleptes europaea. Next base: position 58,669,635 of record NC_079324.1, on the reverse strand, counting down.
TGAAGATAATTTCAGGTGGGCAGCTGTATTAGTCTGTAGTAGGAGAACAAAATTTGATAAACAAAATTCTCCAGGGTATAAGCTTTTGTCCATCAAAGCTCACTGTGTCAGATATGACAGTTGTATATAGTTCTGTACAACAGACTCAGAGAAACGTAGATCTGGAAGGGACCTCAAGGATCATCTAGTCCAACCTCCTGCCCAACACAGGAAATTCGCAACTACCTCCCCTCCCCGCCCACACTCCCCCAGTGATCCCTGCTCTATGCCCCAGAGGAAGGTAAAAAACCTCCAGGATCCCTGGCCAATCTGGCCTGGAGGAAACTTCCTCCCTGACCCCAAAGTGGCAATCGGCATTACCCTGGGCTTGTAAGAAAGGGACACGAGAGCCGAGCACTGACTCATTCCTTCCTGCCCTCCCTCTCACAATCTGCCCAGGTTCAGAGCCAGCATGGTGTAGTGGTTAAGAGCGGTGGTTTGGAGCAGCGGACTCTAATCTGGAGAACTGGGTTTGATTCCCTGCTCTCCCACATGAGCAACTGACTCTAATCTGGAAGTCTGGGATTGATTCCTCACTCTTCCACATGAGTAACGGACTCTAATCTGGAGAACCGGGTTCATTTCCCCGGTTTTCCACATGAAGCCTGCTGACCTTGGGCCAGTCACAGTTCTCTCTGAACTCTCTCAGCCCCACCTACCTCACAAGGTTTCTGTTGTGAAGAAGGGAAGGCGAGTGATCCAGTTTGAGACTCCTTAAAGGTAGAGAAAATCAGCATATAAAAACCAACTCTTCTTCTTCTTGACAGGGCTAGTCAAGGTATGGATCCCCCGAAGCACCTGTCTCCAGCATCCGATGAAATCAATGGACACCTGTCCAGTCGACGGCATCCTCAGAGATATCAGGTACCCAATGACCAGTCTAGTTGGATCATATTGGAATCATTTCATCTGCAAAGTGGATAGAAGGAGGCGCTGTGGCTCAGTGGTAGAGCATCTGCTTGGCAAGCAGAAGGTCCCAGGTTCAATCCCTGGCATCTCCAGTTAAAGGGACTAGGCAAGGAGATGATGTGAAAGGCCTCTACCTAAGACCCTGGAGAGCCTCTGCCAGTCTGAGTAGACGATACTGACTTGGCTGGGCCCTGGGTCTGGTTCAGTATAAGGCTGCTTCATGTGTGTTCAAAGCCTCAGAACAACCTTTGGAGCTGGGTCATCTGAGAAAGAGTGACCAAGCAAGGTAATGCATTAAACTTCACATCTACCTTTGGACCTGGGTCTCCCCCGCCCAAGACCAACTTCTCTCTTATGCAGCTTCCTGTGTTCAAGAGTTGCAGAAGGCTAATGATTCAGCGGGATCCCATGAAAGGGCTGTGCCGACTTTTAAAATTCCTCTGAATAGCTCTGCTGGTTGGCAAGCCACGGATGCGGCCTGGGAGCAGTATGGAGTTGTGAAGGACGCCTCTAACGTGGCGGCTGAAAAGCACACTTCAGATCCTCTGGTGGTAAATTGATGTTCCCTGAAACAGTAGGACAGACATCCGGAGGCTTTGTCAATTGCTGGCGGTACCTCCGTTGTAGGCCTCGTGAATTATCCCGCCTCCTTGATGCATAGTCTCCTTTTATTATGCATATGCATCTTTCTTCCCTGCGGCTGCTGTGTGGCCAAACGGCGGTCCGATCTTCTAATCTTTCCTTCTTATTAGGCCGCCCATTGCCCGTTTCCTTCTGAACTGAGTCCAATTCACAGTACCTTTCAGATTCCGAAAAAGCTGACAATGTCTGTGTTGGAAGCCGCTGTTCTGCAGCCAGGAACACCCTGTTCTCTGCATGATCCAAGCTGGCTTTACGGAGAAGCTTTTAATTAAACACAAACAGAAAAAAGGGCACTCTCTTTCGAAATTTCCTGGGGAACAATTTGAGTGCGGATTGCCGGTTGTTACTAAAAGGGTCGTTCCACGGTGCCAGAAATGGGCCCTGCAAAAGATGTCTTATTTGTTTTGTGTAGCACCCCCTACATAGGTATGTACGTAAGTGCTGTCAAGTTGCAACTGACTTCTGGCAACCCCAGTAAGGGGCTTTCAAGGCAAGTGAGAAGTGGAGGTGGTTTGCTGTTGCCTTCCTCTGCAGAGCACAACATAAAACAGAAGAAGAGTTGGTTTTTATATGCTGATTTTTTCTTACCTTTTAAGGAGAATCAAACCGGCTTACAATCGCCTTCCCTTCCTCTCCCCGCAACAGGCACCTTGTGAGGCAGGTGGGGCAGAGAGAGTTCTGAGAGAACTGTGACTAGCCCAAGGTCACCCAGCTGGCTTCATGTGGAGGAGTGGGGAAACCAACCCGGTTCACCAGATTAGAGTCCGTCGCTCATGTGGAGGTCTAGGGAATCAAACCTGGTTCTCATAGAATCATAGAGTTGGAAGAGACCACCAGGGTCATCTAGTCCAACTCCCAGCACAATGCAGGAAATTCACAACTACCTCCCCCCCAAACCCCCAGTGACCCCTACTACATGCCCAGAAAATGGCCAAGATGCCAGATTAGAGTTCACCAGATTAGAGTTAACCACTCTTAACCACTACACCACACCTAAAAAAGAATATTGCAGAGTTTGAGAAGGTGAAGAAAAGAGCAACCAAAATGATCAGGGGACTAGAGCAACTGCCATTTTTACTAGTTGCCCTCTCCTCCATGAACATGTCTACTCCCCTCTTCAAGCCTTCCAAGTTGGCAGCCATCACCACGTCCCCGGGCAGGGAGTTCCACAATTTAACTATGCATTGTGTGAAGAAAGACTTTCTTTTATCTGTTTTGAATCCCTCACCCTCCAGCTTCAGCAGATGACCCCGCCTTCTGGTATTAGGAGAGAGGGAGAAAAGCTTCTCCCAGTCCACTCTCTCCATACCAGGCACCATTTTATAGACCTCTATCATGTCTCCCTTTAACCACCTTCTTTCCAAGCTAAACAGCCCAAACAGCCCATTCCTGAGCTGAGGTGTACGGGGACGGCGGGGAAGAGGCGCAGTGGCGCCTCTTCCTAAGCCAATTACCGTACGCCATTAAACAACAACAAAAAAAGCCGTTTTGTGGCTTTTTTTGTTTGTTTAACTGGGGCCTTTCGCCCCATAGGGAACAGCGAGGCTGTGCCTGCTAAAAAGCAGGTACAGCACCGCCACTCCTGGCGCCGGCAGAAGTGGCCAAAAGGGGATTGGGAGCCGCCTAACCGGCAGCTCCTCCTCCGGCCCGGCCCCAGAACGCCCCCGGCATGGTCTCACCATTGCCGGTGTGATTACATGCATTTATGCCGGCAGGCAGGTCATGCTGCCTCCAAAGGACATTCAGCCCCATTCTCAGGAATGGTCTGTAGGTGTTCTAACCGCTCCTCATAGGGCGGTTGCTCTAGCCCTCTGATAATTTTGGTTGCTCTTTTCTGCACCTTCTCAAGCTCTGCAATATCCTTTTTTTTTTTAGCGTGGAGACCAGAACTGAACTTTATTGAACTGGTTGTACTGATGGCCCTATTCAGCACAAGGCCACGGTCTAGCCACATGCATGTTCCTGGAAAGAAAATCCAGTATGCAAGCGCAACTGCAGGCACTTTAGAGCAAGGCTCTGTCAAAACTGACTGTGTTTTTTTTTGCCAGCATATCAGCCTACGATGGACGCTCCTATTCATTAACTTGGAAACGGCGCAAAACAATTTCAATAGTCACACGCAGACCGGCTCTTGGTTTCCAAGTTCCGTTTGAATGATCTAAGAAAAAGCCAACGGAGAAGGAAACCTGTGATCTTTACTGGAAGATGTGGAGCAATTGAAAGAAAGCGGCAAGGGCTACAAAGGAGTCAGAAAGGGGGGATCTATTTGAGGCAGGCTTCTGTGGATCCTCTTTTGTGCTCCTTTTTCATGTGTCAGGTCTTGCTGCCTTGATGGAGACTTCATGTTACAGAGAGAACAGCTGGTGTGAAAACTAAGGGGTGCTTTTTCCTTTTGTGGGAGACTTGGCAGATAGGTTTGGCTTCACATTTGGAGTCTACAGGTGTCTTCAGATATAGATGTTCACCACGCTGACTGCGATGTCAAGGAAATGGCTAGGTTCCAAAGAGTGACTTTAGATACAGAACCTTCTGGTTCTGTTGTCAAGGGACAGTCCATGTTTTCTAGAAGCTTTGGAGAATAAATCATTGCTCTCCCTGTTTCTGTCCTTTTAGGAAGATTCAGGGATTTGTTTTAATTTTTTTTTTTTAGTGTAAATAGAAGCAGAAGCAGAAGAAGAGTTGGTTTTTATATGCTGACTTTCTCTACCTTTTAAGGAGAAGTAAACTGGCTTACAATCTCCTTCCCTTCTTCTCCCCACAACAGACACCTTGGGAGGTAGAAGAAGAAGAAGAAGAGTTGGTTCTTATATGCCCATTTTTGTAACCTTTAAAGAAGAATCAAACAGGCTTACAATCACCTTTTCTTCCCCTTCCCACAACGGACACCTTGTGAGGTAGGTGGGGCTGAGAGAGTTCAGAGACACTGTGTCTAGCCCAAGGTCACCCAGCAGGATTCATGTGGAGGAGTGGGGAAACCAACCCAGTTCACCAGATTAGAGTCCACCGCTCCTAACCACTACGCCAATGCTAGCAATGGAAACCACCTCTGGTTTAGTGGTTAGAAGCAGTGGACTCTAATCTGGAGGACTGGGTTTGATTCCCCATTCCTCCACATGTGCGGTGGACTCTAATCTGGTGAATCTAGTTGGTTTTCCCACTCCTACACATTAAGCCAGCTGGGTGACCTTGGACTAGTCACAGTTCTCTTAGAGCTCTTTCAGCCTCATCTACCTCCTAAGGTGTCTGTTGTGGGGAAAGGAAGGGAAGGCAATTGTAAGCCGGTTTGATTCTCCTTAAAAGGTTGAAAAAATCAGCATATAAAAATTAACTCTTCTTCCTCTGCAGAGTCTTCCATGGTGGTCTCCCATCCAAATACCAACCCGGCTTAGTTTCCAAGATCAGACAAAATAGGGCTATACCATACCATCCCACATCCTCAGCCATCCTCTACAAAGTGACATTTACTTTAAAAGAAAACTAGATTCGTCATGAGGAAAATGTCACTTGAGGAAATGTCAAACCATCTCCTTCCTTTTCTCGGTAGCCTGAAAGTGAACGGCCTTGCAAGAAACCATTCTAAAAAGATTATAAGAAAGGTCTACCATATGCAAATAGTTTAAGCTATGCATAAGGCCACATAATAAAATTTCTCTCTCCTTTTTGTACCGGGCAATAGCTATATCAATGGACTTTTGAAAGGAGAGAAGTTAATTCAGAACATTCCACTACTAAGTCAATTTCAGCACTACAACTGATGTGACATCTCCATTAAAAGTGCTTTTAAAAAATAATTTTTTAAATAATAATAATAAAAAACCCAGAATATATACAAACCCCAATAAAAGTTGAGCTTACTGCAATTGATCTAGAAGGGAACAAACCATACTCTCCTATTCTGGCAGTCACTGATAACTGGAACGCCACCCATGACATTTCTACTGTAGATTGTCTGACAACGTAGATGTAGATATCATCTCAGTGGTATCTGACATCATTTGCTAGTCCAGAAATAACTACACTCATCACATCTCTAGCATCAGCAATATGCATTAATGGCTGCTTTTGGGTGCTTGCATACGGCTCAGAGACCAAATGCTTTTATTAAACAAACCCTTTCCCCTCTGGGGGGGAAAAGTGAACTTAACCCAAACAACTTGAACTTTCCTCAAAGCCTCTGCAAGTGCTTCTGCCCTAGGCTTGCCAACTTTGGCTTAGGAAATTCTGGGCAATTTGGGGGCAGTGCGTGGGGAGCGTGGATTGGAATTTGTGAAGGGAAGGGAGCTCAGCAGGGATGTGATGTCATAGATTAGAACATAAGAACATAAGAACAGCCAACCTGGATCAGGCCAAGGCCTATCAAGTCCAGCAGTCTGTTTGCCCAGTGGCCAACCAGGGGCCTCTAGGAAGCCCACAAACAAGACGACTGCAGCAGCACCGTCCTGCCTGTGCTCCAAAGCACCCAAGATAACAGGCATGCTCCTCTGGTCCTGGAGAGAATTGGTATGCATCATGACTAGTATCCATTTTGACTAGTAGCCATGAATACCCCTCTCCTCCATGAACATGTCCACTCCATGATTCTGCCCACTGGAGCTGCCTTTTTTCTCCAGGGGAACTGATCTCCCTAGTATGGAGATCAGCGGTCATTCCAGTACTCCAGGCTCTAACTGGAGGTTGGTTAACCCAGTGAACCTTACAAATTCAACTCGAATTCTGAAATATTTGTTGACTCCTGAAAGGATTTGCCAAAGCTTCCTTAAAAAAAAGTTATCTGCTCAAAACTCTTTTAATGACACCTAACAATTGTACAGGTATCTGAGAATTCTTTCATTCCCATTTTCCTAGTCAGTCATTTGTCATCCTCTGACCTTGAAAGCTGCCTGACTCACAATGTCAGCCTGTGTGAGTGTGCATCTGTGTGTAAAGTGCCGTCAAGTTGTAGTTGACTTATGGTGACTCATTTTCAAGTCAAATGAGAAGCCGAAGTGGTTTGCCAGGGCCTTCCTCTGCAGACACTTCCTGGGTGGCCTCCCTTCCAAATACGGATCCTGCTTAGCTTCTGAGATCTGAAGAGATTGGGCTATACCACACTGCCTTCCCTCCCAATTTTACAAATGTGTGTGTATGTAAAGTGCCGTCAAGTCACAACAAACTTATGGCAACCCTAGCAAGGGGTTGTTAAGGCACGTGAGAAGCAGAGGTGGTTTGCCATGGCCTTCCTCTGCAGAATCTTTCTTGGTGGACACCCTTCCTTGGTGGACTGGACACCCTTCCAAGTACTGACCCTGCATAGAGAGCCAGCATGGTGTAGCGGTGGTTTGGAGCGGTGGACTTTGACCTGGAGAACCGGGTTTGATTCCCCACTCCTCCCCATGAGCAGCGGAAGCTAATCCAGTGAACTTGATTTGTTTCCCTAGTCCTACACAAGAAGCCAGCTGGGTGACCTTGGGCTAGTCACATTCTCTCAGCCCCACATACCTCACAGGGTGTCTGTTGTGGGGAGGGGAAGGGAAGGTGATTGTAAGCTGGTTTGATTCTTCCTTAAGTGGTAGAGAAAGTCAGCATATAAAACTCTTCTTCTTCTTCTTCTTCTCCTCCTTCTCCTCCTCCTCCTCCCCCCCCCTCCGCTTCTGAGATCTGGCGAGATCGGATTCTAACATGCCGTCTTCCCTCCAAAATGCCAGCCTAGGCACAGTTATACTCTTTTAATTCCATTGAAGTCAGTAGTGAGTTCTGAAGGGTGTGACTTTGGATTGGTAATGATGCATTAATGCATTGAATGAAACAAGGCTTACTTCTGAATAGACCAGCTTAGGCCTGCTCCCATGGTGTTCCTTTAAGGCTGGCATCCCCAATATGGTACCCCCCCTTCAAATCTCAAAGTACTTTCACGTTCCGCAAGGTTGGGACCCCTAATTAATAGGAAAGGCAGGCAACAGCGACTACACAAAAAGCAATGCCTCGACCGGAGGTCATGTACATGAGTCATCATTGAAAGGAAGCCCAAAGAGGAAGAAAGGTGTGGGATCCGTGTTTGAAAAGTAGGTCACTTTTGACAGTGACCCTGGGGAGATATGGGCCTTCATGGATGAGATAGATTGTTCTGTCCACCAACTGTGAAGGCACAAAAGCTACCACAAACTGTGAGACAAGTTACCCTGCTCATTCACCAGGGTATGACGTATGAGAAAATATAGGAATGTATGAAGCTGCCTTATACTGAATCAGACCACTGGCTCATCAAAGTGAGTATTGTCTAAGACTGGCAGCAGCTCTGCAGGATCTCAGGCAGAGGTCTTTCCCATCACCCTTGACCAGATCCTTTAACCAGGGTTGCCAACCTCCAGGTACTAGATGGCGATCTCCTGCTACTATAACTGATCCCCAGCCGATAGAGGTCCGTTCCCCTGGAGAAAATGGCCTCTTTGGCAATTGGACCCTAGTTAAAGGATCTGGGTTGGGAAATTCCTAGAGATTTGGGGGTGGAGCCTGGGGAGTCCAGGGTTGAGGGGAGGGACCTCATCAGGTTATAATGCCATAGAGGCCACCTACCAAAGCAGCCATTTTCACCTGAGAAACTGATCTTTACAGTCTGGAGATCAGTTGTAATTGAGAGCTCTTCAGGTCCACCTAGGGTTGCCAGGTCCCTCTTTGCCACCGGCGGGAGGTTTTAGGGGCCTGAGGAAGGCGAAGTTTGGGGAGGGGAGGGACTTGGATAATTTCCAAAGGGATGTTTGTACCTGTGATAAACTGACCCTTCTGTATGCGATAGAGTCTAATGGCCAAAGCAGCCATTTTCTCCAGGTGAACTGATCTCTATCGGCTGGAGATCAGTTGTAATAGCCGGAGATCTCCAGCTACTACCTGGAAGTTGGCAACCCTAGGCCCACCTCGGAGGTTGGCAACCCATGATACCACTCTCGTCTGGTTCCCAGGGTGGGGCTTGGTGGCTGCCACTGGAAAGAGGATCTGAAAAACATGCATTTGTGAACAGCATTCATTTATGGATTGTTCTGGATCCTGCTGACAACATGTAAATATGTTCAGCTAGTCAGAAGTTTGGACATTAGATCAAACTGATCAAGTTGACAGCTAGGGCCATGTGACTGAGCTAGCCTGAACCGGCTTGAACGGCCAGAAAAGGGAATTTCCAGTCTGACTCAGAATGACTCAGCTAAGAATGTGATTGGTTAACAATATAGCTGTAAATGTATGTAAGTTCATGTGATACATACAGAAGTGTGGTGGTAGAAAAGCTGATGTATTGGCGAAGCAGTTTGTTGCTCAGAACTGCAAACTGGACTGTGTAAATACTGTAAATAAATTGTACATAGCAGAACTGGTGTGGACTGAAGTTGCTGCCAGGTTTACTCCTGCATTCCAGCTAAGCTGCACGTGTCACCTGCCCCACCCTCTTGGCTGCTTGACCCATGTCTGAAGAGCTCCAGAAGAGGCATTCATTTGGAAGGGGTTAGAAAACGAGTTGAACAGACATCATTTGGCATTTATGAATCAATTTGAATCTCTCCAATCAAAACAGGACTCTTTCAGTAGCAGGTCTCCATCACTCTACGTGGGACTGAGTGCCACTTTGCTTTACGGCGCAGTAAATAATGGATCAGCCACCGTTTTGTTTTTAAGGAGAGGAAATTGATCTCATTATGTCCGGTTATGATCGCTGCTGATTCATGATGCTCAAACAGGATAATTTCCAAAGGGAAGTTTGTACCTGTGATGAAACTGACCCTTCTCTCTCTGTGTGTAAAGTGCTGTCAAGTCACAACCGACTTATGGTGACCCCAGTAAAGGGCTTTTAAGGCAAGTGGTTAAGCAGAGGTGGTTTGCCATTGCCTTCCTCTGCAGAGTCTTCCTCAGCGATCCCCCTTTCAAGTACTGACCCTGCTTAGTTTCCAAGACCTGACAAGATTCTATGACCGGGCTATACCGTGCCGCCTTTCCTTGATCCTTCTCTACATCATCCTATAAAATATGTCCTAGAGTACTGTGTTCAGTTTTGGGCACCGCAATTTAAGAAGGATGTAGACAAGCTCGACCATGTACAGAGGAGGACAACAAAGATGGTGAGGGGTCTGGAGACCAAGTCCCATGAGGAAAGGTTGAAGGAGCTGAGTATGTTTAGCCTGAAGAAGCGAAGACTGAGAGGGGATATGATAACCATCTTCAAGTACTTGAAGGGGTGTCATATGGAGGATGGTGCTGAGTTGTTTTCTGTTGCCCCAGAAGGTCGGACCAGAACCAACGGGTTGAAATTAAATCAAAAGAATTTCCGTCTAGACATCAGGAAGAATTTTCTAACAGTTAGAGTCGTTCCTCAGTGTAACAGGCTTCCTCGAGAGGTGATGAGCTCTCCTTCCCTGGAGGTTTTGAAGCAGAGGCTAGATGGCCATCTGTCAGCAAAGCTGATCTTATGACCTTGGGCAGATGATGAGAGGGAAAGCATGATCTTGGCCACATTCTGGGCATGGAGTAGGGGACACTGGGTGTGTGTGGGGGAGGTAGTTGTGAATTTCCTGCATTGTGCAGAGGGTTGGACTAGATGACCCTGGTGGTACCTTCCAATTCTATGATTCTATGATTAGTAAGCACACTTTAATGCACAAGACATGGTCTAAAGGAAGAGATTTCATGGGATGCTCATGGGATTAGAGACTCTGGAAAGTCCATCTGGGGTTGGGCATTCTGTTTTGTTCCCACTGAGAAAGTTACGTTGAGCCTTCCTAACTTGTGGTGTTAATTCTTCCAGCTCAGGATTCCTAGATCGATGATGTCAGACCAAAACCAATGGGTTTAAATTAAATCAAAAGAGTTTCTGGCTAAATGTGAGGAAGAACTTTCTGACTGTTAGAGCAGTTCCTAAGCGGAACAGGCTTCCTCGGGAGGTGGTGAGCTCTCCTTCCTTGGAAGTTTTAAAGCAGAGGATAAATGGACATCTGTCAGCAATGTTGATTCTGTAAACTTAGGCAGATCCTGAGAGGGAGGGCAGGAAGGGTTGTGTCAGTGTTTGGCTCTCATGGCCCTTTCTTACATGCCTAGGGAAATGCTGATCGCTACTTGGGGGTCAGGAAGCAATTTCCCTCCAGGCCAGATTGGCCAGGGATCCTGGAGGGGTTTTTGTTCCCATCTTCTGGGCATGGAGTAAGGATCACTGTGTGTGTGTGTGGGGGGGGGGGGGAAGGTGGTTGTCAATTTCCTGCATTGTACAGGGGGTTAGACTAGATGACCCTGGTGGTCCCTTCCAACCCTATGATTCTATGTGGTAGCACTTCATCCTCCGCTTAAAATCGGGTCTTGACCATCTGAAATGGCTGGAGGCACCTTGTGGATTGTACTAGGTAAGGAGGACTATTGGAGACTGAATACATTACAAGCCAGGGACTGGGCTGAGGTCAAGCATATGCGTCAGCAACACATTGATAGGAAAATTAGGGTTTCCAACTTCCTGGCGTGGCCTGGAGATCTCCCGGAATTACAACGGATCTCCAGACAATGAAGATCAGTTCCCTGAAAGCAATGATTGCTTCGGATTGTAGATTCTATGCCCTGCTGAGGTCTCTCCACCCCTGAAACTCCATCCTCCTCAGGCTCCTTCCCCAAAATCTCTATGTATTTCCCCAACCAGAGGTGGCAAGCCTGAAATAAATTAATTTAACATTTATTTATTTGAGACATTTGTAACTCACCCTCTTAACTGTGCACAGAGCATCTTGTAAAATCACTTTTCATTTGAATCTTCATTGTTTGAGTGGCTTGGTGGAAAAGCAGTACATAACATTTTCTAAATGAAGCAAATGCCATTCGATAAATCCCAGAATACACTATATACTAGTGTAATCAAACTAGTAGGATAAAATCAGGCAGCAGCTATAACATTTGTGATAAAAAGCAGCACACAATGTAAAACCAGGCTGAAAAACAAACGCTAGCTGTCAACTGATGCTAGGGAAAATGGAAACCAGGACCCCAAAGCTCAACTCATAGGGTTGCCAGGTCCCTCTTCACCACTGGTGGGAGGTTTTGGGGGCAGAGGCTGAGGAGGGTGGGTTTTAGGGAGGGGAGCAACTTCAATGCCATAGTGTCCAATTGCCACAGAGTCCATTTTCTCCAGGTGAACTGATCTCTGTCGGCTGGAGATCAGTTGTAAGAGCAGGAGATCTCCAGCTACTACCTGGAGGTTGGCAACCCAATCAACACACTTGTTGCTAGGTGGATAGTTGTGGGAAGTAGTGCCAAACATGAGCACCACCTAGAGTAGCCAGATGGTCCCAGATGGTCCCAGGTTCAATGACAGAGCATCTGCTTGGCCTGCAGATGGTCCCAGGTTTAATCCCTGGCATCGCCAGCTAAAAGGACCAGGTAGTAGATGATGCAAAAGTTGCTGTCAGTCTGACTAGTCTGACTAGACAATAGTGACCTTGATGGACCGATGGTATGATTCAGTGTAAGGCACCTTCATGTGTTTGGGGAGGGGCTGCGGCTTATTGGGAAAGCATCTCCTTGGCATGCAGAAGGTCCCAGGTTCAATCCGTGCCATCTCCAGTTAAAAACATTAACTGGTAGATGATGTGAAAGACTGCTACTTGAGAACCTGGAGTAGTCAGAGTAGACAATACTGGCCTTGATGGACCAATGGTCTGCTTTAGTACAAGGCAGCTTCATAGCCCCATTGTGATTAATATATATCTGTTCCATTGATGGGAGAGCCTTGTGCAAGTGGAAAAGTTAGTCCAGATGCAACCCTACAGAATAACTTGGTATCCCCCCTTTTTTTCTGTGCTCCACCAACAACCTCTTAAAGCTTTTTTAAAATTGCTAAATGCAGAAGCACATGCACAATCAGTAAGCTCACGTGAGAAAACTGCTCGCAGGATTGCTTCAAACCAGCTGGCGAGTGGGTTGAAATGTATTATTTCGTTTCCCTCCATGTTAAAAAGCTCCCTGCCAATGCAAAAACTAGCACCTCAAAGAAAACGGTTCTTTGGTTTCCTTTCCCAATACTTAAACATGTTAGCTTTCTAAGTGCAGTGAGTTTAACCTTAAAATGGTCCTCTGAAAAAGCTAATACATCTTGCATTTGGGGTATAGTTCAATCCCAAACCCAAACCAAATCACCTATGTGTCTAGCAGTAAAAATAACCCACAAAGTCTTTTTTAAAAAATGGTTGTTATAAAGGGCTGTATCTCTGCATGGCATTTAAACAAAATTCCCTTCATCGTTTTCTTTATAAACTCATGCGGCAGGGGGGAGAACACCCTGATCGCAAAAATACATATTATAAGATTATAAGAAAAGCCATGCTGGATCAGACCAAGACCCATCAAGTCCAGCAGTCTATTCACACAGTGGCCAACCAGGTGCCTCTAGGAAGCCCACAAACAAGACGACTGCAGCAGCATTTATCCTGCCTGTGTTCCACAGCACCTAAGATAGGGCTGTTGAATTTAAAAAAATTCGGTATAGTTCGGATTCGGCCGAATTCAGCCCGTTTAGATTCGGGATATGCCGAAGTCCGAACTCCCCCACTTCGGATCCGTTCAATTCGGCGGGAATTCAAAGTTCGGAAAAAAATTCGGCCGAATAAAGCCATTAAAAACACAATCGCGCCTTTCCGCGGCTCTGGGGGGGCATTTTTGGGGTTAGAGGTCCCAATCTTTCAGCAGAGCTTCAAAGGACGTTTATTGAAAGACTCCCCAAGTTTTGTAAAGATTGGGTCGGGGGGGGCTGAGATTTGGGCCCTGAAAGGGGTCCCCCCCACCCTTAATGTGCATCTCTCAGCAGAGCTTGCCACCCACGCACAAAGCTCCCAGCCCCGACAACAGTTTGCAAAGCAACACAACCTTGTAAAACAACACCTTTGCAACAGGGAAAACCAGAAGACACACATCTGAAACCTCCCCCCTCAAACCAGGGAGCGAGAGACTCGAGGGGGAACACACACCCCAGGCAGAACCGATGAAAGCCCCCTTTGGCTTCCCCCCCACCCACAGAAACTGCTCCCTCCCCACACACACACAGACTCTGCTTCCCCCCCCCACACACATACACAGGAGAAAAATTATAGATTAAAGGCCCCAAAGGGGTCTTACTGTGGCTGTATTCTGTTCCATCAGGAGGGGCTGGGGAAGACTTGTAATCTAAGATGATTCCAATTAGGCACGGGAGGTTTTGCTCTTGAGAAGATGCACACAGGATCGGCTGATCCATTCATCCCAATAGGGAAAACGGGAAAGGGGAAAGGGGAAAGCCCATATCTTGGGACCCCCTGACCCAATGTTCACAAAACTTGGGTGGTCTCTTAAGAACACTGGTCTGAAACTCCGCTCAAAGTTTGGGATCTGCACCCCCAAAAATGCGCCCCCTGCAGCCACGGAAAGAGAAAAGGGGGGGAGGCGATATTTCTGCCCCCACTGAACCCATCTTTACAAAACTTGGGTGGTTTCTTAAGAATAATTGTCTGAAGCTATGCTAAAAGTTTGGGGGCTATATCCCAAAAAAGCCACATATATGGAAAAAGGGGAGGGAGGGAAAAGGGGGAGAGCCCATATCTCGAGACCCCCTGACCCAATGTTTACAAAACTTGGGGGGTATCTTAAGAAGCTTCATCTGAAGCTCCACTGAAAGTTTGGGGTCTGTACCCCCAAAAATATGCCCCCTGCAGCCACAGAAAGGAGCAAATGTGCACAAGCACCCCCCCCACACACGAGGATTTCGCTCTCTCTCTCCCTGGCCGGGCCGCACATCAGCTGATTCCTCCAGTACTCAATCCTGACTGATTGGCCAGAAGAAGACCCAGCTTGGCCACCGATTGGCCGGGGGAGGAGAATGCTGCTTACTGACGGTTATGCTGCTTACTGACGGCCCCGAATTTGCCGAATTTATTCGCGAACTCCCGAACTCGCTGAATTTGGCCCCCCCGGTTGCCTGCCAGTTTTGAGTTCGGTTCCTCCCGAACTAAAAACCACTGAATCAGGGGAAATTCGGCTGATTTTCAGTTCTGGCCGAACCGAATCAACAGCCCTAACCTAAGATAACAGGCATGCTCCTCTGATCCTGGAGAGAATAGGTCTGCATCATGACTAGTATGCATTTTTACTAGTAGCCATGAATACCCCTCTCCTCCATGAACATGTCCACTCTCCTCTTAAAGCCTTCCAAGTTGGCAGCCATCCCCATATCCCGGGACAGGGAGTTCCACAATTTCACTTTGTGTTGTGTGGGGTTTATTTTCTACCTATTTGCTTTTTTAAATTTTTTTTTAAGGAAAGTAAACTGTAAGTTGTAAGTGGCTTTACCTTGGAGATATTATTTCCTAGTGTACAGGTATGGTTGCAACCTTCAGGTGGATTCAAGTTCAGTAGCAGAGAGCTACAACAGTCTCTAAGGTGCTACTGGACTTGAATCTTTTTTTTTTTTTAATTTATGTTTTACGGCAGACCAACACAGCTATCCTGTGAAACAACCTTCCGGTGGGGCCTGGAGAGATTCTGGAACTACAACTGATCTCTAAACAACAGATATCTGTTCCCCTGGAGGAAATGGCATTTTCAGAGGGTGGGCTCTATTGCAATGTATGCTGCTGACGTCCCCTCCCCCCTCCCCTCCTCAAACTCTGTCCTCCCCAGGCTTCAACCCCAGATCTCTAGGAATTTTCCAACCCAGAGCTGGTAACTCTATATGTGACAACGTCCTAAAAGGAAGAAGTTGTAGAACTATTTCCTCTCTCTCTCTCTCTCTCTCTCTCTCTCTCTCTCTCTCTCTCTCTCTCTCTCTCTCTCTCTCTCTCTCTCTCTCTCTCTCTCTCTCTCTCTCTCTCTCTCTCTCTCTCTCTCTCTCTCTCTCTGTGTGTGTGTGTGTGTGTGTGTTAATTGCTGTCAAGTCACTTCTGACTCATGGTGACCCTATGAATCATTGTCCTCCAAAACGTCCTATCTTTAACAGCCTTGCTCAGGTCTTGCAAATTGAGGGCTGTGGCTTCCTTTATAGAGTCAATCCATCTCTTGTTGGGTTTTCCGCTTTTCCTGCTACCCTCAACTTTTCCTAGCATGATTGTCTTTTCCAGTGACTCTTGTCTTCTCATAATGTGACCAAAATACGACAGCCTCAGTTGAGTCATTTTAGATTCTAGGATCAGTTCAGGCTTGATTTGATCTATAACCCACTGATTTGTTTTTTTGGCAGTCCGTGGTATCTGTAACACTCTCCGCCCACTAGGGTTACCAGGTCCCTCTTCACTACCGGCGGGAGATTTTGAGGCGGAGCTTGAGGAGGACGGGGTTTGGGGAGGGGAGAGACTTCAATGCCATAGAGTCCAACTGCCAAAGCGACCATTTTCTCCAGGTGAACTGATCTCTATTGGCTGGAGACCAGTTGTAATAGCAGGAGATCTCCAGCTAGTACCTGGAGGATGGCAACCCTACCTCCAACACCACATTTCAAAGGAATCTACTTTCTTCCTATCAGCTTCCTTCATTGTCCAGCTTTCACACTCATACATAGTAATAGGGAATACTGGGGTGGACAGAATACTTTTCTCTGAGTTCTAGCAAAAAAGTTCAACCAGGGTAGCTAATTCATCCCAACAGTGTTTTCAGAGTTTAGACACTGGGGAAGAATTCAGAGATCTGATCCTTCTTCCGTCATTTAAAGTGGTGTGGTCCAAAGCCAGATTGGTGATGAGTCCGCAGAAGATGCATTCCAGCTCTTAGTCAAAGCCCAGGAGATGCAACAAGCTACCCTTGACTTAATGAGTCAGTTGGCGAAATAATTCCCTGAAATGATATTTTTGACATTAGATATATGAGATGTATTGTTTGTCCTCCTTCTCCTTAAGACGGGAGGGCTAACCTGTGTCCCTGAAGGCTCAGAGTTGCTGAGGGTACACAGAGTTGGGATGACGGGAAAACAAGGAATCGCTAGAGTGGCACAATTCCTTTGGCCTCCAGTTTTTGGTCCATTTGGCATCTGGAAAGGACCATTTAAAAACCAATCACTGAGGGGCTGACAGAGCATTTTAAAAACATTGCTACTTTGAGCAACTTGGCGTCCATCGCAAACTTGAAGTGCTACTTCCTTGCTGAAGGAAGTGCCATTTGGCAAGTTGATCTGGAGAACTGGGTTTGATTCCCTGCTCCTCCACATGAGCAGCGGATTCTGATCTACTGAACCAGGTTGCTTTCCCCTCTCCTCTACATGAGCAGCGGATTCTAATCTGGAGAACTGTTGTGTGTATAATAAGCGGTTGTACTTAAATAAGGTGCTTGTGGGTTTCTTGGACACAGACCTTTGACTGACATGGTCAAGACACTGAAACAGGAATTGAACTAGCACCGAACAAAGTTTCCTTCTCGTCTAATTTCCTTGGCAAACGTTGGTGTTAAATGTTCTCATATATGAACATAGGAAGATATACCAAGTCAGACCATCCATCGAGCACAGGGGTTTCTACTCCAAGGTCTCAGAAAGAGAAGAAAAGTCATTCCTAACACCTGGGATTGGAGTTACCAGGTACTGAAGCTGGTATCTTCTGAATGCAAACACGTGCTCTTCCATTAAGGCTCCTCATCTCGATATTCTTTGAACACTTTGCTGGATATTTGCTAGATGTTTGATGACTCTTTTTGATATACTATGCTATTTGATTTCCATATTTGCCTTTTGACTGTTAAAAATTGCATGGCTTTGCAATGGTATTTATTTCTTGGTGACATCGGAGCACCCGACCCACTTCCATACAGCTGATAATTTACGAGATTTCATAACCGGCATCTTCCAAAACCATCAAGAGATGCTGTTTGGATTTCCAACTTGCCATTTGCAATGGGAGCCTAAATTTGGAATTTGCAATGGCACATTTTAAAGTGATAAAATTAGAAAGTTTGGTACATTTCAAATATTTACAAATGCTCCAAGCTGCTATTTGCATCTTTTACATAAGGCATAGACTTTCATGGGAAAAAAATCAGAAATGGGGGATAAGCTGTTATCATTAGTACATAGTGTAGAAAACTGTTCGTCTGGATATCCTATAACAAAGGTAGTATTTTAGACTGGACGAAGGGAGCTTTGACTCTCAATAGCTGATACCTAGAAAATTTTGTCAGTCTCCAAGATATTAACCCTTATACCCTAGAGATCTTGCAAGTCTTTAAAGTGCTACTAAACTTGAATCTTGCTCTTCTGCTTCGGATCAACACTGCTACCCACCTGAAATGGTTAGATGAACACATGAAGCTGCCTTATACCGAATCAAACTGTTGGTCCATCAAGGTCAGTATGGTCTACTCAGACTGGCAGCGGCTCTCCAGGGTCTGAGGCAGAAGTCTTTCCCGTCATTTGCTGCCTGGTCCTTTTCAGCTAGAAATGCTGGGGATTGAACCTGGGACCTTCTGCTTGCCAAGCGGAGGCTCTACCGCTGAGCCACGGTCCCTCCCAGTCAGTCTCAGACCCGACCGGCTGGGAAGCACCAGGCCCTTCAATCTATGACAGGCAACACTGTTTCCTCAAACTCCCTACTCATTCATTATATGAATCAGGAGCTGGTCAGAAAATCCCAGTATGGTACAAAATCATAAGCTGTGTTTCACTCTAGCGAGTGAATATTGAGCAGTGACACAATAACCATCTGGAGATGCCTGATCAGAACGTGACTGGGCCAGCTGCCTCTCCATTGGAAACCTGGCCTGCCTTCAAAGACACCTCTTTTCATCTGTGTACGTGACGTGAGCACCCAAAAGAACACCTGGTGTGTGATTTCACTTCACAGGACTGCTCAGTCCCCTGATGATGAGCTTGGCCCACTTGCTGCAGTCCTACCAATGTTCTCATGCTTTCTGCTCCAGAAATCATGCAATCATAGATTTGGAAGGGACCACCAGGGTCATCTAGTCCAACCCCCTGCAGGATGCAGGAAATTCACAACTACCTCCGCTACCCCCAGAGACCCCTACTCCAGGGTGACATAGTGGTTAAGAGCAGTGGTTGTAAGTAAAATCAATAAGTATAGGGTAAGATAAGTTAAAGTGTAAATCTAAGAGATTAATCAATGGGAGTCGCTCACAGGTGAAGGGGAGTGATAGGGGATGGAGGGTTATAAAATGGAGGTAATGGGTAAACTGAACATTGCTATTTTTCTTTTTTTGTTGTAACATTGAAACAATGTAACCCATCTTCTATGAAAACAATAAAAATTAAAGAAAAAAAAAAGAGCAGTGGACTCTCATCTGGAGAACTGGGTTTGATTCCCCGCTCCTACATGAGTCTTCCAGTGTGGCCGTTCCTATTCATGTGTCTCCGTTATCTACCAGCCGATCCCTCTCCCCAAACTTATACAGGGGATAGAAGAACCAATACAAGCATCTGTAGGGTTGCCAGGTCCCTCTTTGCCACTAATAGGAGGTTTTGGGGGCGGAGCCTCAGGAGGGGGGGGTGGGGGAGGGGAGGGACTTCAACGCCACAGAGTCCAATTGCCAAAGCGGCCATTTTTTGCAGGTGAACTGACCTCTATCGGCTGGAGATCAGTTGTAATAGCAGGAGATCTCCAGCTAGTACCAGGAGGTTGGCAACCCTAAGAGTCTGTAAGGGTGGCACCCCACATTTTAAGTACAGCAAGGATCCAGGTGGCCAGTTTTGGAGAGCAAAACTGCTCGGCTTCTGTGGGACCGCAAAAACAAAGCATCCAGTGTACACTATCGACGAATGAAGTGACTCTTTACAAAACATCTCTGACAAGGTGAAATTGATTCAAACGGGAAAGAAGTGAAACAATGGCACCCCTTTGTTCTTTATTAGGATAGGACTCTGCCGAGGGAAATGGTTAGAGAAGAAGAATTGACTTTCATTTAACTGAGCTGGTTTCTCTTTGAGCAGCTCTTGGTGATATTATTGTGTACATTTTCCAGTTTTATGTACTGCTATCTATTTTTCCTAGTGCTTACTTTTCTTGTTTTTTTACTTTTAGCAATATCTTTGCGTCGGTATCTACCATCAAACATTCGCTTTGCAAAAACCAGGGCTGTATCGAAATATTTTGAAAGGGTACACATTTTCCCAAAACATACTTCATAGCACCATTGTTTTATTTATTTGCTGATTTTTATCCCACCTGTCTAAAATCTTGCTAGAGGCTGCAAATTAAAGATTAAAAACAATACACACCGTTTTAATAATAAGATTAATTTGAACAGTTAAACATGGAAAGAAATCATACAGAAAAATTCACACCATTAAAACCATATCAGTGATAAACAATCAGTAAAATCAGCAGTAAACCATAATTCACAACCGAAAGCAGGTCATAAAACATCAGAGAGGACATTGTTAAAATACCGCAAAATACCGCGTTTTCAGCATTGTTTTTAGCAGTGTTTTTAGCATTGCTGCTTCTTCTGTACTATTTTCTTTCCCATTTGCTCTTTTCTTTCCTTGCCCTTTTTCTTTCCCAACCAATCATGGATCACAAAATACTAGGATTGCTAGCCTCCAGGTGGTGGCTGGTGATCTCCTGCTGTTACAACTGATACCCAGCCAATAGAAATCAGTTTACCTGGAAAAAACGGCTGCTTTGGCAATTGGACTCTATGACACTGAAGTCCCTCCCCTCCCCAAATCCCGCCCTCCTCAGGCTCCATCCCAAAAATGTCCTGCCGGTAGCGAAGAGGAACCTGGCAACCCTACAAAATACACAACATGATGTCACACCACCACATTGGACACAACTTGAGGGTACTACTGGCAAAAACCCAGACCAGATGCCAACCTGTTACAACCCAATTTGAAGCTGTTCAACAAAAGAGGAAGGGAAGGACATGTTTTCCTCCAGAGTTGCATGAAGAAGAAGAAGAACAAGAAGAGGAGGAGGAGGAGGAGGAAGAAGAAGAAGGCAAAGAAGAAGAAGAGGAGGAGGAGCAGGAAGAGGAAGAGTTGGATTTTATATGCCGACTTTCTCTACCACTTAAGGGAGACTCAAACTGGCTTACAATCACCTTCCCTTCCCCTCCTCAAAACATACACCTTGTGAGGTAGGTGGGGCTGAGAGAGTGTGACTGAGAGAGTGTCACCCAGCTGGCCTTATGTGTAGGAGTGGGGAAACAAATCCAGTTCACCAGATTAGCCTCCGCCGCTCATGTGGAGGAGTGGGGAATCAAACCCGGTTGTCCAGATCAGAGTCCACCACTCCAAACCACCGCTCTTAACCACTGCACCACTCTGGCTCTCATTGTTTGAAAAGCTGCCGTCACTCTCTCTGCCAGAGCTCCATGTGATCTGTCCTCCAGTTGCCCTGCAGCCATCTCTTTTGTCATCTGTCTCCCAAGCATCTCAAGACGTATGTTTCGGCGGGAATGAGGCAGGCCTCGAATCTTAATTGCCCTTTGATCGCTGTACCTGCGGCTGAGCTAGAGGACAGAAAGCTGGCTTTGATAGGGGGAGAAGAGAAGGCTACGTTGCGGGGACTTGAGCTGTTGACTCTTGCTGTGGGCAAAGTCCCTCAATGTTACACACAGGTAGGGTGGCCAACCTCCAGGTACTTAAAAAAAATATCAGGTGTAATTAGTCACATTCGATTCAACAGGACATATACAGCACAATTCATAAAGACATATCAATACAACAATTAGTATAAAATCATAAGGTAAGTCCAAAGTTCAAATACTCCTGAGATCAAAGTCCAAAGCAGTAGATCTTCCCGGAGCAATAATAGAAGAAGAACTTTCATAAAGTGCAGTAGAAACATAATTCCCATATGTCTTCAAATATGGTCCCTGAACCCTTCAAGCGGACAGACAGGGATCCGGATACAGCCCTGTTTCAACTGAGTCTTCATTAGGCTTCAACATAGACCGCTATGTAGCTTGTTCATATGTTGATTGGAATGCAAGAGTTCCACCCCAAAAACCTCCCGCAGGTGGTGAAAACGGACCTGGCAACCCCACTTCCCTCTCCAAAACCCGCCCTCCTCAGGCTCCGCCCCAAAAACCTCCCGCTGGTTATGAAGAGGCAACCCTACACACAGGCAAGTCATCCACTCGACCCAGACCGGTGTTGCCAGAAAGCAATACCAGGCAGCTGTCACACATTCTCCTGCGCCTCTTCCTCAGCAATTCATCTTTTCAGTATGCCAGTTAGAAAAAAAAAAGCAGCCTAGAGTCAAGAACGGAGCTGCTCTCTACTCCCTGGTAGCTTTGGGCCTCAGCTGGTTTGATGGGAAGTAAACAACATGGGGGTCAAGCACAATCTGACACCGAGACCCCAAGGCCAATCCACTGGTGATTCATTGCATGCAACAGGAACTCTTCCCTCAGAAGAAGCAGGGAAGGACAGAAGCTCCCACCAGGCAGTTTTAGGGAGAAGATGTCTTAAAATGGGGAAATCTTAGGGTTGCCAGGTCCCTCTTTGCCACCGGTGGGTGGAGCCTGAGGAAGGTGGGCTTTAGGGAGGGGAGGGACTTCAATGCCATAGAGTCCAATTGCCAAAGCGGACATTTTATCCAGGTGAACAGATTTCCCATCAGTTGTAATAGCAGGAGATCTCCAGCTAGTATCTGGAGGCTGGCAACCCTAGGGAATCCCGAGTATTTCTCAAAGGTTCTTGTAGGTTATCCGGGCTGTGTAACCGTGGTCTTGGTATTTTCTTTCCTGACGTTTCGCCAGCAGCTGTTGCAGGCATCTGGAAAGAAAATACCAAGACCACGGTCACACAGCCCGGATAACCTACAAGAACCAATGAACTCTGACCGTGAAAGCCTTCGACAATATTTCTCAAAAGCATCTGCCATCGCATAGCCTGCAATTAAACTTTAACAACAATACTGGAGGAGGTTCTGCTATGGAGAGCAGCAGATGAACTCTAGCGAGGGGAATGCTAGAGCCCTGCCATGTTTGCTCCTGGCGAAGAGGCATCTGTTCTGTTCTCCTGCAGATGTTTCCCCGCGAACCAAGAAAGGGTTCTTTTCTGCACGTGACCCAGATTTATCATGTCTGCTTTCTTTCTCTCGCCAAGTGCCCAGAAAAGACAACCTCCCTGCAGGCTCCCCGGTTTTGCTTCTGTTCCAATTGCTCCGGAGTAAAAATAAAAACGCCCCCCCCCTCCACGGATGCTTCCTGAACGGCACAAAACTGGGACACAGTGAATGAATGGGGCTTGCTTTGTTCTTTCAATTTATGATCAACAAACGTTCCTGCTGTTCCAGAATTGCAGCCGGTTCCCCCATCAAATACTATTCGCAGAATACCCCTTGCATGTAGGGCTGCCAACCTCCAGGTGGTGGCTGGAGATCTCTGGCTATTACAACTGATCCTCAGCCAATAGAGATCAGTTCCCCTGGAGGAAATGGGCGCTTTGGCAATTGGACTCTATGGAACTGAAGTCCCTCCCCTCCCCAAACCCTGCCTTCCTCAGGCTCCACCCTCAAAACCTCAAGACCTGGCAACCCTAAGCACACCAGATGTTCTGATGGTTTGATTTTTGATGTTGTCATGGTTTTATGGGGCTGGTTTTATTATGAGTATTGTTTTAGATGATCTATTATTATTGTATTGTACTTGTGTTTTTAGGATCTTGTGAGCTGCCCTGAACCCAGCTTTTTGCTGGGGAGGGCGGGATATAAAATAAATAAATAGGAGGGGACAGCCCCACAGCATTCTCACACATGAAGCTGCCTTGTACTGGATCAGACCCTTGGTCCATCAAGGTCAGTATTGTCTGCTCAGACTGGCAGCGGCTCTCCAGGATCTCAGGCAGAGGTCTTTCACATCACCGACTTGCCTTGTTCCTTTAACGGGAGATGCCGGGGATTGAACCTGGGGCTTTCCCCAAGCCAAGCAGATGCAACCCCTTGCCCTGAGGGTATTCCCTCACTCTTCGCCAGATGGAACATATTCAGTTCCTTGTTTCTCAGACCCTGCCCTCTTCTGAACTTATTCCCGTTTGTCTGCATCTTTCTTGGAAGTGCCACGGCCTGAACGGGACAGAGGAAAAAGTAACTGGCACAGAACAGAGCAGAACTGCTGAACACACACAAACCGGCCTTAAACTGAACCCTTGGTCCAAAGTCAGCACTGCCTACTCAGATTGGCAGTGGCTCTGCAGGGTCCCAGGCACAGGTGTTTCACATCCCCTACTGTGTGTGTTAAGTGTCGTCAAGTCGCTTCCGACTCATGGCAACCTTATGAACCAATGTCCTCCAAAACGTCCTCTCCTTAACAGCCTTGCTCAGGTCTTGCAAGCAGAGGGATATGGCTTCCTTTATAGAGTCAATCCATCTCTAGTTGGGTCTTCCTCTTTTCCTGCTGCCACTTTTCCTAGGATGGTTGTCTTTTCCAGTGACTCTTGTCTTCTCATAATGTGACCAAAGTACAATAGCATCAGTTTAGTTGAACACACATGAAGCTGCCTTATACTGATTCAGACCCTTGGTCCATCAAAGTCAGTGTTGTCTACTCAGACCGGCAGCAGCTCTCCAGGATCTCAGGCAGAGGTCTTTCACATCACCTACTCGCCTAGTCCCTTTAACTGGAGATGCCGGGGATTGACCCTGGGATCATCAGCATGCCAAGCAGACCCTCTACCACTGAGCCACGGCCCCTCTGCATGAACATGCCTTATACTGAATCAGACCCTTGGCTTATCAAGGTCAGTATTGTCTACTCAGACTGGCAGCAGCTCTCCAGGGTCTCAGGCAGAGGTCTTTTCCCATCACCTACTTGCCTAGTCCCTTTAACTGGAAATGCCGGGGATTGAACCTGGGACCTTCTGCATGCCAAGCAGATGCTCTACCACTGAGCCACAGCCCCTCTCCATGGCTCTCCAGGGTCTCAGGCAGAGGTATTTCACATCACCTGCTTGCCTAGACCCTTTACCAGGAGATGCCAAGGATTGAACCTGGGACCTTCTGCATGCCAAGCAGATGCTCTTCCCCTGAGTCACGGCCCCCTCCCCAAAGGCAGGGCATTTCTCCTTCCTTTGCAGAGCACCCTCTAGGGTGCCCCAAGCTCCCTGATCTCAGTTGCCCCCATTTGATGTATTAGCCTCTTCAATCACCTTAATCGCTTCTTCATTTCACAGCTGAACACAGGCCAGGGGAAAAAAAGATGATTAATTGGACATTTTTTAAAACTGTCAGCTTATCTGCCATTTGCTGTTTGCGGTGCATCTTTGACGGGAGTTAACAATTTCCCGGTCCCCCTTCCCCCACCCCTTGCTCGCGTCAGCGCTGCCGGCCCGCAGAGACGTATAATCAGGGAGAAAATAAGTGAAGTGTCCCTTCCTGAATCTATCATCTCTCTTCCTGAAGTGGTGATGTGTCATAAATGTGGGAGATGAAAAGCCACTGACTGTACACTTGAGCGAGTTAATAATAATCACAAGGATATCAACATTGGGGCTGCTTCCCAGGAAAAACATTTGGCTTCTTCTTGAACACACGAACACATGAAGCTGCCGTATACTGACTCAGACCCTTGGTCCATCAAAGTCAGTATTGTTTACTCAGACCGGCAGTGGTTCCCTAGGGTCTCAGATAGAGGTCTTTCACATCACCTACCTGCCTAGTCCCTTGAACTGGAGATGCCGGGGATTGAACCTGTGACCTTCTGCATGCCAAGCGCAGATGCTCTACCAAAGAGCCACAGCCCCTCTCCATTTCTTCCATTTGTTGACATAGTTATGCGAGTCTCCCTTTGGACTGAGCAGTAGGCAATGGGGTAGGGTTGCCAGGTCCCTCATCGCCACTGGCAGGAGGTTTCTGGGGCGGAGCGTTGGCTAGCATAGATCGCGTATTCGCAATCATGTAATGGAGGCGCCGGTTGTTTCACATTTTGTTCAAAATAAACATAGAGATACCGATTTAAGATTTTTTGCCCTATGGCAGTACAAAAAGAAGTGGTTTGCAAGAGAAAATATAGAAAAAAATTTAAGTCAGCAAGAGGCCCGCTTCATCACTATGTTTAATACGGTAATCCCTAACGGATTGAATGCCACGTGTGACTATTCAGCATTTTTGTAATACTGCCTCTATGTTAATCAAGTTACTCATAGGCTCTCATTTCCTTTAAATTCATTGTTCTAACTGCAATATATCCAACATTATATCATTGAAGCCTGATTGCATAGCCACTGTTATAAAGAATATGTAAGATGTGGAAAGTTGTCGGTAAGTTTTCTTTAATATTTAATATCAAGACGTGTTGGTGCATATATGTACTTAACAAACCAATGATATAGTTTTTGTAAAAATAATATTTTTAATAATGATAATAGAAACTTTGTTGGAACTATATGATTGAAGCTACAAGCTACAGAAGTCTTTGGAAGTCCTCAAATGGCAGCAGCAAAATGCGACACCAAAGCAAGCAACCTGCAAAAGAAAAGAAACCTTAAAAAACTATTTATGGGACTGTTATACTCACCAACTGAGGAAATTTATTTTGAAACAGGGCATATACCGGAATCCTGTCTTGTTGTTGATTATTGTTTGTTTATTATTTGATGTATGATACATTTCCTTGCCATATGTGCATATAACATATTAGGCATTGATGTTTATTTGAATGATTTTCATTATGCTGCTGAGGCAGTCTATGAACAATACATATAAATTAATTTTGTTTACACATTGTTGTGTCATTGGTGATAATTAAATTTTAAAAGCCATAGTGACTGCACTACTCTTGAATAACTACCTGGCGGTTGGCAACTCTACAATGGGCCCAGAGCTGAGAGTTGGCATGGAGTAGGGCTGTTGATTCGGTTCGGCCCGAACTGAAAATCAGCCGAATTTCCCCTGATTCGGTGGTTTTTAGTTCGGGAGGAACCGAACTCAAAACTGGCGGGCAACCGGGGGGCCCGAATTCAGCGAGTTCTGGAGTTCGCGAATAAATCCGGCCAATTCGGGGCCGTCAGTAAGCAGCATAACCGTCAGTAAGCAGTATTCTCCTCCCCCGGCCAATCGGTGGCCAAGCTGGGTCTTCTTCTGGCCAATCAGTCAGGATTGAGTACTGGAGGAATCAGCTGATGTGCGGCCCGGCCAGGGAGAGAAAGAGAGAGAGAGAGAGAGAAATCCTCGTGTGTGTGTGTGGGGGTGCTTGTGCACATTTGCTCCTTTCTGTGGCTGCAGGGGGCGTATTTTTGGGGTACAGACCCCAAACTTTCAGTGGAGCTTCAGATGAAGCTTCTTAAGATACCCCCCACGTTTTGTAAACATTGGGTCAGGGGGTCCCGAGATATGGGCTCCCCCCTTTTTCTTTCCATGGCTGCAGGGGGCGCATTTTTGGGGGTACAGACCCCAAACTTTCAGTGGAGCTTCAGATGAAGCTTCTTAAGATACCCCCCAGGTTTTGTAAACATTGGGTCAGGGGGTCTCGAGATATGGGCTCTCCCCCTTTTCCCTCCCCCCTTTTTCCATTTATGTGGCTGCAGGGGGCGCTTTTTTGGGGATATAGCCCCCAAACTTTCAGCATAGCTTCAGACAATTATTCTTAAGATACCACCCAAGTTTTGTAAAGATGGGTTCAGTGGGGGCAGAAATATCGCCTCCCCCATTTTCTCTTTCCGTGGCTGCAGGGGGCGCATTTTTGGGGGTGCAGATCCCAAACTTTGAGCGGAGTTTCAGACCAGTGTTCTTAAGTTACCCCCCAAGTTTTGTGAACATTGGGTCAGGGGGTCCCGAGTTATGGGCTTTTCCCTTTCCCCTTTCCCGTTTTCCCTATTGGGATGAATGGATCAGCCGATCCTGTGTGCATCTTCTCCAGAGCAAAACGTCCCGTGCCTAATTAGAATCATCTTGGATTACAAGTCCTCCCCAGCCCCTCCTGATGGAACAGAAGACAGCCACAGTAAGACCCCTTTGGGGGCTTTAATCTATAATTTTTCTCCTGTGTATGTGTGTGTGTGTGGGGGGGAAAGCAGAGTCTGTGTGTGTGTGGGGAGGGAGCAGTTTCTGTGGGTGGGGGGGAAACCAAAGAGGGCTTTCGTCGGTTCTGCCTGGGGTGTGTGTTCCCCCTCGAGTCTCTCGCTCCCTGGTTTGAGGGGGGAGGTTTCAGTTGTGTGTCTTCTGGTTTTCCCTGTTGCAAAGGTGTTGTTTTACAAGGTTGTGTTGCTTTGCAAACTGTTGTCGGGGCTGGGAGCTTTGTGCATGGGCGGCAAGCTCTGCTGAGAGATGCACATTAAGGATGGGGGGGACCCCTTTCAGGGCCCATATCCCAGCCCTCCCTGACCCAATCTTTACAAAACTTGGGGAGTCTTTCAATAAACGTCCTTTGAAGCTCTGCTGAAAGTTTGGGACCTCTAACCCCAAAAATCCCCCCCCGAGCCGCGGAAAGGCGCGATTGTGTTTTTAATGGCTTTATTCGGCCGAATTTTTTTTCTGAACTTTGAATTCCCGCCGAATTGAACGGATCCGAAGTGGGGGAGTTCGGACTTCGGCATATCCTGAATCTAAACGGGCCGAATTCGGCCGAATCCGAACTATACCGAATTTTTTTAAATTCAACAGCCCTAGCATGGAGTAATGGATAGACCCGGGTTCAAATCTCCATCTGTACCATGGAAGCTTGCTGGGTGACCCTGGGCACAAACGCCAAGTCTGGTCTACCTCTAAGGGTTGTTGTAAGAGAATGGAAGAGAGGAAAACAACATTCTAAACTGCTTTGAGTCCTGACTGGGGATAAAAGCGGGATATAAATGAATAAATAAATGCAACATGCAGAAATGTTTTTTTTAATAATAATTTTATTGGTTTTTATAATACAAATTTTCCATGATAGTAAACAACAATAAAGGCAATATGAAATTCAAAATTCTAACTCTATGTTGTTATGGTTTCTTAAATTCATAACAAAAAAAACAATTAAAGGAAAATTTATGACTTCCCCATCGCCTCTCTCCGCCTCTTAATAAAGTATTCATCCCATCGTAATTGGTCTGATCTTAACTATCATAAATTCATTTAACTTTCATAAAACATCTTCTATTAATATAAATGATTATAACTCTTAATATTAATTGTGTCCTCTAGATCAGATTAATAAGTATTCTTCCATTTCCCCCAGTTTTAATTCATATTCACAATATTTCATCCAATCCTCCCATTCCCCTAAAAATCGAACATTGTCTTTTTCATTTAAAATGGCTGTAAGTTTTGCCATTTCCACCAATTCAAACATTTTCCCAATCCAGTCTTTTTTCTCGGGAACAACATGCAGAAATGTTGAAGCCAGTTATTCCGACCACAAATCCTAAATCCAGTGCTCTGGTTTTATGGTGAGTATAAAAACCTAACAGTCCAAAGTTTCCTTAAAAAAAAAGATTGAGTTTCTAATCCTCTGTAGAATTTCCACAGAAATATGTATCCTAAAGGAAATTTGCAAATGAATTTAGGTGAATCTCCCAATTCCAAAGTAAAATTGAGGGTGAAATAGCTAAAAAATATCTAAGGATGACAAAGGAGTTTTGTTAAACATAGTAACATTTCTCAGAGACGGATTGGTCTTGTTCTGTTCTTGGCAATCACCAAATGTTGCACTAGTCTATCGAAACTACCTCTGGCAAATAATATAAGGCCATTAATGCTTGTTAATTAGCAGCGCGTTCCAGGCTGAAGTGCCCCACATTTTTTTTATTTCTTCAAGCTTAACCTTCATTCCAGACCTCACTGCGAAGCCAGCGCATACCTGCTTCGCATTTCTTAAGAGCCACTTTAACACGACCTTTTGTATTTTCTCCGCTCCCACATTGAAGCATTCACTAAAGAAAGCAGGCAGAATCCCAGCCGCAGCTTAGCTATGCAAACGACGATTGCTAATGGCTATGCAAACAAAGGAACGGAGGAGCAGGCGAGTGTGTGTGTGGGGGTGGAATTTGTTTGACTTTCTCCTCTTGCATCAGGACCACAAATAGTCATTTTAACGGTCCGATTAAAAAAAAAACAGCATTGAGCGCGGAACAGACACTGCATAAATGGCCTATAAAATTTCCACAGACATTGGAACAACAATGTACCCATTATAAAAATGCCCTTCTGAACTATTCCATTGTGCACGTTCTATGGAATTATGGTGGTATGAGAGCCAGCATGATGTAGTGGTTAAGAGCAGTGGTTTGGAGCGGTGGACTCTGATCTGGAGAACCAGGTTTGATTCCCCTCTCCTCCACATGAGCGGGAGAGGCTAATCTGGTGAACTGGATTTGTTTCCCCACTCCTACACATGAAGCCAGCTGGGTGACCTTGGGTTAGTCACACACTCTCAGCCTCACCTACCTCACAGGTTGTCTGTTGTGGGGAGGGGAAGGGAAGGTGATTGTAAGCTGGTTTGAGTCTCCCTTAAATGGTAGAGAAAGTCAGCATAGAAAACCCTCCTCCTTCTCCTCCTCCTTTCTTCTTCTTCTTCTTCTTCCCCCCCTCAATGCTGTTATGAGAAGCTTGAAAATGCACGGCCAAGTTTTTCTGTGACTTGCTAACAAGCAGTTCCCTCCCCGTACCACGAAATGCCAGTTCCTGGACTGAAAAATTTTAAACAAGCTTGAATAAAAAGTTAGAAAACCAGAATTCCTTGGAGACCTCCTTTTGAAGAGCTCGATGAGACAATAAGCGGATGACCGCTTTTCATTTCGCCCAGCATTTGGGCATAATGAATCATTTGCTCAGTCGCTCACCTGGAGTTCTCCTGAAAAGGGTGATGGATTGTACAGTTCCCTTTAGTCAAACCCATTAGCACTGTTCCTTATGAAGGGAGCACAGTCAATTTGATGGGCAACTGAATCCAGCGGCAACGCTGCCCTCAGGCACAGTGAGAAGCCGGCCTCATTTTCACTGGTTCTGCCAACGGAGTCTCCTACCTCTTGCATAGTTAAATTGCGGAACTCCCTGCCCCAGGATGTGGGGATGTCTGCCATCTTGCAAGGCTTGAAGAGGGGAGTGGACATGTTCATGGAGGAAAGGGCTATCAATGGCTACCAGTAATAATGGATACTAGTCATGATGCATAACTATTCTCTCCAGGATCAGAGGAGCATGCCTATTATATTAGGTGCTATGGGACACAGGCAGGATAATGCTGCTGAAGTGGATTTGCTTGTGGGCATCCTAGAGGCACCTGGTTGGCCACTGTGTGAACAGACTGCTGGACTTGACGAGCCTTGGTCTGATCCAGCAGGGCTTTTCTGATGTTCTTATGTTGATGGGGCTATCCATGGTTACTAGTAAAAATGGATGCTAGTCACGATGCATACCTATTCTCTCTAGTATCCAAAGAGCATGCCTATTATATTAGGTGTTTTGGAACACAGGCAGTACAATTATGTTGCTGCAGTCGTCTTGTTTGTGGGCTTCCTAGAGGCACTTGGTTGGCCACAGTGTGAATGGACAGCTGGACTTGATGGGCCGTGGTCTGATCCAGCATGGCCTTTCTTATGCAATGCAAGGACTAGGTCGGTGGTTTGCAAAAAAGATGGATGGGGGCCCTCGGGTTGGCAACTGAAGCCATTTTCTCACCACCAGTGTGCCATGGAACAGGGCTGGCATCAGGGGTTGGCCAAGCATGGCACTGGCTGAGACCTACAGCCTGGCAGAGGGAACGCCCTTGCTTGGAGACCCTGCCTATTTATGAAGGGCTGTTTCCTCGCAGTCACCCCGCCGACAACTTGGGGCTTTGCTTTATGTTTGCATTTTCTGACTGTCAGTGGTTGCCTTTCTCTTCCACTGTGTTTTGGCAAATTTTGCCCACATTTTTTGGATTTGTGTTTAGCCAGAATCTAAAAAACGCGGGCAAAATGTGGGAAAACACAGAGGGAGAGCGAGGCGACCTCTGATGGTCGAAAAATGCAAGCATAATCAAAGTAAAGCCCTGAAGTAGTCGGCGGGGTGACCGCTAGGAAACAGCCAGGCATAAATGGCCCCAGGTCAATTGCTCATTTCCCAATAAGAGGTGGCGCAAGAAGCAGAGGTTGAGAGGTTAGGGCTCTTTCACACATGCCGAATAATTCACTTTCAAGTCCACTTTCGATGCACTTGGCAACTTCTTAAAGCCTGCATTTTACTCGCTTTATGTTGGAAGAGAAAGATCCTGGACTCCCCCCTTAGAAAATGCAGCCCTCTTCACTCCTTATCCTGCCGTGACCATTTTGGCAGGATTCGGCACCCAGAGTTCTCTCATTAATCCCACTTCCCGCCTGACTTCGAGTTCCTTCCCTTCTCAGCGGTGAACTAGCAATGATCTTTGAGGGTACTCATGAGATCAATATCAGGTGTGAAATGTTCCCCTGATTCAAGACAGTGCCAAGATTAGTCATTTGACTGCATTTGTTCTCTTTCAAGGAGGCAATTTTTTTATTTTATTTTTTTGCGTTTCCAATTTGGGAAGATTTTTGTGAGCTTCCCTCTGCTGAAAGCCGTGTCCTCGGTTAACCAGCAGGCAGATTTAAGGTCTCCTTCTAACTGAGATAAAGAACAGTTTTGAGTTTCTCACTCCTGATGTTTTGATGCTGTCTTCATTCAATTTTGTGGGTGCAAACCAAACTCAAGACTTGTTTTTAGTTCCATGTCATTTTCTGGTCGTTCCAGCCTGAATATTTTCCTGCAAAATGTGCACATTTCCCCCCATAAGATGGCACCATGATAAACTGGAACTATTTGTTGTTCAGATTGTTTCAAGCCCTTTCTCCCCAACAAAGGCCCTCAAGGCGGGTTGTGGACAAGTATAACACCATAAACTATTTGTGAAATACCAACAGAAAAGAATAATATATTAAAACAGCAGGAGCAAAAGAGACATCATAAGGTACCCTGTTGCCACTCCATACCCTTAAAGTTCTCCCATTGGAGAGCGGCCAAAAATGACCCCCACAAGTAGCAGATGACACCAAGAGGCAACGGAAACCACAACTTCCATGAACCAAGCTTGAACACATGAACACATGAAGCTGCCTTTTACTAAATCATACCCTTTGTCCATCAGTGACAGTATTGTCTACTCAGACCAGCAGCGGCTCTCCAGCTCTCCAGGGTCTCAGGCAGAGGTCTCTCAGACCACCTACTTGCCCAGTCCCTTTAACTGGAGATGCTGGGGACTGAACCTGGGACCTTCTGCATGCCAAGCGGAGACTCTACCACTGAGCCACAGCCTCTCCCTAATGTCAGAAAGGATTTCAGCTTGGCTTGTAACGGGTTTCCAGACTGTGGGTGTTCCTATTTTGAACTTCTGATTTCTGACATCTGGCTGCAACAGCGTCATTGACTTTGGAGCTCATCCCAATCATCCTTTTCATGTTTTCTTGTTTGTGGCACGACGTGGCATCCTCAAGAGGGCCACAAAGTGACTGATGATGGGCCATCGGCCCTTTTGCGTAAAGCACATTAAGGAACCAAAGCAGCGTGTCCTCGTCTGATTTCTGATTTTAAAAAAACCACGCACGCTTTCCTGTCATGAGACATTGCTGACCTTGAACACTGAAGGGGAGGAAACTAAATTTCCAGCTCACATGCCAGAGATGATTAATGAGACAGGAAAAAAGGGACCCCGTTCAACAGTGCCATTCAGATTGTGTGTGTAAATTGCTGTCGAGTCACAGGTGACTTATCGCAAGCCAGTAAGGTTTCCAAGGCAAGAGACGTTCGGAGGTGCTGCTTTGCCATTGCCTGCCTCTCCATAGTGACCATTGGCTTCCTTGGTGGTCTCCCATCCAAATACTAACCTGGGCCGACACTGCTTAGCTTTTGAGATCTTATGAGATCAAGCTAGCCTGGGCCATCCAGGCTAGGACGATTGCCCTACCCTTCCGTAAAAGCTACAAGAACATAAGAAAAGCTCTGCTGGATCAGACTGAGGCCCATCAAATCCAACAGTCTGTTCACACAGTGGCCAACCAGGAGCCTCTAGGAAGCCCACAAACAAGACGACTGCAGCAGCACCATCCTGCCTGTGCTCCACAGCACCTAATGTAATAGGTCTGTTCCTCTGATCCTGGAGGGAACAGGTATGCATCATAACTAGTATCCATTTTTACTTGTAGCCATGAATACCCCTCTCCTCCATGAACATGTCCACTCCCCTCTTAAAGCCTTCCAAGTTGGCAGCCATCACCACATCCTGGGGCAGGGAGTTGCACAATTTAACTATGTGTTGTGTAAAGAAATATTTCCTACCTGAGGTGTGATGAAGAAGAGAAAGAAGAACTGGTTTTTATATGCCGACTTTCTCCACCACTTAAGGAAGACTGAAACCAGTTTACAATCACCTTCCCTTCCCCTCGCCACAACAGACACCCTGTGAGGTAGGTGGGGCTGAGAGAGCTCTAAGAGAGCTGTGACTAGCCCAAGCTGGCTTCATGTGGAGGAGTGGGGAAACCAACCCGGTTCATCAGATTAGAGTCCACTGCTCATGTGGAAGAGTGAGGAATCAAACCCGGTTCTCCAGGTTAGAGTCCACCTCTCCTAACCACTACACCACACTGGCTCATATAGATTCTATTATAAATGTCTTCACTGCTAATTTTCATGGAATTTTAAGGTGCTGCTATTTATTTAGCCTATTCTTAGCGTCAAAACTCTTCTCAACATGACATCTGCACAGTTACGACTGTACGATGGAGGGGAGGGGCTGTGGCTCGGTGGAACAGCATCTCCTTGACATGCAGAAGGTCCCAGGTTCAATCCCCGGCATCTCCAGTTAAAGGGACTGGGCAGGTAGGTGATGTGAAAGACCTCTACCCGAGACCCTGGTGAGCTGCTGCCGGTCTGAGTAGACAATACTGACTTTGATCAGTATAAGGCAACTTCATGTGTACTTATACCAACCGGCCTCCCCTTCTGGATTCCTCTAGAAAACTGTGCCCCCCTGCTTCCGGCATGAGTTCCAAAAGTTCAAAAACTCATGGGAGGAGGATTCCCCCTCTTAGATGGGGGAATATAATATAAAAGGGGATTTTATTGTTAAGGCGCCATTTTGCAGTAGCTTAGGTGTACTCTGAAAAATGGCGCCCATGGGGTGTAGTGGTTAAGAGCGTGCGTTGCAAGTTTGGGACATAGATTTTTGGTAGGAAGGGTCATGTTATTGGTATGTTGATTGTTTCAGTAAGTAGTATATTTATTTGTTTGTTTGATTTCTATCCTGCCCCTCCCTGACCAAGTCGGGCTTGGGGTGGCTTACAACATATTCCAAGAGTTAAAACATCTCTGTTACAATTAAAATTCTTTAGTATCTATTAATTCTTGTGGTGCCCTTAAAACCATCACAATAATGAAGTACTAGAGAGAGGGGAAGGGGTAAAAGAAGGGGAATAGCAGACAGTCTCAATAAGGAAGGGATAGGATAGGAAATTGGAATTTGTCTTATTCTTTCATTTATTTATTTAAAACATTACTATGCCACCTTTCCGCCCTGACCTGGATGGCCCAGGCTAGCCTGATCTCATCAGATCTCAGTAGCTAAGCAGGGTTAGCCCTGGACAGTATTTGGGTGGGAGACCACCAAGGAAGTCCAGGGTTGCTATACAGAGGAAGGCACTGGCAAACCACCTCTGTTAGTCTCTTGCCTTGAAAACCCCATAAGGGGTCTCCATAAGTTGGCTGCGACTTGACGCCCCTTTACACACATACACATGCCACCTTTCCACCTAGGGTTGCCAACCTCCAGGTACTAGCTGGAGATCTTTTGCTATTACAACTGATCTCCAGCTGATAGAGATCAGTTCGCCTGGAGAAAATGGCCGCTTTGGCAATTGGACTCTATGGCATTGAAGTCCCTCCCCAAACCCCACCCTCAGGCTCTGCCCCAAAATCTCCCGCCAGTGGTGAAGAGGGACCTGGCAACTCTATTTCACCCCATTTATTTATTTATTTATTTGCATTCCCCCAGAATTTACACCCTGCCTTTCGGCTCTCACAAGGGCCAGCAAGGTGGCGAACAAATTAAAACATACATAATAAAATGACATTTTAAAACCATTAATGTCTAGCTCCTCTACTGCAGACCAATAGGGCTACCCGCGGCTACCCACCTGAAACTATCCTCGGCGATCCCGTTTCTCTGATGCCAATCAATGGAGCTACTCTGGGCTAATGCTATTTTAGCTGAGATCAGATTTTCCTTTTAATCATGTCCAACATGGCTTTTTTGGGATAGGTTATGAGACTTCCCCACACTGTGCTATTTTATTGTGTGCCTTGCCGTTCGCCTTTTTTGCTTCCTTAATCGAATCTTCTCTGATGCTCTAGAGAGAAAGCAGTAAATTCCTGCCGACTGTATACTTCCGTAGCTAGCACAATTAAAAAAAAGAAGAAGAATTGATGAGACAGCCGGCCTTTAAATTATCTGCCGCTACTGAAACTTCTCGCTTAGAGTTATGAAACCATACTAAATTGTCGCTGGAAATGGAACAATTTAGAAACTGTCCAACCTGGGGCGGGCTTGGGCAGAAATAAGGTCGGTATTTAAATAGGGTTGAACCATATGTTGGAAAGCATCCAGGGGAAATTGCTAAGAAGGGGCTGACAGAGATAAGTCGATTGAATAGATGTGCCAGGGAGGGGAGGCACATACTTCAGCCGGCAGTAGGACCTGGAGGAACTCACAACCATCCAAACCCTGGGGATGCCCGAATCCTGGATTCTGGAAGTCCTAATTAGAAGAAGGAGAAGAGTTGGTTTTTATATGCCGACTTTCTCTACCACTTAAGGAAGAATCAAACTGACTTACAATCACCTTCCCTTCCCCAGAACAGACACCCTATGAGGTAGGTGGGGCTGAGAGAGCTCTAAGAGAACTGTGACTAGCCCAAGGACACCCAGCTGGCTTCATGTGTAGGAGTGGGGAAACCAAACCGCTTCACCAGATTAGCCTCCGCCGCACATGTGGAGGAGTGGGGAATCAAACCTGGTTCTCCAGATCAGAGTCCGCTGCTCCAAACCACCGCTCTTGACCACTTCACCACACTGGCTTTAGGCTGATCTAACATTGAGCAGGGGGTTAGACTAAATAATAGGGCTGTTGAAAAAAAAATTCGGTAAAATTCGGATTCGGCAAAATTTGACCCGTTTTTATTTGGGAAATGCCGAAGTCCGAACTCCTCCACTTCGGGTCCGTGCAATTCGGCATGAGGTCCGGAGTTCGGGGAAAAAATCCGGCCAAATAAAGCCATTAAAAACACTATAGCGCCTTTCCACGGCTCCGGGGGGGGCATTTTTGGGGGTAGAGGTCCCAAACTTTCAGCATAGCTTGATGGGACCCTTCTTGCAAGAACCCCAAAGTTTTGTGAAGATTGGGGCAGGGGGGGCTGACATATGGGCCCCGAAAGGGGTCCCCCCTCCTTAATGTGCATCTCTGACAATGTGGGTTTGCAATTAGCAGAGCTTGCCGCCTACTCCCGAAGCTCCCAGCCCCGACAAACAGCTGAGCTGGGGGGGGGGAGCAAGGGCGGGGCAGGTGCGAAGAAGTTCGCAAACCATGCAAAGCAACACATTTGCAACCATGCAAACCATACAAAGCAACACGTGACCCCTGGGAGTTTGCAAACCATGGAAAGGGACAGAGGCATGCTAGCTATGCATAAGGAGCAGGAGGGGTGGAATTTCCCCTTTTGCATCAGACTCGGGACCAGGAAAATGCATTCTTTAAGTCACAATTTGAAAACCAGTTTTGAGCAAGCATCAAAATAGACCTAACCGATCTTATGAATGAGGGAAAACCTGAGGACACACAACTGAAGCCCCCCCCTCAAACCAGGGAGACAGAGACTCGAGGGGGCACCCCCCCAGGCAGAACAGGTGAAAGCCCCCTTTGGCTTCCCCCCCACCCACAGAAACTGCTCCCTCCCCACAAACACACAGACTCTGCTTCCCCCCCCCACACACACACACATGTGCCCACGAACCCTACAAGGGGGATCTCTCTCACACACAAACAGATACTCTCTCTTTCTCTCCCCGGGCCCTGCAGCAGCTGGGCTCATGCACTCAATCGCGACTGATTGGCCAGAAGAAGACCCAGCTTGGCCACCGATTGGCCACGGGAGAATGCTGCTTACTAACTGACGGTTATGCTGCTGCGCCGAACCCTGAATTTGCTGAATTTATTCACCGAACACCCCGAACTCGCTGAATTCGGCTCCCCGTTTTCCTGCCTTTTTTGAGTTTGGTTCCATCCGAACTAAAAACTGCTGAATCAGGGGAAATTTGGCTGTTTTTCGGTTCAGGACGAACCGAATCGACAGCCCTACTAAATAACCTGTATTGCCATTTACAACTCTATGATTTGATTATATATATATACATACATATATACATGCACACACATAGTCAGCCCCGACATTTGACTAAAGGGAATCTCATTGTCACATTTGTACACCCAAATTAATCCTGAATTATGGGTGATTTGCAAGAAAGCAATACTGAGAAGTATCTGCCGGGCCTGTATCCAAACGTTGAAATGAATTTATGACAAACTTGCTATTGACCCATTATTTATAAAGTCCGTTAAATTCATCTTAGGCCGAGGCTTTCTACTGGGGCATGATTGATGACATAAAGTAATATAAATAGAATGAAATAGATTAAGCCTCATTTTGAAATATCGTTAGCCATTAGAACTGGCGCATTTAAGTCCGTTTAAAACATGAAATACCACTTGAGTAGCTGCGCTGGTCTCCTACCTAATTTTAGGACTGCTAATGGACCTCGGTTCTTGGGATGACACAAGAACAGAGTAAGATGCCTCCCCCTCCCCTTTTTAGCTTTCAAGTTTGCCACAGAAAGAATAAATGGGAACAATCGTGGGGTTTTTTAGGAATGTGTGCCAAGATGGTTTCCAGAATACACAACTAATTATCAAAGGATAACCTTGGCAAACTCTTGTTTAAGGATGAACAATAATATTTTTTTTAATGTTGGTGTATATATGCATGTGAAAGTGCAGTATTGCAGTGGAGGGAGGTTTTAGGGGCAGAGCCTGAGAAGGGTGGGGTTTGGGGAGGGGAGGGACTTCAATGCCATAGAGTCTAATTGGCAAAGCAGCCATTTTCTCCAGGGAAACGGATCTTTATTGGCTGGAGATCCGGGACCCTCCCAGATCATGCCATTTTGCTACTGTTCTAATCTTGTCATAAAATGGCCTGTATGGTAATCGGGGTAATTTTAGGAATTCCACTGATTGCAGAATTTCTTCTAAGGAAGGGAATTTGGGGTAGAGTGAACCTCTCAGATGTTAAAAGGATCATTGGGGGTAAGGTTGCCAACCTCCAGGTGGTAATCAATGTATTATCCAAAAATAACAAGATAAACAAGCAACGCTAAGCAACCGAGGTTACAAAGCAAGTAGGTAGAAACAATAACTAGTAGTAATACATGTGCAAAAGTTCATATAAAGCATATAGTTGCGTTTCTGGTCAATTTCATATTCTTCAGACAATGGAGGAGTAGGTGGTGGGCGGCTCCGGAAGTATTCCAGCACTTTCGCTACACGAGGTAGCTTCATCAGCCACAAGGGCTTAATTGTACAATTCCTAGGATAAATTTGGAGCTCCCAAACGGGCTGCTAGCAGAAAATTCATACGTGGTGCAGACTGTCACAGTCTGCACAGTCTGTCACAGTCTGCACCACGTATGAATTTTCTGCTAGCAGCCCGTTTGGGAGCTCCAAATTTATCCTAGGAATTGTACAATTAAGCCCTTGTGGCTGATGAAGCTACCTCGTGTAGCGAAAGCGCTGGAATACTTCCGGAGCCGCCCACCACCTACTCCTCCATTGTCTGAAGAATATGAAATTGACCAGAAACGCAACTATATGCTTTATATGAACTTTTGCACATGTATTACTACTAGTTATTGTTTCTACCTACTTGCTTTGTAACCTCGGTTGCTTAGCGTTGCTTGTTTATCTTGTTATTTTTGGATAATACATTGATTGCACTTGCTACTTTTGCTTGTTTACTTTTGCCTACTACTGTTTATTTGATCAATACCCATTACAGTAGAGTGAGTCATTTGTATAGATAACCTCCAGGTGGTGGCTGGAGCTCTCATGGGATTAGAGCTGATCTCCAGGCAACAGAGATCAGTTCACCTGGAGAAAATGGCCACTTTGGAAGGTGGACTCTATCGCATTATACCCCATTGGTCCCTTCCCTTCCCAAGCCCCACCCTCCTCAGGATCCACCCCCAAAATCTTCCTAAAAGGAAAAAGTTGTAGAACCACTTTTCTCTCTTTGTGTATGTGTTAAGTGCCATGGCACCAAGTCGCTTCTGACTCATGGTGACCCTATGAATCAATGTCCTCCAAAACGTCCTATCTTTAACAGCCTTGCCAATTGAGGGCTGTGGCTTCCTTGATTGAGTCAATCCATCTCTTGTTGGGTCTTCCTCTTTTTCTGCTGCCCTCAACTTTTCCTAGCATGACTGTCTTTTCCAGTGACTCTTGTCTTCTCATAACGTGACCAAAGTACGACAGCCTCAGTTGAGTCATTTTAGCTTCTAGGGTCAGTTCAGGCTTGATTTCATCTATAGCCCACTGATCTGTATTTTTGGAAGTCCAGGGTATCCATAACACTCTCCTCCAACACCACATTTCAAAGGAATCTACTTTCATCCTATCAGCGAATACTAGCAGGGGCCAGTGGGTTTTGCTTAGAGTGCCGCAATAGGCTGACCTCGGTTCACATCTGCACTCAACCACGAAGCTCATTGGATGATCTTGAGTCCGTTACCTCCTTTCAGCCTAACCTACCCTGCAAGAGGGTTGTGAAGTTAAAATGGAAGAGGTGAGCTCCCATCTACGCTGCTCTGAGGTCCTAGGAAGGAGGACAGGATGAAAGCGTGATCAAGGGTGGAGTGGAGCTGAAGACACAGCAAACTTCTAGGGACAAAAATAGAATAGAAGGAGGAGGAAATCTGCTAGCGGGTGTTTCAGATTCTTGGGTATGTGCAGTCTCCTTGTTCTCTGTGCTAAAATCATTAACTCATTTGCAGAATGGCGCTGGAATGTTTCGTTTCCTCATCTCCTATGGCAGATTCTCAGTAGCCAGGGCGGGCCGGCACCCTCTTCCAACCCCATTAATTCTCTTGTAATGACTGCTTGTAAAGATAGCATTTGAATATTAATGCTTTATCAGTTTTACGTTTCTCCATTTTTATATCCCAGATTAATCCGTTTCCTTATCTTGCCTTCCCCCCGGCCCCAGTTGGAGGGATTTTTACAACCGTTCACCATTTCTCAGCTTTAGCACCCAAGCAGTAACGCAATAATCAACACACCAGAGAAAAAAAGCCATTTGGGGAGGGGGGTATTTTTTCATATTTATCCATAATTAAAATGCTCATGTTCGTGACAGTTTTCAAATATGACATGACATTTTTATAATCGTCTTAATATCTCAAAAGTTTTTACTGCATTGCAGGCCAGGAACTTTTCGAACGATGGAAAATCTGGCAGGGGGAGGCTGAGAAAATCACCCCCACTGTGTTGTTCAATCATAAAACTATAACAGAAATCTTACTCTTAGAAAAAACGGCACCCTTTTTTTTCTTGCGGAAAGCAAGTACTTTTTTGCAGGGGAGAAGAAGGAGAGTTGGTTTTTATATGCTGACTTTCTCCACCACTTAAGTGAGACTTAAACCGGCTTACAATCACCTTCCCTTCTCCTCCCCAATCTGGGAGGTGGGTGGGGCTGAGAGAGCTCTAAGAGAGCTGTAACTTGCCCAAGGTCGCCCAGCTGGCTTCGTGTGGAGGAGTGGGGAAACAAATTCAGTTCACCAGATTAGCCTCTGCCGCTCTTGGGGAAGAGTGGGGAATCAAACCCTGTTCTCCAGGTCAGAGTCCACCACTCCAAACCACCAGTCTTAACCACTACACCAGTTAACACAGGCAGTGACAGCTGGAGAAAACTTCCACCTCCTGCCTAGGTTTATCAGTAGGGTTAGCGGCCTTCCTGCAGTTACCCCGTTATTACAACTGATCTCCAGACTACAGAGATCAGTTCCCCTGGAATAAATGGCATTTTTGGAAGGTAGACTTGATGGCATCAAATCCTTTTGAGAGCCAGCGTGGCGTAGTGGTTAAGAGCAGTGGTTTGGAGCGGTAGTCTCTAATCTGGAGAACTGGGTTTGATTACCCACTCCTCCACATGAGTGGCAGACGCTAATCTGGTGAACCGGGTTGGTTTCCCCACTCCTACACATGAAGCCAGCTGGGTGACCTTGGGCTACTCACAGCTCTCCAAGAGCTCTCTCAGCCCCACCTACCTCTGCAGACAGGAAGGGAAGGTGATTGTAAACTGGTTTGATTCTTCCTTAAGTGGTAGAGAAAGTCGGCATATAAAAACCAATTCCTCTTCCTCTTCTCCTCTTTCGTCCCCAGGCTCTACTTGGGAGCCAGCATGGTGGTGGTGGTTAAGAGCGGTGGACTCTAATCTGGAGAACCGGGTTTGATTCCCCATTCTTCCACATGCAGCATGCTGGGTGACCTTGGGCTAGTCACCATTCTCTCAGAACTCTGAGCCCCACATACCTCACAAGGAGCCTGTTGAGGGGAGGTGGAGGGAAGGTGATTGTAAGCCGCCTTGAGACTCCTTAGGGCAGAGGGAAAAGCAGGGTGTAAAAACCAACTCATCTTCTACCCCCAACTCTCCAGGAATTTCTCAGCCCAGAGTTGGTAGCCCTATTTGTCAGCCTACCTGGATATGAAGCCAGCCCAGTGAC
This sequence comes from Euleptes europaea, assembly GCF_029931775.1. NCBI lineage: Eukaryota > Metazoa > Chordata > Lepidosauria > Squamata > Sphaerodactylidae > Euleptes > Euleptes europaea. Next base: position 58,627,354 of record NC_079324.1, on the reverse strand, counting down.
AAGGAGTATCAACAGACAAGCAAACATTTAGGCCTTATGAAAAACATCTCCTTCTCTTGTGAGTTCCATGGGGATTTTTTTCCCATGGAGAAAAGGGCAGTTTTGGAGGGTGGACTCTATGGCACAGTACCCCACTGAGGTCCCTGTCCTTCTCAGGCTCCATCCCCAAATCTCCAGCAGATTCCCAACCTAGATCAGGCAACCCTACATCCCTTGCTGGTGGCCAGGGGGGACCTGGCAACCTTGTCTGGTCACATCATGAGAAGACAAGTGTCACTGGAAAAGACAATAACACTAGGAAAAGCTGAAAGCAGAGGGGAAAAGAGGAAGACCCAACAAGAGATGGATTTACTCAATCAAGGAAGCCACGACCTTTAGTTTGCAAGATCCGAATAAGGCTATTAATGACAGATGTTCTGGAGATCATTAATTCATAGGGTTGCCATAAGTTGGAAGTGACTTGACAGCACTTAACACTCTTGCATGTATCACAGGTCCTTCATTCTTGGGACCAGGGTCAATCTTTTCATGGGATAGCCTCAAGGGGAGGGGCTGTGGCTCAGTGGTAGAGCATCTGCTTGGCATGCAGAAGGTCCCAGGTTCAATCCCCGGTATCTCCAGTTAAAGGGACTAGGCAGGTAGGTGATGTGAAAGACCCCTGCCTGAGACCCTGGAGAGCTGCTGCTGAGTAGACAATACTGACTTTGATGGACCAAGGGTCTGATTCAGTAGAAGGCAGCTTCATGATGGTACTTCGAAAGATGACCAAACTCATTTCCCTTGCTGCACCCCATTCCTCACTTTGTAAGCCTCCGGAGCAATGCCCCCTCCCACTGTGTAATTAAGAAATCTGACCCGTTTGACAAGACTGTCTCATCTACCCCAAAAAGCATCCTCCTTGTATAAGTCCCCAAAGACAGCCTTTAGCATAATTTATGAAGGTGGCAGAGCTGGATGTTTACAGCTGCTACGATTAATCAGAAAGCGGAACTTCAGATGCGGTGTGCCTTTCTCATCGAGGTAACCCAATACTGTCAGGGGGTGTGAGCCTGACACAAACAGTGCCACAGAAGCCTTTCCATGTTCTTTGTTCATGACAGCCCCCCCACCACTCAGTCTTCAAGCTTCAGATGTTCCAGCGTGACTTGCTGCAGCTAATTATCCTCCAAAGTTTTACCAAGGAAAGGAAAGTCAAGAAACAAGTTCCGGCTCCACGACCATGCAAACTTGAATGCCCCCCATCCAGATTGTAAGGAACAGGCCTTCTCAGGAGACTAAGAACCACCACAGATCCCTGAGAAAGGGTCCATCTCCACACAACACCACAACTGGGCCATCCTCAAGTTCTGAGGCTGAAGTGTTTTGATCCCAACAAAAGGCAACCCAAAACTAGTCTAGGGTTGCCAACCTCCAGGCACTAGCTGGAGATCTCCTGCTATTATAGAAACCCTTGAACATGTTCTTTTTCATTGTCAATATTATACAGATATCAGAGAAAGGTTCATCTCACCACTAATTCATAAATCTTCCAGCCAGTCTGGACAGTTCCATATGTCATCCCTGCTACAAGATGTTAACTCAGATATAACGTATTCGGTTGCTAGATTCTGTGCCGCTGCAATTGACATACGACGGAGGAGGGGCTGTGCTAACCGTCTTGAAAATGAAGGCAAACAGTTATATGTGCTCTCCTTTCTTACCAAGTGGTTCATTCATTATACTAACTAATGAACCAGCATGTTTTATTCAGATGTTTGTTTTTAGACAACTGTAAATTGGTAACTTACCTGTTTTACTTGTGCTGGTCATTGACTGTAATAAAATTTCTATTCTATTCTCCTGCTATTACAACTGATCGCTAGCCGATAGAGATCAGTTCACCTGGAGAAAATGGCTGGCAATTGGACTCTATGGCATTGACCTCCCTCCCTCCCTCCCTCCCTCCCTTCCTTCCTTCCTTCCTTCCTTCCTTCCTTCCTCAGGCTCTGCCCCAAAAACCTGGCAACCCTAACAAGTTCCTTAAGTAGCTAATTGATGCTAACTGTAACCTCAGGCAGGTGCTGGAGCACCTGAGGCTACCTTGTGTTTTGCCCAGGATCCTGCAAGGAACTACCACCATTGGTGCTGGCCAGGATCCTGCAAGAAACTACCACCATTTCTGGCCAGCCTGGCCCTTTGCCTCCTCTGTGCCACTTTGGCCTGGGAGAAGGTCCTGGGGTAGGGTTGCCTGGTCCCTCTTCGCATCCAGTGGGAGGTTTAGGGAGGCAGGGTTGGGAGCGGTGATCGGTGGCATCTAAGCAATGACATCACTTCTGGTTTATGCGGAAGTTCTGGTACCACACTGGGTGGACACTAGGGATACCAACCCTTCAGGTGGTGGCTGGAGATATCCCGCTATTACAACTGATCTTTAGGCGACAGAGATCAGTTCCCCTGGAGAAAATGGCCGCTTTGGCAATTGGACTCTATGGCATTGAAGTCCCTCCCCTCCCCAAACCCCGCCCTCCTCAGGCACCATCCACAATACCAGCCACCAATGGTGAAGAGGGAACTGGCAACCCTAGTAGTTGGTAATTTCCTGCATTGTGCAGGGGGTTGGACTAGATGAGCCTAGTGGTCCTTTCCAACTCTATGATCCTATGTTCAAGAGAAGTGCAGAAAAACCACTGGAGAAGGAAGGCATTTGATCTCCTACGTCAAAGGGAAAACTAAATTCCGCAGTATTCAGCTGTGCCGTTCGCAGTGGAAATTTATTTTAATGTTTAATTCATTTAATGTTCCTAAGTAGTCACATTAGGTCAAATTGGAGGTAACCGAGATCACGGATCTTTGTGCGCCTTGCAAAGGCAAATTGCAGCCCTGAGTCACTTTAGGACTACGTGGGGAGGGTAGAAGGGGTTTAACCCTTTGCCTGCAGCAGTGCTTTTGTTGCAGTGACTAACCACAGAAGATACCCGAGGCAACGCTCACACATGACCACACACACAAAGCTGCCTGATAAAGAATCTGACCATCGGTCCATCAAGGTCAGCATTGTCTACTCAGACTTGAAGTAGCTCTCCAGGGTCTCAGGAGGAAGGCTTCCACATCAGCCTCTACATCAGTGGTTCCCAAAGTGGGCAGTACCACCCCCTGGGGGGCGGTGGGATTACCTAGGGGGGCACTAAGAGGCAATGGGGCAGCAGGGGGGAGCTAGAGGTGGGCCCCTTCAACTGTGTTGCTGGATAGGGTAGGGGGCGCTGGGGTTGAGTTTGTGGAATCAAGGGGGCGGTGGCCTGAAAAGTTTGGGAACCACTGCCCTACATGATCCTTTTAGCTGAAGATGCTGGGGATCGAACTAGGGATCTTCTGCATGCAAAGAAGAGGCTCTTCCACTGAGCCTACTAGCCTGTATTCTGCAGAGAGCATGTCATAATGGCCACAAACTGAGGGCTTTTATGCATGCTCAGTTTCCTCGCATTTAACTTCCTGTTTTGGGGGTTCCCCCCCCCCCCAGTTCTGCATGCACTTTTCTCCCTCTAGTGGTCAATTTGATATAACACCAGTTTTTATCAAGCACAAAAAGCTGTTGATTTAAACTGCAGGGAGAAACACCTCATTTAAAGCTGTGTGATGTTGAATCGACCATCAGAGGGAGCAAAATATGTGCAGAACTGGGGGAAAACCCCCCCAAAGAAACAAGAAGTTAAATGCAAGGAAACTGAGAATGCATAAAAGCCCTGAGAAACCAGAAGCCCACTAACACCAAGCAGCAGCTCCAGCAAGTGCCAAGAAAGAGATGTTGATTTGCAGTAGACAGCCCTGAAGCAGGCCATAGAAGGGGTGTTGCTAGAGTTGCCAACCTCCAGGTGGTGGCAGGAGATCTCCTGCTATTACAACTGATCTCCAGCAGATAGAGATCAGTTCACCTGGAGAAAATGGTCGCTTCGGCATTTGAACTCTATGGCATTGAAGTCCCTCCCCTCCCCGAACCCTGCCCACCTCAGGCTCCGCTCCAAAAACCTCCCACCAGTGGTGAAGGGGGACCTGGCAACCCTAGTGCTGAGAGCAAAGTGAAAAGGAGAAAGATACACAGGGTAGAGTAGCCTAATTCACTCTAGTCTGAGGAAAACCAGAAAGGGGGTTGAAGCATCTAAGCAGGATTCATTTAGGAGCACTAAGGTGAGATTTTGCAACTCAGGAAGTGATGGGGCAGATCCTGCCCCAACCTCTAATTCCATTGAGCAAAATTTGAAGCCTTCCTCCAATGGAAGAGGTACTTTGGTTGGAGAAGGGTTCCTTAGGCTAGAGGATGGCTCCTTGGAGGAAGGTCAGATCCATGCTTGTGTATCCTTCAGTTTTGCACATTATACTCACCACCATCTATGCCTTCAAAAGGAAAAAATGGACGTCTTGTGCGCCTCTTTCAGCATAGGGGGCCTGATTTCAAGTAGCAAAACTGGATGGAGGAGAAAGGGTCAAACCTCTTTTCCCTTCCCAGGTGGCCTAGATCTGAATTGAGGACTGGTGGGGTTGTAACTGAGCTTAAGGGTTGTCACTAGGGTTGTCAGCTCTAGCTTGGGAACTACCTGGAGATTTTGAGGGTGGAGCCTGAGGAGGACGGGGTTTGGGGAAGGGAGGGACTTCAATGGGGGTATAATGCCACAGAGTCCACCTTCCAAAGCGGCCGTTTTCTCCAGGTGAACTGATCTTTGTCACCTGGAGTTCAGTTGTTATCCTAGGAGATCTCTAGTCACCACCTATGTGTTCCATGAACTGTGAGAATTGCTACTTGTTTTTGTATGTAGTCTGTATTGTGTAGGGTGTATTGTGTTTCGTTTGCACTTTGGTGACTTTTTGTAAGTTGTGCTTTAATACATTTATATTATTATTAGTATTGTTGAGTCTTAATACCGTTTTTTCCTGCAACCACCCATATGTCGGCAACCCTAGGAATCATGGATCTCCGGACCATTTGCTTTATTCTCCACTGGAAGCAAGGGAGAAACTCAGTCTGAATGGAACTGAACCAGTGAGCTTGCGAAATTCGACAGCTGAGCTCTGGCTTACAGGAGGAATCCTTTCAAATACCCGTTGCCAGTAGAATGGTTGAGAATTCTCTTCCTTGTCCCTTCGTTTTTCTCGCTGGCTTTCCTTTACCCCCTCCGCCGTGTCCCACGTTCCGATTAACATAAATAAAATGGATTGAATTGTTGTTTTTCAAACGTTATATAAGGGAGGGTGAGGCTGAGTGGATAAAGCAAAGTACCGAAAGGACCAATTAGGGGGCGGGGGAGGGAGGCCAGACGAGCAGCTCAAAAGACACAATTTCCTTCCCCGGTTCTCCCGTCTTTCATCTCAGCTCCTCGCGGAGGATCCTTCTCTTTCTTCTATAATGAGGCGAGCAGCCAAGAGTGAATATTGATGAATCAATCCACGTGCCTTTTTCACTGTTAGGTAATCACTTCAAATTGAAGCAAAGAGGCTGAACCTTAAGATAGCTTCAAAAATATCCCACCTTCTCCCTTCCGGGGAGACACAAACACAGAGATGCATCAAGGCTTATTCTCTGCAGATGTCTTTCGGTGCATCTTCCGCAGATATCCTATAAGATATAAACATATGAAGTGATCTTCTACCGAGTTAGACCATTGGTCAATTTATAGGGTTGCCGGGTCCATCTTGGGGCAGAGCCTGAGGAGGGCAGGTTTGGGGAGGGGAGGGACTTCAATGCCATAGAGTCCAATTGCCACAGCGGCCATTTTCTCCAGGGGAACAGATCTCTATCGGCTGGAGATCAGCTGTAATAGCAGGAGACCTCCAGCTGGTACCTGGAGGTTGGCAACCCTATCGATTGAGCTCAGCATTGGCTACTCTAACTAGTAGCAGCTCTTCAAGGTATCAAGCAGGGAAGAAGATTTCCTAACACCTCTTACGCAAGATGCAGAGGTAATGGGGAGTGGAACAGGGTCGTGGTCTATCTAACAGCCTTTCCTTTTCACATCCTCTTTACATGGATGAACACACACCCAAACACACATACAACATTGGAGGGGCTGTGGCTCAGTGGTAGAGCCTCCGCTTGGCATGCAGAAGGTCCCAGGTTCAATCCCCGGCATCTCCAGTTAAAGGGACTAGGCAAGTAGGTGATGTGAAAGACCTCTACCTGAGACCCTGGAGAGCCGCTGCTGGTCTGAGTAGACAATACTGACTTTGATGGTCCAAGGGTCTGATTCTGTACAAGGCAGCTTCATGTGTTCAACAATCCATTGCACTAAGAAATTATGTAACAGGAGAGGGAATGTGAGTGATGATTGTATTGGTGGGCATTTATCTAACTGTAGATAAACTGAAGATCTGGCAGTAACCCACCTGTCATTCTTTAAATAGTAACCCGGTAAGGTCATGTGATTTGCAGTGTTTGCTCGCAATTATTCCACTGACAGTGCCCTGCCTTTCACTGCCAAGAGTCTTCTTCATGGCTTCTTCCCCTAAGCTAGGGCTATGTTAGATGCACCTATGGAGGAGCTCCAATATTCACCTGGAGTGTCACACAAGCACGGACTATGCCTTTCTTCCTCATGGTGGGGAGTCCTCTACTTGTCCCAAAGGAGATGAATTTAATGTGAATGCCACAGCAGTGAAGACAATGGAAAAGGAATGAGTAGTGAAATGCCTTGCACCCCAGAAACAGGGTATAAAAACTTCTTCTTCTTCTTTCTTCTCCTCCAAGGTCCATGAAGTCCAGCAGTCTGTATATACACTGGCCAACCAGGTGCCTCTAAGAATCCCACAAACAAGACAACCGCAGCAGCACAGTCCTGCCTGTGTTCCACAGCACCTCGTATAATAGGCATGCTCTCTCTCTCTACTCCCTACTCCCAAATGACCCAGCGTGGTGTAGTGGTTAAGAGCAGGGGTTTAGAGCTCTGCCCTGAGCGCTGGCCTTTTGAAGCCCCTTACTGTGTTGTTTTCTGTGGGCCCAGTTAGGCATTCTAGAACAGGGGTGTCGAACTCAATTGTTACGGGGGCCGGATATGACCTAAATGTCACTTGGTCAGGCCGGGCCATGCCTCGCCAGCCCAAATAGAGAGTGTGTGTGTGTGTGTGGCTGCCTCGGCTGGCTTGTGGACAGGATAAGAGCTCTCCAGGGCTGGATCTGGCCCTTGGGCCTTATGTTTGACACCCCTGTTCTAGAATCCTCCAGTAGGATGGCCTGGATTTTGGAGTTCCAGGCTGCCTGGCTGTTGTTTCCCAAGTGGGCCCAATATATTGAGAATCTTCTGTATGCAATTGTATGCGTGTGCCGTTTGCTGCAGCTTTCTATTACTTCAGTTCGATCCTCTGTTACCGATATATCAATGCACACAGGGGGGGAAATCATTGCACAACGCATATCGATGTGATCACATATACTATTGCAAGAAGATTTTACATTTGTTGAAGAAGCTGGCCTGGCACAGAACATGCAGCCTTTGAAGTGCCGAGGGAAGACATTTGTATGTTCATGAGTGTTTTCAATCCCTGGCAACACTAGGAAGGCATGGAAGAAGAATTGGTTTTTATATGCCGACTTTCTCGACCACTTAAGGGAGACTCAAACCGGCTTACAATCACCTTCCCTTCCCCTCCCCACAACAGACACCCTGGGAAGTAGGTGGGGCTGAGAGAGTATGACTAGCCCAAGGTTACCCAGCTGGCTTCATGTGGAGTTGCGTGGAAACAAATCCAGTTCACCAGATTAGCCTTCACCGCTCATGTGGAGGAGTGGGGAATTTAGTGGGATTTGTATGTTCTTACAAAAATGATTTTATAGTAAATTTTATCGTATGATATCTGCATGCCGTTATATCATGATTTTACTGTAAACTTCACTGTACTATTTCCCTTTTAATGCCAATAAAGGCTTTCATATTCGCATTTGGAGTGGGGAATTAAACCCGGTTCTCCAGATTAGACACCACTGCTCCAAACTACCGCTCTTAACCACTACACCACAGAGAGAGAGAGAGACAGAGGGAGACACACAGAGAGAGATGTACAACCGTGTTTCTTGTCAGAATGGGGATTTGAAATCAGCTCTCCCCATTCGTAGTCTGACACTGAATACCGTATCACCCTGCCCCATATTTCAGACACACGCAGAGAGTATTTTGGAGCATTCAAGCCTGTTCAGTTTCAGTGGCGGATCTGGGACCATTCCAAAAGGAGAACTGGCCAAGCCCAGTGAAAACTGCCTAGCTTTGCACCCTTGAGGATTGCATGAAAACCTGTATTGACCAGGAGGAGGGGAAACGGCCACTTTCCTAAGGAGATACGGCAGGAAATAAAAGCCCTTTTGTGTATTCAAGGCCTATCATTGACAAGAAAAGTGCCGTTTGAAAAAGAAAGGGGTTTGTAACAGCAATTGGGGAAGCGTAGCCTTACCAGCAAGCTTTCATTTCTGCCATTTGCACAATGGCCTTTAATAGATTTCAAATGGTCTTTCATTCCCATCGCTTTGATGAGCCAGTCTGGAATTATTTCGCAGCGAGTCCGTGCTAAGTGCAAATTTGGGTTCCAAGAATGTCCCCACCCTCATTATCCGGCTTTCTGTTCCAAATTACTTTGATATCAAATTGCTTTCCTTTCTCTCCCTGCTCCATTAAGCCTTATGATAATTATCCCAATGGCAAACCACACCTTTTCGTCCCGATTTAAGCGCTCCGCTTTCATTTTTTAAATAGGTCCTTCTGACATGCCAAACAGCTTAAGTGCTTCACATCTTTGATATCATCATTGGGAAAGGAAAGGGTGGTTCTGTATCTCACTGTTTCCTTCTGCAAGCGCCGTACCCCAGTACGTACTTACCCGTCTGAAGAAACCCCTTTGTACGTCAGCATTTAGTGAATGGTAGGATAAGGTCATTTATGCATGGGAGTTTCACCTGAGGTTCGTTGCTCACTGGACCCACACTTTCATCTGTAGAAGCTATGCGCCAGCAGTCTCCAAGCTCAAAACAAGAAGCCTGCACCTTGAAATTCTGCTTTGTAATTGGCTGTAGTTCTTTCTTTGAGAGAGAAGTCCTCCCACCCCGTGGAAATCCAAGTGCCCAGCCAAAATGCATTTTAAAAGACAAAAGCAAAACAGAGCACCCTAAAAGGAATGGGGGGGGGGGGGAGAAACCCAAGTCTTGTTTTAAAAGTCCTTTCTTCTGCCCAGAAAGAACTCCCAGGAAGCATTTGAATCCCTGCCTCTTTTCACACTGCTTTGTAATTGGCTGTGAGAGAAACCAAGCTTGCGTGCACTGCACTTTGCCTTATGCAAGGGGATTTCACCAGGGAGAGGTGGACGAATAGGGATTAAACAGCATCAGGAAGACCCAGGATTTCTGAGGGCTGGCTGTGAGGTCATCTCTAATGGAGGGAAAACTCATGCATAACTCCAAGGAGCAACCAAGACTGACTGGGGGTGAACGGAGTGAAAGTACCCATGTGTAAACAACCTAAGAGAGTCAAAATAAAACAAGTAGTACTGAAAATGCCCCCTTTTGTAGGGAAGAGACATTTTCACAACATCCCTAATGATAATGTTTGCTTTCAGTTGCCCTTACTTACCTTCAGTAGTCCTATGCCATTATGCAGACCAATTAGGGTTGCCAGGTCCCCCTGGCCACTGGCAAGGGATATGGGGGGTAGGGCTGCCAGATCGAGGTTGGGAAACTCCTGGAGATTTGGGGAGGGAGCCTGGGGAGGGCAGGGACCTCAGTGGGGTACAATGCCGTACAGTCCACCCTCCAAAGCAACAATTTTCTCCATGGGCACTGATCTCTGTAGTCTGGAAATGAGCTGTAATTCCGGGGGATCCCCAGGTCCCACCTGGAGGCTGGCATCCCTAAATGTAGGGTTGCCAGGTCCCTGTTTGCCACAGGCAGGAGGTTTTTGGGGTGGAGCCTGAAGAGGGTGGGGTTTGGGGAGGGGCGGGGCTTCAATGCCATAGAGTTCAATTGCCAAAGTGGCCATTTTCTGCAGGTGAACTCATCTCTATCAGCTGGAGATCAGTTGTAATAGCAGGAAGTCTCCAGCTAGTACCTGGAGGTTGGCAACCCTACCTAAAGCCAATCTGATTGGTTACATAGCACCACGAGGTCATCCTGTTTACTAGATTGGGAGGCAACAGCCATGTGGCTAATCCACATATCTGGACTGGGGAAAAAAAAATATTCTCACAATTTAAGTATTTTTCAGGAGAAATTTCCACAGAGCTGAAATTATTATTTTCTACTTGAAAATGAGACATGGGGGCTATATTTATTTCTGCAGCCCTAGCAAAGGCTTGAACTCCTGTGAGCCATTTGGTGGTCACGTGTCCCTGTACAACATAGCAAAAACCTGTAATCCGCCATGTATTTCCCAGGAAAATCTATAGGTTTATCAACATTTATCTCCATTTGCTCAGCCACTGATAATTCGGCAGCTCTGATTATCGGCATTGTGCTCCCGCTCATCTTTACAAATCCTCAGCTGCATTTTCTCCCAGAATGTTTCTAAACAAGATGCTGTGCCTCAAGCTGATATATATTTAAGGTCAGTAGTTTTCCGTTGCTTCCTTTCTGCATCCTATGAAACTTTGTCTTCCTTCTAGCAATTTGAGAATGAAGAGCTAAGAACTAGGTATGTATTTTATTCTATGCATTTATACCCTGCATTTCTTCCATCAGGGAACTCAGGGTGCGGGGGGGGGGGGCATGCATGGGGTTTGGGTTGCCAACCTCCAGGTGGGTCCCGATGATTGCCCAGAATTGCAATGGATTTTCAGTTTACAGAGATAGGTTTCCCTGGAAAAAATGGCTGCATTGGAGGCTGGACTGTTAGGAATCACACCATGCTGAGTTCCCTTCCCTCCCCAAACTCCACCAGAAAACCTCCAGGAATTTCCCAGTCTGGTGTTGGCCACCCTGTCACATCACCTACACACGAAGCTGCCTTGTACTGAATCAGACGCTTGGACCATCAAAGTCAGTATTGTCTACTCAGACCAGCAGCGGCTCTCCAGGGTCTCAGGCAGAGGTCTTTCCCATCACCTACTTGCCTAGTCCCTTTAACAGGAGATGCCGGGGATTGAACCTGGGACCTTCTGCATGCCAAGCAGATGATCTATCACTGAGCCAAAGCCCCTCCCCCCACATGGGGACTTTGTCTTTGCCCCATCCAAGCACTGACCAAGAATAATCCCTACTAAACTTCAGCAAGGTTACTCTCTCACGGCTCTAAAGGCATGCCTTCCTAGGGTTGCCAGGTCCCTCTTCGCCACCGGTGGCAGGCTTTTGGGGCGGAACCTGAGGAGGGCAGGGTTTGGGGAGGGGAAGGACTTCAATGCCATAGAGTCCAATTGCCAGAGCGGCCGTTTCCGCCAGGGGAACTGATCTCGATCGGCTGGAGATCAGCTGTAATAGTGGGAGACCTCCAGCTAGTACCCGGAGATTGGCAACTCTGTGCCTTACCGAACTGGCTCCACCATTTTAATATAAAATAAAATTATTTTAAAATAAGGTACCCTGGGGCATTTCTCAGGGTGTCCCTTGGCTTCTGAAACACCTTCAGAAGTACCAGGGAAGGAGGGGGGAGGCGCTGGAGATGGGGAAAGCAGGGATCGATCCACTGAAGGACTCATCTAGCATCTAGTCTGGTGCTGTGTTTCCAATGGCAGCCAGCCCGATGCCTCTGATAGACCCCCAGAGGTCACGGAGGTGATGGTCTTTCCCTTCTGCTCACCCCCAGCATCTGTTTCTCATTATCAAGCCGGGATCCAGACTCGCATTAGCATTTTGCAAAAATCTTTCCCTTCCTCCCGCCCCCGAGCTCTATTTTGAGGGATTTAAATTTCCTCGCAGCAATTTTCGGGAGAAAGAATTTTGATTGTAATGATAATGATAGCCCGGGGGTCCTCTTTAGGGGAAGCAACGCCGGGCCAGAATTGCCATCCCTCCGTAGCCGCAGTGACTGAATGGGATCCGAGGAGTTGCAGGAAAGAAGCAAAGAACAAGAGAGCCGGATTGGAAGCATTTCATAGTTTGATGGGCAAAATGTTAGGGAATAACAAGCAGGATGGAGGACTAGGATTGCCAGGTCCCTCTTTGCCACCTGGGGAAGGCTTCTGGGGTGGACCCTGAGGAGGGCAGGGTTTGGGGTGGGGCTTCAATGCCATAGAGTTCAATTGCCAAAGCTGCCATTTTCTCCAGGTGGACTGATCTCTATTGGCTGGGGATCAGTTCTAATAGCGGGAGATCTCCAGCCACTACCTGGAGGTTGGCAACCCTATGGAGCAGGCCTGTTGGGCTTCTGTTGAGCCAGTGTGGTGTAGTGATTAGGATTGGTGGTTAGAAGTGCTGGACTCTAATCTGGAGAACCAGGTTCGATTCCCCACTCCTCCACATGAGCGGTGGACTCTAATCGGGTGGACCCGGTTGGTTTCCCCACTCCTACACACGAAGCCAGCTGAGTGACCTTGGGTTAGTCACAGTTCTATCTGAGCTCTCTCAGCCCCACCTATTTCACAACTAGGGTTGCCAATAGGTTTGCCGACTTCCAGGTACTAGGTGGAGATCTCCCACTGCTGCAATGGATCTCCAGCCAATAGAGATCAGTTCCCCTGGAGAAAACGGCCGCTTTGGCAATTGGACTCTATGGCATTGAAATCTCTTGAATTTCTCCAGGGGAACTGATCTCTATCAGCTGGAGATCAGTTGTAATAGCAGGAGATCTCCAGCTAGAACCTGGGGGTTGTGCAAGAGAATAACCAGCAGCACTGGCTTTACAATAAGAATTTTAAAAACAATAATAGATGCAAAAGTCACAAATCTATATTAACAATGAAATAAGCAAGTAATGTGGTGCAAAATTGTTTTGTTGAGAGAACGTTTTTGTTTTATTCAGCAGAGAACCTGCTACTATGCGGTCAGTGTTGAACTTTGAGGAAGACTAACATTGAAACAGGATGATTACCGGATCCCTATCATTATTGAGGGGTTCTTATTCTTCTTATATGTGTGGCTTGAAGTCATCTGTGTGGACTGTTAATATTACCACGGAAATTTTGGATTCCTTTCATGGACAGAATTTGCTGTATGTCATACCCTGTGATGTAACAGGCATTGTTTTGGACTCACAAATTTTGCACCTCATTTCTTGTTTATTTCATTGTTAATATAGATTTGTGACTTATGCATCTATTATTGTTTTTGAAATTCTTATTGTAAAGCCGGTGCTGCTGGTTATTCTCTTGCACAATTCCTTATTAGAGCAGGCTAATAGTTTCTAAGTGTTCTAGAACCTGGAGGTTGGCAACCCTACCCACTGAGGTTTTCCCTCTTTCCACAGCGGCCCTGTTGTACCCGTGGGAACATTTAGTCTGGACCCAAGTCTGTGTGTATATGTTTGTGTGAACTGAATAATATCCTTTCGCTCTGTGAAGAAAGCCCTAGTAAACCAGTGTCTGGATTTTAGAGGATGCTGAAAACTGCAGCTTAGGTGGGGGGGAATCTAACTTGCCCAAACACTTTGATCCGTAGCATCAATAAAACCTAGCAACAGAGACTTAGGAAGGGGGGGGGGACTTTCCAATCATTGTCACATGCTCGCCATTTAATTTGTTTAAATGGCAGGCCGTCAGCAGACTCTGTTTCTGGGGGAAAGGGTTTTCTAGGGCCTATAAATCAGTTTCTTCAGCAGGAAAACATCTGAGAGCGCCTTGGCCATTTTATGGTCAACTTGACTCTTTTGCACTCCAGGCAGATGCATTAATTAGAAAAATTAGTAAACGCAAGGTCCCTTAAACCAACTGGCCATTAGGCATCTGAAGACAACCAGGTGCAGGGATTAAATGTGACAATCTTTGTAAAAGATGTAGCAGGCTGGAGATCCCGGGGCACTGATGAAATATTGATTGCATGTGCAAAGAGTTCACCGAGAGCCTGTGTGGTATAGTGGTTAGGAGCGGAGGGCTCTAATCTGGTGAACCGGGTTTGATTCCCCACTCCTCCCCATGAAGCTTGCTGGGTGACCTTGGGCTAGTCTCAGTTCTCTCAGAACTCTCTCAGCCTCACCTACCTCACGGTGCCTGCTGTGGGGGATAGGGAGAAGGGAAGGCAGTTGTGAACCACTTTGAGACTTCTTTCAGTAGAGAAAAGTGGGGTATAAACATCAACTCTTCTTTATAGAATCATAGAGTTGGAAGGAACCACCGGGGTCATTTAGTCCATCCCCCAGCACAATGCAGGAAATTCACAACTACCCCCCCACACATCCCCAGTGACCTCTACTCCATGCCCAGAAGATGGCCAAGATGCCCTCCCTCTCATGATCTGCCTAAGGTTATAGAATCAGCATTGCTGACAGATGGCCATCTAGCCTATGCTTGAAACCCTCCAGGGAAGGAGCACTTACCACCTACCGAGGAAGCCTGTTTCACTGAGGAACCGCTGTGTTAGAAAGTTCTTTTTAATGTTTCTACTCTTCCTCCTCCTCATAGTTCTGGAATGCACCAGCAGTTTGCATGCAGGGCTACCACAGAGTTAAGGGGTTGGCAAGCCTACCTTCATGGCAGAGTGGGGATTCAAACCTGGGTCTCCTGTGGTGCAGAGTGGTAAGCTGCAGTACTGCAGTCAAAAGCTTTGCTCACGACCTGAGTTTGATCCCGAAGGAAGTCGGTTTCAGGTAGCCGGCTCAAGGTTGACTCAGTCTTCCATCCTTCCGAGGTCGGTAAAGTGAGTACCCAGCTTGCTGGGGGTAAAGGGAAGATGACTGGGGAAGGCACTGGCAAACCACCCCGCAAACAAAGTCTGCCTTGGAAATGTCGGGATGTGATGTCACCCCATGGGTCAGGAATGACCTGGTGCTTGCACAGGGGACCTTTACCTTTTTTTTACTCCCGGATCCTACTTGGATGCTGTAACTACTTTGCCAGCCCCAGTCACAGTGTGGTCCTCAGGCTCACGCCATTGGTGGTGCAAGTACTGGATGTGGAGCAGGGGAACTTGGGTTCGAATTCCTGCTCAGCCCTCAAAGCTCACTAGATGACCTTGGGGCAGTTGCAATTACTCTCTCATTCTCAGCCTAATCTACCTCACAGGGCTGTTGTGAGGCAGTAAGATAACCCTCTCTGTGTAAGCCATTCTGAGGAAGGATCATATATAAAGGATGGGGCTGCTGCAGTCGCCTTGTTTGTGGGCTTCCTAGAGGCACCTGGTTGGCCACTGTGTGAACAGACTGCTGGACTTGATGTGCCTTGGCCTGATCCAGCATGGCTTTCCTTATGTTCTTGCGTGTGTATGTGTGTAAAGTGCTGTCAAGTCACAGCAGACTTATGGCAACCCAGTAGGGTTTTCAGCGCAAGATTGGAACAAAGGTGGTTTGCCATTGCCTGCCTCTGCATAGCAACCCTGGTACTCCTTTCTTATGTTTCTTAAGGCTTTAAGAGGGGAGTGGGCATGTTCATGGAGGATAGGGCTATTCATGACTACTAGTCAAAACGGATACTAGTCATGATGCATACCTATTCTCTCCAGGATCAGATGAGCATGCCTATTATATTAGGTGCTTTGGAACACAGGCAGGACAATGCTGCTGCAGTCGTCTTGTTTGTGGGCTTCCTAGAGGCACCTGGTTGGCCACTGTGCTGGACTTGGTGGGCCTTGGTCTGATCCAGCATGGTTTGTCTTATTTTCTTATGTAAAGGTAAGGCATGACAAATATTTCCAGCTTGTTTTGCCTCCGTTTCAAAGCAGCTTCCAATAGAACGAAAACAAATCGTGCAAAAATATTTTGAAGCGCCAACTAAAAACCCATGATTAGCAGCGTGAAACCAAAATAGCAGCTTCCGTAAAAAATAGCAGCAGTTTTGACATCTCAAAGATCACAGCTTCGGAGACACCGTTCAGAGGACAAGCAACAAACCGTAAGAACTTGCAATCATTCAACCAGAATGATTTAATGCTGAAGGGTTGCTTCTCTGGATAAGAACCCCGGTGTCACCTCAGCCCCGCGGGATCTTTCGGTGACCCCTCTAGATAATCTTCTGGAGGAAGTTCAGAAGGTGCCCTCTGTCACTGTTTTTTCCCAGGGCATGGAAGAGTTTTAAGCAATGAGTTGATTTATAACCCCTCTGTTGGGCACTGGATTTGTATGACCTGCTTTGACCATTTATTTGTTCTAATTAGTATTTGGCAGTGGGAGGGATGGGGGAGAGCCATGTCGGTGATGTCTCTACCACACTTCCAAGTTCAACCCAGAAGTGACAATGGGGAGCGCTAGGAATTGTGGAAAACTCAGTGGTAAAGAGTTCCCCACAATTCTTATAGCTACCTGGAAGTGACGTAACTTCAGTGACGTCATGCCCATCTCAGAAGAAGAAGAAGAGTTGGTTTTTTAATGCTGGTTTTCTCTGCCTTTTAAGGCGAATCAAACCAGTTTACAATCTCCTTCCCTTCCTCTCCCCACAACAGACACCTTGTAAGTTGGTGAGGCTGAGAGAGCTCAAAAAGAACTGGGACTAGCCCAAGGTCACCCAGCTGGCTTTATGTGTAGGAGGGGGGGATCAAACCTGGTTCTCCAGATCAGAGTCCACTGCTCCTAACCACCACTCTTAACCATTACACCACACTGGCAGCAGAGACACTCCCTGCAGGCTGGTCACCCACAGCTAGGCAACCCTATTGTTGGCTGCCAAAGCGCATATCCCTCTGTTCTGGGTGAGTGTGCACATGTGGCTAGGGGTGAATTTTCACAGGGCTGCCTGTGCCCCTATTTTCTTGTTTATGCATCCATTTGTAAGGTTGCCAGGTCCCTCTTCACCACCAGCAGGAGGTTTTTGGGGCAGAGCCTGAGGAGGGAAGGGTTTGGGGAGGGGAGGGACTTCAATGCCATAGAGTCCAATTGCCAATGCAGCCATTTTCTCCCAGGGAACTGATCTCTTGGCTGGAGATCAGTTGTAATAGGTTGGCAATCCTATCCATTGGAAACCTCCCAAAAGACAGCTCAAAGACACGAAACATTATTACCAGTCATAGGGTGTGGGATTTGGGGACTGGAAGCCTGACAAGGAACAACGTGTTTGCTTTCCATGTCTGTTATCGAAAGCCCATTGATATTCAGGGCAGCAACAGATCATAATTGAGATGGCTTCAGAAATGCTGGCATCCCATTCCTTAATGCTCTCGATTAATGAATCATTGCCATGGGTTTTCTGCCATTGAAAGAGAGGGCTATGGCAGAAACGGAAGCGGCCTCCCCTTTGAACCCTAATAGGTGTTCAGCAGCCTTTGGGGGCCAGTGAGGGACTTTGCAAAAGACAGAAACAATTTTCTCTTCTAACGAAGAGCAGATGATAATGTTGCATCGAGATGCCGGCGGCACTAATGCTGCCCGAGCAAATGCAAATTCCCCAATAAAGGGGTGTATTTTGCACAGATCGGATCAGGGTGCACAAATGCATGGTTGATGTTAAAGACCCTCCAGCTTATCCTGGTCATTGTTAGTACGAAGCCAAATCCCACCATTATTCCGAGGCCTTCATAAGAACATGAGAAGAGCCCTGCTGGATCAGACCAGTGATCCTTCTAGTCCAACATCCTGTCTCAGACGGTGGCCAACCAGTTACTATGGAGGCCCCACAACAAGGCATAGATGCTGAGGTCTTTATAAGAACATAAGAAGAGCCCTGCTGGATTAGACCAGTGGTCCATCTAGTGGAGCATCCTGACTCACACGGTGGCCAACCAGTCATTCTGGAAGGCCAACAACAGGGCATAGAGGCTGAGGCCTTCATAAGAACATAAGAAGAGCCCTGCAGGATCAGACCAGTGGTCCATCTAGTCCAGCATCCTGTCTCACATAGTGGCCAACCAGTTCCTCTAAAGGTCCAACAACAGGGCATAGAGGCCGAGATTTTCATAAGAACATCAGCATCCTGCAATCCCTTTCTAGATGGATAGGTTTGCCAGCACCGGGTTAGGAAATACCTGGAGATTTTTGGGTGGAACCTGAGGAGGGTGGGGTTTGCGGAGGGGAGGGACTTCAATGCCACAGAGTCCAATTGCCAAAGCGGCCATTTTATCCAGTGTAACTGATCTTTATCAGCTAGAGATCAGTTGTAATAGCAGGAGATCTCCGGCTAGTACCTGGAGTTTGGCAACCCTAGCAATGGATCACAAAGCTCCTGGGTTAATTTCCTCTAGATCCTTCGGGATCACCCCTGTGTCCTTCGTAGCTTCTACATTTCTCAGATCTCCCCAGACTCACCTTCACTTTAGACATTTCTTCCAGGCCAGAAGCAACGTTTCTTCTGTTCCTTCTTTGACGTAGATCCCCTTCATGCTAGCAGGAACTGAACGATGCAGCCACATGAAGTTCAGCTGGGGTCTCATTGCCGGCTGTGAGCTTCTGATCTGCCCACACCACCTGCTATCATGAATTCCTCCCAATCTTCTCACCTTAGAATTCGTGCCTTCTTCTGCAAATATCTTTTGCCAAATGAAACCAATTTGCTTGCGGGGCTTCACTGAGCAATAGAAGCTGGGAAGGTAGAAATCATGGCTGATGTTCAAAAATGCTTTTAAGGGAGGGGAAAACCCTCCCACTCACACATTATGACCATCTACTTCGTGGCCTCTATGAAATGTTGGTTGTGGTCCAGCAGCTAATGGATGAGTGTTTTTATACCCAAACACAGCTACGATTGGAGTCCTCATCAGCCGTGTCAGCAACCACGTCAACAGCTAAACACCCTTCTGCACGTCCTGTGAGATCTTCCTTCATTTCTTCAACTGAGCACATTTTCATTCCATGTCAGATTTGCTTTCCCTCAACAAGGTACTTGGGACAGGACAGTAGAAACTCAGCACCAGGGCGTTTCAGGATGATCTGTGGGGATGCCAGGTCCCTTTGCTCCACCGGTGGGAGCTTTGAGGGGGTGTGGCTGGGGGCACGTGATACACGTGTGCACCCTGCACAATGTGCATGCATGCCTCACACGGCATGCCAATGTTACTTCCAGGTTTACGCTCTAGCAATCTCCATTGAAACTCTGTGGTTTTCAATAGAGTTTTGCCAGAGGGTGCTACAGTGTCCGCAAACCCGGAAGCAATGTCAACACAGCACACGAGTTGTGAACGCGCACATTGCGCGCCTCCCTCTCTTTTGCCTGCCAACCCTCAGCTGGTCGGCGGGCAGCCTGGTGAATTGGCGAACTTTTGCCCGCCCCCACCAGGCAGTTGGGAAGCCTAATGATCTGTCTTATTTAGACTCTTTTCAGTCTGACTTCGGGTGTGATTGTGGCTCAGTCGCTGAGCCTCTGCTTGGCATGCATAAAGTCCCAGGTTCAATCCCTGGCATCTCCAGTTTAAAAGGATCAGGTAGTAGGTGATACGAAAGACTTGAGACTTTACAGAGTTGCTGCCCATACGATTAGATAATGCTGGTATCTTGGTCAGAGTAGATAATACTGACCTCGACAGACCAATGGTCTGATTCTGTATAAGGCTATTTCAGATGATCCGTATGACTCTTGACCTGGCTATGGGAAGGAAACCTACAAGATGGAGTGCATCTATGTTGGTTCTCCTGGACTACTTGGTGGCTTTCATTACCATTTACAATGGCTTTCTTTCTAGGTTGTCTGGCCTGGATAGCTCCAAGTCTAGAGGGCACTGTTTCACAGTGGGCCAGAGTGGTGTAGTGGTTAGTGGTTAGGAGCGGTGGACTCTAATCTTGAGAAGTGGGTTGGATTCCCCACTCCTCCACATGAAGCCAGCTGGGTGACCTTGGGCTAGTCACAGTTTTCTTAGAGCTCTGTTAGCCTCACCTATCTTACAAGGTGTCTGTTGTAGGGAGAGGAAGGGAAGCCGATTGTAAGCCAGTTTGCTTCTCCTTAAAAAGCAGAGACAATTGACATAAAAACCAACTCTTCTTCTTCATCTTTTTCTTCTTCACAGATAGGTCCCAGAAGGTGATGCTTGAACACTATTCTTCTTCCTCATGGACCTTGGTTGATGTAGTCCACCATGCTGTTTGTCATCTACATGAAATGACTGGGAGAGGCCATCTGAAGATTAAAAGCACAGTGTTATCAGTAAGCAGAAGGCACACAACTCTGTCTCTCCTTTCCATCTCATTCCAGAAAGGGGGAGGAAACTTTTAATCAATGTAGCAGAGAGGCACATTTGGACTGGACTTTAATCCAGACAAGATGGAAGTATTATTGGTAAATATCAGATCCAGTCCAGGGTTTGGTTTTCAGCTGGTTCCAGACAGGATTGCAGTTTGCACTCCCCCTGAAGGATCACATTCAACATCTGGATCTAGTTCTCCTGCTCAAGTGTTTGGGGATGCTCACAAAAGCAGATACAGATCAAAGGCAAGAAAAATGCTCACCTGTTATTGCTTACACAAAGCCAAAGACTTCATCGTCACAAAAGGGAAATGGTTATAAAATATGCATCTTTTAAAACAAAAATCCACTAACAACCGGAGCTCCACATTTGAAATGTATATAAAGATTTTCTCCAGATAGAAACTTGGAAATGGCCTTTTTCCTAGAAGTGATTAATTCTCAGCACCCCTCACCCCCCGACACACAATTGGAATTCAGGTGATCACACAAAATATCACGGCTGGCTTTCAGCAAAAAAGAATAGTATTGATTTTGGGGTTGTGTGGAAAAGCGGGAAAAAAAACAGCAGTAGCTTAACTCAAGGTATATGTGGATATATATTTCCTTTGTTTCAGCAAACTTTAGGAGAATTTTCTACAACACGCCCTTAAGAAAATCAATTTCCCATTACTTTGAAATGTTGGCATTTAGTCAATTATGATTTATTGATTGGGATTCTCCACGCACTGATTTGAAAGTTTAAAACAGAGAGAGATCTTGGAATGGATGACCCCTTGCCTAACGTTTTAAATCTGAATGTTCACGTCGGATATTAACCTACTAGTAGATATATGATTTAGATAATTGATTCCCAATGATTTTCAAGGCACACTAATATGGTGTGACCTAACTGGTAGTGGTGCTGCTGGTGAGGAGGTAACAAACACTACAATTCCCATGTGACAGTGTGAAAACACTTATGCATGAATGAGTGTTTCCAGATCGCCCTCCTGTCCCTGAGCTCTGCCCCGGTCCCAAGCCATGTTGGTGAGGACCTTGGGATGGGAGCCACTATCTGTAGACGTTTCCAGAAAACTAAGGGGTGCTGAATAGTTTAATGCTGGTCTTCTCTCATAAACACATGAAGCTGCCTTATACTGAATCAGACCTTTGGTCCATCAAAGTCAGTATTGTCTACTCAGACCGGCAGCAACTCTCCAGGGTCTCAGGCAGAGGTCTTTAACACACCTACTTGCCTAGTCCCTTTAACTGGAGATGCCGGGGATTGAACCTGGGACCTTCTACATGCCAAGCAGAGGCTCTACCACTGAGCCACATCCCCTCCCCAAAAGTGGGGATGCCGGGGATTGAACCCAGGGCCTCATACATGCAAAGCATGTGCTCTACCACTGAGCTACATCCCCATGTGTTTCTGCCTGGGAATTAGGGTCACAGAAAGAGGGCCTCCTGACTGTCCCATCGATAAAAAAAGCCCATTTGACGGGTACACAAGAAAAGGCCTTTTCAGTGGCGGGGGCCAGCATGGTGTAGTGGTTAGGAGCAGCGGACTCTAATCTGGAGAACCCGGTTGGAATCCCCACTCCTCCACATGAGCTCCAGACTTTAATTCCCACCCAGTTGTCTTCATGTGTGTAGTCCAAGACTCTAACCTTTTCACTTGCCTTAGGGTCATCTCAGTTCCCCTATGCCATTCCAGAATGTTACCATTTCTGTTTCCCATACTTAGGGGTTAATTTGGAGGAAGTGTTGGGAGTTGGTCCTTCTTCATCACCTCCAACACCTGGCACCAACCTTCAAAAGCTAGGAAGCTATCAGAGCTTAAGTATAACAATGCTAATTCTGTGACCTTAGGCAGATGATGAGAGGGAGGGCATCTTGGCCATCTTCTGGTCACTAGGGGTGTGGGAGGGGGGAAGGTAGTTGTGAATTTCCTGCATTGTGCAGGGGGTTGGACTTGATGGCCCTGGTGGTCCCTTCCAACTCTATGATTCTATGATTCTATACTTCACCGTGGAATTTCTCTAGTAGGCTTAACTGAAACCGTCTTAATTCCTCAGATGTGTTGCTGCAGGAGGAACCTCCAAATTAACTGTGAATTTCATTTGTGATTAAGCCTAGGGACAACCTAAAGATATGAGGAACCCCCCCTGAAAAATGACATTGGCCTTTTGGACTTCCTACAAATCGTTTCAGATAATTGCTCGCTTGAGGAGAAAACCTTAAATTCACTCTAAATTTTGGTAGAAACGTTCAGTTCATCGCTCCTTCCGGAATGTTTTTGAAATGCTGGGTGAACATAGGTGGTTGTTTGGCACTAGGAAATTGATCACAAGGAGTATGTAACCACTTGGCAAGCAAGTCATCTGTAAAGTCTTGCTAAGTGGCAAACAGAATTGCTGACTCTTTTGTAGTGATGATCCTGCGAACCTCCTGGTACTACCTGGAGATCTCCTGCTATTACAACTGATCTCCAGCTGATAGAGATCAGTTCACCAGGAGAAAATGGCCACTTTGGCAATTGGACTCTATAGCATTGAAGTCCCTCCCCTCCCCAAACCCCACCCTCCTCAGGCTCTGCCCCCCAAACCTCTCACCGGTGGCAAAGAGGGACCTGGCAACCTTAGCTTTTGCATGTGTCTGAGCACGCATGCAATTTTGTGAGCTTCTTGAACACTAGCAAATGCATGCTGCAGTCCTTCAATCATGCCAACAGCAGTAGCCAAACTTAGCTATCATCACGGCAAATGAACTTTGCCTGCCAGCCGCCACAAAACCTCAGGCTAACAATACTGTTCTCACACTGTCTCTTATAGTCAAACCTCGTTGTCTTCAATTGCCAAACATACATTTGCGTGAAGATTTAATGCGAGGCGACGGGAGGCATGTATATGTTTAGAAATAAGATTAGTAGCTGACAAGCCCGATCACATCAGGCCTCTCTGTGTTGCTTCGCAGTTTCCACAGTAATGGCCCAAAAGGGGATTGTTGTGGGCGAGTGACGAAGGCAAGTCAGTGGGGAGATGGTGTTCCTGAACCCTCTACTCAGGGCCAGTGTCTGCATACCCTGAGGTGGGTCATCAGCCAGCTCCCACAGCTTTTGGAAGGGCGCATTGCCACCAGCCCCTGACCATACAGCATCTCTGCCACCTGCCCGCGTGCCCTTCCCACTTCCACTTGCTTGCAAGCTCTCCACATAGGCTTGCCAACAGCTAGGGTTGCCAGGTCCCTCTTCGCCACTGGCAGGAGGTTTTTGGGGCGGAGCCTGAGGAAGGTGGGTTTTGGATGGGGAGGGACTTTGATGCCATAGAGCCCAATTGTCAAAGCGGTTGTTTTCTCCAGGGGAACGGATCTCTATCAGCTGGAAATCAGTTGTAATAGCAGGAGCTCTCCAGCTAGTATCTGGAAGTTGGCAACCCTGCCAACTGCCCACTGGGGGTGTGCAAAATCCTGCCAATCCACCGAGCTGGCCACTGGCCCTCAGCTGGTTGGTGGGTGGAAAAGGGCCAGTGGGGGGGCATGATTGGCATGTGTGTGACTCATGCGCTGTGCCAAAGTCACTTCCAGTCGGCGCGGAAGCTCTGGCAATTGCCTTGGAAACTCTATGGAAAGCATAGGGTTTTGGAGGTGATTGCTAGAGAGTCTGTGTTGCTTCTGGGTAAACTGGTTCTACATGGGATCTGGATAAGCTGTAATTCCAGGGGATCCCCAGGTGACATCCCTACAGGCTAGAGGCTGGCATCTCTAGATTGCTTTCAAATTGCTTGCTGCAGATCCAGAAGAAAAAGAAGAGTTGGTTTTTATATGCCAACTTTCTCTATCACTTAAGGCAGAATCAAACCAGCTTACAATCACCTTCCCTTCCCCTCCCCACAACAGACACCCTGTGAAGTAGGTGAGGCTGAGAGAGTGTGACTAGCCCAAGGTCACCCATCTGGCTTTGTGTGTAGGAGCGGGGAAACAAATCTAGTTCACCAGATTAGCCTTCGCTGCTCATGCGGAGGAGTGGGGAATCAAACCCAGTTCTCCAGATCAGAGCCCACCGCTCCAAACCACCACTCTTAACCACTATGCTGGCTCTCTTTCTCTTCTCTTGAAGAAATTATTGAGAATGGGGGCGGGGGCTTCATCCCTGCCTGGCTTCCATTATTCCTTTTCTGGCAAAGAGAAAGAAGTTTCCTTTGATTATCTCCCCAAAGTTCTCTTTGATTATCTCTCCAACCCCACCTTTGCAAGCATAGATTCCACTCTGCACTCACACCACCTTCCAATTAATTCCACTTGGGTTTTTAATTGCGCCAACAACATTCACATCAATATTAATCAGGTGCAGATACACGCAATAGGTCATGAGAGGATCCACTTCAAATGGAGAAGTGGCAATGTTTTCTTCATTGCAAAGCATGCAACAATTAAATTCCATTTCCAGAATTTTGCAGCTTCCGGAGGCTAGAAGATGTTGAGATTTCTTCAAATGGTGAGAAGATTCCAGGAGGGGCATAACATTTGTTATTGGAGACTATTAGAAATATGCCTCACTGTCTTGTTTCCAGCCAGGCCCCCTAACTTTTTGACCCTGTGGGCACCTTGGAATTTTGAAGCAGGGTACAAAATGGCTGCCACGGGAGGTGGAGCCAAGCTCAAAATGTCTGCTACAGAGGTGGAGCCAAACAAACACACAAGATGAAGGGAGATGGGGTATATAAAAACACACACACACACACACAGAGGAAGACCAAGAGTGGGTAGTACACACAGCAAAGATGACCAATGGGAGAAAAGGATAAAACACTACAGAAGACCAAGGAGGGAAAGGGGTGATCTTCTGCTCTGGGGCTCTCAAGCCCCCATTGCCTCAAAGGGGGTCCTGTTCACAGGAACCCGGATCCTTCTCCAGTGAGCCAAAGGGATGATGCAAGTAAAAAACCCTTTGTTTGGTCAGCCAATCACCGGCTCTGCCTTCACAATGGCCCCTCCTCCTTTCCTGAAGAACATGGCAGGCACCACATCGGGGAACCCTGGTCTAAAGCTCAGAAGAATGGAGAAAAGGAACCTATGAAGGGCTCAGGGTGCCAAGGCTGGGTCTGAAGCAGGATTGCCAGGTCTCTCTTCGCCACAGGTGGGAGGTTTTTGGGGTGCAGCCTAAGGAGGGTGGGGTTTGGGGAGATGAGGGATATCAATGCCATAGAGTCCAATTGCCAAAGCGGCCATTTTCTCCAGGTGAAATGATCTCTATTGGCTGGAGATCAGTTGTAATAGCAGGAGATCTCTAGCTAGTACCTGGAGGATGGCAACCCTAGTCGGAAGAAGGGTTGGGAAATTCCTGGAGATTTTGAGGGTGGAGCCTAGAGAAGGTTAGAGTTGGGGGAGGGGAGGGAACTCTGCAAGGGTATGATGCCGTGGAATCCACCCTCTGAAGCTGCCAGTTCCTTCATGGAAACGGATCTCTGTAGTATGGACCATGGTTGCAGTTCTGGGAGAACTCCAGCCCCTACCTGGAAGTTGGCAACTTGTGTCTGATGAGTGGCATAAAGGAAGAAACCTCCAGGTGCCCGCAGGATTTGTGCTGCCTTCTGCAGAACAGATGCATTTGTGTGGAGCTGTGTGGAACCTGCCTTGAAAAATAATTAAAATTCCGTGTGAATGAAAGCTGAATTTGGCGATCTGCGTAATTACCCATTTGCATACGTTTTATATAATTTATTCTGCACTTCTTGCTATTCTGTACGATCAATTCTGTTTTTGGTAGTCGTTTCACTGTTTTGTATTTATAATTGCGTAATTGCATAATTATCATTGTCTCCTACCACGAGGCCCCCATGGACTCTCAGAGGAGATCCCAAAATCCCAAAATGCTAGCAAATGCATCCTAAAGAATATTTTTTAAGGCTTCTAAGATGACAATGAAAGAAACGCTGCCGTGAAAACAAGCACGATGACTTAATCGGAACTACAAAATAGCGGACCAAGTTTTCCCTAGCATAACCTTCAGAAAAATAAAAGCAATATTCTAGGACTTGAAAACTGTTATTTTTAATTTTCTTTTAGAAAAGAGAGTTAAAAATGGAAATGGAGATTCTTTTCAATCGTTCCAAAGTGGCTTCTTCTCACCTGCCAGTGTGACATTTACATTGCACTTTATTTATAGTCATTTTATGGGAAAGGTTTGAACTGGGGTCTGTCTCATAGGCGCTCTTATCCACTATTCTAACACAGCTCAGTTGCAGCTAATAATAATAATGATAATAATAATAATCACAAACTAAAAAGGAAGTGTTTGAGATTGCTAAAAGGCTTCTTCAAGCTGGATGTAACTTCTCCCCCCCCAAAAAAGAAAATGGGGAGGTAGTATGCGGTAGTGGTTAGTGTGTCAGATTAAGGCTATGGAGACCCAGGTTGAAATCCCTACTCAGCTATGAAGCTTCAGTTTGGGAAATTCCTAGAAATTTGGGGGTGGAGCCTAGGGAGGGACCTCAGCAGGGTAGACCGCCTAGAGCCCACCCTCCAGAGCTGCCATTTTCTCCAGAAGTGATAGAAGAAGAAGAAGAAGACTTGATTTTTATATGCTGACTTTCTCTATAACTTAAGGAAGAAACAACCAGCTTGCAATCACCTTCACTTCCTCTCCCCACAACAGGCACTGTGAGGCAAGTGGGGCTGAGAGAACTCTAAGAGCTGTGACTTGCCCAAGGTCACCCAGCTGGCTTCATATGTAGGAGTGAGGAAACAAATCCAATTCACCAGATTAGCCTCCGCCAGAGTGGGGAATCAAACCCGGTTCTCTAGATCAGAGTCCACCGCTCCAGACCACCGTTCTTAACCACTACACCATGCTGGAAATCTGGAGATCAGTTGTAATTCCCGGAGATTTCCAGGCCCCACTGGGAGATTGGCAACCCTAGCCTCTGGCTTTGCTTTGTCACAGATCCACCCCAACATTCACCCCACACACTTCCCGCTAATGGTCGATGCAGCCTGGCTTCCCAGCACAATTTAATATAACGGGAGAATCGGCGCGTGTCGGAACTTAATCCCATTGTTATATTTGCACAATGGCTTATCGACAATATTGCCGGCTGATCTGCTGAATCTTCTTTCCCAAGAAGAGACCCTCTTGATGTGGAGGCTGCATAGAGAGAAATCATCTTTGCCGTGCTGTGCTTATTAGATGCAGGGAAATTAAAAAAGAAGAAGATATATTGCAATTACATTCTTGGCAATTAAAGGGAGCGTGGAGAACATATTTTGTAGTCCGTGACCCTCCCTCCCCGAATGCTTTTCAAGCCGAGCTCGAAAATGAGGGATGTTGCAGAATGTTGAAGCTACTCTGGTTTGATTGGAAAGCTGGAATTTCTTGGTTGATTGCTCAGCACTTGAGATCGAAGCATGGCCGCCTTTTTCCCTGACCAAAATAACAACGTTTGAGGGTTGACATAAGAAAGGCCCTGCTGGATCAGACCAAGGTCCATCAAGTCCAGCAGTGTGTTCACACAGTGGCCAACCAGGTGCCTCCAGGAAGGCCACATACAAGACAAATGCAGCAGCATTCTCCTGCCTGTGCTCCAAAGCACCCACTAATAGGCATGCTCCTCTGATCCTGGAGAGAATAGGTATGCATCATGACTAGTATCCATTTTTACTAGTAGCCATGGATAGCCCTCTCCTCCATGAACATGTCCACTCCACAATTAAAGCCTTCCCAGTTGGCAGCCATCACCACATCCTGAGCAGGGAGTTCCACAAGCAAGAAGGCCCGGAGCAGGGATCTAAAGGAATTCTACTCTGCCCCAATTCTCCAGAGCCTCGAGAAGGCCCGCAGCATGGTTTTAAAGATTTTTAATACTTCTGTATATCGATATGTAGAACCCTAACTTGGATACACGACTAGCAACAAAGTCCAGGGCTGCTACACAGAGGCAGGTAGCGGCAAACCACCTCTGTTCATCTCTTGTCTTGAAACCCTATGGGGTTGCCATAAATCAGCTGTGACTTGACTGGGGGGAAAAGACAGGATGGGGATTACATAATTACATTACACAAAATCATTATTTAGTGAAGATAACTATGGTAACGGTGAGTCTGCAAATATGGGCCAATCATCTTATTACGATTTATTTATTTTTTTGCCATCCAGTTGCAGCCAACTCTATGGTGACCCCATAGAGTTTTCAGTGGTGGTTGGCCATTGGCTGCCTCTGCGTAGTGACCCTGGACGTCCTTCCAGGTTTGCTTCCCCACTACTACACATAAAGCCTGCTAGGTAACCTTGGGCCAGTCACAGTTCTCTCTGAATGCTCTCAGCCCCACCTACCTCACAAGGTCTGTTATGGAGAGAGAATGGGAAGGCGATTGTAAGCCAGTTTGAGAGTCCTTAAAGGTAGAGAAAACCGGGGTATAAAAACCAATTCTTCTTCTTCTTCTTCTTCTTCTTCTTCTTCTTCTTCTTCTTCTTCTTCTTCTTCTTCTTCTTCTTCTTCTTCTTCTTCTTCTTCTTCTTCTTCTTCTTCTTCTTCCTTTTCCTCCTCTTCCTCCTCCTCCTCCTCCTGCTGACTGGCACAGATTCTCTTAAACCACAGTGGATGTCATCGCCGTCATTGGGTGAGAGGTTTATTTTGGGGCACGGAGATCTTGGATGACACTACACAGCATCTCACTTGAGGCTGCCTGGCAACCCGAGCCGCTCGGGTTCGAGCCTTTCACCTGCTGGCTCAGCTGACAAGCATAACTTTGTTTTTAATTCAGTTCCCTTTCTTCCTCCTTCCACCTTCCATCCCTGGTGGTGTTAAGAGGAGCTCTGCTTTTCCTTTTTGAGCCTTCCTAGCAATTCTGCATCACTGCCGCCGCCGGTGGCTTCAACTTCAGAAGGCTGGCTCCTACCCGCATAAAGCTGACACATTCAGGATGTTTTCATCCTCCTTCTTCAAGATGCCACGTGAAGAGGGAGAAGATGAAAGGCCTCCAATTGGCAGCCCATCTCCGTAAATGTTGACTGCATGCCTCTGTCATGGAATCTTCTTCATCAGATCCTCACAGTAGCATCTTTGGTCTCTTTTTGCTGTACTTTCCATACCTGCTGGGGTATGCAATCATAAGAACCTAAGAACATAAGAAAAGCCCCACTGGATCAGACCAAGGCCCATCAAGTCCAGCAGTCTGTTCACACAGTGGCCAACCAGGTGCCTCTAGGAAGCCCACAAACAAGACGACTGCAGCAGCACCATCCTGCCTGTGTTCCACAGCACCTCATATAATAGGCAGTTTGACAATTACAGACAGTTTGACAATTACCTAGAGAGGTGGTGCCCACCCCCCAACACTGTACGTTTTCAAGTTAGGGATTCCAGGTTACCCGCTGGCAGCCCCTGACCCCCACAATTGCTCATTAGGCCAGCAAGAGAAAAAATAAGACAGAAATTGCTGTCACGTATATGGCGTGATGCCATTTCCAGGGCAAACCTGCTCTACGATTGGGTGTCACACTGCTCTACGATTCAGTGGAAACGCTATAGTAAAACCATAGAATTTCCATTGAATCCTAGAGCGGCATGTGGGCACATGGATGCTTAGGGCACTACACAGTGCATGCCCAGCCATTTCACACAGTGGCTAAGTTTATTTTGGTACCATTGAAAGTCTATTGTGGGAAAACTGCTTTGCAAATGTAATGTTAACTTAAAGGACAAACGGATTTAAAGCCAAGCAGGAGAGGTGGTTGCAGAGTAAATGACTACAGCTACCAGAGCAAAATGTAATGTGGGGAAGGCTTTGTTGGTAATCCTTGTTATTAGAATGATAAAAGTCAGTCTCTATTTTCAGCCATGAAATGTCCGAAGTTAATTCAATTTAAACACCAGAGCTGCCAACCCTGCATGATTTTTGTCAATGTTCTACAAAAAAAACCCTCTTTCCCTATTTTTCATACACCTGTGAATACTGATGATGACATTTATGGGCCTGTCAAGATTCACTGGGATCTCTCTCAGTTTTCAGATGTTTATCATCTTCCTCTGGGAATGCACTGAGTTTCAAACACTATGACATATGTAGCTGAACATACAGACTGCATGACATCCACTGTCTGTCGATGAGCTTAAACAGAAGAAAACAAGATCGTGCTCCCATGAAATGTAAATTCAGGCCAACGCAGCCTCAATTTGCCTCAGGGCAGTATAAGAAAAAGAGCAAGGATTTAATCCTTCAGCCTGCGCTCGTGTTTGCTATTGGAAAATGGCTTCCTGCTGTGGTGTGTCAGCAGTCCAAAGGGGGAAAAGAATAAAAGGTCTCCTTTAAACCATGCCATTTTCACTTTAAAATTTATTTATAACATTTATAGTCCCCCTTTCTCACTGAGAGTCAAAGTACATTCCATGGTGGAAGACAATTTAAACCATCACGAACGGGGCATTCAATAGATAATGCTGTAGAGATTTGGATGGCAAAACTTTGAAAACGAGCAGAAATTTGATAAACAAGAGCTGGAACAGAGTTGAAACAAAGCACAAGGGTTGGCATGATATGTGAAAGGATGCAGCTACCACTCTTTCAAACACTTTCCCCAGGAAAGACAAATTAGAGCTGGATGATAACTAGCTACATCATTTTTCTAAAGTAGCAGGTAGATAACCGCCTCTTTAAGTGGTTAAAGAAGGTGTCATGAGTTAGTGACTGATCAATGCCATTCATTAAGTGCTCATTTATGTGGTCCTGACATGAGTTTAGAAGCTAATAACACATGATCACCCCCACTCATAAGAACGTAAGAACATAAAAAAGGCCATGCTGGATCAGACCAAGGTCCATCAAGTCCGTCGGTTCACACAGTAGCCAACCAGGCGCCTCTAGGAAGCCCCCAAATAAGACGACTGCAGCAGCATTGTCCTGCCTGTGTTCCAAAACACCTCATATAATAGGCACGCTCCTCTGATACTGGAAATAACAGGTATGCAACATATCTAGTATCCATTTTGACTAGTAGCCATGAATAGCCCTCTCCTCCATGTACATGTCCACCCCCCTCTTAAGGCTTTCCAAGTTGACAGCCATCACCACATACTGGAGTTCCACAGTTTAACTATGCGTTGATACTCAATCCGGTTGTTATACGCTTGCCCAACGGCAGCAATGCTGGCCTTGCAACTTGGTGTCACTCCAACTTCAGAAGTGTTTCAGCGCTTCGCTTCTGTTGTGGAGTTAGAGTTGCCAACTTCCAGGTGGTGGCTGGAGATCTCCCGCTATTCCAACAGATCGCCAGAGAACAGTTCGCCTGGAGGAAATGGCCACTTGGAAGGTGGACTATATGGCATTATACGTCATCGAAGCCCCTCCCCTCCCCAAACCCTACCCCTTTCAGGCTCCACCCTCAAAATCTCCAGGTATTTGCCAACCTGGAGCTGGCAACTCTACATGGGGTAGAGAGTTGAGCCGATAGCCCCTGCCCTCTTGCAAGCTTGGTGTTCCCGCAGCTCAGCATCTCTGGCAGTTACCCTCTGATTCCCGCTTTGGTTGCATTTGCGGCTAGTCAGCGAAAATTTCCACCTACAAAACTTGAGGCAGAAATTATTCATCAAAGTGGGCGCACAAAACCTGGGCACCGAGATGACCCCTCTGTTTGGAGCCGGAGTGTTAATGGATTAAGCTTTTCCCCACCTAAGATCTTCTGTGTGAGGAGTTTATCTTGTCAGTCAAGAAGTTGTGGGCACTGAAGGATGTCAGTGAACAAAGAACGTCTCCCCCCCCCCATTCTCTCTTCTTCTTGTTGAGTCTTAGATCTTTGATCTTAATGGCTGGAACACACAAACACTTCCTTTCGTCTGCGTGTGTTTGTGTGAGGGCGTCTGTCATCGTCACTTGAAAATGTGAGTGGAATTATGACAGTAGAACTTTAATGGGCCATTAGTCACCTGAGAAGTGCATTAATGGCACATTAAGGCCAACCTCCTTATAGATTTGGATGCATCTCGTATTGGAAAAGGGAGTCCATTCACCTTTGTTTTAACCCTTGCAGAAGATTAGAAAGCTGTCAAATATAGACCAGACAGGCCTTTGTAGTATCAGCTTATTGCTGGACTAAGCTCTGCCTTTGGTTGGTCACTTGATCACCAGAACAGATGCTCTTGTTGGGGGGGGGCTGGGCCCTCCACGGCATGACACCCATCTTTTGCTTTGGCCATGAATCATACTTTGCACAAGTGGTGTCAATGGACGGTGAAAGAGTAGCATAGGCAAAGTGATTTACCCAAAGGGCTGAGAGAGTGATACACCCAAAGGACTGAGAGCCAGCGTGGTGTAGTGGTTAACAGCAGTAGTTTGGAGTGGTGGACTTCGATCTACAGAACCAGGTTTGGTTCCCCACTCCTCCACATGAGCGGTGGAGGCTAATCTGGTGAACTGGGTAGGTTTCCCCACTCCTACACATGAAGCCAGCTGGGCGACCATGGGCTAGTCACAGCTCTCTCAGCCTCACCTACCTCACAGGTTGTCTGTTGTGAGGAGGGGAAGGGAAGGTGATTGTGAGCTGGTTTGATTCTTCCTTAAGTAGTAGAGGAAATCGGCATATAAAAACCAACTCTTCTTTTTCTTCTTCTTTTTTTTCTTCCTCTTTCTTCTCCTCCTCTTCTTCTTCCTCTTCTTCTTGTCTCAGTTTGGATAAAGATAATGAGTAGAGGAGAAGAAAATGCATGAAATCAACACATGTGCATATTAGAGGTACTACTGAATTTCATAGTCTCGCTGTTGTGACTCAGTAATCTTTTTCACTTTAGCTTACCCACTGGGAGAAGCAAACCTGTGAGATAGGATTGCCAGCTCTGGGTTGGAAAATTCTTGGAGATGTTAGGGGTGGGGCCTAGGGAGTAGTGGGGGTTGGGGAGAGGAGGCACTCTAGCAGGGTATAATATCATAGAGACCAACTTCCAATGCAGCCATTTTCTCCGGGGGAACTGAACTCTGTCATCTGGAGACCAGTTGTAATTCCCGGAGATCTCCAGCCACCACCTGGCAACCCTATTTGAGACTTTATCATCGTTCGGATTTCTGATTCCACAAGGGAAATGTTTCCCATTACAAGTTCAGAATTTTTAATGCAGAAATGGAACCAAGCAAATGTTGTATTCAGTAAAAGCAGGCAGGAAGGGAGAATGCCTGAATCATTTAAGGGACCAGGGCTTTTGAGGTAGAAATTTAGGGAGTAATTCACAGGCAGGGAGACATATATCTTAGATCTGACGCAGCTCAAAGAATAGATAGCCGTATCCTCCATGAACATGTCCACTCCCCTCTTAAAGCCTTTCAAGTTGGCAACCATCACCACAGCCTGGGGCAGGGAGTTCCACAATTCGCATTGTGTGAAGAAATACTTCCGTTGATCTTTGAATTTCTCACCCTCCAGCTTCAGCAGATGACCCTGAGTTCTAGTATTATGAGAGAGGGAGAAACGCTTCCCCTGTCCACTCTCTCCATTGAGTTAAAATAAAAGTTGAAATAAACTGAAATATAGTTTTCTGTTGACTTCCCACAAACGGATACTTAATTAAAATCCCAAGATGATAATAACTGGATAGGCTGGGCCATGGCTGTAAACATTTTAATAAACGAAATATATCTGACTCTCAAGTTGAGCAGCAAATCCCAAAAAACCACCTTAGCTGCTGCCTGACACCCAACCTTCTAAAGTTGCCTTTGTTGTCCCTAAACAGCATCGTAAAAGAGGAACGACCTCTTGTACAGAAACAGAGCGAACGAGGCAACGGTATGAAATCAGCCGAACGTACTCCACTCTATTAGATTTTCGTTGTAATGGAGACTCTGGGCAATAAGTAGAGTCGTAAACGAGAGCCATCATTTCATACCGGTTGGTGAGGCAAGGAAGGTACGGCAGGAAAGATCAATTGTGTGTTGTTCAGCAGTGACCAAGAAATCCACAAGCAGCCAAGCAGCCAGAGAATGGGGCCGTAAACAATATTTACAATGCACCCGCAAAGAGGTTTCGGCAACAGGCAGTAAGTGTCAAAACCCACAAAGCATTATCGGAAAATTACAAACAACACACACTCTTTGTTTTCTTAATCCCTTACGTCCTGAGCTTGTGTTTGTCGAGCCTCTTGGCCCTCTGACGTCGGAGAGCTAACTGCATTACCAATCATATCATGTCCCATTTCAAAAAATAACCTATAATGGCCCTCATTTCAATATTGCACAGCAGCTGATTTCCTATTCTCGTCGTACTGCCTCCTCCTTGCGGTTGCAATTTCCGTATGTTCCTTTGCCCTGAATTGCAAAGCATGCGTTTGGGCTAATGGAGTTTGAATATTGAAATTTGCTCGCTCGTGACTTGGGGGGGGGCAAGCTGAAAGCGAGGAGAGAGAGAGAGAGAGAGAGAGAGAGAGAGAGAGAGAGAGAGAGAGAGAGAGAGAGAGAGAGAGAGAGAGAGAGAGAGAGAATTATTGGAGATGGTGAACACATTGAACTCTGGTGCCAAGAAATAAGTTGCATTCCATTCTTGCCACCACCTTCTACGGCGGGCAATCAGTATGCTTCCGTTGTACGAAAACAACTGGAAATGCCAATTGCAATCCTATTCTACCTGCCAGATGTGGATGTTCCACTCATGCCAGGCTTACTGCCAAAGAATGGCAGCTCCTTGTCCATTCCTTTCCCCTCCCCCATGATAACATTTAGACTCATTCCCCTCATGTTGTGATGTCATCATGTCACTAGGGATGAGCAAACATTCTCAAAAGGACATAGGAACATAAGAAAGGCCATGTTGGATCAGACCAAAACCCATCAAGTCCAGCAGTCTGTTCATACAGTGGCCAACCAGGTGTCTCTAGGAAGCCCACAAACAAGATGACGGCAGCAGCAGCATTATCCTGCCTGTGTTCCAAAGCACCTAATATAATGGGCATGCTCCTCTGATCCTGGAGAGAATAGGTATGCATCATGACTAGTATCCATTTTTACTAGTAGTCATGAATACCCCTTTCCTCCATGAATATGTCCACCCCCTTCTTAAAGCTTTCCTAGTTGGTAGTCATCACTACATAAGAACATAAGCACATAAGAAAAACCATGCTGGATCAGACCAAGGCCCATCAAGACCAGCAGTCTGTTCACACAGTGGCCAACCAGGTGCCACTAGGAAGCACACAAACAAGATGACTGCAGAAGCAGCATCCTGCCTGTGTTCCACAGCACCTAATATCATAGGCCTGCTCCTCTGCTCCTGGAGAGAATAGGTATGCATCATGACTAGTATCTATTTTGACTAGTAGCCATGAATAGCCCTATCCTCCATGAACATGACTACTCCCCTCTGAAATTCTTCCACGTTTACAGCCATCACCACATCCTGGGGCAGGGAGTTCCACAATTTAACTGAGTTTCATTTTATATTTAAATTGAGTTTCATTTTATATTTATTTTGGTTTTCTGCTTTTCCCCCCCTGGTGGGCTGGTAGATTTATTTGTATTGGACACATTGCATTGTTCTTATGTGTGATGTATGCAGGACCTATCTGTATAACATACATTTTTTTTTACCTATAATAGTCATACTTGGTTGGATCTCTGAGAACTTTTCTACTACTGGCGGTGTATGCCTCTAATGCAAGGAGCCTTCTGTCAATTGAAGAGTCTCTTACACCACAGGAAAACATTAACATCAGTAGGACAGTGTAACAGGATCAAGCCCATAATGCTGATTTCCTGACACACAAATAACGCTAACATTTTTTCCAGGAAAAAAAATTACTGCAAGCAAACAGAAAATGGTGCCGTCATTAGGGTAGGTTTGCACAAGGGGAAGGGAAATCAAATGGGGTTTTTTCAGGGGATTGAAATTTCAAATCACCCCTTTGGGTACCACTGAAAGGGATTTGGAGGTAGACATGGATAAGTCTGCCTAAATATCACAGGGAGATGAAAGAGGTGAGAACTTGATATGGGGCTATTTTCAGTTGTGTTGGAAGGATGACAAGGATAAGGACGTGAAATGAATATATTATACCTCTATAATAACCATAATAAGGAAATGTCTGCTTACAGACAGCCGGCTAACCTAAAACAACTTCTCACCCATGATGATAAACTACTTAACAGGAACATGGACTCTGGCACCAAGGCCTGCAACAAACCAAGGTGCCAACTTTGCCCTCATATAGATTCTAGGAACATCATCTCTGGACCCACCAATGTCAGCCATACTATCTCAGGTTCATACTCCTGCTCATCTTCTATTGTGATTTATGCCATCACATGCCAGCAATGCCCTTCCACAATCTACATTGGACAAAAAGGTTAGTCTCTTAGACAAAGATTAAAGGGACATAAGTCTGACATCAGAAACCACAATATTCAAAAACCAGTGGGAGAACATTTCAACCTTCCAGGACATTCTGTTGCAGATTTAAGAGTAGCAGTTCTCTTACAAAGGAATTTCAAAGGGAGATTGGAAAGAGAAATTGCTGAATTACAGTTGATATTCAAACTAAAGTCAATGCATTTACCTGGGCTGAATAAAGACCTTGCATTCATGGCTCATTACCAATGCTGATTTCTCCACACCCATCTCTCCCCTGAACATCACAGACTCTTCTGCATACCAGACCTAATCCCATCACGCCTGCTATTCACATTTACATACTGTTAACATTTACATACTAATGCTTGACTGAATTCACTCTACTTAAAGACAGATGGATTCACTTTCTAGCTGTATCTGAAGAAGTGAGCTGTGGCTCACGAAAGCTCATACCCTACCAGAAAATATTTTTAGAAAAGAGCAAGAGTCCAGTAGCACTCTTGCTCTTTTCTACTACTGCAGACAGACTAACACGCTACCCAGTGAGAAAATATTCTTGTTAGTCTTTAAGGTGCTACTGGACTCTTGCCCTTTTCTACATAATAAGGAAAGTAAAACTGCCTAAAGAAGCTCCAAACCCAAAATTCTCCTCGGTTCTTTAGAGACGGCTACGGCACTGAAACTGTGCCGCTGTTGTTTTTTAAACCGCTGGATTAAATTTACAGCATAATTGTACCTTATGCGCGGTGTTGAAAAAAACGGCCTCTCTTTTTTGTCAGGAGGAAACAGCGAGGCCGATAACGAGCATCCATCAAGTCACAAAAGGTACCAGACATTGATTCTCACACTACGTGGATCTGTTTTAATAGCCTCGCACATGGTTTATGAAACCCTGAAATTCAATTATGAACTCCCCGCGTCTGAAAGCAAGATGCAAGCAATGAAAAGGTCCCTCGTAAATGTTTTCTCGGTCAGCTTAGTTTCAATACTCGCCTGTTCTTAGCATTACCAAATTGGTGTCAGGCTGATATGACCGTTTTCAGTGCTTTTGGGTGTTGTACGTTGTTGTTATTATCATCAGTTTTGGTCCATTTCCATTTCTGTTGCTATCACTGGTGGTTCTTTTCTTCCTTGACATCATTTCCCCATTGTTGGTATACCATTTTGACAAGAATTATAATGGTACAAGCAGGGGAACTGTGAGATCTCATGGGGGCTGACACGTTTCCAAAGTACACTGTCTAGGGCTGCCATACAGTCCACCTTCCAAAGTGGCCATTTTCTCCAGGTGATCACTTTCACCTGAAGATCAGGTGTAATCCCAGGAGATTTCCAGCCACCACCTGGAGGCTGGCAACACTAGTAGGCAAGATCTAGTTCCTCCCACCTTGACTGTTCAATGAAAAAGTGAAGAGGGGATATAAGGAGTGTTCACCCTACCTTGGGCCCTAGGGTGTTTGAGTCATGGTGGCCCATTTTTGGTTCTTAAGTGATTGGCACAGAATCTGGCCACTTTACTACTAGATTCAGCAATGACAATTACTACTGAGGAACCGGAGAAAATATTATCTGTAAGAAAAAGAGCTCGACATTGCCATTCAAAAAATTACATTCAGTAAAGGGATTCTTCAATGTTCTTGAGAAGAAGAAGAAGAAGAAGAAGAAGAGTTGGTTTTTATATGTCGACTTTCTCTACCATTTAAGGAAGAATCAAACCCCTTACAATCACCTTCTCTTCCCCTCCCCACAACAGACACCCTTTGAGGTAGGTGGGGCTGAGAGAGTGTGACTAGCCCAAGGTCACCCAGCTGGCTTCATGTGTAGGAGTGAGGAAACAAATCCAGTTCACCAGATTAGCCTCCGCTGCTCATGTAGAGGAGTGGGGAATCAAACCCACCGCTCTTAACCACTACACCATGCTGGTTCCCACAGCCTCCCTTCTTTTCCTTCTTGACTGCAGCCCAATACTGTGAAGAAACAAAGCATTCATTGCCTGTGTGGCCCAAGAATGTGGAGTGCCTCTCCTTTTCCACATGTCTTGGCAACAATGTACAACCGAATAATTTCCGTTATGACTTTATAACAGAGCTCCCTTTCTCCTTTGTGTTTTAAAGAAGTGGCTTGTTCATTGTGCAGAAATTTGGGAGTCTTCACAACATTGTTCCTTTATTCTGCTAAACTGGGGAAGCATTTATGATAATAGGTTTTTATCCTCATTATCCCTAGTTTATGCTGACGATATTACCATAAAGGGTTTTTTTGTACCTACTTGAGGGGGGAGGTGGCTAAAAGCAGAAGGCAGGCTGGGCTAATCATTTTACTATGTAAAAAGGACACAAAAGCCTTAAAAATTATTCAGCCCTCTTCATGCTTAGTCTGTTATGTAGCTTGAAACATGAAATATTGTTCATTCATTCTCTTCTCCACCCATTCATTCTTTATTTTGGATTTGTGAACGCTCAGTAGCTTCACTCCTCTAACGCTTTGCAGACAATGAAAAAAAAATTAAAACAACATAATCTATCTTCTTTGATATGTATTCATATTAAAAATGACAAAGGAGAAGAGTATATAACCCGATTTTGTCTACCTTTAAGGAGTCTGAAACCGGCTTACAATCGCCTTCCCCCCCGCCCACAACAGACACCTTGTGACGTAGGTGGGGCTGAGAGAGTTTGGAGAGGACTGTGACTAGCCCAAGGTCACCCAGCTGGTTTCATGTGTAGGAGTGGGAAAAAATCCAGTTCGCCAGATTAGCCTCCGTCACTCATATGGAGGAGTGGGGAATCAAACCCGATTCTCCAGATTAGAGTCTGCCGCTCTTACCCACGACACCGCTCTGGCATTCTGTGATGCAAGAATTAAAACCAGCAATTATCCAGTTTCGTTAGGGGTGCTGCAGATTTCACCACAAACATGTTCAATTATTTAACTTACCATGTTCGAAAGTGGAGATTAGAAGTGAGCCAATCATTTGGTTGGTTTGGTTAATGTCGAGCAGCTGTGAACGCCTGCCGAACTGAACAGGTTTGCACTGGGTTTTCGCAAAACTGCACATGCACAAAGATGTTGCCGCCGATAGGGTTGCCAGCTCTGGGTTGGGAAATACCTGGAGATTTTAGGAAATACCTGGAGATTTTGGGGGTGTAGCCTGTGGAGGGCAGGGTTTGGGGCGGGGAGGGACTTCAGCAGGATATAATGCCCTAAGGTCCACATTCCAAAGCAACTACCAGAAAATATACGCCTATGTATGCACTACTGCAAGGTAACAGAAAGTCACCTAGTAGATTCAAAACAGATAAAAGGAAGCATTTTTTCACACAACGCATAGTTAAATTGTGGAAATCCCTGCCGCAAAATGTGGTGATGGCTGCCAACTTGGAAGGCTTTAAGAGGGGAGTGGACGTGTTCATGGAGGAGAGAGCTGTCCATGGCTACTAGTTAACATGAATACTAGTCATGATGCATGCCTATTCTCTCCAGGATCAGAGGAGCAGGCCTGTTATATTAGGTGCTGTGGAACACAGGCAGGATGGTGCTGCTGCAGTCATCTTGTTTGTGGGCTTCCCAGAGGCCCCTGGTTGGCCACTGTGTGAAAGGACTGCTGGTCTTGATGGGCCTTGGTCTGATCCAGCAGGGCTTTTCTTATGTTCTTAGCACAACCAACATGCTATAACAATTTATATTCAACATGTGTGCTCGCAGTTATAATAACAAGTACAACCCCAATAATACACATAAATACATCAAAAAAATCTTATGGTAAACTTGTTGGCTGAAAGCCTAATGTTATCTCAACAATGTTATCTCGAAAACTAGACATCAGTTGTCCAGTGATGGCAGAATTGCCTAAATTTGTAACCAATAAATTCCAAGACCATTGTAGGTAGTATGTTGGTTGTACTATGTGACTTTCTGTCACCTTCCAAAGCAGCCATTTTTTCTAGGTAAACTGATTTCTGTCTCCTGGAAATCAGTTGTAATAGCTGGAGATCTCCAGGCACCACCTGGAGGCTGGCAACTCTATACTGATTCAAACCTATTGGCTGCCACTGACTCCATTAAGGACTAGGGTTGCCATCTTCCAGGTAGTAGCCGGATATCTCCCACTATTACAACTGATCTCCAGGTCAGTTCACCTGGAGAAAACGGCTGCTTTGGAAGGTAGACTGTATTGCATTATACCCCATTGTAACCCCTCCTCAACTCCGCTCTCCATAGGCTCCACCCCCAAATTCTCCCAACCCAGAGCTGGCAACCCTACTAAGGACTATGTAGATGAATCTCAAAGCGTGGGATTTCATTGAAACACAACATTCATTGATGTCTGATAGATATGATTTGTGAGCGATTTAATGAGTGATTGAATTGTCGGTTTAAACAATTGCTTGCTCAGCAAGCAATTTCTTACACAGCAAGGATGGGGTGGTTGTAGAACACAATTGAGCTGTGTGAGAACATGCATGCATGAAAAGCTAATTGCACTGTACTGAGCGGTTAGTAAAGAATATTCCCTGCCGAACACTGACAAACAAGATGAATTTGAAAAATCAGGTCTTTGCAACTGGCAAACAGAGATGCGAGCCGAACCAGCAGGTTTGGGGCGAAGCCTGAGGAGGGCATGGTTTGGGGAGGGGAGGGACTTCAATTCCATAGAGTCCAATTGCCAAAGTGGCTATTTTCTCCAGGTGAACTTATCTCTTTTGACTGGAGATCAGTTGTAATAGCAGGAGATCTCCAGCTACTACCTGGAAGCTTGCAACCCTACTAGTCACATTGTGCAAGGATTCACCCATAACCCACCTGGTTCCAAACACTAGATTCTTGTTGCCCCCATGGCCTGCCAGTCTCTTCTGCATGGTTGCCAGGTCCCTCTTCGCCACTGGCGGGAAGTTTTTTGGGCAGAGCCTGAAGAGGGCGGGGTTTGGGGAGGGGAGGGACTTCAACACCATAGAGTCCAATTGCCAAAGCGGCCATTTTCTCCAGGGGAACTGATCTCTGTCGGCTGGAGATCAGTTGTACTAGCAGGAGATCTCCAGCTAGTACCTGGAGGTTGGCAACCCTACTCTTCTGCCCTTGACATACCATCGTTTATTCTAGCTCCACCTTGGC
Source organism: Euleptes europaea (assembly GCF_029931775.1). NCBI lineage: Eukaryota > Metazoa > Chordata > Lepidosauria > Squamata > Sphaerodactylidae > Euleptes > Euleptes europaea. The sequence continues at coordinate 58,585,821 of NC_079324.1, read as the reverse complement.
TGCACCCCCAGTGGGGGAGTTACTCTGAAAATCACAAGTTGCCAACTTTACTCCTTCCCAGAAAGCATATCTTTTCATCTCTTTTATGGGCATTTGTTGGCAAAGGGGATTGTGAATGCAGCTGAGACATACAAAATGTAAATAGCGCTTGCAACAGCTGCAGCAGGAATTGAGTAATAAACGAGAGGGGAGAAAACCAAAAAAAAAGGGGTGGGGTGGGAAGGAAGGGATGGCAGTCGCCGTCTCTGCCTTGTGTTTTTAAATGTCAAAAGAAACTCCATCCTCCATCAGAACGGAGCAAAAGACAATCGGCGCAGATTGCCTAGTGATAGAAATTGACGCTCCTAACTATGCAGCAAACGATTCACTGGAGTCATTTTTGTTTTTAATCAAAAGCGGATTCCTTTAGGATTTATTGGGGGGGAGCTCTATTCATATTTTGCATGTATAAAAGTCACTGCCAAACCCAGCAGAAAATCTCGTCGGTGGTTCTTAAACTTTTTAAAATGCAAAGTGAAGCCATTTTGACTGCTGGGGCTTATCTCTCAGCTCTGCCCTTTGACCTGAAAGTAAAGTGTCCTCAGTTCCTTGTATTGTATAGCTGTAGCCGCCGTAAAGCTGCTCTGGAGATCCAGTGTGATGTCGAGGTTACGAATAGGGTTGCCAACCTCCAGGTACTATCTGGAGATCTCCTGCTTTTACAACTGGTCTCCAGCCAATCGAGATCAGTTCACCTGGAGAAAATGGCCGCGTTGGCAACTGGACTCTATGGCATTGAAGTCCCTCCCCTCCCCAAACCCTGTCCTCCTCAGGGAAGAGGGACCTGGCCGGGAAGAGGGACCTGGCAACACTAGTTGTGAACGTTGGACTCTGAGCTTTGAGGGCCCAGTTTAAATCTCCAGTCAGCCTCAAAGCTTGGGGAAGTCTGTTTCTCTCAGCTCAACTTACTTCATTGGGTTATTCAAAGGGCTGGGGGAGACCCATATGGGGCTTAGAAGGAAATGGGGATAAAATGTGATACAGAGGCGGCATTCCTTTGAAAATCAGTTGCTAGAGGGCAAAATCAGGGGAAGACCATTGCCTTCACATACTGTATGCCATTTCCAACCGTCAGAGGTCACCTCCCTTTCCCCCTGCATTTCCTTGCATTTTGCCTGGGTTTCCAAATTTGAGATAAAACAGATCCCTGAAAATGCAGACAAAATCCAGGGAAACGCAGCCAAGTCCAAGAAGGAAGCCATTCGTATTCCCGGTGACTCTGTAGATTGCCCCACCACATATCTAATAGTCAAGTGTGAGGTCATCTGTGGATACTTAAATCCACAAGTTGGGCCCACACAGACAGAAAGCAGTTCTGCAAACTTGGAGGATTCTCCAGGTTTGCAGAAAAATCTGAAAATGTTTTAAAAAACACATTGGGAGGGTTTAAATCCTCCCAAAACAAAAGTGTATTCCGTGCATGCACAGACTACGCACCTACCTCCTCTTCTGTTGGGTGGCAGTGGTAATGACAATGATGGGAGGCGGGGAATTGTGGTGGGCCTGGCAGCAGAGGTTGGGAGCCATGCCAGGCCTGGATACAGTGACAGGTAGTGGAGGTTTAGAAAGCTAAGAGGGGGGAAGGGATTGCCCCACAAGTATCCTTCCTTTAATGGTACAGCTCCTAGCCAATAGGCTGTGAGCTAACCACATCGAATTGCTGAGCAGATTTTTTTAAATTATTTATATAATGTATTTAGTTGTGTATATGTTCTTTAAATTATCCTCGTGTCTCTTAAATTCAAATAAATCGAAAATAAATTTCACTTCTGAAACTGATAGCTGGATCACAACCACCTAGCAGAAATTGTAGCTTATTAGCTACAGGCATGTCGATATCAGGAATTAATGGATTGATCGGCTGTGTTCTTAAGTGCTTATATCTTCTACAATAAAATAAGACATGCTCCATGGTTTTGATAGAACCAGTTCTATATTCACATAGACACTTGCAGGTCCCCACTAGTAGACTATATACTTCAGTAGTCAATATAATATACTGTTACATTATATCATCGTATTGGAAACCATAGAGTTGACACCTGCTTAAGATATTTCACCTAATTAATTATAGGACTTTACAGCTCAATCCTATGCTTATTTGCTTGGAAACGTGTCCCACTGTTCAAAGAAGTTGTTGTATTAATTAAAATATTTATTTAATTAAAATATTGATATCCTGCCTGACCTCATGGCTCTGAGAGAGTAGGACATCATTGGTCTCTTTCCTCATGATGTGAGGGAATTATGCAGAATAGGCTATTGATTATTTAACATTGTAATCCTAAAAATGTTATTCCTGGGAGTAAGCTCCATTGAATAAAGTGGGACTTACATTTCATAGAATCATAGAGTTGGAAGGGACCACCAGGGTCATCAAGTCCAACTTCCCTGCACAATGCAGGAAATTCACAACTACCTCCCCCGCACACACCCCTAGTGACCAGAAGATGGCCAAGATGCCCTCCCTCTCATCATCTGCCTAAGGTCACAGAATCAGCATTGTTGACAGATGGCCATCTAACCTCTTCTTAAAAACCTCCAGGGAAGGAGAGCTTACCACCACCTCCTGAGGAAGCCTGCTCCACTGAGGAACCGCTCTGTTAGAAAATTATTCCTAATGTCTAGACGGAAACTCTTTTGATTTAATTTCAACCCGATGGTTCTGGTCCGACCTTCTTGGGCAACAGAAAACAACTCAGCACCCTCCTCTATATGACAGCCCTTCAAGTACTTGAAGATGGTTATCATATCCCCTCTCAGTCTTCTCCTCTTCAGGCTAAACATACCCAGCTGAGCTGCTTCAACCTTTCCTCATAGGACTTGGTCTCCAACAACCATCTTTGTTGCCCTTCTCTGGACACGTTCCAGCTTGTCTACATCTTTCTTAAATTGTGGTGCCCAAAACTGAACACAGTACTCTAATTGAGGTCTAACCAGAGTGGAGTAAAGCGATACCATCACTTCGCGTGATCTGGACACTACACTTCTGTTGATGCAGCCCAATACTGTGTTTGCCTTTTTAGTTACAGCATCACATTGCTGACTCATGTTCAGTGTTTGGTCTACCTAGGACCCCAAGATCCTTTTCACACACACTACTGCTCAAACAAGTCTCCCCCATCCTATAATTATGCATTTGATTTTTCCTACCTAAATGCAGAACTTTACATTTGTCTTTGTTGAAGTGCATTTTATTAGTTCTAGCCCATTTCTCCAGCCTGTCAAGATCATCCTGCATCTTGACTCTGTCTTCTACTGTATTTGCTACCCCTCCCAATTTAGTATCATCTGCAAATTTAATAAGCATCCCCTCTATTCCTTCATCCAAATCATTTATAAAGATGTTGAACAACACAGGGCCCAGCACAGATCCCTGAGGAACTCCACTAGTCACATCTCTCCAAGTGGATGAGGAACCATTAACTAGCACTCTTTGGGTACGATCTGTCAATCAGTTGCAGATCCATCTAACAATAATAGGATCTAAACCACATTTTCCCAATTTGTCAACTAGAATACTATGTGGAACCTTATCAAAAGCCTTACTGAAATCTAGATAAACTATGTCTACAGCATTCCCCTGATCTAGCAAGGTAGTAACTTTCTCAAAAAAGGAGATAAGATTAGTCTGACACGACTTATTCTTGAGAAACCCTTGCTGGCTCTTGGTGATCAGATCCATCCTTTCTAAATGCTCAAGGACGGACTGTTTGATGATTTGTTTGAACACTTTTCCTGGTATAGAAGTCAAGCTGATGGGTCGGTAGTTATCTGGATCCTCCTTTTTCCCCTTCTTGAAGATGGGGACAACATTTGCCCGCCTCCAATCTTCTGGCACCTCACCTGTTTGCCAAGACTTTTCAAAAATAATGGACAGAGGTTCCGAAATTACACCTGCAAGTTCTTTGAGTACCCTTGGGTGCAGTTCATCTGGCCCAGAGGATTTTGTTTCATTTAAAGAAACCAGGTGTTTGTGCACTACCCCAATGCCAATTCTAGGCTGCAAATCCCTTCCCTCATCACATGTTCTGTTTATGCCATGTTGAGCACCACTTCCCTCACGAGAAAAGACTGAGGAAAAACTGAGTAGACCTGCTTAGGTGTGCTCCCTTAATTGCATAAACCATATATCTAATGGGCGGTCTCCCGTTACGGATAAAAAAATCCACAAAGGGGAGCGTCTAGGGTTATGGTATAGGTTTCTGCAAGATATTGAACGTTTTTAAAAGTGGGGCTGAAATAAAATTTAAAGGTGTAAAAACACTGTCTTGATCACCATTTTGAATTGCCCAGGCAACCAAGAAAGCTGGCGGAGTTCTCGTGAGAACATCTCAAGATTTCAGCCAGCAGTTTGGGTTACCTAGGCAATTGAACAACTTTGCTTCTGATCGGAGCAAGAACAGAGGAGGTGGGACCGGCGGAGGGGGGGGATTTTCCCTATCCCTAAATCCCTGTAGGCCCCTTGTTTGTTTCATATAAGAGGCAAAAAACATACATGCTTTTCTTTTGGGGGGGGGGTTGCACATGCCACAGCAAGTGCCAGCGTGGTGTAGTGGTTAAGAGCGGTGGTTTGGAGTGGTGGAGTCTGATCTGGAGAACCGGGTTCAATTCCCCACTCTTCCACATGAGCGGCTGAGGCTAAGCTGATGAACTGGATTTGTTTCCCCGCTTCTACACATGAAGCCAGCTGGTTGATCTTGGGCTAGTCATCGTCTTCTTCTTCTTCTTCTTCTTCTTCTTCTTCTTCTTCTTCTTCTTCTTCTTCTTCTTCTTCTTCTTCTTCCTTAAGAAGAAGCATCATCTGCATCTTCCATGTGGAAGAAAAGTAGAATATTTCCTCCAGGATGGTAATTCTATTGATTAGATGGGGGTTTTTTTGGCATTAAAAAGGATCCCTTTCGCGGGGAAAAGACAATCCTACAGTTTGATTAATTACATGCATCCTTTTAGTTGATCCAAAGGTTTGCGATCAACCATTCTGATGAATTGGTTGGAGTGGTAGATGTCCTCATGCACAACATGATCTAGTTGCTTAGCAGAAACAAGAAGAGCAAAAAGCAGAATAGAACAAGGCTTGCAACAGTGAGAGTAGTAAATCTACGTTGGTTATATTTTAAAAAATTCATTCAGCCACTTCTGCAGAAGCAGGGCATGGTGTGTTTGTATGTGTGTATTTGTCTGTATATATATTCAGACCCACACATCTACGTACACAGCTGCAAAGAAGTGTGGAACAGCTGTTAATCTAAATAATTTACTGTTAATTGGTTCCATGGGCATTGCTGGAATAGTCATGCCAAGAGCTTGCATAGGAGGATGACAACAGAGGTGACGGTGGCTGTCCAAAGCCAAGTGTTTTCGGCACGCCTTTGGAAAGACAACCTGGCTGTGTGTAAATCTCATCTAGTTCCATGCAGCTGTCGGCCCCGAGGATGGTCAACTGTTACCATCACAAAAGAGCTTCATCCCCACCCCACCACAACTATGAGATGGCATAGAATATCCAGACTACCAATGCTGTTAAATAATAATCCCCCCAAGTACTCATTTGGCCCCTGTAAAATTGCTCAACTGGCTTAGAGGCCAGGAGGGAACAGGAGGGAGCAGTTGATGGCAGTGGTCTGGAGCGGGTTAGAGGAGGATGGTGGTTCAAGAAACCACTTCTCAAGTTGCTTGGACCTTCCTCCTCCTCCTCCTCCTCGTCCTCCTCCTCCTTCTTCAGAATCTGGTGAACTGGGTTGGTAGAAGAAGAAGAAGAAGAAGAAGAAGAAGAAGAAGAAGAAGAAGAAAAGAAGGAGAAGAAGAAGAAGAAGAAGAAGAAGAAGAAGAAAAAGAAAAAGAAGGAGAAGGAGGAGGAGGAGGAGAAGAAGAAGAAGAGTTGGTTTTTATATGCCGACTCTACCACTTAAGGAAGAATCAGACTGGCTTACAATCTCCTTCCCTTCCCCTCCCCACAGCAGTCACCCTGTGAGGTAGGTGGGGCTGAGAGAATGTGACTAGCCCAAGGTCACCCAGTTGGCTTCATGTGTAAGAGTGGGGAAACAAATCCAGTTCACCAGATTAGCTTCTGCCACTCATGTGGAGGAGCGGGGAATCAAACCCGGTTCTCCAGATCAGACTCCACCATTCTAAACCACTTCTCTTAACCACTACACCATGCTGGATAGGTAAACTTCAGAGAAAACCTATCTCTCTTTCTCTCTCTCTCTTTTAAATCTGCTGCTGAGAAACATGTCTGACTACTCTAAACTGAAAACACCACACAATGCACAGTTATTTTCAATTGCTGTCAATGCATTACACAACCAATGCTAACATAGCAAGATATTACGGACTTTACAAATTAATTTGACCCTCTGGGACTTGGTCTCAGCCAATCCGGGGGCTCTGGAGCCTGCGACACAATGTAATTGTCCCTCGTCGAGGTGTTTATTTGCATAGTTGATCTTGCTATTCATCGGCAACAGATGTTCACTGGGACGTGGTCATGCCCACGCTGATTGGCCCTTCTTCGTTTGATTGGATTCCATTTACATTTGTGCTCTGCGTAATAGTGGGGGCACACTGCCATTGCGTTGCTTGCCCTTTTCATCTCCATTTAGTTACACATGTATTAAAAAATATATTTTTTTTCTTCTCCTGGTTCTTGAGATCTTACTCACTGGGTTAACATTTGATGCTTCTAGTGGAGTTGGGAGCTGGTTCATTAAAGCTTCTCGCAAAAGGAAACTGGCTAGTTGTTTAAAGAGCCTGAAGATTCTTTGCTTGTTTTGGGTGGAAAAGACTGACAAGGGTACCCCCCTCTGGGATTTGATGATTAAGGACTTTTATGCATTCTCAGTTTCCCTGCTTGTTCCTGTTGCTTGGGAGGGTGGGATCCAGTTCCACACATGTTTTGCTCCTTCTAGCGGTCGATTCAGTATCAAACCAGTTTATATAGAGCACATCTCCCTACAGACTTAAACTGAACATTTTTGCACTGCGTATAAATGTGTTTGATGCCGCGAACGTTGTGGCGAGCAGGTTCAGCAAATGAACATCCCATGCTCAGCAGCCGCAGTCCCTCTAGATCCAGATCGCATGTCTGTTGGCCTTGCTGCCATCTACCTCGAGCAACTGTTGAACAGCTTTGCAGCCGCGCTGTGGCTGTGGAGCAGGGCCAGATCTTGGGGGAAGCTGGCTGGAGCACTTGCCCCTGGTGCGATGAGAGGAGGGGCTGGCTGCAGGGCTCTGGGAGTGAGACCCGACTGCCTGCCGGCACTTGTCAGTTAACCTTATGTGTGCTGCCCTCAGAGAGGAGGGAGTATGTGAGGATAATGATGCCACCCTTGTAGTTGGCCTGCAGCCTAGGCTGACTATAGGCGTGAGGGGGCTTCATCCTTGCTGGGTGGCGATCCCCACAGCAGTACGAGGTGCTGCCGAGCTCCCAAAGTTGGAGGAGGGGCTTGGGGCTCGTGCTCCAGCCCTGCCGCCTCCTGCAGCTGCTACAACTTGGCTGTAGAGTTTCAGTTCCATTTCTCTTGTACCTTGCATCTGTGCTGTTGGGGAAATGGACCCCAGAGACTGGTATGGTCAGGCCAGGTAATTAAATGAGGCACAAAACATAACATGAACACATGAAGTTGCCTAATACTGAGTTAGACCCTCATCCATTGAAATCAGTATTGTCTACTCAGACTGGGAGCGGCCCTCCAGGGTCTCAGGCAGGGGTCTTTCACATCACCTACTTGCCTAGTCCCTTGAACTGGAGATGCCGGGTATTGAACCTGGGATGTTTTGCATGCCAAGCAGATGCTCTAACAATGAGCCATGGCCCCTCTCCATGGTCTCAGGCAGAGGTCTTTTACATCATTTACTTGCCTAGTCCCTTTAACTGAAGATGCCGAGGACTGAACCTGGGACCTTCTGCACACCAAGCAGATGCTCTACCACTGAGCCACGGCCTCTCTCCATGGCTCTCCAGGGTTTCAGGCAGAGGTCTTTCACATCACCTAGTTGCCTGGTCCCTTTAACTGGAGATGCCGGGAATTGAACCTGGGACCTTCTGCATATCAAACGGGTGCTCTACCACTGAGCCACAGCCCCTCCCGTATATGGACGTGTGAAAACACATCAGCATAAAATAGCCTCAGTGTAAACAAGGGCTTTAAAAACTAAATGTAAGACTTAATAATATAATTAATTTTTTTAAAAAATTAAAATTTAATTGGTTCCATGTTTATTAACATAACTGGCCACCCAGCAGCAAGCAGCCCCAATAGGTGTCTGGGGGAGAGGGGAAACTAGGACTCCCATCGTGCAGTGGGCATACGTTCAATGGTGCCAGTTGCATTCTACTGTATTGTACTGTTTTTGTACTCGAGAAGGGACCTGACAAACAGGGTTGAGTGTCTCTGACCATCTGAAAATTGGCTCCCTGCTCATGGCCAGCGAGCAGAACGTGAGCTGAACCGGCCGGTGCTCAGTCATCATCCCTCTGCTCAACACGTTCAGGCAGCAGCCATCTTCTCACCCACACAATCGCTGCCTTTCCCCAACATTCGTTCCCCTCCCCAACCAAATCCCCCAGTCTATTCCCAGAGCCATTTAGGCAGCAGACGCCACAGTCAGATTTCATTGGCAACATTACAACCTCACTGTTTCCCGGAAGATAAGACTAATCTGGGAGGAGGAGGATTATTTGTGACATTTGTATGCAACCTCACCGACACCGTGGTACAAAATAACAGTGTGTCTTAAAAATCATTAAGGTACCAATACGAAAACACCCAAACCATGCGAAAACAACTAACCAACTGGGAAGGACAGAATAGTGTAATTTGCCCTGAACTGCTTGGTGGAAGGATGGGATAGGTAGGTAGGTAGGTATTTTATTCAATTTATACCACACCCTCCCCCGGCAAATGCTGGGCTCAGGGCAGCTTCCAGCAAATTACCATCAATCATTTACAAAATCTCCTTCCAACAATAGTTTTATATTTATAATAAAATCTCTACTAATGAAAGAAAACCTCTTCCAATTAAAATAAGCATTTTGTTTCTACCAGTCTATAACATTATGGCGCCCCCAGTGTTGTGTTCCGATATAGTTTCAGATTCAGATTCAGACACCTTTATTGACATAGAACCGATATAGTTTCAAGAGGGATGGAAATGGTAGACAGACAGACAGACAGATAGACAGATAGATGATTGATTGACTGACAGATAGACAGATAGACAGACAGACGGACAGACGGACAGACGGACAGATGGATGGATGGATGGATGGACGGACGGACGGAAGGATGGATGGATGGACGGGATAGATAGATAGATAGATAGATAGATAGATAGATAGATAGATAGATAGATAGATAGATAGATAGATAGATAGATAGATGGACAGATGGACAGATATATGGACGGATAGACAGATGATAGATAGATACCAGTAAAACAAAATAAAATTATCTGTCCTGGCGGGTGGAAGCATTCAGTCAGTCAGATGAACAAAAAAATAATAAACATGCAGCAGATGATCAAGGCTGTGAAAACTGATTGACGGGTGCAAAAGAGGTAGACCCTTGGTGTGTGTGTGTGTGTAGAGATTGGGGACAATTTGCCTCTCTTCAGGCCTGCGGAAAATATTTGCCATCATACATTCATTGAGTTTCGCTTGTTCCCAATCCATACAATAATAGGTGAAGTGATTAGAATATCAGACGAGGATCTGAGAGGCTCCTCAGTCTACCACAGAAGCTTACTGGGTGACTTTGGGTCAGTCACACGCCCTCAGCCTAACTTACCTCATGAGGTTGTTGGGAGGAGAAAATGAAGGAGAGGAAACCATGTCAGCCACTATGGGCCCCCTCATTGGGGAGAAAGGCAGGGTATAAGTAAGTAAGTAAATTTTCAACAAAACGGGTCCTCTTAGCAGGTCCAGAGGGTCATCTCGTCAACTGTTCCCAATGGCAGCAGTTAAGCCTTGCACCTCCTTGGTTGTGGTGGCCCCATTTTGATACAGAAAGTTTATACAGAAAGTTCTTTCCTTATTGGCTTTTGGTAGGAGGTGCCAAAGCCACTGGTCTCATGTGAGCAAGGGGTACTTTGTATTCTCTTTGAAACCCTTAGTATTTTAAATAGTTTCAGAGTCTCATGACTGTCTTACTTCTTGAATGCAGGAAGGGAACTAGGGTTGCCAGCCTCCAGGTAATACTTGGAGGTAATCTCCTGCTATTACAACTGATCTCCCGCTGATAGCGATCAGTTCATGGAGAAAATGGCCGCTTTGGCCATTGAAGTCCCTCACCTCCTCAAATCCACCCTCCTCAGGCTCCACCCCAAAAACCACCCAACATGGCAAAGAGGGACCTGGCAACCCTAAAGGAAAAAATGCACATTTTAAATCAAAGGTCATGTATGCATGGGAGTTTTACTGGAGGTTCATTGCTCGCTGGACCCATACCTTCCTATTGGGAATCTATGCACCAGCAGTCTCCAAGCTCAAATCAAGTCCCCGCCCCTTTAAATGCTGCTCTGTAATTGGCTTACTTGTAGCGCTTACTGTGAGAGACAATTCACCCCCCCCAAACCCAACTGCCATATAAAAAAGCATTTTAAGAACAGCAACATAAAAAACGAAGCAATCTGAATAGGTGGGAGAGGGAGAAATCCAAGCCTCGGTTTTAAAAAGATTTTCTTCTGCTCAGAAAGAGCAGGAAGCAGGATGTATTTCCATCCCCTCCTCTGGACATGCTGCTTTGCAATTGGCTGTGAGCAAAACCAAGCTTGCATGTCCTGCACTTTGCCTTATGCATGGGGATTTCACTTGGGCTTTGCTCAGGGGAGATGGAAGAGTCGGGTTAACAGAGGAATGGGAAGACCCGGACATTGCGAGGGCTGGCAGCAAGGTAATCTCTAATGGACGGAAAACTCATGCAGAACTCTAAGGAACAACTGAGACAGACCAGGGGTGAACGTGAGTGAAAGTACCCATGCATAAACGACCAAACACATTAGAATCTGACTCCACCACAGTCGGGATACTCTCAGGGTATCTTTCAGGACTGCCCTGAAGCTTCAACTGGTTCAAACTGTAGCAAGCCATTGCTGGCTGGTACTAGTAAAAAGGATAATCTCTTGCCAGCTTCAAAAGATTTATACCAGCTGCCGGTTCCTTGCCAGGTATCATTCAAAGGGTTATTTGTCATCAGGAAGGAGACGAAACTTTGCAAATGTGCTGATTTGTTTTGAACATCCCCACCGCCTTTGTTTCTCCCTTGTGCAAAGCAAACCTGTTAGTTTCTCTTTTTGCACGATTTTTTCCTTCCTTGTGCCACATTTTCCCCATAAATATATATGAATTTTTATACATGATTTGTGCACCAGTTGCATATATTGACACTGGCAAAATGTCAGAGAAGAGACAAAACAAATTTCATTGGCAGCTGGCAAAAATGACAAAGCATTGCATAGAATAAGAAAGAAACAATTAGGGCTGTACCAACTCATTCCTAGTTATTACCGCAAAAGCCTGAACCAGTCTGGGAACAGAGTATTTGAAGGATCACTTCCTCCATATCAATTTGTCCAACTTTCAAAATCAGCTTCTGAGACCCTCTTCTGCGTGCCCTCAAATTCAGAAGCAGGGTCCGCATGTACCAAAGGCAGGACCTTTTCTGTTTGTGGCACCAAAATCTCCTATGGAGATCCACCTAGCATCAAACTGCTGTCCTTTGTGCAAGGAAAGTCATTCTTATTTTCTCAAGTGACATTTGGTGTCTGCCCTGCTCTGTTTGATTCTCCCTAGTTTTTTCCCTAATTTTAGTGCTGTTTTTAAACTAGAGCCTTCAACTATTTGTCTCCCTCTCTTCTTTTAAGGGTATAGTGTGGTGTAGTGGTTAGATTGCTGGACTAGGGTCCAGGAGGCCCAGGTTCTGATTGCCACCCTGCCATAAAGCATCCTAGGTGTCCTGCCACTGGTTCCAGCCATGGTCCCATCACTAAGCCTGAGTGCCAGTGTGGTGTGGTAGTTAGAATGTCCCGCTAGAATTCAGTTGACCTGGGTTCAAATCTCATTCAGTCATGAAGCTTTCTGGGTGATCCTTGGACCAATCATTTTCTTTCAGCCAAACTTACCTCACATGGTTTTGTAAGTGGAGGAGTGGCGAGCCGTGTGCTTTGCCCTGAGCTCCTTAGATGAACATAAGAACATAAGAAAGGGCCATGCTGGATCAGACCAAGGCCCATCAAGTCCAGCAGTCTGTTCACACAGTGGCCAACCAGGTGCCTCTAGGAAGCCCCCAAACAAGACCACCGCAGCAGCATTATCCTGTCTGTGTTCCACAGCACCTAATACGATAGGCATGCTCCTCTGATCCTGGAGAGAATAGGAATGCATCATGACTAGTATCCATTTTTACCAGTAGCCATGAATACCCCTCTCCTCCATGAACAGATCCACTCCCCTCTGAAAGCCTTCCAAGTTGGCAGCCATCCCCACATCCTGGGGCAGGGAGTCCCACAATTTCACTATGTGTTGTGTGAAGAAATACTTCCTTTTATCTGTTTTGAATCTCTCACCCTCCAGAAGGATGGGTGAAACATGAACTGGATATTTTGGATTATGCTGCTGTTTGGATTGTTTGTTATACCACTGTGGTGCAGCAGCAAGAGTGTTGGACTAGGATCCAGGAGACCCAGGTTCGAATCTCAGGCCTGCCCTGGAAGCTTGCTGGGTGACCTTGGATCAGCCATATGCTCTCAGTATAACTTGTCTCTCAGGATTGCGGTGAGGATTAAACAGAGAAGAGGAGAACCTCTTTGGGTTTCCATTGGAGAGAAAAATGGGGTACCGTATAAATGAAGTACATTTATTTTATGTAGTTATTATTTATTTTTGCATTTATAGACCACCCTTTCCCAGCCAAGGCTGGCCTCAGAGCAGTTCACAGCATTAAAACATCAACAGGTAAAAATCAATAAAACACTAATACATAAATTACATTAAAACAATCAATTCCTAGTCTAAAATCCAACTGCACCTGATTTGTAGCATGCAGGGCAGCGGCCAGCCCAGGGAGGAAGATCAGGATTCCCTGATTAAAACCAAAGTAGAAGAAGGAGGAGAAGGAGAAGAAGGAGAAGAAGGAGGAGGAGGAGGAGAAGGAGAAGAAGTGGTTTTGATATGCTGACTTTCTCTACCACTTAAGGAAGAATCAAACCAGCTTATGATTACCTTCCCTTCCTCTCCCCACAACAGACACCCTGTGAGGTAGGTGGGGCTGAGCGAGTTCTAAGAGAGCTGTGACTAGCCCAAGGTCACCCAGCTGGCTTCATGTGGAGGAATGGGGAAACCAACCCGGTTCACCAGATTAACGTCCGCCGCTCGTGTGGAGGAGGGGGGAATCAAACCCGGTTCTCCAGATAGAGTCCACCGCTCCATACCACTGCTCTTAACCACTACACCACCCTGGCCCCCAGAAAGAGAAAGGAAAGGGATTAATGTGTGTATTCATACTTTTTTCTCTTAATAGATGTCACAAGCGGCCTTGAAATAATTTTTCCATTGCATATGCAAGCCATAAACATTTTTAAAAAATAGTGAGTTCCTTTTCAAACGTGACCTGCCTACAGAAATATCTGTCTTGGGACGATCCATTTCTCACCTCCCTTCCCAAACAATCGTCTCAAACCGAGCAATACTTCTGAAAGTGACCTACTTTCTGTGTGTGTGTGTTCTTTTAACACGGCAGCACTTACGATTCTAAATATGGGATAACTTCATGTGCCTGGCCAGTGTTTATTTAGAAGGATGTGCAGCGCAGAATTTCAGGGCCATCTGGAACGACTGTTTACTCACAGGTGGGAGGTGTAATTACCTTAAGCCCCTTCTCTGTCCTTGCAAACCTGGGCGGCTGCACGCAGTCCACCTCCATTCCAATTAAATTCGCTGCAAACCTTTCGAAAGGAGGAAAACGGGGGATGGGAGAAGCATTTTGAATAATGGACGGTGTTTGCTTTATTTGAAAGGTCCGGGCTTGAAGAAGTCGGGCTTCGTCCCTAATGAGCATCCTCCAGTTTCAGCCAATAATCCCAAATTAGGCCAAAACCTTTCTGACGGGTTTTGAAGGACAGGCTGCCACGGCCCCTGCCAAATGCATATCGTATCGGGAGGCGGATATGTTTTAAGTGGTGCATTCGAAACCTGGACCCCCGTGTCCAGCATCCGCGCCGTCTTACAAACAAGCCGTCACACCCAATCTTGGAGGCATCCGTCAACGGATAGACGTTCCGGGAGGCAAACCGTTCACACGAAAAGCATGGTGCCTTGAAAATTCCACACGGAAATGGGCACATTTAAACTTGGAAAGCTACTTTCCAAAATGGATAATTGCCTGGTAGGAGAAGGGATCGCAACCCCCTAGACAAGGGCCACTGGTCGGTAATGGTGTGGGAAGGAATCAAAAATTTAGCAGGCCGGAGCCCAGGTGAGAAAAAGGAAAAGGAGTTCATAGAAACACTGTTTTATCGTGCATTTCGAGCGAGGGAAGAGGCTGGTGGAGCACTCCAGAAGTTCCAGCACCATCTTCCTTTATTAAAATTAGGGTTGCCAGCCTCCAGGTGGGGCCTCGAGATCTCCTGGAATTAAAACTGCTCTCTCGGTGGCATAAATCAGTTTTCCTGGAGAAAATGGCTGCTTTGAAGGGTCATGGGTCAGTCCGCTGAAGCTTCTGCCAGGGATCACTCTGCTTCCTCGGGAGCAAACTGCTGCCAGTGGCATGGAGGAACCACAGTGGGCAGAGCAGGTGGATGACTGTGCTCCAGGCCTACCAGGCTCCCTTAGGCAAGGATTGCTAAGCAAGAGGAGCCAGCAACAGCTGTGTCCTCTTAGGCTTCTTTAAACAAACCTTAGCAGCCAGGCTGATGTGGGAACAACTTGCGTTTTCACTTTGTGCTACCTGTGAGTTACTTGCTGGAATACCTTTGGGGATCTTGGACTTTGGACTTGACTTTGATGATTCTTTTGCACGGTGTTTACCTGCTTCTGACCCTCGGCTTTGATTTCAGACTGCTCTTGACCACGCTCCTCTGCCTCTGGCCCTGGAACCTGACAGACGCCATGTCATCATACCCTGCTGAGATCCCGCTCCTCCCCAAACAATGTCCTCCCCAGGCTTTATCCCCCAAAACTCCAGAAATTTCCCGATGCAGAGCTGGCAACTCTAACTGAGATGGATAAAAACGTGGGCTGTGGACCTCCTTCAGTGCTGATGCCCCCACTCAGTAGACACTGAGCAGGCAGCATCCCTCAGCAAGGCTTGTATGTAGGGTTGCCAGCTCTGAGTTGGAAAATACCTGGAGATTTTGGGGGTGGAGCCTGAGGTGGACGGGGTTTGGGGAGTGGAGGGACTTCAATGGGGGTATAATGCCATAGAGTCCATCTTCTAAAGCGGCTGTTTTCTCCAGGGGAAGTGATCTCTGTCGCCTGGGAATCAGTTGTAATAGCGGGAGATCTCCAGCCACCACCTGGAGGCTGGCAACCCTACTTGTATGAGTGTAAAGGGGCCTCAAGTCGCTGCCAATTTATGGTGACCCCATAGAGTTTTCAAGGCAAGTGAGACACAAGGGTGGTTGGCCATTGCCTTCTTCTGCAGAGTCGTCCATAGACTCCCTTCCAAGTACCAACCCTGTTTAGCTTCCAACATGTGACGACACTTGGTTATACCATGCTGCCTTCCCTCCGCAACAAGGCTCAGATATGGTGTTTTATACCTAATTTTATGTGTTGCAGAGTTACCATGTGAAACAGTACATTTCCAGCTCTGCATCATATGTAGGGTTGTCAGCTCCAGGTTGGGAAATACCTGGATATTTTTTTGGGGGGGTGGAGCCTGAGGAGGGCAGGGTTTAGAGAGGGGAGGGACTTCAATGCCATAGAGTCCAATGGCCAAAGCAGCCGTTTTCCCCAGGAGATCAGTTGTAATAGCGGGAGATCTCCAGCCACCACCTGGAGGTTGACAGCCCTAATCATGTGACTCTCCAGTTCCCATGGTTCGGCTTCACAGTTTTAGCCCAAGGGGTTCACCAAGAGTAGAAGTGTGGGTACTCTCCTTCTTCCTGCAGCATCTGTGTAGCAAAGTCAAAGTCACCTTGTTAGACATCTTCACTAAGAAGTTATCTTCGACGGTTGAAAAAAACAACCTGCTTTGGTATTTGTGACAAACTCCAGGCTTTTTTTTCCGGGAGGCAGATCTAATTAAGCAAAGAACAAAAGACCCCAGTGCGGGAACTTAACACAAAAATACGAAAGAATGGTTCCTTTTAAACGGCACCTCGATCCTGTTCAGTGCTAGAGAGTGTGCTGCAATAAGATTACATTATGTGAGTCAGTTGGGGAAGAAGAGAGGAAGGAGGGCGATTTAAGACCACTGGATGGGGAAACAATCACCTTCTTGTTCCTTGAATATACATTGGGGATGGACTCATTAATGTAACCGCGAGAGGCTGGTCTGAATTGCGATGTGCTTTATTGACAATTGAAATCTCCATTCTACAGAGGGTTGATTCGCATGACCTGAGCACACAAGTTTAAACGTGCATTGGAACAGCGGAGCAAGACTCCGATCTGCAGGTTTTCTTCCCCCACTTAGGAATGATTACTCGTCGCTCCAGTTTCAACCCTCAATTTGCTCCTCCGCCGTGCCAGCCCAACCTGTGACCCTTTCTTTTCCCGCCCCGTTCTGTCTCCTTGCACAGAATTTCTCCTGGAAAGCATGCGCGCGCATTTAGTTGCACATCAACAAATCAGCATTCTACATAGGCGGGCCATGCTTCTCCTGATGCGAGCTGTCTGTATAAACACCGTTTCAGTTGCATATGATAGCTGTACCGTATGCCGTTCTACAAAACGGACGGAGAAAAACGGAAACGCGGAAGCGTCGACAACAGCAGACGTGAAAAAGGAATGGTCGGCTTTCAGACCGGGTTCTGTAGAGTCTTCTCAGGGGTTCTATGATGAGACCAATTTACTAGTAGGGTTGCCAGTTCTGGGTTGGGAAATACCTGGAGATTTTGGGGGCCGAGCTTAAGGAGGGCGGAGTTTGGAGAGGGGAGGGAGTTCAATGCCATAGAGTCCAAATGCCAGAGCAGCCATTTTCTCCAGGTGAACTGATCTCTGTCACCTGGAGATCAGTTGGAATAGCGAGAGTTCTCCAGCTACCACCTGAAGGTTGGCAATCCTATTTAATAGGGTTGCCAGGTCCCTCTTCACCACCGGTGGGAGGTTTTTGGGGTGGCACCTAAGGAGGGCAGGGTTTGGGGAGGGGAAGGACTTCAATGCCATAGTGTCCAATTGCCAAAGCGGCCATTTTCTCCAGGTGAACTGATCTCTATCGGCTGGATAGAGATAGCAGGAGCTCTCCACCTAGTACATGGAGGTTGGCAACCCTACAATTTACCCATGGATTGGTAAGGCCATTCAGTTTAATTATGCTTCGGCTGTTTTGGCTTATAAAATCTCTCTAAAAAGGTTTGCTTACAAGGACCGTGAGATCATCCCACTGACGGAGTGGAGGTCAGCCGACTCAACAAACTATCCATCTCCATGTATCCCCTTGGGAGTATCTGATTCTGCTCAAAAGCTGCCTTTTTGTTTTTGGCTGGGCCCCATCCTAATAAAGAGAATCCCGAAGTTTAATTTAAGTAGCAATCTTTCCAGACTCTTCGTTCTTAAATAACTTTTAAAAAAAATAACACTCAGAACTAAAATGAAAGAGGAAAAAACCCATTTTCTGTAGCTTCCTCTGCACAATAGCAGTTTCGAGGTGAAAAAACCCTACCCATTGTTATAGTCCCTAAAATGAATGATTGCTATTTTTAAGGGTACATTCAACCTTATCGCTCCAGCAGTGGTGGAGGTAGGAGAACTTTGCCATTGTTCAAAGTGTGTAGAAGAACAACTGTGGTTGGCATTATATGAAACATGGATGTCCAGTAGGGTTGCCAACCTCCAGGTGGTGACTGGAGATTTCCAATTGCCAAAGTGCCCATTTTCTCCAGGAGAACTAATCTCTGTTGCCTGGAGATCAGTTGTAATAGCAGATCTCCAGCTAGTACCTGGAGGTTGGCAACCCTGTCTCCAGCCACCACCTGGAAGTTGGCAACCCTACTCCTTCACCCTACTCAGTTACTTCTTAAGGTGTTAACAACGTTAGTTATACTATTAACTCCACCTTGTTCACAGGGAAAGGGCGGGGTATAAATCCAGACAAATTAATAAATAAACCCCTTCTTTTAACCCACACCATCCCTGCCAACTAACTAACAACTACATTCTTTATTCTTCACTTCATACAAGGATCTGAGGGTGGCTCCCCCCAGCAATATTTCACTGTCACATAGGGTTGTCAGGTCCCTCTTCGCCACCGGTGGGAGGTTTTTGGGGTGGAACCCGAGGAGGGAAGGGAGGAGCTTCAAGGCCATAAGAGTCCAATTGCCAAAGTGGCCATTTTCTCCAGGGCAACTGATCTCTATCGGCTGGAGATCAGTTGTAATAGTAGGAGATCTCCAGCTAGTACCTGGAGGTTGTGTAGAAAAAAGGCAGAACATGGGCTCACCACGAATAAAGTCAATTACAATATTGTTTTTCAAGTCTTATTCTTATCACTATAGTGTTTATAATATTTATAGTGTTTACAATATTTAAGAATTACACTCACAAATGTTTCAAATTCTATACATATAAAAATCATTAGTATGAAACAAAGCGAAAAGGGACCGAAGTACTAACAGAACCCTGTGTAAGGGTGAAGGGTGAAAGCTGTGGTGGTGGTGGGGGGAAAACGTTCCTTCACTTGAATCACGGTGTGATCCTAAGAAAGCATCCAGAACTCACAGCATAAATGCCCAACAGGCTGTAGTAGTCTTCGCCCTGTAGGGCGGGAGACCGGGGGACTCCGGTACGGTGGAAGAAAGAATGGCAAGAGTTGGGAATGCTTTTCCCAGAATAAGTTCCCGCGTTTTCGCTGTTAAGCTTCTTCAGCCAATACATCTATAAATGTAATAATCAATCTTCCATAATAACTGACCTTACATAAACATAGCAAAGTTGAAAAGAATTGAATATACATACCAGCATTAAGACATTTTTTCATTGTCCAACACAGTGGTTCACTAACAGGATTCACAAAAATTCTCCAGCTAAAGTTTGGAGAAACCATTAGTCTTTTAAAAGACTGTAATTCCTGGGGATTCCCAGGTCCTGCATGGAGGCTGGCATCCCTACCTGCAAGATAGGTTAGTATGTAGCCCAGGGACTCCAAGTGAGTTTAATGAATGAGCAAGGTCCAGCAGCACATGATGACCCTTGAGCCCAGGTCTGCCAGACCCCAGGACAATGGCTACTCTATCCTGGCTCTCACCAAGCCTTGAAGAAGAAGAAGAAGAAGAAGAAGAAGAAGTTGGTTTTTATATGCCGCCTTCTCTACCACTTAAGGAAGAATCAAACTGGCTTACAATCTCCTTCCTTTCCCCTCCCCACAACAGACACCCTGTGAGGTAGGTGGGGCTGAGAGAGCTCGAAGAGCGCTGTGACTAGCCCAAGGTCACCCAGCTGGCTTCATGTGTAGGAGTGGGGAAACAAATCCAGTTCACCAGATTAGCCTCCGCTGCTCATGTGGAGGAATGGGGAGTCAAACCCGGTTCTCCAGATTGGAGTCCATCACTCCAAACCACTGCTCTTAACCACTACACCATGCTGGCTCTCTTGAGACAGGAGACCAACAGTGCAATCCTACGCTGAGTTGACCCATTCATTTCATTGGGCTTAGACTGGAGTTACTCTGCACGGGATCGTGCTGCATATTGAAAACCTCCCTGCAAGTCGCATCCCTCCTCGCATCCAAATGGAACGAGGCGGCCGCCAAGTCAGCAGCATCCGTCAGATCCCCGATGGCAGAAATGCCCCGTTATCTGCCCGGAGCTGCTTGGCTTGCACATTCTTTGGAGTCATTGAGATTCCATTTATTAAAGAGGTGAAGCGAGATCACAGGGGAAACGATGCAAAGTGATTGGCTTCTCCTGCCCTTTGCCCGCTTTCAGGCCCTCCGTAAAAACAACATAAGGAACACGTCTTTATCATTGCTCTGCGGCTTTGACTGGCTGTCAAGCAGGGCTGTTTTCGCGTTGCTTTTCGGATATCCTAATGGAGAGGGCGGATGAGTCATTTTGACATCGGGCTGGGAGGAGCGGAAAGATAAGTTGTTGTAATGGAAAATAGATGTGTGCAACACTGTAATTACTTAGAGTCTTTGGAAAACACAGTCGGCTTTTTTTGTTTTTTGGTCTCCCCCCCCCCCAAGAGCTTGTAGAGTTGTGGGTTCAAATCCAACTTGAACTACAAACTCATTACAGAATAAGAAGTTGGTTTTTATACCCTGTTTTCTCTACCGTGAGGAGTCTCAAAGCGGCTTACAATCGCCTTCCCTGCCTCCCCTCACAACAGGCCCCTTGTGAGGTAGGTGGAGCTCTGAGAGAACTGTGACTAGCCCAAGAGCACCCAGCAGCAGGGTTGCCAACCTCCAAGTACTATCTGGAGATCTTCCTTCTATTACAAGTGATCTCCAGCCAATAGAGATCAATTCACCTGGAGAAAATGGCCGCTTTGGCAATTAGACTCTAAGTCCTTCCCAAACCTGCCCTTTTCAGGCTCTGCCCTAAAAACCTCCAGGTATTTCCCAACCTGGAGCTGGCAACCCTACTCAGCAGGCTTCATGTGGAGGAGCAAGGAATTAAACCCGGTTTTCCAGATTAGAGTCTGCCACAACCTATCTAGCACATTTTGATCCTACCCTTTCTCCAAAAATCTCAGAATGGCAAACATGGTTCTCTCTTCTCCTTTTTATCCTCTATGGCCCAGACTAGACCGATCTTGTCAGATCTCAGAAGCTAACCAGACTAGACCGATCTTGTCAGATCTCAGAAGCTAAGCAGGGTCTTTGTGGGCAGATTCCCATGTTTTGGGATTTGGTCAAACCAAATCCTGAATATTGCTGAAACGGCTAATTTTTGGTTTATTTTCGTTTTGGGTATATCTATATGCACATCCCTACTTGATTGCTTATGAAATGAATGTCCTGTAGCTGAGATGTCCACTGAAAAGTCAGTCTCATCTTTCAGGTAAGCATAGGGTTGCCAGCCTCCAGGTGGTGTCTGGAGATCTCCCGGGATTACAACTGAACTCTAGATGACACCAATCAGTTCACCTGGAGAAAATAGCTGCTTTGGAGGATGGACTCTATGGCAATAGACCCTAGTGAGGTCCCTCCCCTCTTCAAACC
The DNA here is from genome assembly GCF_029931775.1 of Euleptes europaea. Classification (NCBI taxonomy): domain Eukaryota; kingdom Metazoa; phylum Chordata; class Lepidosauria; order Squamata; family Sphaerodactylidae; genus Euleptes; species Euleptes europaea. Next base: position 58,564,459 of record NC_079324.1, on the reverse strand, counting down.
CTGCCCTCCCCAGGCTCCACGCCCAAATCTCTAGGTATTTCCCAAGCAGAAATTGGTAACCCTAAGTAAGTGCCATGGAGATCTTGTCTTTGCTCCCAATTTCTGAATCTGTGGTCATTTATGCATGGTCGCTTTAACCTCCTTTATTCCCCGTTTCAGCCAGGATCAAATTTTCAGTATGCACGATACCTCATTCCTTGGAAGCTCAACACTGCTTCAAAGCAAAACAAACCCGGCTTTTCCCATTTCTCTTCTGGCCCAAATTAAACAGTTCATCCTGGCTCCTTCCGGAGTCACAGAGCGTGCATACTCTGTTCTTGGGTTGAGCTTCCCCGCGCCATCACGCCCCACCCTTTTCCAACCCCCTCCTCAAAGCAGCATCCAGATGGGAAAACAGAAGATTGGCTTCTCTCACAGCCAATCACAAAGCAGTGTGTAAAGAGGCGGGGATTCAAGTGCTTCCTGCTACCTTGGAGCTCTTTCTGAGCAAAAGAAAGGCCTTCTATAAACGAGGCTTGGATTTCTCTTCCTCCACCCTTCTTTCAGGTGGCTCCATTTTTTGTTCTTAAAATGCTTTTTTATGCGGCCGTTGGGTCTGGGGGGAAGGAAATCTTCTCTCACATGGAGCACTGCAAAGTAAGCCAATTACAAAGCAGCCATTTAAAGGGGTGGGACTTAATTTGCCCTTGGGAGACTGCTTTTCTGTATTCATGGTTCGATTAGCACACTGTTTCGTCCCTGATCATTCAAGCTAATGCATACAGTTTCCCCCAACCCGAGTTACTTTACTGTGCGATGAACCCGTCCAAGCAGGAATATCCAACCCATGCATAAAAGACCTGTCTTTCCTTTGGGCAGAGAGGACAGCTCTGCAGGGTTCAAACTAGACTCATTCAGACTGTTTTTACATGTTAACCATCAAACAAACAAAAAAACCCCAACAATGACCCCCAAAAAACCTAAACAACAAAAACAGCCCACTGCTATCTTCATTATCTTCTGATTACTTTAATAGCCCTGCCTCGCAGGAGGGCCAAATTTTCTCTCTGAAAGGGGAAATGTGTGTTTGTGTATTCACATAATGTGATTGCTACAAATGCAGCGCTACAACATCCAACGAAGCGATGGGGAACAGAATGCGGAGAAACAATGATGATTATTAAATAGCGGCCGAGAGCGAACGAGCGTTCGGAAAATGATGAACCAAGGCAGCGACAATGAAGGGTTGTTATATAAAAGAGCTATTCCTTTTCAGGCCAAGGATGGAACTTGATGTGCTCGTGTGTTCAGCGTATTGATGAGTTGTTTGCAAAGTGGGCTGGGGGAGCAGGTAGCCTGATTGTCGGAGGCCGGGTCACAGATGGGTTGGTGCGGGGATGGAGCTGTCCTTAGGAGCACTAGAATTACTGTTACCACTTGCTCATAATGAAAACTGGGGGGTTGGGGTAGCCATGTTACATACCATCCAAACCTTGGGCTTTTTATGCAGGGACATTTCCCCGTGCTCACCCCCGCCGACTGCTTCGGGGCTTCCTTTTGATTATGCATGCCTTTTCTGCCTGTCAGAGGTTGCCTCGCTCTCCCCGAACATTTTGCCCATGTTTTCTGGATGCTGTTTTAGCCAGAATCTGGAAAATGCAGGCAAAACACGTGGAGAGAGCGAGGAGATTGTAAGCTGGTTTGAGTCTCCTTAAAAAGGTAGAGAAAATTGGGGTCTAAAACCCAACTCTTCTTCATTCCTCTTCATTCAATTTATCTCTGAAATCTAATAATCCATTCATTCCTCTTTTTTTAAAAAGGAATTTTCTTTGTTTATTCATTCATTTTATACCCTGCTCTCCCCCCACCAAAGTGAAGCTTAGTTTCTTATCAATTCTGTTTTGATCAAAGAGAATTTCAAAGAAAGGTGGGAAGGAAGAGAGGTTCCGCAAAATTTCAACATTTCGCTCTGTAGATGCTCAGAGACAGGCCATATCTTCCCAATCCTTCTAATTCTCCTGAGAGAGTGCCACCCTCTGGTGTGTAACACAAAACAACTGGAAGGGCTCAAGGTGCAAAAGGGTGCATTGATTTCTCTACAAAAAGAAATCAAATGAAAAATAAATCTTTCCTTTTAAAGGAGAAAAAGGAGGAATCCATGGTTATGTCTAAACAAGTGCATTTTGGAAAAAAGAAATCCCTTTCCCCATAACAATGCCACCAAACAGGAATCTTCTGGAACCTTAAAGACTAACCAAACTGTATTTCTTTCTTTATTTCATTGTATGTTGTGTGTGTGTTCAGTGCTGTCAAGTCGCTTATGACTCAGGGCGGCCCTATGAATCGATGTCCTCCAAAACATCCCATCTTTAACAGCCTTGCTCAGGTCTTGCAAGCTGAGGGCCGTGGCTTCCTTTCTAGAGTCAATCCATCTCTTGTTGGGTCTTCCTCTTTACCTGCTGCCCTCAACTTTTCCTAGCATGACTGTCTTTTCCAGTGACTCTTGTCTTCTCATGATGTGACCAAAATACTATAGTCTCAGTTTAGCTTCTAGGGTCGGTTCAGGCTTGATTTGATCAAAAACCCACTGATTTGGTTTTTTTTGTCAGTCCACGGTATCCGTAACACCCTCCTCCAATAACACATTTCAGAGGAAGCTACTTTATTCTTATCAGCTTTCTTCATTGTCCAGCTTTCACACCCATACATAGTCATAGGGAATATGATGGCATGAATTAACTTGATCTTGGTTGCCATTTCAACGTATACCCCGCCCTCAATTCCTGGCCAAGATGGCCTCAGGGCGGCTAACAACATATAAAACCATACAAATACATTTCCATGGATTGTATCTTCAGAAGCGGTAGAGGTTCCAGCTCCGGGTTGGGAAACACCTTGATATTTTGGAGGTGGAGCCTGAGGAGGGCGGAGTTTGGAGAGGGGAGGGACTTCAATGCCATAGAGGCCAATTGCCAAAGCAGCCATTTTCTCTAGGGGAATTGATCTCTGTTGCCTGGAGATGAGTTCTAATGGCGGGACATCTCCAGCCACCACCTGCAGGTTGGCAACCCTAAGAAGTAGCCCACAGTGTATTTCAGGGAAACAATGATGCCTTTCAGGCAGGATTGAACCCCAGGACCTATCTGTTCAGAAACAAGGCACTGGTGAATAGAGAGCAGCCAGCTGGGCATCCAGCTCACATTTCTCATTATTTGCAAGCTTTACAAAGATATATTTTTGTACCCTCAATACAGGAATTGACCCAGAATTTATGTTTTCTGGTTGTTATGGTAATTTGTATTGTCACCATCATAATAACCTCCTGCAAAGGAAGACATTCACAAGCAATATGGACACCTCTGCATAATTTAGTACTAACCCGTTCATAACTCTTTGTGCCATTTGCAACATCCAGGCAGGGGAGATTAAAAACAAATCAAAATAAATCACTCTCCTACCAAAGTCAATAAATATTTGAGCTGGGGAACCATTAGCAGAAAATGCACGATGAAAAGAAAAAAGAGAGAATCGTTCCTAATGGGCCTGGGTCGAAAGCCGTGGTTCGTATTATCGGTCCCATTAACTTCAACAGACAAAGATTGCGCTGTGAATTTTGCTGAGGTCGAGAGGATATGGGGAGGGGCCTGTTTGGTAGCAAAAATAACTTCCTGTGAAATCTCCCCGTCCAATGCAGTAGTAAAAAGAGGGAATAAAATATTCTAGTATTCAGGGGAAGATGAGGAAAGCTTTCTCTGATTTAACTTTCTTCAGGGAAACATATAGGGCGAAAATGCACGGTCGCTTTATCCTCCTTTAATCCCTGTTTCAGCCAGGATTGAACGCACATTAGGCGAAACGCATGCGTTGAATCCTGGCTGAAACAGGGATTAAAGGAGGATAAAGTGACCATGCGTCAACGAATGGTCGCTTTATCCTCCTTTAATCCCTGTTTCAGCCAGGATTAATCCAGGATCGAACCCATGCGTTTCGCCTAATGTGCGTTCGATTCTGGCAAAAACAGGGATTAAAGGAGGATAAGGCGACCGTGCGTTTTCGCCCATAGACTGATAGGATTGATTACAGGACACCATGATAACCTCCAGTTGGCTGTATGATCCCTGAGTGACTGGATGGCCTAACCAATAAAAGGAAGATTTTTTAAAAAAAACATGAACTAATCCCAGTGGCTATATGATCCATGATTGGCTGGACCATGATTCCAAAAAAGTCCCCAAAGGACTATTGTCGAAGGCTTTCACGGTCAGAGTTCATTGGTTCTCGTAGGTTATCCGGGCTGTGTAACCGTGGTCTTGTTATTTTCTTTCCTGACGTTTCGCCAGCAGCTGTGGCCAGCATCTTCAGAGGAGTAACACGAGATCCAAAAAGGACGTTTGAATTCTCACTGGTTAAAAGTGGGAATTAGAAACATTGGGGGTGGGATTTGTTGCTGTGTGAGTGTAATTGATTTATTACCCCTTGCCTTTATGGTGACTAGCCCGTAGTAACTGATTCTTCTCAGTCTGCAAGGAAAGCCAACATATGCTGGCATAGGGTTGCCAACTTTCAGGTGTTGGCTGGAGATCTCCCGCTATTACAACTGATCTCCAGGCGATAGAAATCAGTTCCCCTGGAGAAAATGGCTGCTTTGACAATTGGACTCTATGGCATTGAAGTCCCTCCCCTCCCCAGACTCCACCCCCAAAATCTCCAGGTATTTTCCAACCCGGAGCTGGCAACACTACTGGCATGATAAGGTAGACTTGCAAACCCCGAGGTACCAACTGGAGATCTCCTGCTATTACAAGTGATCTCCAGCCGATAGAGATCAGTTCTCCTGGAGAAAATGGCCGCTTTGCCAATTGGACTCTATGGCATTGAAGTCCTTCACCTCCCCAAACCCCACCCTCCTCAGGCTCTGCCCCAAAAATCTCCATGATGGCAACCCTATGACAAGGTTTAAGAATCATGACCTGAAAAATCTGAGTTCTCCCCTCTTTTTAACGTTCGTAACATCTGGGGAAGAGTTCTGTGGAAACTTAAAGCTTGCACACTGTTCTGTGTCCTTGCGCTGGTCCTGATGAAAGGTTTTCCGTGTATGCTCTTGTGCCATATAAACTGGGTGGGGGGAGCACCAAACTAGTTGCCGAAAGGGGTAGCAAATAAGACAGAGCAAAATGGAACGAAAAGGGAAGGTTAAGAGGTCCTCTTTCAGAGGATATTTACGGGCCCTTCTAATTCCCCTTTTCAGATTGACTACATTTGTCCGTGAAATTTTGCCTCACCGCCACACCAGGGCAACTTATATTCTTTCACCAACCAGGCTTTAAAGCAAAGGCTCGGTCCACCAGGAGGATCATCAGATCGAACTCGTCTTAATGAGAGCTGTACACAGCATGTCCTGTAGCCCCAGGGAACCCGTGCTGTGTAAGCTCACTGAAGTGATGAGTTCTGGAAATGTACATTTCCCCTACCACTTACGAGGTATGCAATTCTGTCTTCCTAGCCTGCCACATTTATCTTGCTTTGAGGGCTTCGGACAAATCCGGCTTCCGCATTTTTGGCATCGTGGAACTAGGTAGCATGTTATAAATGTATCTCCAGGGCCAGAGATCACTTTCAGGTGGGGGTAGGGGTTAAGAAGAAGATTCATAGAATCAGAGAGTTGGAAGGGACCACCAGGGTCATCTAGTCCAACCCCCTGCACAATGCAGGAAATTCACAACTACCACCCCCACACACCCCCAGTGACCCCTACTCCATGCCCAGAAGGGGGTTGGACTAGATGACCCTGGTGGTCCCTTCCAATTCTATGATTCTATGATTCTTCCATTCTACTAGCAACCCCTAAGGCTGCCGCCAATCAGCCCTCAAAATGAGCAACTGGGTAATGTTGGGGGATATGAAATTCCTCCCGATCTGGCAGCCATCAGCTTTACCTGTGCAAGCAAGATCAGCCACTCAAGCACCTGAGAAAAGGGGATTATCTTCGCATCAGTCTGCCTGTCCGATGTTCATGCTGTGTTTGTAACTCGTTCTTCTGAGGTCTGTTTTCCTGACAGCCGTATCCTTCTCCATTCCCCCCCCCTCTCCTAATATAATTTGTCATCTTTGCTGTCTCTTGCTCTCCAGCTTACTTGGAATACATTTCCCTGACAGCCGCTCAATGGGAAACCCAAATGACTCCAGTCTCCTTTCTGAAATCATTGTCCCAACAATATGTCTGTCAACCAATTTTCTTCCACGGGGTAGGAGGGCAGAATACACAGGCAGCTGATAGGAGGAGATTGTCAGCTGTTGAGGGAGAGGAGAGGCAAGAAAGAGCTCTGAGCTCCTTAGAGGAGGGGTGGGTAAAATGTATGAAATGAATATTAGGCACATAAAACCAATTTCTCAATGGTATCATTTTGAGCTGCAGACAACATGTCCCATAGAAAAGTAATTCCCTGCCAATTGAAAATTAGATGTCACAGAAAGGGTTTGAGCATAGGTTGCTAGTTTTTGGCACAGGGGGATTCATAAGAACATGAGAAAAGCTGTGTTGGATCAGACCAAGGCCCATCAAGTCCAGCAGTCTGTTCACACAGTGGCCAACCAGGGGCCTCTGGGAAGCCCCCAAACAAGACGACTGCAGCAGCACCATCCTGCCTGTGTTCCACAGCACCTAATATAATAGGCATGCTCCTCTGATCCTGGGGAGAATAGGGGTGCATCATGACAAGTATTCATTTTGACTAGTAGCCACGGATAGCCCTCTCCTCCATGAACATGTCCATTCCCCTCTTGAAGCCTTCCAAGTTGGCAGCCATCACCACATCCTGGAGCAGGCAGTTCCACAATTTCACGATGTGTTGTGTGAAGAAATACTTACTTTTATTAGTTTTGAATCTCTCACCCTCCAGCTTCAGCAGATGACCCCAAGTTCTGGTATTATGGGAGAGGGAGAAAAGCTTCTCTCTGTCCACTCCCTCCATACCACATCCTGGGGCAGGGAGTTGCACAATTTAATTATGCAATTTAACAATTTAAGTTCATGTGTCCATGTGTCTGTTTTGCATGTAGAAAGTCCCAGGTTCAATCCCTGGCATCTCCGCTTCAAAGGTCCAGGCAGTGGGTGATGTGAAAGGCCTGTGCCTGAAACCCTGGAGAGCCGCTGCCGGCCCAAGTTGACAGTACCGACTCTGATGGAGCAGTGGTCTGATTCAGTATAAGGCTAGGCAGCTGCGTGTCTGTTCTGTTCATGTGATTCGCTCAGCCAACATATTCTTTACCACTTTGGACTGCAACGTTTGAGGAAGCCAGCCGCCGCACGGTTCTTCGGCTGTGCTTCCTCAAACGCAACTCTCTTCCTTTCCTTCCCTCCCCACCCAACTGGGAGGAATCTGATGATGTTATCATGAGTAATTGTTCTCTTTGGCAGAATTACAGTAAATACATCAAACAGCGATAATCCAGAGCAAATTCATTTTGAATAGCGACAAGAATAATAATAAAAAAAAGAATGGGAAAGCTCATTCGCGAGGACTTCATTAAGACTCTATTAAGGGGCAGAGATGCTCAGGAAGCATGGAATTTGGCAAAGGATTAAGCCGACACTAGGGCACGCCACAGGGGTCATCTAAACATTTTGCATCCTGGGTGTTCAGGTCGTCTTAATTTCAGTTTTCCTTTCATGCAAATTCTTCTGCTTCTGTTATTTTAAAGTGGTGCTGAGGGAGCCAGAGATGTCTTTGCTGAGGGACAGCTTCAGCTCCCCTGACTAGTAAGAAGAAGAAGAAGAAGAAGATGATGAAGAAGAAGAACAAGAAGAAGAAGAAGAAGAAGGAGTAGGGAAGCAAATCCAGTTCACCAGATTAGCCTCCGCAGCTCATGTGGAGGAGTGGGGAATTAAACCCGGTTCTCCAGATCAGAGTCCACCACTCCAAACCACCGCTCTTAACCACTACACCTCGCTGGCTGTTTGTTTTCTATTGTTTGGGGCTTGAATGGAGGAGCCAATTGTGGCTAGGGCTTCCTTCCCATCTCTCAGGTGGAAGACAGGAAGGAGAGTACTGATATAGATAGGGCTGCCAGGTCCCTCTTCACCACCGGCGAGATATTTTTTTGGGGGGGGGAGCCTGAAAAGGGCAGGGTTTGGGGAGGGACTTCAATGCCATAGGATTCAATTGCCAAAGCGGCCATTTTCTCCAGGGGAACTGATCTCTATCGGCTGGAGATCGGTTGAATTAGCAGGAGATCTCCTTCTACTACCTGGCAGTTGGCAACCCTAGATATAGATGATATCACTAGAATCTGCAATGTAAAATCCAAAGGGCTTTGCTGGATCAGCCCAGTGGTTCATCTAGTATCCAGCATCCTTTTTCACACAGTGGCCAAAAACGTAACTCTGGCGTTTCCCATTTGTAAATATGTTCATTTGATTGTAAATATGTTCATTTTAAAAGGTCTATTGTTAAACAGAGCTTCTTCCTGAAATGCTGAAGAGTTACTATTAGAGTTATGCATGAATTCACTCCCTGACATGTTGTGGTTAGCTCTGCCTCTTGTGGGAGCCATTTTGTGGCTGGCTCTTCCTCTTGTGGCAATGGGGTTGCCAATCCCAGGTGGTGGCTGGATATCTTGTTTCTCAAAACAAGAAAGAGCACATAGCTCAAAATTATTCCATATTTTCCCACCATACAGCACAGACAAAACCTAACTCTAAATTTCCCAGCACACGATACATGCAGCCCACAACAGACCATGGTACAACAGCAATACTACTTCAACCACACCCCTCCCAGATTGTCCATGACAAAGAGCTTGCACACCATCTATAACCGTTTCAGAGATTCAGTACCTGGAGGTTGGCAACCCTACTGCCTTCCCTTGACTTTATCGTTTTGAAAACGTGGAAAGGTTTCCTACGCAGGGAAGCATTCAGACATGCAGTTGGTGCAATCTGCAGTCTAAAGTCCGCCCTTTGCATCAGCCTGATTGCATTCTAGGGAGTGTTCTTCATTCAGTCAAGAGACGCCGGATCAGGGCCATCTGTTAAGACGAAATTTGCCCGGCACGTGATTCATTGTGCTCTACAAACTCCTCCAGGTGGATGCTTCTAAATGAATCCAAAATTGGATTTCCAAGATTCTACGGGGAAATGATACACCGAGTCTGAATTTTGATTGATTATGGGATGTCACTTAACATTAAGGAGGAAGGAAACCTTCAGGAGAAAAAAAAAAAACAGCGTCTAAATATTTTAAAGCAAGGTGACCTTGCCACTGAGAACAAAGACTGCCTGGCGGAGTTTGCGATGTAGGAACCCTGTAATATTATAGCTTTGCATTATTACAAAGCTGAACAAATATGTAGAGGCGGTCAAAGAGAAGAGCGTTTGCCTGGGGAATTTCGACAGTTCAAATGAATTAATGAATCACAGAACAAAAACAAGGTGGCTCGGGCGCTTTGTTTAACTCCACTTTTCGGTCCTGTGTTTTTATGGCAGATTCACAACAGTTTTGCAGTGCCGGGAGTGTTCGAGAGAGATGCGACCTTTTTAGGTATTACCCAACCCGGAGCTGGCAACCCTAACTGACTCTCTGGTCACCTCGGAGGGGTCTGGAGACCAAGTCCTATGAGGAACGGTTGAAGGATCTGGGTATGTTTAGCCTGAAGAGGAGAAGACTGAGAGGGGATATGATCACCATGTTCAAGTACTTGAAGGGCTGTCATAGAGAGGAGGGTGCCGAGTTGTTTTCTGTTGCCCCAGAAGGTCAGACCAGAACCGACGGGTTGAAATTAAATCAAAAGAGTTTCCGTCTAGACATTAGGAAGAACTTCTTGACAGTACGAGCGGTTCCTCAGTGGAACAGGCTTCCACTGGAGGTGGTGAGCTCTCCTTCTATGGAGGTTATTAAGCAGAGGCTGGATGGCCATTTGTCAGCAAGGCTAATTCTATGACCTTAAGCAGATCATGAGAGGGACGGCATCTTGGCCATCTTCTGGGCATGGAGTAGGGGCCACTGTGTGTGTGTGTGTGTGGGGGGGGGGGTTGTTTGGAATTTCCTGCATTGTGCAGGGGGTTGGACTAGATGACCCTGGTGGTCCCTTCCAACTCTGATTCTGATTCTATGACTCAGTCCTTTCACACACTTAGTTATACATCATCGAACCCTGTGAACTGAGGAGAATTCAGGTCTTGGATAAGCACGTGTGAAGTATCTCTTGTGATTATTTAAAGAGCTATCTTAAAACCTCTTTTCCTTCCTCTACTTTTTGTGTTTTGAATATTAAAGGGGGGAACACCCCCTGCTTTGCCTTGTAATTCTGCCAGCAGGAGTACATATTCAATTCCTGTAATCTTTCCTTGGGGATAGGGCCCAATTCAGAAAAGAAAGCCTCGCCTAATCCTCTGCACACAGTGAATAATATTTTAATGGTCTCAGCTAAGCTTAATGTTTCAGAGTTACAACAATGTAAGGGTGTATTTCCTCCCCCCCACCACCAGGGGAAAAAAAGGCCAGTAGGAGACATTCAGCATGACCCTTGCCCTTAGAAATAAATAGGGTTGCCAGCTCCAGGTTGGGAAATACCTGGAGATTGTTGGGGTGGAGCCTGAGTAGGGCAGGGTTTGGGGAGGGGAGGGACTTCAATGCCATAGAGTCCAATGGCCAAAGTGGCCACTTTATCCAGGTGAACCGATCTTCATCGGCTGGAGATCAGTTGTAATAGCAGGAGATCTCCAGCTACTACCTGGAGGTTGGCAACCCTAGACATAAACATGAGAGCAATCTGTCTGTTACTTTTGGAACAACGCACAGTGGGCACAATCTGACCAGCATCTTTTCTTCACCCTTGAAATTTACTAAATGTGCCACCCAAACAGGGTGGGCACAATCTGACCAGCATCTTTTCTTCACCCTTGAAATTTAGCAAATGTGCCACCCAAACAGGGCCCTCCCAACCGACCCCAGCATTAGCTGGGGATGCTGACTCAAAGGCCTCACTGCTCTTTGGGTTGCTCTAGCAACCATGTTAGTATCCACGTGGCGCACACGATCCTCATCAGCAGAGGTGTCATGGAGATTGCAGGGGATGTGGTAGAGTACACAATGCACTGCACCTCCCCATGCCCCTGCCCCTGAAGCATGGCCTGGCATGAAAGAGAATCCCCTTTCCCTCCCTAGCGGCGCTCCCTCTGAAGGAGGGGGAGGGAAACAAGAGGATGTGGTCAGCATGACCTGATCCATCAGCATCCAGTTACTGAGACCCCCTGTGCAATCGGACACACAACCCTTATTCCCAGGGACTACCGACCTAAAGGTAAAGGTAGTCCCCTGTGCAAGCACCACCAGGTCATTCCCAACCCATGGGGTGACGTCACATCTCGACGTTTCCTAGGCAGACTTTGTTTACGGGGTGGTTTGCCAGTGCCTTCCCTAGTCATCTTCCCTTTACCCCCAGCAAGCTGGGTACTCATTTTACCGACCTCGGAAGGGTGGAAGGCTGAGTCAACCTTGAGCCGGCTACCTGGAACCGACTTCCGTCGGGATCGAACTCAGGTCGTGAGCAGAGCTTGGACTGCAGTACTGCAGCTCTTACCACTCTGTGCCATGGGGCTCACTACTGCCCTAGCCCTTATTAAAATGAAGAATTTATAAATGGAGAATTTATAAAGGAGGTAATCAAAGATGCAGCACCAAGGGTTTCTTTTCCCAACTTGTTATCGGCAACTTTTATGTGAAAATAACGTTTTAGGGGAGGAGAGAAGAAATGCAGCCCCGGTTCTGTCAGGGGCTTGTAACAGTGAATCATGTAGAAGTTCCAATTAGGCCAATGAAGTGTTTTGCTCGCAATCGCCCCTAAGATATGAAACCCATATTGCAGTAAAGTTAATCTTTCCGGTGGCATCCGAGCGGCTGGAACGACCGCGGAAACCAATTTTTTGGGGTTTTTGTTCTTTTAAGACTCAGCCCCGTAACGAGATCCTAATTGCCGGACTAAGCCTTAATACAAGAAGAGGTCGGGGAGTCGTGGGGCTTAATTGATTTTTTCTTCCAGAAAATAAAGCTCGCGCACAAAGGATCCGGTGCGACCGCAGCAGTGGGAGCCGTCATTAAAAGCTTATTAGCGCAATCGGCCCCGGCAATAAGACATAAAAACAGAACATTAAAGGATATAACGGTTGCCCACCACAAGCTCGGTCTGTTTTTATTTCCTCGCCCAAGTTTCTCCGGCGCTTGAATATGATGAGGTTTAATTACCATACGCTTGAAAAATGAGGCGATATTAAGCAGGCTGGTTTGAGAGGCAAAGTCACAACGAGCCTAATGGGTTTTGAAGATCAATTATCTTTAAAACTTCGCAGTAGGGCCGCTGTTCAGAAAAGGAACATCGCTGAAGCTGTGATCTGGAAGCAGGCCCGATGGTGAGAAACAAAGTCGAGACTTTTTGGGTGGGAAGGAAATTACAATACAAACAATTGAAAAATGTGATGACCCAGAAGAAATGACTCTCGAGTGCCTCTTGATCCGAGATGTCTTTTTCGTTGCCTTTGTTGGGTTCTTTTTTTAACAGCTTTCCTCTGCTTCTCTCGGTTCACGCAGACTTCTCTGTAGGTTTGAAGTTCCTTTCCCAGGGCATAAGGACCCAGCCTAGAAACCTTCTTGGCAATCCAGGAGCATGCACATGTGAATCTTTTTTCTAACTGGAAGGAAGTCAAACAAAGCAGATCATGAGAGGAAGGGCAGGAAGGGGTGAATAGGGTTGCCTATCTCCAGGTACTAGCTGGAGATCTCCCACTATTACAACTGATCTCCAGCCGACAGAGATCACCTGGAGAAAATGGCCACTTTGGCAATTGGACTCTATGGCATTGAAGCCCTCTCCTCCCAAACCCCACCCTCCTCTGGCTCTGCTCCAAGAACCTCCCGCTGGTAGCGAAGAGGGACCTGGCAACCTTAGGGATGAGCCAGTGCTCCGTTCTTGTGACCCTTTCTTAAATGCCCAGGGTAATGCTGATTGCCACTTTGGGGTCAGGAAGCAATTTCCCTCCATACCAGATTGGCCAAGGATCCTGGAGGTTTTTTGCCTTCCTCTTGGCATAGAGCAGGGGTTGCAAGGACCCAGCATGGTGTAGTGGTTAAGAGCAGTGGACTCTAATCTGGAGAACCGGGGTTGATTCCACACTCCTCCACATGAGAGGCAGACTCTAATCTGGTGAACCGGGTTTGATTCTTCGCTCCCCTACATGAAGCCTGCTGGGTGACCTTGGGTGACCTCGTGCTTAGAAAACCTTATGGGGTCACCATAAGTCAGCTGTGATTTGATGGCACTTTCCTCCACCACCATCATCCAATCTGATGAAGAGCTCTGGTGAGCTCCAAACCCTACACAGTGTTTGGTGCCCATTTGGTTTGTCCCAAGAAAAAGGATTTAATTCCTGTTTCTTGACTTTGTGGGCACACTAAATGGATGAGGCTGTCAAAGGGTGGACAGGAAGCAGCTGGGCTCCTCTTCTTTAGGGTTGCCAGGTACCTCTTTGCCACCAGCGGGAGGTTTTGGGGCGGAGCCTGAGGAGGGAAAGGTTTGGAGAGGGGAGGGACTTCAATGCCATAGAGTCCAATTGGCAAAAATGGCAGAAACATCCAGGAAAACAAAAGCCTTTGTTTTGCAGCTATCTATGGTATGGAGAGAGTGTACAGGGAACAGCTTTCCTCCCTCTCTCATAATACTAGAACGTGGGGTCATCTGCTGAAGCTGGAGGGTGAGAGATTCGAAACAGATAAAAGGAAGTATTTCTTCACACAATGCATAGGCCATTTACACATGGTCAATTTTGAAGCTCGTTCGAAGCTCTTTTTAAAAATGCGACTTTAAAAATGCCTATTCATGGTCCCCATGCAAAAGGAGAAATTCCACCCCCCCACTCGCCTGCTCCTTCGTTCATTTGCATAGCCATTAGCATGTGTATAGCTAACGCACCGCTGTTGTTTTGCATGGTTCCCTCTGGTTATTCTTCACAGCAGTGGCCAGAGCAAACACAAAAGGTCGCATTAAGTGGGTTCTTTTGTAATGCAAAGCAGGTCTGCGCCGGCTTTGCAGTCACTTCCGGAATGACGGTTCAGCGTGCAAAATTTAAAAAAAATGCTGGGCAATTCAGCCTGGAACTCGCTGCTAATTACCATGCAAAAATGGCCAAAGTTAAATTGTGGAACTCCCTGCCCCAGGATGTGGTGATGGCTGCCAACTTGGAAGGCTTTAAGAGGGGAGTGGACATGTTCATGGAGGAGAGGGGCATTCATGGCTACTAGTCAAAATGGATACTTGTCATGATGCATACCTATTCTCTCCAGGATGAGAGGAGCATGCCTATGATATTAGGTGCTTCAGAACACAGAGAGGATAATGCTGTAGCAGCTGTCTTGTTTGTGGGCTTCCCAGAGGCATCTGGTAGGCCACTGTGCGAACAGACTACTGGATTTGAATGGCCTTGGTCTGATCCAACATGGCCTTTCTTATGTTCCTATGACTCTGGAGAGGAAGATTTTGCAATGGGAAACCACCTCTGCCTCTCACTTGCTTTGAAAGCCCCTTGCTGGGGTCGCCATAAGTCAGCTAACTCGATGGCACTGCACACATACACAAAGGTTGTGGAAGGGGCGGGGGAAGCAGAAAATGCCTTTGGAGAGAAGCCACGATCGTCAGCCTGGAAACAGTTGCTCCATCGCCATGTAATCACTTCCTTTTAATCACGAGGGTCAATTTGGTTTTAATTAGGAAACCCAGTTCTAAAAAAACCCCAAATGCCCCGCATATGCCTTCCGCATGCAATGATCTCCCGCTAATGGCATGGGGAACTTTTAACAGGTGGTTAACCAACTCATTATTGCAAGACGTCTCTTTGCCTACCTTTGTTTCTGAAGGCAAGGGCTGGGTGAGGGCTGGGGGAAATGTCTTTATTGTTACATGTTTCGGGGTAATGCACCAGCTGCTGTTTATGCTAATTTTTGCTTAACTTGCAAATAGACCCAGGTTTAGTTTCTGCCGCGCCAGCTGTCGCAAAAGGCATCTGAAGAAGCGTTTCTGGGCTTCAAAGACTGGCCCCCGCTCCCTCGTCCTGTCGTCCAATTTCTCTGCCATGTCTCTGGAGCAAAGGCCAGTCCTTCCGACAGAAAGGCAACAAACGATAAGGAAAGTATTATTATATGCACCAAAATGGAAAACAAAATTCATAGATACCTACAATAGAAGAGTGGCTTGTCAAGATGTTGGGATTAGCGGAAATGGCCAAACCGACTGCTCTGATGAGAGAAAATCATTTGTAGAAAATTGGAAACCATTGATTGACTTTTTGCGTAACACAGAAAAAATGAATCGATGATTTGTGGGTTTGAAGAGTAGAAGAATAAGAATGTAGTCATGATAGAGAAAAGTTTGATTTTTTTAGTTGTAAGAATAATTTAATTTTTTGGGGTTTATGTAGGCTAGCCTGATCTCGTCAGATCTCAGAAGCTAAGGAGGGTCAGCCCTGGTTAGTATTTGGGTGGGAGACCACCAAGGAATACCAGGGTTGCTGAGCAGAGGAAGGCACTGGCAAACCACCTCTGTTAGTCTCTTGCCACGAAAACCCCAAAAGGGGTCGCCATAAGCCGGCTGTGACTTGACGGTACTTCACACACACATTCAGTCTGTCACATCAACTCTCCCTTTACAGTTTTGTGACGATCTAGCCCCTCTCAGGGTTGCTGTGCAGAGGAAGGCACTGGCAAACCACCTCTGTTAGTCTCTTGCCATGAAAACCCCAAAAGGGGTCGCCATAAATTGGCTGTGGCTTGAAGGCACTTTACACACACACGCGCAGCTAGACAACAGGTAGTAATGTCTTAATTAGATTTATATTTGACACAAACAAAAACAGAAGTATCTTTTTGTCTCTGTGTTGGTATTTTTATGTTTTCCTTTCTATCCTTTTTCTTTTGTGTATTGTCTCAATGTAATTTTGTTAACAATAAATTTAATATTTTTTCTTAAAAAAGAACAATTAGGAAAGTATCGCGCCCGATGGCGGCTGTTGCATTGATGCCAGAGCTCAGCTGTCCCATTCAGCCAGGGCCAGGCGCTCTGAACCGCTGCAATCCACAATTCCCCGCCATCTCGACTGAACGGCTGCAATCCGCAATTCCCCGCCATCTCATATACAGGGCAAGCTGGGGAGGCAGATGAGAGAGATCACATATAGTGGAGACAGGTGTATGGTTGTGAGGAGAGGAAACAGGTGCCTGAGAGGAGGAGGAAAATAGCCAAGGTACAGCAGGGGACCCCATCTTTTTTCAGCCTGTGGGCATCTTTACAATTCTGACACCGGGCGGTGGGCACAGCCACAAAATAGCTGCTGCTGGAGGTGGAGCCAATGGCAAAATGGCTTCCGTAGAAGGCAGAGCCAACCACAAAACTTCAGGGCATGAGGTTATGCATCACTCTGAGAGTAGGTCTTCGACATTTGAGGCAGCAGCTCTGTTTAATGGCGTGCCTTTTAAAATTAACACATTATTTAAAAATATTTTCGAGCATACGCACGAAACATACATACTGAGCCAGCTATGAAACCCTCATCTGGCGGTCTGTGTCTTCATTTGGCAGGCATCTGGCACACTTTTGCAAAATGAGAAGAGGAAAAAAATGTTTCTTCTTTCAGTTTTCCCTGCTGTCACGAGCCCAGCCATTTTTAACCTGCACTATTACTTCTAACAATGACAGTTGGTACTGACGTATTGGTGAGAACTCTTTGCACTTATGTGCAAAAAAGACAGATTCTGGCCAGATTTTTATAGCAACGTACAATTATTTTTGAGACGTGGCCAAACCTCCAGCTGAATTATAAAAAAAAATACATTCAGATTGGAGAGATCTGATGACTTCAATCGAACCTCTAGGTAGGTGCATTAAGCATTTGAGCCATGCAGCATTATCATGTTTTGTCAGAATCAAGTCCCACTGTGTTTTTAGAACATCATTCTGCTATTTTCACAGAAAGTGAGCCAGTGGGGTGTAAGTGGTTAAAGTGTTGGCCTAGGAGCCCTATGAAGAGCGGTTAAAACACTTAGGGCTGTTTAGCTTGGAAAGAAGGCAGTTAAGGGGAGATATGATCAAGGTCTATCAAATTTTGTATGGTATGGAGAGTGGACAGGGAGAAGCTTTTCTCGCCCTCTCATAATACTAGAACATGGGGTCATCTCCTGAAGCTGGAGGGTGAGAGATTCAAAACAGATAAAAGGAAGTATTTCTTCACACAACACATCATGAAATTGTGGAACTCCCTGCCCCAGGATGTGGTGATGGCTGCCAACTTGGAAGTCTTTAAGTGGGGGGAGTGGACATGTTCATGGAAGAGAGGGCTATCCATGGCTACAAGTAAAAATGGATACTAGTCATGATGCATACCTATTCTCTCCAGGATCAGAGGAGCATGCCTATTATATTGGGTGCTGTGGAACACAGGCAGGACGGTGCTGCTGCAGTTGTCTTGTTTGTGGGCTTCCTAGAGGCACCTGGTTGACCACTGTGTGAACAGACTGCTGGACTTGATGGGCCTTGGTCTGATCCAGGTTGGCTTTTCTTATGTTCTCATGTTCATGCCTATTCTCTCCAGTATAAGAGGAGCATGCCTATTATCTTGGGTGCTGTGGAACACAGGCAGGACGGTGCTGCTGCAGTCATCTTGTTTGTGGGCTTCCTAGAGGCACCTGGTTGGCCACTGGGCGAACAGTCTGCTGGACTTGATGGGCCTTGGTCTGATCCAGGTTGGCTGTTCTTATGTTCTTATGATGTCACTCTGAAACGAGATCAGGTCATTCCTAACGCCAGCATCTGGGAAGAAATTAAGCGGGATAGGATTTTGTAAGCGGCAGCATGCCTAGGGGAGATTTTTGTTTTGTTTTGCGCTGCAGAAAATATTTCCAAAAATCATGAGCAGCTCCAGCTCTGAACAGAGTACAAAGAAACTCCATGGGCAAAAAAAGGAAGGTGTGGAGTCTATGCAAGTAAATAAAGTTTTAAGTACTGACAACGTTACAAAAACAAATTACCCCCATTCTTTTGCCGAAGCCCTTTGAGATGCAGTTCAAAGGTTCAGAAGACCGGAATGGCACTTTCTCAAGCTGACAATAAGTTCAATAGGCTGGAATGTCTTCACCGGCCTGCATCCACACTCCTGCATAGCGCACGCTGAATTATTTCTGGCAAGTCCCACTTGGTCTCTTCCCCAAACCTCCCCCTTTTTGTTTATGAAGTCTCCCCTTTGAGTTATTTTCAAAGGACTCTCCCTGTCGTGCGTGAAGTGTATCTTTCTTCCCCATCCTGGTGGAAAATCAATAAAGAGAGGGAAAGAGAAGAGGTTTCTTCTCGTGATGGATGCCAAGTGCCAACGGTCAAGCCGCCAGCGCCATCTCCGGCATAAAACACAACAGCTGTCAATGCTGGAAGGCAGCAGGGGAAGGTCAGATTGAAATGTGTTGAAAAGCAATAATGAACCTCGTATAAATGTTTGGGGGATCCATTATTTGCTGACGGGAGGAGAGGAGATCTCGATCCGAGCAATTTAATGCCCCGTTTATTTGTAATACTTGCCTTGGCAAGACCCTTCTGTTGTTTCTCTTCTGTTTGAGAGCCCATCTGATGAAAAAATTCATTGTGGCAACATTTCAGGAAGTTAGCAGGATAGATTTTGCACCTGGCTGCGACGTTGTCCCCTCCCCAACCTTGCAAATATTTATGGCTGCCAATGTAGCATAGATGTTAGTGTGTCGGACTAGGATCTGGGAGACACAGGTTCATATCCCCACACTGCCAAGGAGTTCACATAAGAACATCAGAAAAGCCATGCTGGATCAGACCAAGGCCCATCAAGTCCAGCAGTCTGTTCACACAGTGGCCAACCAGGTGCCTTTTGGAAGCCCACAAACAAGACAACTGCAGTAGCATTGTCCCAGCTGTGTCCCACAGCACCTAATATAATAGGCATGCTCCCGTGATCCTGGAGAGAATAGGTATGCATCATGACTGGTATCCCCCTGCCATCAGCAGTTTTAGATGGAAAATATAAGAAGATCCCAATATCTGAAAGGCTGTGCCCTTGTAGGACAGGTGACGTAGAAACTATCGAACACATATTGTTCAGCTGTCCATTTTATCATGGGGCTAGTATTAGACTTATTGATCCCCTGATCAGTGGATTCCCAGATAAGTCAGCTGAGTTCCTGTCTAAGAAGCTTCTGATGGGGGAGATTCCTCATCTTTCGCTCCCCAATGCTAAACTCTGCGCCATTGCAATTAAAATACGCAAAAATAGGGTGGGGAAAAACTGTTACAACTCTTTTATACTTTTATATTTTTAGTAATCTTAAGTTGGCAAGCCACTTTTGGGTCATGCACTAATTTTGTATATCTTATTAATACCAGATTTTTTAAAATCCAATTTTTGTAATTTGTAACAGTTTTTACAGTTTTGTCAAGTTGGACAATGTGATAAACTAACTTCTGGCTGGTCAAATAGACCATATTAATAAACTAAGTTCTGACTGGTATCCATTTGGACTAGTAGCCATGGATAGCCCTCTTCTCCATGAACATGTCCATTCCCCTCTTAAACCTTCCAAGTTGGCAGCCATCACCACATCTTGGGGCAGGGAGTTCCGCAATTTAACTATGCGTTCTGTGAAGAAGTACTTCCTTTTATCTGTTTTGAATATCTCACCGCCTAGCTTCAGATGACCCCACGTTCTGGTATTATGAGAGGAAAGCTTTTCTCCCTCTCCACTCTCTCCATAACATGCATAATTTGATAGATCTCTATCATGTCTCTCCTTAATTGCCTTCTTTCCAAGTTAAACAACCCTAAGCATTTTAACTGCTCCTCATAGGGCGGTTGCTCTAGTCCCCTGATCATTTTGGTTGCTCTACTCTGCACCTTCTCAACCTGAGGCCAGCCTCATACTCTCAACCTGATCTACCTCACAGGGTTGTTGTGAGGATAGATGAGGGTTGGGAGAACCAGTGCAAGCTCCATGAAGGAAGGGTGGGGGGGGTCAAAATGTACCAGCTTATGGGAAAACAGAGATGAATCAGGCAAGGTAGGAAATGCTATGAGGGTAACCTACCAAAATAATCCAGACAGTGTCCCTGAATTGCAGTCAGAGTAGAAGAACTCCCTCCTTCCCTCACTGTCACTTGGAATCTTGAGAAATGAGGAACCAGTTGTAGATCAAAGCTTTGCCTAAGGAAGGTCCCAGGTTCAATCCCCAATGTCTCCAGTTAAAGGATCTTAGGTAGGAGAAACTAGCAAGGTCCCTTCTCTGCTTAAGAACCTGGAAAGGAGCTGCCAGTCAGAGCAGATAATATTGACCTCCACGGACCAGTGGTCTGACTCAGTATACATCAGGTTCCTATAGGTTAATATGAAATATTAGCATTGCAGTCACCAAAGTTCTGGACAACAATAATTTTCCTAGGATGCTTAAGTCTAACCGTCACTGAGTTCTCATAGAAGCATAGATGTGGAAGGGGCCATACAGGCCATCCGTTTCAACCCCCTGCTTAATGTAGGATCAGCCTAGAGTATCCCTGACAAGTGCTTGTCCAGCCTCTGCTTAAAGACTGCCAGTGAGGGGGAGCTCACCACCTCCCTAGGTAGCTGAGTCCTCTGTCGTACAACTCTTACTGTAAATTTTTCCCCTAATATTCAGCCGGTACCTCTCTGCCCGCAATTTAAACCCATTATTGCTAGTTCTATCCTCTGCTGCTGACAGAAACAGTTCCCTGCCCTCCTCTAAGTGACAGCCCTTCAAATACTTCAAGAGAGCAATCATGTCCCCCCTCGACCTCCTCTTCTCCAGACTGAACATTCCCAGCTCTCACAGCCTTTCCTCATAGGGCTTGGTCTCCAGGCCCCTGATCATCCTCGTTGCTCTCCTCTGCACCTGCTTGATTCTGTTCACATCCTTTTTGAAGTGAGGCCTCCAGAACTGCATACAATACACACAATCTCGTTTGGAGATCAGCTGGATTCATAGAGTTGGAAGGGACCACAAAGGCCATCTATTCCAACCCCCTGCTTAATGCAGGATCAGCCTAGAGCATCCCTGACAAACGCTTGTCCAGCCTCTGCTTAAAGACTGCCAGTGAGGAAGAGCTCACCACCTCCCTAGGCAGCTGGTTCCACAGTCGAACAACTTTTACTGTAAAAACTTTCCCCTAATATCCAGCCGGTACCGCTCCGCCTGCAATTTAAACTCATTATTGCGAGTCCTAGCCTCTGCTGCCAACAGGAACGGCTCCCTGCCCTCCTCAAAGTGACAGCCCTTCAAACACTTCAAGAGAACAATCATGTCCCCCCTCAACCTCCTCTCCTGTAGACGAAACAATTCCCAATTCTTTCTCATCACTAGCTTTGCCTGAGTAAGATGGCACCTGCGCGTTGGCCTCCTTTGCTGAAATGGGGTGGCATCTCCAATTCCCCGACAGGCTTGCCCGAGAACATGCATCAATCCATAGACTACATGCCCTCCATATCATGGTCGAATTGAGCCCCCAAGAGTTTGCTGCTGTTCTCAATTAGCAAAAGTGCTGTATGACAACCGAGAATCACCTTGGAGCGGAGAAGGGCTCTTTCTCTTCCCTGACTGTTCTCTTGAAATCTAATCAGAAGACAAACCTGCAGGCAGAACATCTGTAAAGCAGACAAACAGATGTTTATGAGGTAGATCGCTGCATTCTCCCTACTCAAAGACATCAACACACATTAACGATACCATCTCTGTTGAATGAATTTGATTTCTCCAGAACCAGATGATTCCTTCCTTCCTTCTTCTTCTTTTTTTTAAAGAACCATTTTATTTTTTTGTTTTACTACAGTAGGGAGGCGAAAAAGATCCATTTATGAATTTGGACATAAATATTTAGCAGACTGACAGTCTTTTAAGCAAAGGGGACGTGGAACCGAAATCAGCGTCGTTTCTTAGCGGAGCACCTTTTTGGATGCTTTCCAGCTCTCTCGTTTAATTTTCTGGCTTTTTTGTCTGCGCTCTTCTTAGGAAATCTAAACAAACATTTTGAACGAATGGCATAAACAGAACAAAAAAACACACACCCGCAACCACATACATAATTCAGAAGCAAAATTAATAAGATTCAAGAGAGTAGCTTCTGATTATCAACATTTGGGGCCATTTCTAATGCTAGCAAGCAGCTGGTGTGCAGCATAATACTAATCAGTTAGCGTCTTTCATTGATAGTTTTTTTTTCTTCTCCTCCAATTCTTTTTTTTCCCAAACTCCTTGGAAATGCATCCCCTATCTAACTACTTTGAAGTTCAATTTTAATTTAGATGCAAACTATCCCAAAAGTACTCATAGTCTGAAAGGCGCCAGCGGCAATCTATAATTACAATGCACTACCGCTGCCGAATTTGATTAGGATGTCATTTTCTTCGCTCATACCTGAGTGGTACAGTTTAGCCTTGTTCAACCATGTAAAATGCCCCTCTTGGCCCCCTCGGTCCTTGCGATAGTTGTTTGACGACATAAACAGATAGCGCATCTGATGTGCGTGTCAAACTTTCAGTCATTCACAGGGACGCTGAGAACATCGAGATGAACACGTTCACCAGGTGAATTTACCTCGAGCGCACTCCCTTGCCGGCGTGTGAAGTGTGCTCCAGATTGGATTGCCGTGACTTTTAAAAATCAAAATTAGTCTCAGGCACTGTGGTGAAAAGTTGAGCCCTTGGGCAGTAGCTGAGAGCCAGCGTGGTGTAGTGGTTAAGAGTCGCGGGTAATCTGGTGAACTGGATTGGTTTCCCCACTCCTCCACATGAGCAGCAGACTCTGATCTGGTGAACCAGGTTTGATTCCCCACTCCTACACATGAAGCCAGCTGGGTGAACTTGGGCTGGTCACAGCTCTCTTAGCCCCACCTACCTCACAGGGTGTCTGTTGTGGGGAGGGGAAGGGAAGGTGATTGTAAGCTGGTTTGACTCTTCTTTAAGCGGTAGAGAAAGTCGGCATAAAAAAACCAACTCCTCCTCCTCCTCCTCCTCCTCCTCCTCTTCCTCCTCTTCTTCTTCTTCTTCTTCTTCTTCTTCTTCTTCTTCTTCTTCTTCTTCTTCTTCTTCTTCTTCTGTTTAGATTGGCCGAGCTTTACAAGCTCAACAGGGTGGGGGAAGTGGAGACCCCAAATGCCTATCCCTAACCGTGGAAAACAAAAGACATGTCAATTGGGTTGACATCTAAGATCCGACACCAAGACAGAGTAGTAGGAGGCGAGGAGAAGACCGGGCAGGAGGGAAGCAGAGGAGAGATGGGGACTCCATTAAATGGCAAACTATCCATTATCCCTTTTCTCATACTCACTCTGTCCAAGGGTAATGTTAATGGAGGGAGCGGTAGGCAAGCAAATGACCTGTCAGATGCCAGAGTCTCCTAATGAAGAAAGATTCAAAACGCAGAGAAAAAATGGAGCCTATAAACCATTCTCGAGTCGGCACACTAAATGCAAAAGGGATGGATATGCTTGGCAGGGGTGTACAGTGGTACTTGTAAAAAAGAAACATGGAAGGCGAAGGCTCGCTGGAAGACCTGAGGCGATTTTGTGCCTCAGATTTTAAAACCAGCCACATAATCTGTTTCCCCCAGTAAAACACTGGGGTTTCAAATGACATAATTAAGGCTGAGTTCTTGGTGGGTGGAGGTGGCGAAGTTCCTTAGGAGCTGGTGTGACCCTGTGCTGACATAGGTGCCACCTTATCATGGAATAAATTGGAACTTACACTTGCGGGGGGGGGGGACACGGCAGCATCCGCAGCTGCAGAGCTGCGCCGGCCCCAGCTACCAGTGCAACCACGCCAGCAGGGAATTCCCAATTCCATACCGGCGTGGGTGGGGGGAACGTTCCCGGGGTGTTCCAAGAGATGGAGCTGACGTTAGCTTCCAAACTCCTTTTGCCCCGGGAATGTTCCCACAAGCTGAGGCATTGCTACACCATCTTTTTGGTGGCGTAGCCTCACTTTGCTCAGTGGGGGCATTTTTATGTTTTTATTTTGTAAGTGCCTTTTTCTTTCCTTTCGGAGGCCAGGAAGCCTCTGAGGATTTCAGTCAGTTTAGACTAGATCAGTTCTGCATAGCCCTGTTCGGTAAGTTAGATATGTTACACATATAAATAATTTCAGGCGGGTAGCCCAATTGGTCTGCAGTAGAAGACCTAGATTCGGATCCTGTAGCTCCTTAGAGACCAACAAGATGTCCAAGGTGTACGCTTTCAAGAGCCAAAGCTCGAGTTTAATGAAGGGAATAAGAACATAAGAACATATGAAAGGCCCTGCTGAATCAGACCAAGGCCCATCAAGTCCAGCAGTCTGTTCACACAGTGGCCAACCAGGTGCCTCTAGGAAGCCCACAAACAGGACGACTGCAGCAGAACCATCCTGCCTGTGTTTCACAGCACCTAACATATTTGGCATGCTCCTCTGATCCTGGAGAGAATAGGTATGCATCATGACTAGTACCCATTTTGACTAGTAGCCATGGATAACCCTCTCCTCCATGAAAATGTCCACTCCCCTCTTAAAGCCTTCCAAGTTGGCAGCCATCACCACATCTTGGGGCAGGGAGTTCCACCATTTAACTATGAGTGGCATGAAGAAATATCTCCCTTTATCGGTTCTGAATCTCTCACCCTCCCTCTTCAGCAGGTGACCCCGCATTCTAGTATTATGAGAGAGGGAGAAAAGCTTCTCCCTGTCCACTCTCTCCAAGCCATGCATAATTTTGTAAATGACTTTTTCTTTTCTTTCCTATAGCACATATAAATAATGCATGCATGTGATAGATATGAATACCACATAAATTGTGTATACAAACCTTGCACGTGTTCACAAGACAAATCTGCAAAACCAACAACAAAAATGGAAAACCAAACCTCCTCAGGTGTATCTCTCTATTTAAAGTAGGAAGTATTTGTTAATCCCTAATTCTCAGCTACAGTAGTCAAAAAGGGCAAGAGTCCAGTAGCACCTTAAAGACTAACAAAAATATTTTCTGGTAGGGTATACCCTACCAGAAAATATTTTTGTTAGTCTTTAAGGTGCTACTGGACTCTTGCCCTTTTTGACTACTGCAAACAGACTAACACGGCTACCCACTGTGAATTCTCAGCTACAGTGAAAATGAATTTTCCTCTCCAAGATTGTCTTGGGCCAATTTTGATGGTTAACATTCTCCGAATGTGTGAATGTTCAGCGAATATTCCATATGGAATATTCCGTATGGTATTTAAGACTCATCATCATCATTTGACATCTGATGAGTTTACAATAACAGTCAACAATTCCGGCAGTATCTGCCAGCTGTTGTATTGTTAAATAAAACTATTCTATCTTATCATTTTAGCATAAATATTCCTTTGCAAAATAGACTCCCTCCCATAGAGGTAATGTTTCACAGTACCAGACATCTGGCAGACAGTAAGGATAAACGAATGTTCTCTATTTTGTTAACTTAGTCTATTTGTTCATCTCAACGGTTTCGGTTCTCTGCTTTTCGTTCTTGGCTTTGTAGATTTCTTTCTATGGAGTTTAAGTTAATGTAAGTCATTTAGAGAGCCAGTGTGGTGTAGTGGTTAAGGTGTTGGACTAGGATCTGGGAAACCCAGGTTCAAATCCCCACTCTTGCCATGGAAGCTTTCTGGGTGACCTTTGGCCCCTGTCACACATTCTCAGCCCTGACCCAGGCTAATATTTGGATGGGAGACCTCCAAGGAATACTAGGGTCATGACACAGAGGCAAGCAATGTCATGATTTCAAGGTCCTCTGCCTGGATTGGCTTCCCCACTCCTACACATATGAAGTCACACTCTTGGGCTAGTCACACACTCTCAGCCCCACCTGCCTCACAGGGTATCTGTTGTGGGGAGGGGAAGGGAAGTTGATTGTAAGCTGGTTTGATTCTTCCCAACTCCTGCTCCTCCTGCTCCTGCTCCTCCTCTTCCTCCTCCTCCTCCTCCTTCTCTTCTTCTTCTTCTTCTTCTTCTTCTTCTTCTTCTTCTTCTTCTTCTTCTTCTTCTTCTTTCTGGTGAGGATATATGAAGCCTATGGGAATGCTGACCAGTTTTGGAACCAAGATAGCCCCCAAATTCCAGCAGTTGCAGAAGGATGCTTGTTAGACAGAAATTCATGCTCACAAGTGAGGACAGTGCCCTTTCTCATGAAGGCCAGACATTAATTTCATACTGCCCTTGTACAAATCTATGGTGAGACCACACCTGGAATACGTGTATAGTTCTGGTCACCACACCTTAAAAAGGATATTGCAGAGCTTGAGAAGGTGCAGAAAAGAGCAACCAAAATGATCAGGGGACTAGAGCAACTGCCCTGTGAGGAGTGGTGGAAACGCTTAGGGTTGTTTAGCATGGAAAGAAGGTGGTTAAGGGGAGACATGGTAGAGGTCTATAAAATTATGCATGTTGTGTAGAGAGTGGACAGGGAGAAGCTTTCTCCCTCTTTCATTATACCAGAATGCGGGGTCATCTGCTGAAGCTGAAGGGTGAGAGATTCAAAACAGATAAAAGGAAATATTTCTTCACACAATGCATAGTTAAATTGTGAAACTCCCTGCCCCAGGATGTGGTGATGGCTGCCAACTTGGAAGGCTTCAAGAGGGGAGTGGACATGTTCATGGAGGAGAGGACTCTCCATGGCTACTAGTCACAATGAATACTAGTCATGATGCATCCGTATTCTCTCCAGGATCAGAGGAGCATGCCTATTATATTAGGTGCTGTGGAACACAGGTCGGATGCTGCTGCTGCAGACGTCTTGTTTGAGGGATTCCTACAGGCTCTGGTTGGCCACTGTGTGAACAGACTGCTGGACTTGATGGGCCTTGGTCTGATCCAGCATGACTTTTCTGATGTTCTTAGCTTAGTTTGTGTCTCAAATCTTCCATCCAGGTGCTGCTACAAATATTAATATGGGGTGCTCAACTGGAGAGAAACAAACAGTGTAAGCAAGTAAGCTTGATTTTTAGCATGTTTGACAGTACTGCAGCATCTCTAGAACTGACTTGAGAATATTCAGATTCAGAATGCTTCTCCATGAACCTTCCAGCACCCTGTAAGCGACATCTGATTATCCCCACATAGCTGCTGGCAAAGTCTCACATCTTCCCTGGCATCCAGTTGCCCTACCTTACCCTTCTCTTAAATTAAAATGATAAAATAATGCACAATGATACACACACACCCCTCAATTTCCCAAATGGGTTTTATCTCTGGATTCTCTCTTTTCTATATGCTGTTAAGATCAGAGATCGTAAGTGAGAAAACAGAAATGAATCCCTATATTCTTATAGGAAGAAAAACTGGTTACCAACAAAACATATTAATTGCCCGTGGAAACCGACATGGAGCATGGAGACTTTCCAAACAAGACTCAGAATTAAATACACAAGGTCTATCAAATCTGATAATCCCTTCTCAAAATCCAGGAGCTCGCTTGACAAAGCAGGCAGGAGGAGCCAAGGTCACGGCAAAATGCAACAGTTTCTGAAATGCCTCACTAGATAATAAAGCAAATTGCTCACCCGCGTCTGCAAATCTGCATTATGCGCCACATACAGCAGTGGATAACAATACTCAAGGCCTGTCCATCAGCTGCCACATTGTCGATATCCTTTATTTCCTGTACGAAGGAAGATAATACACAGGAAAAGAAGAAAAGCACTTGTGGTAGATAAAAGACTGTGTTTTCATGACTCATGGGAAAGACTGTGGCTTAATGGTAGGGCATTTGCACACAGAAGGTCCCAGGTTCAATCTCTAACTTCCTTAAATTAGAAGAATCTTGTCTAGCAGGCATCAAAAAAAGACCCTTCTCTGCCTATGATCTAGGGTACTAGCTGCAGGTACTATCTGGAGATCTCTTGCTATTACAACTGATCTCCAGCCAACAGAGATCAGTTCCCCTGGAGAAAATGGCCACTTTGGCAATTGGACTCTATGGCATTGAGGTCCTTCCCCTCCCTAAACCCTACCCTCCTCAGGCTCCATCCCAAACATCTCCAGGTATTTCCCAGCCTGGAGCTGGCAACCCTAGAAATACTTGGAGATTTTTGGGGTGGAGCCTGAGGAGGGTAGGGTTTGGGGAGGGAAGGGACTTCAATGCCATCAAGTCCAATCGCCAACGTGGCCATTTTCTCCAGGGGAACTGATCATCATCAGCTGGAGTTCAGTTGTAATAGCAGGAGATCTACCTGGAGGTTGGCAACCCTAGCCATGGAGCAGAAGATCCCCTGCCCCTGGCAGGGAGGCTGGCAACCCTAACACTGAAGGGGACCCGTGAACTTTGCAGTTCTGTGCCAAGGCCTTTAATAATTTGCAGTGCAATACCCTGGAAGATCTACAGCTCAAGAGCAGCTGCTTTGGACACTGACGGTCCCAGGTTCTGTCCCCAGGATGTCTGTTTAAAGAATATCTGATAACATACTTTGGGAAAAGCGAAGCTGGGAGATTAGTATTAAATAGGGTTACTCTTAGAGACATGTTAGCTGGTTGTTCAATATTTAGTTAGAAAACAGGTTCCCCCCTCCTGACTTTCCACATACCATGCACAGGCTACACCAATCTTGTAAGATCTCAGAAGTTAAGCAGGGTCGGCCCTGGTTACTATTTGGATGGGAGACCACCAAGGATGCTCAGAGTCATGACACAGAGGCAGGCAATGGCAAGCCACCTCTAAATGTCCCTTGCCTTGAAAACTAGGGTTGCCTACCTCCAGGCGGTGGCTGGAGGTCTCCTGCTACTGCAACTGATCTCCAGCCAATAGAGATCAGTTCCCCTGGACTCTATGGCATTGAAGTCCCTCCCCTCTCCAAACCCCACCTTCCTCAGGCTTCACCCCCAAAATCTCCAGGAAATTCCCAACCCGGAGCAGGCAACCCTATTGAAAACCCTTTGGGATTGCCATAAGAAAAAGAAGAAGAGTTGGTTTTTGTATGCCGACTTTCTCTACCACTTGAGGAAGAATCAAACCAGCTTACAATCACCTTCCCTTCCCCTCCCCACAACAAACACCCTGTGAGGTCGGTGGGGCTGACAGAGCTGTGACTAGGCCAAGGTCACCCAGCTGGCTTCATGTGTAGGAGTGGGGAAACCAACCTGGTTCACCAGATTAGCCTCCGCCGGTCATGTGGAGGAGCGGGGAATCAAACCCGGTTCTCCGGATCAGAGTCCACTGCTCCAAACCACCGTTCTTAACCACTACACCATGCTGGCTGTGACTTGACAGCCTTTACATACACCCAACAGGGCTGTATTGTAATGAAGGATGCTTTGGTAAAGGGATAGGGGCAGTGTACTACTACTGTGTACTGTGTACTCTACTACTGTGTATAGTACATACTGTCTGTTGCTATATGTATGATTCTGCTCATTAATTTCTGCATCATTTAATGTGCCATGTTAATGTTTATGCTTTGTTTCAGCTTGGTTCCAGCTCTGTTTTCAGATTTCCACTTGTTGCTGGATGCCAGCAGCGATCCAAACCATATTGCACTGTTTATTGGACACCCCGTTCCTGTTGATTGAATTGTCTTGCGCTGTGTCATCCGCCTTGACAAAGTTGGGCTGTAATTGATGTAAATAAATAAATATCCTGCTGCCGCCTTTGAATGGTTTTCATCGAGGGCCAGCTGGGTTTTATTGTACGGATTTGTGCCGGTTTTACATTCGGTTTTCGGTGCCGGTGATCAGGTGGCTCCTGTGAATTGTGTGGGTAACCATGTAGGGGTCTGCAGTGAGGGGAGGAAGCAGGCAAAAATCCCCCCCCGAAGGAAACGGCATTCTATTGGTGGAAAATAAGCTTTTGATCCAACCTAGGGTTTTTTCTTAAGCAAACAAATGCCGGGTTCTTAGGTCTGAGTGATCCTGCACCAAATTTTCACATGTGATCCCCCTCCCCGGTCACAAATGCTGCAGAGAAATTTTATGATATCTAATTTTCAGCTCAAATGCCCTATTTTTGAGAACCATGGATATTTCATTAAAAGGGCAGTGGCTTTTATTTTAAAAGATCAGCATGGGAAAATATAGTGCAGGCTCAGAGGGGTCTTTTGTGAAGGTGAGATGACTGTAAAATCTTTCCTCAGCGTGTACCTTTTTTGTGCTGGTGGGTGAAGCTTACCATGAAATTAGGGTTTCCAACCTCCAGGTAGTAGCTGGAGATCTCCTGCTGTTATAACTGATCTCTAGCCGATAGAGATCAGTTCATCTGGAAAAAATGGATGCTTTGGCAGTTGGACTCTATGACACTGAAGTCCCTCCCCTTCCCAAGCCCTGTCCTCCTCAGGCTCTGCCCCCAAAACCTCTTGCCGGTGGTGAAGAGGGACTTGGCAACCCTACATGACACGTCCCCCTCTTTGGTTCAGCCATTACAAAATGGTGGTTTTTATTCACATCCTTGGGGGCTGGGTTGCCAGCCCCAGCTTGGGAAATTCTTGGAGATTTGAGAGTGGTTGCCTGGTTAAGGGCCATGGTTGGGGGAAAGAGTGAGTTCACCAGAGAAATCATTCCAAAGTCCACCCTCCAAAACTGACATTTCCTTTGGGTGAACTGATCTCTGTAGTCTAGGGCTGCCAGGCTGACTGGTGGGAGGGTTGGGGGCAGGGAGTAGGGTTGCCAGCTCACCCCTGGCAACCGGTGGGAGCTTTCTGGGGCTGGGGCAATGTGACTCAGAAGTGACATGGACTCTCTAGCAATCTCCTCCAAAAACTATATGGTTTTCATAGATTTTTTGGGGGGGAGAGTGCTAGACCATCCGTGTCACTTCCGCTTTTACCCGGAAGTTACGTTCACTCCCCCCCTCCCCGCCGCAGCTGGCTTTCTTCCACCGGTTGACCAGCTGAGGGTCGGCAGGCAGCCCAGATCTTTGGTGGGCATTTGCTGGGCAATTGGCAAGCCTAGCAGGGACTTGGGGTGTGCTAATGTCACTTCCAAGGAAAACTCAAAAGTGGCATAGGGTAGCTCTAAGAATCTCTGGAAGGACTATGGTTTTACCATAGAGTTGCCAGTGATTCCTAGAGCTACCCCATGACTCTTCTGGGTTTTCCCCCAAAGTTGAGATGCCAGCGACATTGCTGTTTTATTTTTATTTGAACAGATGGCTGCCAGAGGGAGGCTACTACTGCAGACTGGAGATCAGTTGTATTTCTGGGACAGCTCCAGACCCTACCTGGAGGTTGGTTGCCCTAATTTTGGTACTACATTCCCCGTAATGTTCCAAGCTTTCATCACAATCTCATTTTCTCACCGAAGTGCTCTGGCATTATGTGCTCTGTTGAAAAGCATGCAATTCAGTGCAAGTTATAAAGGCGCAAGAGTTTGCAGGCCCCTCTGACCTGCTCTTGAACCCTAATCGCCTATATTTCTGCCACCGTTTCACGCAGCCAATAATGCACAGTGTTTGGGGAAACATTATGTTGCATGATGACCTCCTACTGATACTGAGGTGCCAGCAAATAAAGCCGCATGCATGCAAGAGAGCAGATCACAGAACCCGTGGGAATTGCTCCCAGACATAATTCAGTGCTTTTCAGACCAGTCTTGCTAGCCCAATTCGGTACGAACGATAGGGCTGAACGTTTCAGAGGAGAGAGCCGAAGAATATCCCCCCAGTGTGAAAACAGCCATGGGATGATTATTCTCTGCTTCATTTCTTCTTATTCATTTCTTTGTTTATTCTCTGCATTTTTGCGGCTGATTTTTATTTTAGATTCGTTTGTCATATGTATGCATGTTGCCAGGTTTGAATGTGATATTTGCATCATTTCTAGTACACACGCATGTTCATTTTATTATATTTTTGATTTATATCCTGCTTTCTGCCTAATCAGGACCCGACATGGTTTATCGCATTATTCTTTCTTCCTCATCTAGGGATGCCAACTCTGGGTTGGGAAATAAATGGAGAATTGGGGGTGGAGCCTGGGGAGGGCAGGGTATGGAGAGAGGAGGAACTTCAATGCCATAGAGTCCAATTGCCAAAGCGGCCATTTTCTCCAGGGGAACTGATCTCTATCGGCTGGATATCAGTTGTAATAGCAGGGGATCTCCAGCTAGTACCTGGAAGCTTGCAACCCTATCCATGGCAGAGTTGGCGTTCAGACCTCATTGTTCCAGATCCTAGTCCGACACTGTAAGCACACCACCTTGTATGATATATGTATAATGCTAGTTTATCAACATACAACATTTTTGAAAAATGAGAACATTAACGGGGTAAATTTGCTGTGAAGGAAGGAGAGAATGGCCCAAATATGAAGTATCACAGGTTCAGTTTCCACAAGGGAAAATCAACATAATGCAGATTGGCTCTACCTTTGATGAAATATGCTTGTGGGTATAGGCATAGGAACCTGCTTCTTCAAAAATAGGCCTTTACTCCTGAGCATAAGTGCTTTTGGGAAGTAGGGTTGCCAGATCCCTCTAACCACCGGCGGGAGGTTTTTGGGGTGGAGCCTGAGGAGGGCAGGGTTTGGGGAGGGGAGGGCCTTCAATGCCACAGAGTCCAATTGCCAAAGCAGCCATTTTCTCCCGGAGAACTGATCTCTATCAGCTGGAGATCAGTTGTAATAGCGGGGGATCTCCAGCCGGTACCTGGAGGTTGGCAACTCTGTTGGGAAGGCATGCCATGTGGCGTCCAGAAACACCACCTTGGAGTGCTTACTCATAAGTAGACGCACTTACAAGTGAGCAGGACAGCTTGTGCCTAGCCGAGCTCGCAAGGAAATGTTCTTCTCAGCGGATTTTACAATCTGATCAAAATCTCGTGGATCAAATATGGCTTCCCCTCCCTCCCCATTGCTGTCTTGTGAAGTGTTTCTTTGATGGATGGTCCCAACATGTTATTAAAATAATGAATTGTGTATTGGTACATTACATTTAACACTGTATACGCAGAGGCAAGTTGCATCTGCTCGCGATTAATCAAATACTCAGGAACAAAAGGTTGATTAACGGTGTTTTGCATGTTTACAGCCAGGATGAAAAGTGTAATAAAGTGTCAGAAAAGTTACAGGGAGATAAATTATTGAAATGTGTTTACATACAAGCGAGTATGAGGCAGACAGAGCTGCGAGTGAACTTGCCTCATTGAGTAACATTTGCATATTGATAAACACCACACAAGCTATTTGTAGCTGCCTTTCGGATCTAGGGAATTTTGCATCTCCCAGCTGGCTCTTTTGTGCATACGTTTGTGTCAGTGCTGAAAAACATATCCCTTCTATGGAGCACCAAGTGAAATTTAGGGCGGTAGGTTCGGGCCAAAGGCTGCAATCCTAAGAACCCTTCCCTGGCAGCAAACCCCACTGAATATGGTCGTCTGCTGAAGCTGGAGGGTGAGAGATTCAAAACAGATCAAAGGAAGTCTTTCTTCACACAACGCATCATGAAATTGTGGAACTCCCTGCCCCAGGATGTGGTGATGGCTGCCAACTTGGAAGGCTTCAAAAGGGGAGTGGACATGTTCATGGAGGAGAGGGCTGTCCATGGCTACTAGTCAAAATGAATACTAGTCATGATGCATCCCTATTCTCTCTAGGATCAGAGGAGCAGGCCTATTATATTAGGTGCTGTGGAACACAGGCAGGATGGTGCTGCTACAGTCGTCTTGTTTGAGGGCTTCCTAGAGGCCTCTGGTTGGCCACTGTGCGAACGGACTGCTGGACTTGATGGGCCTTGGTCTGATCCAGCATGACTTTTCTGATGTTCTTATGTTCTTAGCTTAGTTTGTGTCTCAGATCTTCCATCCAGGTGCTGCTACAAATATTAATATGGGGTGTTCAGCTAGAAAGAAACAAGCAGTGTAAACACGTAAGCTTGATTTTTAGCATGTTTGACAATACTGCAGCATCTCTAGAACTGACTTGAGAATATTCAGATTCAGAATGCTTCTCCATGATCCTTCCAGCACCCTGTAAGGCACATCTGATTATCCCCACATAGCTGCTGGAAAAGCCCCACATCTTCCCCCTGGCATCCAGCTGCCCTACCTCCCTGCCCCAGGATGTGGTGATGGCTGCCAACTTGGAAGGCTTTAAGAGGGGACTGGATATGTTCATGGAGGATGGGGTTACTATGGCTACTAGTAAAAATGGCTACCAGCCATGGCTACTAGTAAAAATGGCTACCAGTCATGATGCATACCTGTTCTCTACAGTATTGGAGGAGCATGCCTAGTATATTAGGTGCTGTGTGGAACGCAGGCAGGACAATGCTGCTGCAGTCATCTTGCTTGTGGAGTTCCTAGAGGCACCTGGTTGACAAAAACTTTCAGGCCTTTCTTTTAGGATGAGTGATGTACTTTGCATAAGATTTTTTTACTTCACTTATACTCTGCCTTTCCCCCCAATGGGAACCCAAAGCAACTTACATCGTTCCCCTCTCCTCCATCTTATCCTCACAACAACCCTGTGAGGTAGGTTAGGCTGACAGTGTGCGGCCAACCCAAGGTCACCTAGCAAGCTTCCATGGCAAAGTGGGGGATTTGAACCCAGATCTTCCCAGTCACTGGCTCTCTACTATGTAATTGGTGTTATAACACCAATGAAAAATAACACTGATCAATTATTGGGTCAAGATGTGAAGGGTGGAAAGTGCTGTAGTTGGGTAACCTGCATCCTTCACCTAGGATAAAGTCTCTCTCTCAGTAACCATAGGGGAACACTGTCACATTCCTGTGTTTTCCAGAATCATTACTGCCCGTCTTTTCATCCTCATCTCAAGCCTATTTGCATGACTAACAACCAAAATACCCACACTCAAAGAATGTTCGTGTTTAATAGGCCTACAGTTAATGCAGTCATCTACATGTGAGCAGTAGCCAGCTCATCTGTTCTATACACATTTCCACAATTTGCTGGGTATTTTGTTAGATATCAATGCGTCTTGGATACCCATTAAAAATTAAAATATATGCAACAGAGAAAAGCGGATCAACAAGGCTAGCTCTTTCTTGCGAGGTTAAGGAGCGGCATGTTCATTCTCAGCAGATAAGGACTGCATATTAAAATGAAGTCAGTTCTATCACTTATCTAATAGCACCTTTGCAAAATCATTTACTGGGAGTAAAACACTTTATCAATCTTTCTCATAATGACACCAAGGGGGAAAAAGACAAAGGTAGACTTTCAGGTTTAATCTACAGTGAATGGCCTTTTTTTGGCCAAGAAAGCAATTTATAAATAAGACTGTGTAATTAGACTAGGGTTGCCAGGAGCCCCTTGCCACCGGCAGGAGCTTCTCTGTGTGAGTGTGTAGAGGGATTGCACATGCAATAATGTCCCTTCTGGGGTCTGGTCAAGTTGGTGGCCATCACCACATCCTGGGGCAGGGAGTTCCACAATTTAACTCTGCGTTGTGTGAAGAAATACTTCCTTTTCTCTGTTTTGAATCTCTCAGCCTCCAGCATCAGCAGATGACCCTGCGTTCTGGTATTAGGAGAGAGGGAGAAAAGCTTCTCCCTGTCCACTCTCTCCATACCATGCATAATTATTTTGTGCTTCAGTTAGAATAAATGTGCATGTGCCGCAAGGTCACAGGCTGCTGTGCCTTTGCGCAAGGACACAGATCTTGTTGGAGGAAGCTGAGCGTCACACCAACACAGTGAGACTTCCTGCCAAGTAGGGCCACAGACAGCACAAAGCTCAGCTTTGGCTCTGCATCTGGGAAGAAAGGAAGCATCTGCGCGATGGCCGACCCCATAGAATGGCCAGGCATTGTCTTGCGTTCCAGAACATATGGCATCTATCCGTATAATCCACTGCTCTTCTCCATCTTCTCCTTAGGATGGTTTATATTGGAGGTGAAGCATCTTGGCATGAGGCTCAGCTTGAAAAGCATTTGGAGCTTGCTCCCGTACCCAAGCGCCGCCCAGGTGATTGGATGTCTCATTTTGTAGCAACGGTTTCTGGCAGCGGAGGCAGAGGAGGCTTGCGGGCGCCATATAGCAATGGGGAGTTTGACAAGGGAATGAGATGAAGTCATAGAGAAGAGGCAGCGTGACCAGCAATGGAACACATAAACGCATGAAGCTGCCTTATATTGAACCAGACCCTTGGTCCCTCAAAGTCAGTATTGTCTACTCAGACTGGCAGCGGCTCTCCAGGGTCTCAGGCAGCGGTCTTTCACATCACCTACCTGCCTAGTCCCTTTTAACTGGAGATGCTGGGGATTGAACCTGGGACCTTCTGCACGCCAAGCAGATGCTCTACCACTGAGCCACAGCCCCTCCCCTAATAATAACTAAACAAAGGGTAGCATGGTATAGAGCCAGTATGGTGTAGGGTGTAGGGTCTGGGAGGCCTTGGTTGAAATTCCCACTCTGCCACAGAAGCTTGCTAGGTGACCTTGGGCCAGTCATACACTCTTAGCCTAACTTACCACCCAAGGTGGTTGCGAGGATAAAATGAAGAAAAGGAGAATGATGATGATGATGATGAAGACTTGGTTTTTATATGCCAAGCTTATCTACCTTTTAAGGAGAATCAAACTGGCTTACAATCTCCTTCCCTTCCTCTCCCCACCACAGACACCTTGTGAGGTAGGTGGGGCTGAGAGAGTTCAGAGAGAACTGTGACTAGCCCAAGATTACCCAGCACGCTTCATGTGGAGGAATGAAGAAACCAACCTGGTTCACCAGATTAGAGTCTGCCGTTCACTTGGAGGAGTGGGGAAACCAACCCAGTTGTTCCGATTAGAGTCTACCTCTCTTATCCCCAATTTTCTCTACCTTTAAGGAGTCTCACACTGGCTTACAATCGACTTCCCTTCCTCTCCCCACAACAGACACCTTGTGAGGTAGGTGCTGCTGAGAGAGTTTGGAGAGAACTGTGACTGAGCCAAGATCACCCATCTGGCTTCATGTGTAGGGGTGGGGAAACAAACCCAGATTAGAGTCCGCCGCTGATGTGGAGGAGTGGGGAATCAAACCCGGCTGTCCAGATTAGAGTCCGCCACTCTTAACCTCTACACCACGCTGGCCCTCTAAGCTGCTTTGCATCCCCATTGGGGAGAAAGGCAGGATATGAATGAAGTAAATAAATAAATGCACTTCTGCATACCCAATATAAGCAAATATATGCTAATCCTTTTTTAAAAAGCTTTTTGAGTGCTGTCAGCATATCTTGTGATGCTGAAATCTTCAAATTAATTAAACTGTAAACTGCCTTGTGTGTAGGGTTGCCAGCTCTGGGTTGGGAAATACCTGGTGATTTTGGGGGTGGTGCCTGAGGAGAGCGGGGTTTGGAGAGGGGAGGGACCTCAATGCCACAGAGTCCAATTGCTCAAGCTGCCATTTTCTCCAGGTAAACTGATCTCAATCAGCTGGAGATCAGTTGTAATAGCAGGAGACCTCCAGCTAGTACCTGGAGGTTGAGACAAATCCTGACACAAAAAGTCTCCCACGAACCACAACTATATTATCAAAAAGATAATACAACCATAGGTTACAAAAATATACACATCAAAGAATCCGGACACTGAAATACACACAATGAAGAATCTTAACAATAACCAACCTAATGCACTTAAAGATTGAGAAAATAAATTTGAAAACCCGTCTCCTCCTTCTGGAACTCCTTGCTTCAGGAAAGCATCTGTACAACCTGGAAAAGAAAGAGAAAGCATTTAAACCATTAATCTGGACACTTCTTTGCACTTATGTGGTATTTAATAGTGGACTATTTACTACTATATGGGTGAATATTCCACAGATCAAGTGTATTAGTTGGGTTATTGTTAAGATTCTTCATTGTGGGTATTTCAGTGTCAAGATTCTTGGATGTGTATATTTTTTTAACCTATGGTTGTATTAGCTTTTTGATAATATAGTTGTGGTTTGTGGGAGCCCTTCTGTGTCAGGATTTGTCTCAGTTATTGTTTGTGCACAGAGGTGTCCTACTTTTGCTAAGTACCCTGGAGGTTGCAGCCGACTTCTGGCGACCCCAGTAAGGGGCTTTCAAGGCAAGTGAGAAGTGGTTTGCCATGGCCTTCCTCTGCAGAGCCTTCCTTGGTGGTCTCCCTTCCAAGTACTGAACCTGCTTAGCTTCCGAGATCTGACAAGATCGGACTATACCATGCCACCTTCCCTCCCTATAAACCACCTTCGGGATCTGCTTTGTTGCTTAAAATTGTAGTTAATAGGTAAAAAGGTAAAGGTAAAAATCCCCTGTGCAAGCACCAGGTCCTTCCTGACCCATGGGGTGACATCACATCCTGACATTTACTAGGCAGACTTTGTTTGCGGGGTGGTTTGCCAATGCCTTCCCCAGTCGTCTTCCCTTTACCCCCAGCAAGCTGGGTACTCATTTTACCGACCTCGGAAGGATGGATGGCTGTGTCAACCTTGAGCCGGCTACCTGAACCCGACTTCCGTCGAGATCTAACTCAGGTTGTGAGCAGAGCTTTTGACTGCAGTACTGCAGTTTACCACTCTGGACCACAGGGCTCCTCAGTTAATAGGTGTGTGTGTTAAGTGCCGTCAAGTCGCTTCCAACTCATGGCGACCCTATGAATGAAAGTCCTCCAAAATGTCCTATCTTTGACAGCCTTGTTAATGGGTACTCTGCCAGTTAATACTCTGCAATAAATATATAATTATGCCATAATGTTTTGGGGTGTTGTTGCTCCCATCTTTTCTTTTCTTTTCTTTTTAATTGCAGGCTTTATTGCTATTATCACCTACATGTCAACAAAGAAAATCCAGTATTTGGAATTCATGGAGTACAAATAACATTTGTTCAAAGTTAAAATGTGACATGATATTTGGTCTTTGGGGGGGGGGGGGAAACATTAAAGTTGACAGTACCTTAATAAATAACAAGCTGAGCTAAAAATCAGTGTTTTAACAATCCCACCGCACTGAAGAAATACGACAGAATTCAGCAAAAATTTAAGTATGCCAGCTCAGCTAATTTGTCAATTGGTCTGAGTTGCTTCTGAAAAGAGGAAGATCAACTACCTTAAAAACATGACACAGCTGCTATATAAAATAATTTAAAATGTGGCAGGTAGTATATTATACCAACACTATAATTTTCTGAAAGGCAGAGCAACTAAAAATAAATAAATGGTATGGAGAGAGTGGACAATGAGAAACATCTATCTATGAGCACCTACTGTGACTGAAGACGATGAAATTATAACAACACAATAACCATAACCATAACCATAACAAACATATAGAACTTATGCAATAATTAGCCAAGCAGTCTTCAGTTACAGTAGGTGCATATTCCTTTCCCCTCTCCACAATAGACACCCTGTGAGGTAGGTGGGGCTGAGAGAGCTCAAAGAGAGCTGTGACTACCCCAAGGTCACCCAGCTGGCTTCATGTGGAGGAGTGGGGAAACAAATCCAGTTCACCAGATTAGCCTCCACCACTCATGTGGAGGAGTGGGGAATGAAACCCGATTCTCCAGATTAGAGTCTACCACTCCTAACTACCGCTCTTAACCACTACACCATGCTGGCTCTCAGCTTCCAGGTTCCATCTCCAGGAAGGCGGTAATGTGTAAGACCCTGAGACCCTGGAGAGCTGCTTCAGTCGGAGTGGACAAGGCCGACCTCGATGAACAAATGGTCTGATTCAATATAAGGCAGCTCCATGTGTTCATGTGGAGAAGTGGGGAATCAAACCCGGTTCCCCAGAGTTGAGTCCACCACTCCATCGCTCAACCTTTACACCACACTGGCTCAGCCAGGTTTGAGTCCATTAGCCCCTTCAAGGCCAAAGCTTTCGAGAGTCAAAGCTCCCTTCATCAAATGTGAAGTCTACTGCAAAGTCTATGGAGAAATTCATATAAGCAAAATCTACTTACCTTGGGATGCAAAACCTTCAAATTTTCCTACATCATCTCTGGATAGCTCTCTCTCTCTCTCCCCTTCCCCCAATTGTGTCCAGGAATATCATGTTTGGAGACTCAGAATTTCCAAACTTCACATCATGATTGTGGCCAAAGCAGATACCGAAGAGAGCTGGGTTTGTTTGTTTGTTTGTCTGTTTGCACAATTGACTCTAGAGGAAAGTGATTACTTGAGAAGCCAACTTTGGAAAGAAGTGTTGGAGGCAAAACTTAATAAATAAACCCTGAAAGCCCATAACAGACAGGCAAGTTACTGATATATAATTGAAGGGAAAGGAAGGTTAATGGATTGAAAACTTCCCTCATTAACAACTAACTTGGCTCTTTGAAGTTTTCTGCATGATGCAGCCCGCCCTTCAATTAAAACAAAATTCAAAAGCGGACATACTTGATTTCACTAGAAAGTATATTAAAGAATAACTGAAAACAGCAAGGAAAAAAATTGCATTGACTTAAGTGGGGTCATGAGCGCCAGATTTTGGCAGAAATCAAGTTTCCGCTGGTTGAGTTTGCCTTCAATATACAGAGACCCACTTCAGTGAAAGACCCCCCGCCCCCATTTCTACATGCTTTTGGTTTTTTTACACTGCATCATGGGTTTTGTAGTTTTAAGGCTCTGGGAATAGTAAGTCACTATACATTTGCGATTCACACACAAAGATAGAAATAGCACCATGCCATAAAAATGCATCTGTAGTTCCTCCTAAAATGTGATCCTCAGGATTTGATTTTTGCAAATCCTGGCACCCCAGATAGGACTAGGAAATGAAGCTAGGGAAGATGGCCCCAAGGCACATTTGTGGGTGAGAGCTGGACAGAGAAGAAGAAGAAGAAGAGGAGGAGGAGGAGGAGAAGAAGAAGAGTTGGTTTTTATATGCCGACTTCCTCTACCACTTAAGGAAGAATCAAACCAGCTTACAATCACCTTCCCTTCCCCTCCCCACAAAGGACACCCTGTGAGGTAGGTGGGGCTGAGAGAGCTGTGACTAGCCCAAGGTCACCCAGCTGGCTTCATGTATAGGAGTGGGGATGGGAAATAAATCTAGTTCATCAGATTAGTGTCTGCCACTCATGTGGAGGAGTGGGGATATCAAACCCAGTTCTCCAGATCAGAGTCTACCGCTCGAAACCACCGCTCTTAACCACTACACCACGCTGGCTCCTAAAAAGTAAAATCATGGCCATTTGGCAACTCTACTCTTTTCCTCCAACTGAATCAGAGCTTACATTCAGTTTAGTTCAGTTTTTATTGCATATGGCCAATGGCCATTGCAAGAAATTTTTAAAAATTACACCACAAAACCGGATGACAGTAATTAATAAAAGTTCCATTTTAGTAAGAAATTAAAAGCTTTAAGGGTATGTTTCTCTAACCCTCCGGATCTTGTCAAGCTACAGCACATAAAACATTATTAAATGGTTAACCTTCAGAGTTATCTTGGCTTAGCTAACATGAAATAACATTCTGCATTGATTATCTACAGCCGATGGATTTCGTTGAAGCGGTACCAAACCAGGTAAAGCATCTGCTAGGCATGCAGAAGGTCCTGAGTTCAATCCCCAGCATCTCCAGTTGAAGGGATTGAGTAGTCGGTGATGTAAAAGATCTCTACCTAAGACCTTGGAGGGGTACTACCAGTCTGAGTAGAGACATGAACACATGAAGCTGCCTTATATTGAATCAGACCCTTGGTCCATCAAAGTCAGTACTGTCTCCTCAGACCGGCAGCGGCTCTCCAGGGTCTCAGGCAGAGGTCTTTCACATCACCTACTTGCCTAGGCTCTTTAACTGGAGATGCTGGGGATTGAACCTGGGACCTTCTGCATGCCAAGCAGATGAATCATAGAATTGGAAAGACCACCAGGGTCATCTAGCCCAACCCCCTGCACAAAGCAGGAAATTCGCAACTACCTCCCCCACACACCCTCAGTGACCCCTTCTCCATGCCCAGAAGATGGCCAAGATGCCTTCCCTCTCATGAACTGCCTAAGGTCATAGAATCAGCATTGCTGACAGATGGCTATCTAGCCTCTCCTTAAAAACCTCCAGGGAAGGAGCACTTACCACTTCCCGAGGAAATCTGTTCCACTGAGGAAGTGCTCTAACTGTTAGAAAATTCTTCCCGGTGTCTAGACAGAAACTCTTTTGATTTAATTTTAAACTGTTGGTTCTGGTCCAACCTTCTGGGGCAACAGAAAACAACTCGGCACCATCCTCTATATGACACTCCTTCAAGTACCTGAAGATGGTTATTATATCACCTCTCAGTCTTCTCCTTCAGCTCCTTCAACTTTTCCTCACAGGACTTGGTCTCCAGACCCCTCACCATCTTTGTTGCTCTCCTCTGGATACATTCCAGCTTGTCTACATCCTTCTTAAATTGCGGTCCCCAAAACTGAACACAATATTTTAGGTGAGGTCTAACCACTCTACCACTGAACCACAGCCCCTCTCCAAAGCTCTCCAAGGTCTCAGGCAGAGGTATTTCACATCACCTACTTGCCTACTCTGTTTAACTGGACATGCCGGGGATTGAACCTGGGACCTTCTGAACCTGGGACTGAGCCACAGCTCTGAGACACACACTGAGACAACTCTGACCTTGATGGACCAACTACCTGATTCAGTTTAAGGCAGCTTCATGAGCTTCGCTGAAACTTTGGGGCTTCCTGGAAGGTAGGAATTGACAAGAAGCAACCCCTCCATTGTTCATTTTATTAAAGTATGCATTGGCCACTCTATTCATAAAGAAAAATCTTGAATTGACTCATAATAATAAACAGCACAGCATTAAAATCAGGTTCCACGTCAATAAAACAGAGCAAGAAAAAGCAGAAGATATAACAGAAGGGCACAGGTGTGAAATTAAAAGCACGCGCATGCATGCTCACGATTCAGCCAAACCCCTCAGTAAATAGCAAGGTTTCACGTAGTGCCTAAATGTTAGCCAATCAGGCATGACTTACACTGTTGTGTAGAGGGCATGGCATGCTCAAGGTGCCACCTCAGGAAAGACCCTGTCTCTGGTTCTTATGCAACTTCCTTCAGAAAGCAGGGGTACACATCATGCAGACTTTTAAGCTGATCTGAACTAGCAGGCAGGTTTGAATGGGGAATCAGACTTCTTGCTCCCAGACAACTTAGGGGATTGAAGTGATTAAAAAAAAAAATTGACAGTATGGTGTAGTGGTTAAGAGCGTTGGTTTGGAGAGGTGGAAGCTGGCCTGCAGAATCGGATTTGATTCCCCACTCCTCCACATGAAGCTAGCTGGGTGACCTTGGGGTAGTCACAGCTCTCTCCGAGCTCTCTCAGCCCCACCTACCTCACTGGGTGTCTGTTGTGGGGAGGGGAAGAGAAGGAGATAGTAAGCCAGTTTGATTCATCCTTAAGTGGGAGAGAAAATCAGCATATAAAAACCAACTCTTCTTCAAATATAAAAAAGTGAAAAAAACAGCCTTTGGAATTATTCCTAGAAGGGAATTGTACACTCCGCAGACCCCTGGGGCCAGCAGAGAAACCCCAGTGAATATTTAAAAACAGCTAGTCACTGGGATATTTATTGCTTTCTGGCTAATTATGTACTAAAGTAAATGCATCCTATAAAACACACAGCAATCTGGGGAGTTTGGGGAGGGGGGGAGAGATGTCGGTCGATAAGTTCTCGCCCTCTGTTCTCCCCACTGAGTCGCTAGCCCGAATCTGATCCTCTTTCCTTTCTTTCACATATGTTCTGTCGTCCCCCTGTTACACTTCTACCTCTTCTCTCCTTAAAATACACGGCGCAGTAAAGGTGTCGAAATCTTCCAGGAACTCTTTGCTGTAGCGCTTGCCAATAGCTCTTCAACAAAATAGATTAAGATATTGCCCCGGGAATAGCATGGGAAACGGTGCCAAAGGAGGAAAAGAAAAATGGGTAGAGCACGTGCGGCAGTTTGGCAAAGTTGCTAAAGCCATCGAAAGGTCCCTTTGTGGAAACAGGAGAAAGCACATTGATTGTTTTGTCCTAGGGTTATGGGTGGAGAGCACAGGAGTGGAATCAAGCCTGTGGGATGCAGTAGCTTAAGTCTCTTAAGAGAGCCAGCGTGGTGTAGCGTTTAAGAGCAGTGGTTTGGAGTGGTGGACTCTAATCTGGAGAACTGGGTTTGATTCCCCTCTCCACATGAGCAGCAGATGCTAGTCTGGTGAACCATGTTGGTTTCCCCACCCTACACATGAAGCCAGCTGGGTGACCTTGGGCTAGTCACAGCTCTCTTAGAACTCTCTCAGCCCCACCTACCTCACAGAGGAGGGGAAGGGAAGGTGACTGTAAGCCAGTTTGATTCTCCCTTAAGTAGTAGAGAAAGTCATCATATAAAAACCAACTCTTCTTCTTGGCAGAAGGCTGGGGAGATCTGGGTTCTAATTCTCACTCAGGCATGAACTGGGATGAAAACCACTACACTTAACCGCTCTCAACCACTACACCACGCTGGCACTTTGGAAACTCCCATGACTTTCTTGGTCTTGATGGTAATGCAGTTCAAGAAATCTTGTTTTGGCAGTTTA
Organism: Euleptes europaea; assembly: GCF_029931775.1. Lineage (NCBI taxonomy): Eukaryota > Metazoa > Chordata > Lepidosauria > Squamata > Sphaerodactylidae > Euleptes > Euleptes europaea. The sequence continues at coordinate 58,519,988 of NC_079324.1, read as the reverse complement.
ACAGTATAGAATTAAGAACATAAGAAAAGCCATGCTGGATCAGACCAAGACCCATCAAGTCCAGCAGTCTGTTCACACAGTGGTCAACCAGGTGCCTCTAGGAAGCCCACAAACAAGACAACTGCAGCAGCATTGTCCTGCCTATGTTCCATGGCACCTAATATAATAGGCATGCTCCTCCGTTACTAGAGAGAATAGGAATGCATCATGACTAGTATCCATTTTGGCTAGTAGCAATGGACAACCGTATCCTCGATGAACATTTCCACTCCCCTCTTAAAGCCTTCCAAGTTGACAGCAATCACCACATCCTGAGGCAGGGTGTTCCACAATTTAACTATGTGCTGTGTGAAGAAATCCTTCCTTTTATTGTGTTTTGTGGCTAGTGATCTAAGATGGGCATGAGAGCCTGTGATACCTTCCATTTTAGGAGCCAGGCCGTACGTTTGCTTTAGATCTAAGCTGACTACAAGTTCCCCAAACCTCTGACAGACCACAAGTGCTGCCCATCCGTGTCAGGAACTCGTGACTCAACCATCGATGTTATGTAGGGCACATCAGAAGTGAGAATCCCTCGTCTGCTCTTTTCGGAGGCTGATAGCTATTTCATGTTCACTTGAAAAGGGAAGGCTTGCTGTCAACTTTGAATATGCTCCCCTATTGTTGGATTCACAAAACAGAATAAATACATAGCCAACAAAACCTGTAGAGTTATACAAGACCGTGGTTTTATTTTTAGCAAGTGAAAGATAGGTTGTGTTTTGAGCACCGGGATAATAATAAGCCTTTCAGATCCATCTTTCCAGCTCGGAACAGTTCTGGAAAATATGATTTCTGCAAAGAGAATGAAGCATTGAAGTCAATAAGCCCAGACTCCTCTTATCCTATCGCTATCAGTCTTTCTGTCACACGAGCGCAGGTGGATCTGATGTACTACATCTGAAGCTTACCAGAGCAAAGGAGGGGAGGTCAAGTTCACAGAATCATAGAATCATAGAGTTGGAAGGGACCACCAGGGTCATCTAGTCCAATCCACTGCACAATGCAGGAACCTCACAACCACCTCCCCCACACACACCCAGGGACCCCTACTCCATGCCCAGAAGATGGCCAAGATGCCCTCCCTCTCATGAACTGCCCAAGGTCACAGAATCAGCATCGCTGACAGATGGCCATCTAGTCTCTGCTTAAAAACCTCCAGGGAAGGAGAGCTCTTCACCTCCCGAGGAAGCCTGTTTCACTGAGGAACCGCTCTGTTACAAAATTCTTCCTGATATGTAGACGGAAACTCTTTTGATTTAATTTTAACCCATTGGTTCTGGTCTGACCTTCTGGGGCAACAGAAAACAACTTGGCACCCTCCACTATATGACAGCCCTTCAAGTACTTGAAGATGGTTATCATATCCCCTCTCCTCTTCAGGCTAAACATACCCAGCTCCTTCAACCTTTCCTCATCGGACTTGGTCTCTAGACCCCTCACCCTCTTTGTTGCCCTCCTCTGGACACGTTCCGGCTTGTCTACATCTTTCTTAAATTGTGGTGCCCAATTGTGGTGAGTTGGTCCCCATCTCGATGACTACTGGAAAATATATAGGCAAAATCATAGAAATGGCTTCTAGCTTCCCACTTATGCAGCCAATTTTATACTAGCTCTCTTTCATAAGATGCACGTACTCACATATAGAATCGTACAGATACAATTGACTGCGTCACTCAGGCTTCTCAGACACCCATACTTTGGTGTCATCCAGGCTTGACTACTGTAATGCGCCATACATGGTTCTAACCTTGAAGTTGGCTCAGAAATTTCAGTCGGTCCCAAGTGCAGCAGCTAGGGCCCTTGCAGGTAACTGCCAGTCATCATATTAAACCAGTACTATACCATCTACACTGGTTTCCAGTTGGGTTCCAGGCACAAGGTGCTGGTTTTGAACTTCAAAGTCCTAAATAGCTTAGGTCCATAGAGCCATGGAAGGGGAGGGCACAGTGGTAGATCATCTGCTTGAAGAGAAGAAGAAGAAGAAGAAGAAGAAGAAGAAGAAGAAGAAGAAGAAGAGGAAGAAGAGGAAGAAGAAGAAGAGTTGGAGGAGTTGGTTTTTATACTCCAATTTTCTCTACCAAAAGGAGTCTCAAACTGGCTTACAATCAGCTTCCCTTCCCCTACCCACAACAGACACCTTGTGAGGTAGGTGAGGCTGAGAGAGTTCGGAGAGAACTGTGACTAGCCCAAGGTCACCCAGCTGGCTTCATGTGAAGGAGTGGGGAAACTAACTTGGTTCATCAGATTCAAGTCTGCCACTCATGTGTAGGAGTGGGGAAAAAACTCGGTTCTCCAGATTAGAGTCCGTCACTCTTAACCACTACACCACATGAACATATGAAGCTGCTTCACACTGAATCAGACCCTTGGTCCATCAAACTCAGTATCGTCTACTCAGACTGGCAGCGGTTCTCTAAAGACTCAGGTAGAGGTCTTTCACATCACCTACTTCCTAGTCCCTTTAACTGGAGATGCCGGGGATCGAACCTGGGACCTTCTGCATGCCAAGCAGAGGCTTTACCACTGAGCCACGGCCCCTCCCCATGCTGGCTCTTAGGTGGGAGGAAGGCAACTTGGAGGGCGGTTGGACCCATCTCATTGCCAACATACATCCCTCCCTCTCTATGTCTCTTTCTCTGGAATCAGCAATTGGGAGCTGGTGCAAATTCCAGGTTGCTGGTGTAATGCACTCCTGACGTTCAAACCAGATCAGAAGGCTGGCTGCATCCTCGCATTGCTTCCTTATGCCATCCAACCTGATTTTTTTGGGGGAAAAGAAATACCAATCAATCATAGCCTTGAATCGAGTTAGAAAAGAATGTTTAGGGGAGGAACCTTAAGCTCCAAAAATCCTCCCTTTAAGCCTTTCTAAACCATGAGGCATCTCTGGCATTGATTCTTCCCACCCATATTCATATTTATTTTTCATTTCATCCTGCTTCCACAGAAGTCAGCAAATCCCTTAATTACACAGTCTCTTCCCCCTCCTCTTGATGTGATGGAATCTGCTTTGCTGTCAGGGAAAGACCGGGCGGAATCAGGGGGCTTGGAATGACAAACAGAGGCTTTTTGTTATGCTGTGGTTGTTACTGCTTTCACAAGACAGCCCAAAAGGTTTTGTTGACTGTACGCGTCTCACAATCGATACCTGCCCGCCCCCTTTTCCACAACAGTCTTTTGCAAGATCCTGGGATGTTAGATCTGTGGATTTTCTTAAAGACATGTTTTTGTTATGGGAGAAAAGTGGAATTTGCTCAGGGTGAGTGGATTTTCCTTGTGCTTTTCTGTTCTGAAATTTTACTCTATGCTGCATTGCACCCTGACGGAATTATGGCGTAACTAAGAGAAGGCCTAAAATTAATCCCAATATTTGGAACAGACACCGTTTTGTGGTTCCCTCAGTCGATTTCTAGGATTTTCAGTCTAACCTATCTCATAGGTAGGGTTGCCAGGTCCCTCTTCGCCACCGATGGGAGGTTTTTGGGGCGGAGCCTGAGGAGGGCGGGGTTTGGGGAGGGGAGTGACTTCAATGCCATAGTCCAATTGCCAAAGCAGCTGGAGATCAGTTGTAATAGGAGGAGATCTCCAGCTAGTACCTGGAGGTTGGCAACCCTACTGATAGGGTTGTTGCGATGGTAAAACTGGAGAGGGAAGGATCATGAATTCCTGTATTTCTTGGAAGAAGGGAGAGAAAAAATTCAGTAGCATGCCAAGGTGATGGAGGGAACTTGGACTCAGGAGACCCTAGGTCAAATTCCCTACTTTGTCATGGAATTCCCTGGGTGACATTGGGCCAGTTGAATGAATGGATGAATGAATTAGTTGTTTATTGTGGTAATAGGCCAGTCCTGAGACAGTCAATGACCAAAGACTGTTAAATTAAAAAAATACCTTAAGAGTGTTATTGTTTTAAGCATGTTTGTATTTTAAGTAAAAAATAAAGTAGAAAAAAATATCATTAATTGGCTTTGGCTGTGTCTTTTCTAAAGTTTATATCTCTGGTACCTGGCATTAAATTTGATGGTACGCATCACCCCGCCCAGCCAAGTGACATTTATGTCATATCTGGCCCTCGTAACAAATGAGTTTGACACCCCTGCCCTAGATCTTATTGATTCCCCATTTGTGAGCCAAAGAGTTTTACGTCTACACTGTCATGGTCCTTATTTCGCAAGAGGACGATGTGCTCTGAAATGGACATGCTGACACATCACATTAGGCGCTGCTCTGATTATTCCCCCAAACAAACCTTAGATCTCATTTCAGTCTGTTAGAGCGGAGCCAGCTTCCCACTAGAATCTGAGCGGGTTTGCTCCCCATTCCCCAAACGCTTGGACTTCACAACTGATGTTTCTGTTAGGGGAAAAAAAATCTGAGCACCTCTAATTTTACATCTGGCAATGTTTTAAGTTTTTTTGTTTTTGTTTCTGGCATTTCCACCCACTCTTTTTCTTCTTCTTCATCATCGTCATCGTCATCCTCATCTTCTGTCCATTAGAAATGACCTTGCTGCCAGCCCTCGCAATGTCTGGGTCTTCCCATTCCTCTGTTAACCCGACTCTTCCCTCTCCCCTGAGCTCAGCCTGGCTGAAATCTCCATGCAGAAGGCAAAGCATGGGACGCAGAAGCTTGCGTTATCTCACAGCCAATCACAAAGCAGCATGTAAAGAGGCAGGGATTCAAATACTTCCTGCTTCCTTGGAGCTCTTTCTGAGTAAAAGAAAGGCTTTTTAAAACTGAGGCTTGGATTTCTCTCCCCCCCTTTCAGATTGCTCCTTTTTTGTGTGTTTTTTTTGTCCTTAAGATGCTTTTTTATGCAGCAGTTGGGTTTTGGGGTAGGGAATTTACTCTCACGGTGAGCACTGTGAAGTAAGCCAATTACAAAGCCGCATTTCAAGGGGCGGGGACTTGATTTGAGATTGGAGACTGCTGATGCAGAGATTCCCAGCTGGAAAGTGTGGGTCCAGCCGGCAACGAACCTCAGGGGAAACTCCCCTGCATAAATGACCTGTGTGTGCTTTGTGCTTGGTGTTTCCCAGTGTGAAATGAATTTGAGAAAAACCAGCCTTAACAGGCTGTGCAAAGGGACGGTGCAAATCATGCCATGCATCCAGAGGCAGCAGCTGGGTCATCCTGGAACGGCTTTTGCATTGCAAAAGGTCAGAGGATCCACCAGCTGCCGCCGTTCCCTTTCGCTGGGCTCCCGTCCGTGCCGAGCGACGACGGCTCTAATTATTAATCTGCATGCAGATTAAAATGATTAGGTTGCGGTCTCCCTTGCCTTCCAAACAAAAGAGCAATGCCAAATTAGGCTCCTCCGCGCAGAAGAACGGGAGTTCTCCCCTTTCCAAGAAAAGACGGTGGGAACGCCGCCGTTGTGTCCTTCTGATGATAATTAAAACCTTGCTGATTCCTCTCCCCCTTTTATTAAGTCCTCATCCCTCTTGCCTATTAGAGAACGAGAGGGAAAGATCAGAACTTTCCGAATTAATTAACAGCTTGGATGCTGCCTGACAAACTCGCAAGCCGCTTTAATCAGGTTGCCTCTGTAGGCGTCAGGCACAGGAAATCAACCGCCTTTGTTGAGACGTTCAGTGGCTGTCAAACTGTCGAGTGTGCCACACCAGACGATTCCAGATGGTTTCTTTATACGGAAAGAGTGGCCGAAAGGGAGGACAGGAGAGCCCATATCGGTGGGTTGCCAACTATCATGTGTATGTGTGTAGTCACTTCCGACTCATGGCAACCCTATGAATCAATGTCCTCCAAAACATCCTATCTTTGACAGCCTTGCTCAGATCTTGCAAACTGAAAGCTGTGGCTTCCTTTATAGAGTCGATCCACCTCTTGTTGGGTCTTCCTTTTTTTCCTGCTGCCTTCAACCTTTCCTAGCATGATTGTCTTTTCCAGTGACTCTTGTCTTCTCATAATGTGGTGAAAATACGATAGCCTCAGTTTAGTCATTTTAGCTTCTAGGGTCAGTTCTACAAGTATCATAAGTGCAGTCAAGTCTCAGCCAACTTATGGTGACCCCAGCAAGGCACTTTCAAGGCAAGTGAGAAGCAGAGGTGGTTTGCCATGGCCTTCCTCTGCAGAGCCTTCCTTGGTGGTCTCCCATGCAAGTACTGATATGTTGGGACCTCCCAGTTCATTATACATACACAAGTGCAGTCAAGTCTCAGCTGTGTTATGGCAACCCCAGCAAGGGGCTTTCAAGGCAAGTGAGAGGCAGGGGTGGTTTGCCGTTACTTTCCTTTGCAGAGTCTTGCCTGGTGGTGTAGTGGTTAAGAGCGGTAGTTCGAAACAGTGGACTCTGATCTGGAGAACCGGGTTCGATTCCCCACTCCTCCACATGAGCGGCGGATGCCAACCTGGTAAACGGAATTTGCTTCATCACTCCTACACATGAAGCTAGCTGGGTGACCTTGGGCTAGTCACACTCTCTCAGCCCCACCTACCTCGCAGGGTGTCTGTTGTGGGGAGGGGAAGGGAAGGTGATTGTAAGCCGGTTTGATTCCTCCTTAAGTGGTGGAGAAAGTTGGCATATAAAAACCAACTCTTCTTCTTCTTCTTCCTCTTGTGTCTGCTATCCTCGAAACAGAACATTGCCCGTTACTGCCCAAGCCGAAGCACCAGCATCTTTAGTTCGACAGATTTCAGGTAGCAGGACTGAGAGAAGGAAACCTTCCGGATGGACCTTGGAGATCCGCTGCCAATGAGAAGAGACGATGCTGGGCTGAATGGACCAATGGTCTGGCCATGGGCAATGCGGCTTGATATGTCCCCTCCTCTGAGTGCTCTTCCACTCCAGAAGCTGTCTGGTAGGCAATTAAAAATCTCTCAGCCAGCTGCCCAGCCATGGAGCGAGGACGTATTTCCCTTTCAAAATTTCCTTTCTGCTTCGACAACACTTATAATCCAATTTTCACCAGCAGAGATGAATCATGTCCCTCACCAGCCGTTTCGCCGTGGATGGAGGAGAGCAGTCACACACATTGATTTCCCCCTCCTTCCTGACATTTCATGGTGTGTGTTTTTTCAGCCAAAGAGCTGCTAACCCTTTTGCGGGGGCGGGGTGTCCCCCAGCTTCGTTTTTGGGTGGATGGTATTGCTAATTTGATAGAAAAGAACTCATTTAGCAGTAGAAAGGGGTTGAAAGAGGAATTACCTGCAGCTCCTGACCTGGATGGCCTAGACTAGCTTGATCTAGTCAGTAAATTATGTTAAGGTATGTGCACTTTACAGCTGCCTGTGTAGTTGCAGTCTCTAATCTGTGGAGTAGGCACGGTGGACTCTAATCTGGAGAACCGGGTTTGATTCCCCACTCCTCCACATGAGTGGTGGATGCTAACCTGGTGAATGGGGTTGGTTTCCCCACTCTTACACATGAAGCCAGCTGGGTGACCTTGGGATAGTCACAGCCCCACCCAGCTCACAGGGTGTCTGTTGTGGGGAGGGGAAGGGAAGATGATTGTAAAACGGTTTGCTTCTTCCTTAAGTGGTAGAGAAAGTCGGCATATAAAAACCAACTCTCCTCCTCCTCCTCCTCCTCTCAGAAGCTAAACATGGTTGGCCCTGGTTAGTATTTAGATGGGAGACCACCAAGGAAATCCAGGGTCACTACACAGAGGAAGGCAATGGCAAACCTCTGTGTCTTCTGCCCTGACCTGGATGGCCTAGACTAGCTTGATCTTGTCAAATCTCAGAAGCTAAGCAGGGTTGGCCCTGATTAATATTTGGATGGGAGACCACCAAGGAAGCCCAGGGTTGATACAAAGAGACAGGCAATGGAAAAGCACCTTTGAACATCTCTTGCCTTGAAAACCCCATGGGGTTGCCATAAGTCGGCTGCAACTTGACAGCACTTTCCAACATGGCTTCTTCCAAGGTGGGAAATTGAGCCAGTGTCGTGTAGTGATCAGCCAATAGAGATCAGTTCACCTGGAGAAAATGGCTGCTTTTGCAATTGGACTCTATGGCGTGTATATATATATATATATATATATATATATATATATATATATATAAAAGGCTTTTATTCTGTGTGCCTTTATGTTAATATAGTCAGTCCATGTGTCTTAAAACATGGCTCACAGCTCACACCTTGTATATGGTGTCCAGTCAGGATGTGTATAACATCAACAAGGCCCTGTGTTTTTAAATACAATTGTGCACAATATATAATAAAAATAGATTTATTGGTTGTTATATTAGATAGTGCATAGCTCAACCCCTTTGGTTTCCCCTGACTTTTAGGTTGAGTTTCTTTGTTCCCCTTTTTTCTTCAGTGGTTATTCCATTCAGCCTTCGACCCACCTACCCGGGGCCCTTCTGCCCTCTGGAAATGCTCTGAGGATCAGGGCCAAAGTTGCTTCAGCCCTCCTCAGTAATTTTCAAAAGGTAGCCTCACATCACTGATCCTTTTGAAAACATTTCATTCTGGAGTAAAATTTCTTTTAGAGCGTCCACTAGATAGGAGGTGATTCTTTTTGCTCAACAAAATAAAATGGTTTTTTTCCCTCTCTCGTCTATTTTTAAGTTCTAAATAAAATTCATCTCCTTTGTTCCTGCTTCCTAGAGGTCTTGGCTCCCCTTTCTTGGTTTTCACATCATTCCATTGACTTTCAAGTCAAAAATCTCTTCAAACAACAAAAAGGTGGGAAGAGTTCTTAAGAGGGGGAACGGGAAAGTGGAGATATTTCTCCTTTGGTCTCGGCACATTTCTTTTTGTTCTATCCCTCGGGCTTCTTCGCTTTTCCCCCCAAATTACTACATCTACTGCCGCAATATAAAAAAAGGCATTGACCCAACCGGGTCAATGGAAGGGCCAGGTTTTCCAGTTGACGGTTGGTTTATCAGAAGTATCATAACAAGGAAATTCTAATTGCCTGCAAGAAAAGTGAAGACATTGTGGTATGTAAGCAAGGGATGAATAGATGGGGTTGCCAGGTCCCTCTTTGCCACTGGTGGGAGGTTTTTTGGGGCAGAGCCTGAGGAGGGCAGGGGTTTGGGGAGAGGAGGGACTTCAATGCCATAGAGTCCAATTGCCAAAGCAACCATTTTATCCAGGTGAACAGATCTCTGTCGGCTGGAGATCAGTTGTAATAGCAGGAGATCTCCAGCTAGTACCTGGAGGTTGGCAATCCTATAAATAGATAGGAGCTTCAACTCACTGGTTGCAGTGAAGTAGATCCTGGCCTTGAGACCCGGGGTTGTATTTAAACTGTCAAGATTCAGGATGTGTAGCTGGGATAATAAATCCCTATCGGGCCCAAATCATCCATTCTTTCATATCTCATGCCCATACAGTGGCACTTTTTTTTTGACATCCCATGGCAATTGGAAAGAGTCTGATTTAACTTTTACTTCTGGCATCTTGCTATGCGGTTTCAGCAAAGAAAGTGAAGGAGACAGCATGGGTCTCCCGGAAACCAAATGCCTGATAGAGATGGCATCCCATCAGAACAGTTAGCAAATGTGTCTGCCGAAGAGGTTGTTCTAGATTGGCCATTGCTGTGCACAGTTTGAATATTGATAATTCTTGTGCGGAGGGGGTTTGTTAAGATTTTATTGTATTGCTTTTTACTGTGTGAACCACCTTAAGCAGGTCTCTAGAGAGGCGGCATATAAATTCTCTAAATAAATTATCCAAATAAATGCCAATTCATGCCTCCCTCTGCCCTCTCCTGCTATTACAACTGATCTCCACCTATGGTTGCCAACCTCCAGGTGGTGGTTGGAGATCTATTACAACTATTACAACGCTGTGTGTGTGTGTTAAGTGCCGTCAAGTCGCTTCCGACTCATGGCGACCCTATGAATGAAAGTCCTCCAAAATGTCCTATCTTTGACAGCCCTGCTCAGATCCTGCAAATTGAAGGCCGTGGCTTCCTTTATTGAGTCAATCCATCTTCCTTTATTGAGTCAATCCAACGCTATTACAACTGATTTCCATCCGACAGAGATCAGTTCACCTGGAGAAAATGGCCACTTTGGCAATTTGACTCAAAGGGGAGGGACTTCAGCCGTTGGGGAAGAGGGACCTGGCAACCCTATCTCCAGCCAATAGAGATCAGTTCACCTGGAGAAAATGGCCGATTTGCCAATTGGACTCTATGGCATTGAAATCCCTCCCCAAACCCTGCCCTCCTCAGACTCCTCCCCCAAAAACCTCCCGCTGGTGGTGAAGAGGGACCTGGCAACCTTTGCAACCCCGGACTTCTTGGTTGGTCTCTCATCCAAGTAGTAACTAGGGCTGAACCTGCTTAACGTCCAAGATCTGATGAGCTATACAAGTAGTAGTAGTAGTAGTAGTAGTAGTAGTAGTAGTAGTAGTAGTAGTAGTAGTAGAAGAAGAAGAAGAGTTGGTTTTTATATGCCGACTTTCTCTACCACTTAAGGGAGACTCAAACCGGCTTACAATCACCTTCCTTTTCCCTCCCCACAACAGACATCCTGGGAGTTGGGTGGGGCTGAGAGAGCTCTAACAGAGCTGTGACTTGCCCAAGGTCACCCAGCTGGCTTCATGTGTAGGTGTGGGGAAAGCAACAATTCCCCAGATTAGCCTCCACCACTCATGTGGAGGAGTGGGGAATCAAACCCAGTTCTCCAGATCAGACTCCACCTCTCCAAACCACCGCTCTTAACCACTACACCACACTGGCAAGTCAGAGTGGTAGAATTTTTGAGGTCAGAGGATCTGGATGGAATGCCTTTGGAATGAATGATGAGCAGGAGGGATCTGCTTTTTTGGCCTAAATTGCTGAGACAGGGAAAGTTTTAAAAGCAGAGGAGTGGATAAGATTTGCATAGGCCTTGGGTCGGGCGGGTTGATTTGCCAGTTTCTCTTCCAAGTGACCAGCCTTCCTTTCTGTTTTGGCTGGGCCGCTTGATGTCTTTTTCCACATCGAGGCCAGGTTTTTCCCCTTTCTCCCTGCCTCATTTATTCCGCAGCTGCCGTTGTCACCACAGGCCCAAACTATTTAGCAATGTGTCTGGTGGAAATGTATCTTTCTCTCTTTTTAAAGAGCACTATCTAATTTGCTTGGCCTCTTTTTGCCAAATGTCAGGGGCAGCCTCTGGAAAGATATTTGCAATGGCTTCCCCAAACTTTATCTCCTCTTTTTCTTCCCTGAAGAAGTTTCTATCACGTCATCAAAGCCTACATTTGACCCAGCACTAGGCTTGCCAATAGGGTTGCCAACCACCAGGTAGTAGCAGGAGATCTCCTGCTAATTCAGCTGATCTCCAGCCGATAGAGATCAGATCACCTGGAGAAAAATGGCCGCTTTGGCAATTGAACTCTATGGCATTGAAGCCCCTCCCCTCCCCAAATCCCACCCTCTTTAGGCTCCACCCCCAAAATTTCTCACCGGTTGAGAAGAGGGACCTGGCAACCCTACTTGCCAACCTCCAGGTGGTGGCTGGAGATTGCCCACTATTACGACTGATGTCCAGATGACAGTGACCCGTTCCCCTGGAGAAAATGGCCACTGTGGCAATTGGACTCTATGGCATTGAAATCCCTCCCCTCTCCAAACCCTGCCCTCCTCAGGCTCTACCCCCAAAATCTCCAGGTATTTCCCAATCTGGAGCTGGCAACCCTACACAGCACTGACCTACGCAGAGTTGCTCCATGCTAAGCCCATTGAGACCAACGGGTTTAGAATAGGGTTGCCAACCACCAGTTGGTACCTGGAGATCTCCCGCTATTACAATTGATTTCAGCAGGGTATCCACCCACAAAGCTCACCCTCCAAAGCAGCCATTTTCTCCAGGGGAACTGATCTTGGTCATCTGGAGAGCAATTGCAGTAGAGGGAGATCTCCAGGTGCCACCTGGAGGTTGGCAACTGTATGAACCACTCATGGTGCTGGTCTCCCCCCTTCCCACCCTCAGACTGGAACCCAGTTAGGGCTGCCAACCTCCAGGTACTGGAATCAACACTAAGTTAGCCTGTTGTCACGTAGGTAGTTAGCAAAAAACAACAGAAAGGCAGTAGCACAAGTATATGCAAAGAGTGAACGTGGTTGACAAAATCCAAATAGTCAGAAATATGCTGACTACAAAGTACAAAGTGCAAAGTGCAACACTACACAGAAATATATATAATACAAATAGCCCAAGTCAAGTGGTCATATTGTAGACCAAAACCTGTGTGAAGTTGGTCTTGTGAACAAGCCTCCAAGGCAATCAAACGACGTGCTGTGTAGCATGCGTTCTTGGACATAAAGTTCTGCATATAGGTTCCCTTGACCTGTATCAAGAGTGCAAGCAATACAGGGATCCGATAATCTTCCTGTTTCGATTATGAATCTTCCTCAGAATTCGACATGGTCTGCTCAATGGCTAGTTCACATGTCAATGTGAGAGAAATTCTCTTCACACTGGCTTTGGTCTACAATATGACCGCTTGACTTGGACTATTTGTATTATGTATATTTCTGTGTACTGTTGCACTTTGTACTTTGTAGACAGCATAATTCTGACTATTTGGATTTTGTCAATAACATTCACTCTTTGCATATACTTGCGCTACTGCCTTTCTGTTGTTTTTTGCTAACAACCTCCAGGTACTAGCTGGAGATCTCCTGCTATCACAACTGATCTCCAGCCATAGAGATCAGTTCACCTGGAGAAAATGGCCGCTTTGGCCATTGACCTCTATGGCGTTGAAGTCCCTCCCCTCCCTAAACCCTCCCCTCCTCAGGCTCCACCCCAAAAGCCTCCCACAGGTGGTGAAAAGAGACCTGGCAACCCTAAACCCAACACTAACCACAGCCGATGAATCTTTCTGTTCCATATTTTCTGGATCATATTCCTAGCGCTGTCATTGGGACATCTGGAAACAATTAGAATGTCCCTGCAATTGTTTTAATGGCAACGAGAAAAAGGAGTCTCTCTACTGCCCCCCCTTTAAAAAAAAAGTCACAAATGAGGCACAAAAATTCAATCATTTCCATTTGTAAGAGATGCCTGCCTGCGAAGCCAGGGATGCGTCGCAGATTTATTTCCCTGCAGTCAAACTCAGCTCTTAAGAGCAGACAATGTCATTCCTTTACCCCTATCTATGCCTTCCAGTCTGGAAGTCCTTTTTTTTGGGTGGCAGGAATACAAAACTGGAGGATTTCAGAAGGCACAGAAAAAGCCATGTTTGTATTGTTGTTGGAAGAAGGGGAATTTATCTTCCGGCTCCTAAGGGGCGACACGACCATTTTAGTGACATAGCTATTTTTCCCCCCTATCGGTGGCCTATCTGGTTATTAAAAGAGGAAACTGAGCATAAAAGAATTGGCTAGCCAGGGTCCCTCCCATTCCAAAATGAGCAGCAGCTACAGTATAACGTCATGGGAAAACATGCATTTTTCTTGGGGGAACTGGCAAAAAGGAAAGGGGAATGGGGAAGAAGAAGAAGAAGAAGAAGAAGAAGAAGAAGAAGAAGAAGAAGAAGAAGAAGAAGAAGAAGAAGAAGAATTGGTTTTTATATGCCGACTTTTTCTACCACTTAAGGGAGACTCAATCACCTTCCCTTCCCCTCCCCACAACAGTCACCCTGTGAGGTAGGTGAGGCTGAGAGAATGTGACTTGCCCAAGGTCATCCAGCTGGCTTCATGTGGAGGAGTGGGGAAACAAATCCAGTTCACCAGATTAGCCTCCGCTGCTCATGTGGAGGAGTGGGGAATCGAACCCGGTTCTCCAGATCAGAGTCCACTTCTCCAAAAGAGAGAGAGAGAGGACCTCCAATGCATCAGTGAACAGACCAGGTATTAATAGAGTTCAACAACTGTTCATTTTTTATTGATCAGTGAAGCAAAACCAGAAAAAAAACCCCAAATAAACGGAGCATCGCCCCTACAGAACGGATGCCTTCTTTGTGTATCTGAATATTCTGTTCTCCTATTGTAATCTCAGGCAGCGAAGCTAAATGGGGAGGGGGGAAGAATCATTTTATTGGAAACTCATGTGATTGACTTCCCTCCGAGGTCGCAGCTAGGGAGGACACAGAACGGGGACCGATGCATATTGAAGCCATCCATTCTCGTCTCGTACCCGGGCTGTCTGGGTGCGCTGCTGTCCAGCGGCCCTCGCTCCGCGATGCATTTGCCGCATCTTGCACCAGGGAAAACGACAGACGGCGGGAGCCGTAGAGACCGCGTCTGTGGTTTCTGCAGTTCTATTCTAGGCCAGACCTGTTAGCGTGACAAACGGGTGATACGTGCGGGGATCACACGCTGGAGAATTCCCCCCCCCCCGGCTGTATTCTGTTTGGGGCAAAAATTCTGAGCGATTAACGATGACTTTAGTACAGGAGGGTAGGGATGCTGCAAATTTCACTGGAGAATATGCTCAGCTGTCAAATTTACCATGTTCAATAGTGTCAGGCAATCGCTTGGTCTGTTTGCTTCGAGCCGAGCAGCCGTGAATGAACACATGAACACATGAAGCCGCCTTCTATTGCATCAGACTTTTGGTCCATCAAAGTCAGTATTGTCTACTCAGACCTCTGCCTGAGACCCTGGAGAGCCGCTGCCAGTCTGAGTAGACAATACTGACTTTGATGGACCAAAAGTCTGTAGAAGTACATTGCTTTTATTCCAAAGCAGCATTTCCTTCGGGTGAACTGGTCTCGGTCACCAGGAGGTCAGTTATAACCCCAGAAGATCTCCAGCCACCACCTGGAGGCTGGCAACCCTACCCCTCATCCACGTGCCCAGTCTTAGATTTCCCTCAGTGCATACTTAAAAATCAGCAATGTAGTTCTAGAAGGAAGAAAAATGGCAAAGACCCACACTTCTGAATCTACTAAGGTGAAAGAACATAGAACATAGCTATTGGGCAGGGAACTCAGTTAATAAAACTAGTATGCTAAATAAATGATAATGAACTGAATTTCCTATCGACATTAATTAGTATTAATGTCTTGATTAACTACTCACTTAAATACAAATTGTTAGTCCTATTAATCAATCTGGATACTAATTTAATTATTTAGCATTAATAACATGGGGAGTTGCACTTTGATAATTTATGGTATGCGTGACCCAGCTGAGTTACTCATATGCCCAATCTGACCAGCATGATGTGAGAGTCAGCGTGGTGTAGTGGTTTGGAGCGGTGGTTTGGAGTGATGGACTCTGATCTGGAGAACCGGGTGTGATTTCTCACTCCTCCACTGGAGCGGCGGAGGCTAACCTGGTGAACTGGATTTGTTTCCCTACTCCTCCACATGGAGCCTGCTGGGTGACCTTGGGCTAGTCACAGCTCTCTCAGCCCCACCTACCTCACAGGGTGTCTGTTGTGGGGAGGGGAAGGGAAGGTGATTGTAAGCCGGTTTGATTCTTCCTGCAGTGGTAGAGAAAGTCGGCATATAAATACCAACTCTTCTTCTTCTTGTGCCACAAGAAATATGTTCTGCACCCTGAATATGACTTCCTTGGGTTTTCCACTGTTCAGGAAAGGGGTGGAGAAATACACACTAATGCACACAGCCTTGACTCAGGTGTATCCTCAGAATGGCCCCCCAAAATAAAAATACAAAGGAATGCACCTGCAGGACAAGAGGAGAGTGAATGTTGCTAATTAATTTTCATTTCTCCCCACGCTGTTTGAAGGAAGACCAAAAGTGATATGAAAGCCAAGCGAGCCAAGGGTTCCTTGAGGAGATAAATTAACCAACCTTATGATAAACCACAGTGGCTAAGAGTTTTTTTGGGTTTTTTTAGTTTTTTTTTTTTTAAGAGACTGTGTGTAATGGAAATAACAGTGCGATTGAAGTTCATGCCTCTTGCTGTAGTGTAGCACATTATTACAAATGTCAGAGGACAAACTCCCTTTTTATTTCAAGGGCATCAAACATACACTGAGATGCCGACTGGAATCATTTGCTTCCCTCTCTCCAGCGTGGTGAAGTGGTTCAGAGCGGTGGACTCTAATCTGGAGGACCGGGTTTGATTCCCCACTCCTCCGCATGACTCCTGCCGGATGATCTTGGGCTAGTCACAGTTCTCTCAGAACTCTCTCAGCCTCACCAACTGCTCAAGGTGTCTGTTGTGGGGAGAGCAAGGGAAGATGATTGTAAGCCGGTTTGAGAGTCCTTCAAGGTAGAGAAAATCGGGGTATAAAAACCAACCTTTGTCTCCTTTCCCATAGCATTATTTCTTGCACGGTCGATGCAGATAGTAGCTTTTCTGGGCTTTCAGAATTGAATCGGAAGGTTAGAAATTGGCAAAGTGGGCATTTATGATCCTTGGCTCGGAGAGAAAATGAACATCGAAGGCAGGCTAAGCTTGATTTTCGAACACGCTGTCTGCGAGAGCTTCGGCTTCTCTGTTTTTGTGACATTTCCAATGAACGCCACAGTGCATTCCAAATATAGGCGGAGAGGAAAGACACAGCTAGGCCCGCAGATCCTGATGTCTTAAACTGTGGAACCTCCTGCCCCAGGATGTGGTGATGGCTTAAGGTTGCCAGATCCCTCTTCACCGCTGGCGGGAGGTTTTTGGGGCGGAGCCTGAGGAGGACAGGGACTTCAATGCCATAGAGTCCAATTGCCAAAGGCAGCCATTTTCTCCAGGTGAACTGATCTCTATCGGCTGTAGATTAGTTGTAATAGCAGGAGATCTCCTGCTACTACCTGGAGGTTGGCAACCCTATGATGGCTACCAACTCGGAAGGCTTTAAGAGTGGACAGGTTCACGGAGGAGAGGGGTATTCATGGCTACTAGTTAAAATGGATACTAGTCATGATGCATACCTATCCTCTCTAGTATCAGAGGAGCATGCCTGTTATATTAGGTGCTGTGGAACAGAGGCAGGATAATGCTGTTGCTGCAGTTGTCTTGTTTGGGGGCTTCCTAGGGTTGCCAACTGCCAGGTACTAGCTGGAGATTGCCTGCTATTTCAACTGATCTCCAGCCAACAGAGATCAGTTCACCTGGAGAAAATGGCCGCTTTGACAATTGGACTCTATGGCATTGAAGTCCTTCCCCTCCCCAAACCCCGCCCTCCTCAGGCTCCGCCCCCAAAACCTCCTGCCGGTGGCGAAGAGGGGCTGGCAACCCTAGGGCTTCTTGGAGGCACCTGGTTGGCCACTGTGTGAACAGACTGCTGGACTTGATGGGCCTTGGTCTGATCCAGCAGGGCTTTTCTTATGTTCTTATATCTTTCAGCCTGTTGGGAAAATAGCAGCGGAGGGGAATGTATTTGAATTGGGAAAATGGCATTGGGAGGGTTAATCCCTCCCACTGGTGCGGTGACATTGATCTAATGTGCCCGCTGTCATGGCTACTCTTAGCATTTTTAAAAAACCGTGGGCTATGTGACCGAGCAGGGCAGCCAGTTGTGGGTTTTAGGGGCAGCCGGGGGGATGATTC
Source organism: Euleptes europaea (assembly GCF_029931775.1). NCBI lineage: Eukaryota > Metazoa > Chordata > Lepidosauria > Squamata > Sphaerodactylidae > Euleptes > Euleptes europaea. The sequence continues at coordinate 58,502,574 of NC_079324.1, read as the reverse complement.
TTCCGCAGCCGTGATTCGAGAAATCGCGCTGTGTTTTTCCTCTTCCTGGCGCACGGGAACAGACTTATCACCATCCAAGACCGCAATCTGCTGAGATAGCTCTCTTCAGTGCCAGGCAGTCCATAAAGGAAAGTGAGATTTCTGACCCTAGAAGGCAAGGTTAAATGCAGTTGGCAAGCCAAACAGAAGACGCCGACGTCCTATCTATTCTTATAGCTAGCAAGACATGTTATTGTCAATTCTTTTTTTTTGAAAGGACCCTGAAGCTAACCCAAGGCAAATATGTGAAGTGCAGATTCTTTCTTAAGTCTCAAATTTTGAACGTTTGATTTATTTTCTCCCTCTTAACCGTGCTTTGGCTTCTCCCAGCCAGCTCTGAGCGCTTCACTTGTAACCATAGTATATATTTCACAACCTTCATTTATTTTATTTTTTTATTTTATTCAGTTTGTACCCTGCTCTCTTCCCGGCCGAGACCTGGATCCTTAGAGTTGCCAGGTCCCTCTTTACTACCAGCGGGAGGTTTTGGGAGGGCGGGGTTTGGGGAGGGGAGAGACTTCAATGGTTAAGAGCAGTGGACTCTAATCTGGAGAACCGGGTTTGATTCCCCACTCCTCCACATGAGCGGTGGAGGCTAATCTGGTGAACCGGGTTGGTTTCCCCACTCCTACACATCAAGCCTGCTGGTGGCCCCTGAGCTAGTCACAGTTCTCTCTGAACTCTCTCAGCCTCAGTCTGTTGTGGGGAGAGGAAGGGAAGGCGATTGTTAGCCGCTTTGAGACTCCTTAAAGGCAGAGAAATGAAGGGTATAAAAACCAACTCCTTGTTGGTTTTTATACCCTTCCTCTTCCTCCTCCTCCTCTTCCTTCTTGTTCTTCTTGGAATTCATGCAAATGCGGCCGACTATCAAAAATTAATACTGTTCAGGCTCTCCTTAAGTGTAATTTTTCTCCTTCTCCTGCTTAGTGTTGTGAATCCGGTATCATTTGTGGGTTGGAGTTCCCGACAAGCCAACATGCATTTCGAGGCGAAAATAGATGTCTCCTCCCTGCCCCCCCTCCACGCCCATTGCAATTCCCACCCCACTGCTAGCTGACCGTTGCCTCTTACGTCCAGCAAAAGGGCTTCTGTTTATGCACAAAACCAACGGTTGTGGAAAGCGTTCAAGGTCAGGGGGAAGAAAATAAGAAAAATAGCGAGCCCGAGCAAGGCTGACACTGGCTGATAAGTTGCCTTTTGCATGTGCCGAGACTCTCATCAATCATGTTTTGGGTTACGGCACAGAAGATTTGTCCCGACGACTCAAATTCATAAATTAGAACATGCAATGGGAATACAGTGAGCTGGGTCAGAGGAGAATATAGCATTCCTCCTGACCTGGATTAGAGGCGATGTATGGAGAGCAGAGCATTGCACAGTGATCGAGAATCTAATTTAGGAAGTAGCACTGAGCAATGAGCTTTGATAAATGAAAGGGTTTCCAGCGCAAAACTCAGAAAGAGGACATTAGGAGTTTGCTCACGCTTACGCGCTCTGATCGTTGGATAACCACATTCTGGAAATAAAACATCCCTGCGGTTGACTGTATCATCCTTACAACTGCTGAAAAGGATACTGGGAATTTTGGGTGCCTTTTTTAAAGGGCCAGGAAATGTAGCTCTGCTAGTCTGACAGTTCTGTAGAAGCCAGCGTGGTGTAGTGGTTAAGGGTGGTGGTTTGGAGTGGTGAATTTGGAGAACCATGTTTGATTCCCCACTCCTCCACATGAGCAGCAGACACTAATCTGGTGAATTGGGTTTTTTCCCTCTCCTACACGTGAAACCAGCTGGGTGAGCTTGGGCTAGTCACAGTTCTCTCCAAACTCTCTCAGCCCCACCTACCTCTCTAGGTGTCTGTTGTGGGGAGAGGAAGGGAAGGAGATTGTAAGCCGGTTTGATTCTCCTTAAAAGGTAGAGAAAGTCAGTGTATAAAAACCAACTCTTCTTCTCTTCAGGCCCCATGTCTAAAATCTTCAGACATTTCCTAACCTGGAGTGGGCAAGGCAACCATATCAAGTGGAGACCTGTGAAAATCCACACATGGTTTTTTTAAAAAAATTCATAATACTTTCTCCATGGTGTTTCTACAGTCGTTATCTTGTGTACACACCTGGAAAATTCTGTTACCTCTCGCGTGGATGTATCATACAGAATTTACACCGTGCTGATTCTGGAGTACAAGAAGAAGAAGAGTTGGTTTTTATATGCCGACTTTCTCTACCACTGTGAACAGCAAAACCTACCCCCAGGAATTGTTATCTAGAAGAATTCAAGATGCTCTCACAGAAATGAAGAAAGGTTGAAGGAGCTGGGCAGGTTTAGTCTGAGGAGGAGACGACTGAGAAGGGGATATGACCACCATCTTCAAGTACTTGAAGGGCTGTCATATAGAGGAGGGTGCCGAATTGTTTTCTGTTGCTTCAGAAGGTCGGACCAGAACCAACGGGTTGAAATTAAATCAAAAGAGTTTCCATCTAGACATTAGGAAGAACTTTCTAACAGTTAGAGCGGTTCCTCAGTGGAACAGGCTTCCTCGGGAGGTGGTGAGCTCTCCTTCCCTAGAGGTTTTTAAGAAGAGGCTAGATGGCCATCTGTCAGCAATGCTGATTCTGTGACCTTAGGCAGATCATGAGAGGGAGGGCACCTTGGCCATATTCTGGGCATAGAGTAGGGGTCACTGGGGGTGTGGAGGGGGAGGTAGTTGTGAATTTCCTGCATTGTGCAGGGGGTGGACTAGATGACTCTGGTGTTCCCTTCCAACTCTATGATTCTATGAAATATCCTAAATAAATAACTGGTGTTCCAAGCGATTGTTTGCATCCAAGAAAGAATTCTATGAAACAATCTTCTCCATAGTAGAGAATGGAGGGAGAGGGAGATCGCCTTTCGAGACTTTTCTCGGGAAAACAGAAAGCCCCTGGGGATGATGCAACCACAGCCCAGATGCCAATAGACAAAGCAGCATGCGGGGAAGACAAACAAAAGGGACTTCAGAGGGCTAATGAGACGGAAAGGCTCCGAGGCAGAGAATACAATCCAGACGACACAGAAGACCTTTAAGCAGCAGGGCTCTGAAGCGATTCGATGCGAGGCCTTCGCAGAGATCGACCTTCTAGTTGGGCTCCTCTCCTCCTCATTTGTCATCAGTAAGCTGAATGTCCCTCCTTGGCCTCTGTCGAGCTTCTCGGCAAAAAGGGATTTATTAATGCTTATTAATAGCCACCGGCAAGTCTCCTGACACCAAGTATGCCTCTTCTCGTTGAGCTGTTTTTCAAAAGGGATGAACGGTGTCTACACATGAACACATGAAGCTGCCTTATACTGAATCAGACCCTTGGTCCATCCAAGTCAGTATTGTCTACTCAGACTGGCAGTGGCTCTCCAGGGTCTCAAACTGAGATCTTTCACATCACCTACTTGCCTAGTCCCTTTAACTGGAGTGTCCGGGGGTTGAACCTGGGACCATCTGCATGCCAAGCAGATGCTCTACCACTGAGCCACAGCCCGAAGTTGGCTGGGCAGGGTCCTCTAGTTGGGCTCCAGGAAGCTGGGATGGTGACTCACTTCAGTGACCAAACAGGCCCTGAGGACATCTTGAAGAGTTGCTGAATGCTTTTGTCTCCATTGGGAAGAAGGGGCCAAATGTAGCTTTCTCTCCAAAGTGCTTATAGTCTATGGTGGTGGGCATTTTGATAAGGGAAGTATTTGAACATGCAGTACTCTTTACCTGTGTGTGGACATGGTACAGACTTGAGAGATGTATACCGCAGTCCACCAGTATGTTAAGTGTGCGTGCCTTTTGATTCCATTGGACACCTACCTAATTTTGGATTGGAATGTGGCTCTAAAATGTGAATGTTGTGTGAATTTCTACATAAATGTGTTCATCGTACAGGTAACCAAGACTGAAGGAGAAGAACACAGGAACATAAGAACACAAGAGAGGCCATGCTGGATCAGACCCAGGTCTATCAAGTCCAACTGTCTGTTCACACAGTAGCTAACCAGGTGCCTCTAGGAAGCTCATAAACAACAAGAAGAGTTGGTTTTATATGCTGACTTTCTCTACTTTTTAAGGAGAATCAAACCAGCTTACCATCTCCTTTCCTTCCTCTCCTCACAATAACCTTGTGATGTAGGTGGGGCTGAGAGAGTTCAGAGAGAACTGTGACTAGCCCAAGGTCACCCAGAAGGCTTCATTTGGAGGAGTGGGGAAACAAACCCGGTTCTCCAGATTCGAGTCCACCACTCTTAACCACTGCACTACACTGGCTACAGCTCCCTACTGGGTTTACATTTGATGGCCAATCCAGACTTAATTTAGTGTTGGTGTGAAAGGGCCCTCTGCCCCTTAAAAATATCCCTGTGACATCAGTGGGAGGTGGTTTATATCCCAGATTTCCAAACGTGGCCTCCTTTCTTTACCTTCTTCAGCACTATTTCATCTCTCCAAACCTTCCAGACTCTTTCATCACTATTAACCTTTCGAAGCACAGGCCTCATTGATCTTCATTTCGTAAGCTGTGAGTGACTTCAGATAATTTTCCAAACATCTCTTATCTTCATTAGGGAACTCTGTTTGGTCTCCACCAGCTGTTTAGAGTTTCCCAATAGGCTCAAGGAAGCCATTGTGAATGCGTGACAGCAAACCTCTCCGTTTTCTCCCTTAGTGATGCCGCTTATATGTACTATACCCCCCCCAAAAAATACAACACTAGTCTATTGTAATATTATATACTATGTTCACTATAGGGCTGTGCATTCAGTAAAACCCGAACCTAAAAAATACTGAAAAAAGCCATTTATGTAAATTTTGGGTTCGGGTCTACCAAGTCCCTAAAGTCCCATAGGCTTTATTGGATTTTTCGGTATGGGAATTCGGCTTATTTCAGGTTTACCGGAAAAAATCGGGTCCAATAAACCCGAACCCAAAATTTACCGATTTTTTTTTTGCACAGCCCTAGTTCACTACGAATTTTTATCAAACATGACAGTAAGGTATAGAAACTAAAGTATCCATACAATATTTTATAAGCAATTTCACAGAACCCAACCTTCCAACAGAGGTAACTGCATGGTACAGATTTGAGACTTCAACAGGTAAGTCAACAAGGTTCAACAGGTAAATCAAAAAGTCTGTATCTTTAAAGAGCTAAGTATCTTCCTCAGGTGCCAAGTGCCAAGTGGGCCAGGTAAGTATCATAATCCAAGAATCTCTAGAGACCCACAGCTCAAAGTAGAAGCTCGGGGAGTCGCATAACTAGTTAGCATACCAGAGTCTCATTTGTTATCGGAATTAACCAGACAAATCGCTCCACCAAGAACGGCCATGCACACACACACCCAGAATCGAGAAAGAGCTATCAATCTGTCAATCCTTTTCGTGTCCAGGCCGGGTGAGGTTTCCCAGTTTATATGTACTATGCACACTCAGAAGCTTTACTGGCCTCCTGTTGAAAGAATGACCAACTGGCCTGGCTCACGACATTCAAGGGAAAGCTTCAGCATGAAGTTTTCAAACACCCACAGTGGAGGTAAACAGCTTTCCCACTCATTCTCACCCAATTCCTCTCTTCAAAACAGCTCCTGTTTCATATAGCTTTGGATCCATGCAGATCCCATGATCTCCGGCACAACATCTTTGGATGGTCAAAGGGACCCTTCCTCCCTTTTTCGGTGGAGTAGCTGCTAGGAACCACCCCCCCCCCCCACCCAGTTGGATCACTGGCATGAAGATCAATATGGCCAGCATGGTGTAGTGGTTCAGAGTGGTGGTTTGGAGCGATGGACTCTGATCTGGAGAACCGGGTTTGATTCCCCACTCCTCCACATGAGCAGTGGAGGCTAATCTGGTGAACTGGATTTGTTTTCCGCTCCTACACATGAAGCCAGCTGGGTGACCTTGGGCTAGTCACACTCTCTCAGCCCCACCTACCTCACAGGTTGTCTGTTGTGGGGAGGGGAGGGGAAGGGAAGGTGATTGTAAGCCGGTTTGATTCTTCCTTAAGTGGTGGAGAAAGTCGACATATAAAAACCAACTCTTCTTCTTCTTCTTCTTCTTCTTCTTCTTCTTCTTCTTCTTCTTCTTCTTCTTCTTCTTCTTCTTCTTCTTCTTCTTCTTCTTCTTCTTCTTCTTCTTCTTCCCTGTCCATGATAGCAGGGGGTTGACAAGGTTGAGATTACAATTATACAAGATTATTGTAACCATGGATGCAATTGTGGAAATGAAGAATTTGAAGCACTCGGGAAATACTGCTGTGTAAATGCTAACTATTATAGTTTGAAGTCAAGTGTGGAGGCCGTGTGACTTAGCATTCCAAGTGGGGAGCGCCAGATAAAACTCTGCCGGCTGAAGTACATTCTGATACAAAGCAACTTGTAAAGAGACCATATGTCCACATCTCCCCGACTGAAGCGTGGCTTTGAAAGCTGAACTCTAAACGCTGTCAAAAGCAGGCGAGTTTATGTATAATAAATAATGCAGCGCCGTCCCAACGCATGGCTCCTGATGCCACTCTGGCAGAACATGAATTTCAAATAATAAGGCTCAAGAGATCACTGAGAAATCAATAAACTCAATCAGCTCGGATTTTGATGCTGTCTAGGACACGGGGACGTGGAAAGTGAGCAAGGCTGGAGGGTGAGAAGGTGAACGTAAAAGACAAAAGCAAAAATGAATATCTCAAGCCAGTTTTGCTCGAGCGACACAGACTCAGGGCTGATTCATGCATTCAGCAGATCGCAGTGAGGGGGATTGTATGCTTGAATATCAAGAGGGTGTAGTGATACATACAATGGACTAGGACTCAGGCCCTGACCTGGATAGCCAGCGTGGTGTAGTGGTTAAGAGCAATGGACTCTGATCTGGAGAACCGGGTTTGATTGCCCACTCCTCCATATGAGTGGAGGACTCTAATATGGACAACTGGCTTTGATTCCCGCTCCTCCACATGAGCGATGGACTCTAACCTGGTGAACCGGGTTGGTTTCCTCACTCTTCCACATGAAGCCAGCTAGATGACCTTGGGCTAGTCACAGCTCTCTCTGAACTCTCTCAGCCCCATCTACCTCACAAGCTGTCTGTTGTGGGGAGAAGAAGGGAAGGCGATTGCAAGCAGGTTTGAGTCTCCTTAAAGGTAAAGAAAATCGAGGTAAAATCCAACTCTTATTCTTCTTCCCAGGCTAGCCTGATATCGTCAAATCTCAGAAGTGAAGCAGGGTCAGCCCTGGTGAGCATTTCGATGGATGACCTCCAAGGAACATCAGAGTTGTGACATGGAGGCAGGCAATGGCAAACCACCTCTTTTGCCTTGAAAACCCTACAGAGCTGCTATAAGTCAGCTGTGACTTGACGGCACCAAAAAAACAAAAAGCGGGGCCCCTGACCTGGATAGCCAGGGTCAGCCGTGGTTAGTATTTGGATGGGAAACCCCCATGGAAGTCCAGGGACGACACAGAGAGGTAGGCAATGGCAAACCACCTCTGTTTGTCTTTTGCCTTGAAAACCCTATGGGGGGGTATGTCACCATAAGTCAGCTGCAACTTTATGGCACTTTCCACCATGACTGGGGAGGGGATGGCTGAGTGGTAGAGCATCTGCTTGGCATGCAGATGGTCGCAGGTTCAATCCCCGGCATCTCCAGTTAAAGGGACCAGGCAAGTAGGTGATGTGAATAGACCTCTGCTTGAGACCCTGGAGAGCAGCTGCTGGTCTGAGTAGACAATACTGACTTTGATGGACCAAGGCTCTGGTTCAGTATAAGGCAGCTTCATGTGTTCATGTGAAAATCTCCAGGGATTTCCCAACCCGGAGTTAGCAATCCTACTGTCAGTCTGAAGAGTAACATACCTGAAAAATATTGATTGTGTTAGGCTGGGTGGCTGTATAGATTGCCTTCTGGAATCAAAGAAAAAGTAGACCTCACCCGAGTATATGCTGGCATTGGGAAGTAAGTGTTGAATGGCTGGGGGGGGGGGAGAGTCCACCATCACATAGCGCAATGCATGATTGTTCTCCATCTACAGCCTAAGGAAGATGCGATCTGACTAGTAAATTATTCCAATGGAAACATCTGATTTCTGACAGCTTCAGAGAAACATTCCCCTCATCTTATTGCAAATCTTGAGTTCCTTTTACATCTCTCTGATGTTGTGCCGAAGTGGGAACCTCCAGTCAGTTTAAATTTCCTTAAAGCAGAAGTCAGCAACATCTTTGCTAGTGAAGCTATCGAGTTCCACAACCCCACCGTTTGGCATGTCCGTTTTCATTTCACTTCTTGCCTTGTGCAAATTCGACAGAGCCAGCATGGTGTAGTGGTTAAGAGCAGCAGATGCTAATCTGAACCGGGTGGGTTCCCCCCTCCCACACATGAAGCCAGCTGGGTGACCTTGGGCTACTCACAGCTCTCTTAGAGCTCTCTCAACCCCACCTACTTCACAGGGTGTCTGTTGTGGGGAGGGGGAGGGAAGGTGATTGAAGCCGGTTTGATTCTTCCTTAAGTGGTAGAGAAAGCCAGCATACAAAAACCAACTCTTCTTCTACTACTACTATTTCTTGCCTTGTGTAAATTTGACAGAGTAAGCATGGAATAGTGGTTAAAAGTGGCAGACTCTAATCTGGAGAACCGTGTTTGATTCCCCACTCCTCCACATGAGCGGCAGACTGATCTGGAGAACCAGGTCGGTTTCCCCGCTCTTACACATGAAGCCTGCTGGGTGACCTTGGGCTAGTCACAGTTCTCTCCGAACTTTCTCAGCCCCACCTACCTCACAAAGTGCCTGTTGCGAAGAGAGGAAGGGAAGGAAGATTGTAAGCCATTTTGATTCTCCTTAAAAGGGAGGGAAAGCCGGCATATAAAAACCAACTCTTCTTCTTCATGTTTGCATCAACTTTGCTTTCCTCACCCTGATTCTCCCCACCATTAAGTTTACCCTATTTTAATATTATTTGTGTCTCAGTTAAAAAGCCATGCTATAAAATACGGTAAAATGGCATAAAAGAAACAAACCAGTGGCCCCCACTACCAGGGGGCGGGGAGATAGATGGAAACCCGAAACAGAGCTTTTTCAGTGGTGGCACCTTGCCAAGGGAATGCTGTTCCCTTTGAGGCTCACCTGGCACCTTATACATCAGGCCAAAATGTTTCTGTTTACTGTTTCCTTTTAATTAACGCGTTGATCTTTTAATACCATTTTAATGGTCTGCTTTGAGCCCCCAAAACTGTTAAATTCATTTTAAGCTGCTCAATGCATCATGCTTTTATTCTCTCGCCGAGTTTTACACGCTGGGTTTTTGATTAACAACTTTTCGCGTTTTGTATATTTTTATTATATTTTCCTCCATAAGCTGCTTCGAGGAAGCTCCCTAGAGAGGCAGCCTATTTTTTTCTTAAATAAACCAAATGAAACAATCAGGAGAAACAGCATTAAAAGCAGGGAAAATGTTAAAAGTGTCACTGTGAAAATCTGCCACACCGGCAGGGTTGTGTCAGCCTCCAGGTACTAGCTGGAGACCTCCTGCTATTACAACTGATCTCCAGCGGACAGAGATCAGTTCACCTGGAGAAAATGGCCGATTTGCCAATTGGACTCTATGGCATTGAAACCCCTCCCCTCCCCTAACCCCGCCCTCCTCAGGCTCCACCCCAAAAAACTCCCACCAGTGGTGAAGAGGGACCTGGCAACTCTAGGGTTGAGAGGGAAAGGGATTAACAGCACCCTAGGTCTAAGATCAGTACACCTGGAGAAAATGGCTGCTTTGGAAGGTGGACTCTCTGGCATTATACCCCATTGAAGCCCCTCCCCTCCCCAAACCCTGCCCTCCTCAGGCTCCACCCCCAAAATTTCCAGGTATTTCCCAACTTGGAGCTGGCAACTCTAACATTAAGGCTCAGGGTAGGGTTGCCAACCTCCAGGTACTATCATGAAGATAACAAATAAAGAGACACTGTGCTGTACAAAGTAATTGAAATCAATTCCAGGTCATGAGCTTTCAAGAGTCAAGGCACCTTTTTTCAGATACCTGATGAGGGGAACTTTGCCTCCTGGAAGCTTATACCCTGGAGACTTTGGCCTTTAAGGTAGTTCTGGATCTTCATGGCTCGAACGATGTCTCATGCAGAAATGTCAGGAAAGTTCATCTGAAGGCAGGCGTTTCTTCCTCTTTCCATCAAGGACGCCTATGGCTCAGGGGAAGAGCAACCGCTTTGCACATAGAAGGTCCCAGGCTCAATCCTCAGCCTCTTTCGTTAAAAGGATCGGGCAGTAGGTGATGTGAAAGACCTGTGCCCGATGCTTTGAAAAGCCACCCCCAGTTAGAGTAGACAAGGCTGACCTTGATAGACCACACTTCTAACTCCGTAGCAGACAGCTTCGTGAAAAATTATTATGGATAAGGGGACAGGGGGACTCATCGGCTTTGCATGCTGAAGGCCCCGGGTTCAATCTCAGCCTCCCCAGCTAAAAGGACCAGCTCGTAGATGACATGAAAGACCTTCACCTGAGACCCTGAAGAACTGTTGCCAATCGGAGCAGACAAGACTGACTTCAACAGACCAAGGGTCTGACACAATCAGCTTCCTGTGTTCCTCTAAGTGAAAACCAGTTGAGGATTAAGAGCCTTCAATTTTAATTCAGGAAAAAAAAATGTTTTCAGCTATTGGAAACTCTGCTCAGTCCTCTCCCTCTCCTGTCCCTCCTGCGTTTATGAACGTTCCTGTCTGAATATTGCCGAGCTGTGATGAGCTGAAATTTGACAGTTCCCTGCTCCCCGATCCTATTTCGCACACAGACAAACTGGAAGGGAATCGATATACAAAGTGACAGCTCTCTTAGCCGAGCCCCTAATCCATTCATAGAGGGGGAGCAATAAAATAGCGCAACACGGTGACCTTTGTTAAGGAGATGGATAGGGAAAATATGTCGCTTTCCTTGAGGATATGAACTGAGGACAACGCTGTTTCGAAAATGATAACTATCAGGCAGACGTGACCAAGGAAGATGAAATCTGACTGATTGACTTCCTCAAGCTGGAAAAAAAATTCTATTGATTCCCTCTTTAGCATAGAGATTCCCTTGGAAGTGCTTTATGGGCAGAATGGAGCGGGTCAGAGGAGAGCAACAAGGATGATCAGGGGCCTGGAGACCAAGCCCTGGGAGGAAAGGCTCAGGGGCTTGGGAATGTTGGCTCATCTGTCTATTCTTGTCCTTCTCTGTGGTTTGAAGAATCCATTATGCAACACATGCCAATCTATGCAAAGCCATTCTTCTAAGGGGTCTGGAGACCAAGTCCTATGAGGAAAGGTTGAACGAGCTGGGTATGAGCAGCTCCACATGAGCAGCGGATGCTAATCTGGTGAACTGGGTTGGTTTCCCCACTCCCTCCACATGAAGCCAGCTGGGTGACCTTGGGCTAGTCATGGGTCTCTTAGAGCTCTCTCAGCCCCACCTACCAAACAGGATGTCTGTTGTGGGGAGGGGAAGGCAAGGCAATTGTAACCGGTTTCATTCTTCCTTAAGTGGTAGAGAAAGTCGGCATATAAAAACCAACTTTTCTACTTCAAGTACTTGAAGGGCTCTCATATAGAGGAGGGTGCCGAGTTGTTTTCTGTTGCCTCAGAAGGTCGGACCAGAACCAACGGGTTGAAATTAAATCAAAAGAGTTTCCGTCTAGACATTAGGAAGAACTTTCTAACAGTTAGAGCGGTTCCTCAGTGGAACAGGCTTCCTTGGGAGGTGGTGAGCTCTCCTTCCCTGAAGGTTTTTAAGAAGAGGCTAGATGGCCATCTGTCAGCAATGCTGATTCTATGATCTTAAGCACATGATGAGAGGGAGGGCATCTTGGCTATTTTCTGGCCATGGAATAGGGGTCACTGGGAGTGTGTGTGTGTGGGGGGAGGTAGTTTGGAATTTCCTGCATTATGCAGAGGGTTGGACTAGATGACCCTGGTGGTCCCTTCCAATTCTATGATTCTAATATATTCACATTCAGAAGTCAATGTTTCCTGATCCAAAATTAGGATTAAATTAGTGCAGACCTTTGGCACTGAATATTCACAGCCCCGAACTCCGGCTAATATTTCATTTCTGGAGGCTGACACTTTGCAAGCACCTGCCAATTTTATATCAGCAGTGTATTCTAACATTAGTTAGAATTAATCTTAAAAAAAAGAAAGAAAAAAAGTAGCCACATTGTGCCAAATTGATTCGCCCACTCAAACAGCCACTTGTTCAAGTCTGCAGGCGAACCACAAGTGTTCTTTTTAAAGCTTCAAAAATTAGGACGTCTTCTTGGGAGGGGGGGCACCGAATTTTTTTTTTTTTTTTTTAGTGTCACTACCTAATCATTGGAAATAATAGAGCAGGGCAAGGAAAGACCTTTCCGTCTGCAAGTACCTGTCTTTTGAAGGGTTGCTAATTGCATTCTTCTCAACCGGCAATTTCTACAAGCGGCTGTTAAATATTTGGAATTGATGGAAACTCAACGGCCATCTATTCAGTGACCCATTGATTGTCGCAGAACAATGTCTAGCAGATATCAGGCGCTGGGGGGAAAGGGACACGGTACAGCCGTACCTTGGCGATAAGAATGCCGGTGTTACAGAGGGATTAATAAACCTGACAGTTTTTATAACACTGTTTGCTTAGTTGGGGGATTGCTGTGGGAGACGAATGGGTGGTCAGAGAGTGTGCCAAATCCAGTGACCTAATTGGTGGTGTTACCCTGGAACCCAGTGTCCTCACACATGCACATCCTGACCTGGGTTTTTTGGGGTCGTGGGTCCTTGTATACTAGGGTTGCCAACAACCAGGTGGTGGCTGGAGACTTTGGGCTAGTCACAGCTCTCTTAGAGCTCTCTCAGCTGCACCTACCTCACAGGGTGTCTGTTGTGGGGAGGGGAAGTGAAGGTGATTGTAAGCCGTTTTGATTCTTCCTTAAGTGGTAGAGAAAGTTGGCATATAAAAACCGACTCTTTCTTCTTCTTCCAAAGCTGGGTACCATATAAAAGTTAGGGGCTGGGGTCAACTGATTACAGGGACCATGGATAATGGCTGGCAGTTGTCTTAAGTGGAAAAAAATCACTTTCTGTAGGAACCTTCCTCACGTAAACTTCTTTTATTTTCTAGGTGGAAGAGGGGAAAAAAGGAACAAAGTCTATTGAAATCTTGAATGACAGTCTTTTGCATCTTCGGTAGACATTTATGATCATAGCTGGCAACCTGATTTCATAAATACGTGCGCTTGAGTAATGACATATTTATTAAAAGAAAGCTTTTTCTTCTTCCATATTTCTCTTTCTTCCTTTGTTCCTCTTTACTTTTGACACTCCACAAACTAAATTGCAGCAGGAAAGGTGGGGGAGGGAGGAGGGAAAAACAATTTATAATAAGCAGACAATAGGCTAGAATCCTACAGAATATTCCATTGTGTGTGTTTGAAATGGTTTTTAATTCCTGGTTCCCCCTCCCCACCCCCGTTGTCTCCAATGCTATTATCCAGGGCTTGTAGGTAGAGAATTCTGTTCTGCTGCAGAAGATTTGCTAGCGAATGCAGACACATTCCAGTGAGACTTAATTAAAATATAGAAGCCTGGAATGCCCTTCAATGGCAGGCAAAGGAAGCCAGATTGGCACGAAGAGAGGTGGGAATACAAGAACAGGCAAAATATAACCATGGAAATTATGCTACAGGCAGAGAATATGAGCACACCTGGGTTCATCGCTTGATCAGAGATGCTGATGATGGATACTGAATGGGAGGGCTAGGGTTGCCTGCTTCCAGGTGGGGACTGGATTTCGCTCAGAATTACACCTGATCTTCAGACTATGGAGATCCTGTGGAGAAAATGGTGGCTGTTACACCAGTTAAAGAAAGGACCAGAAGAAGAAGAAGAGTTGGTTTTTATATGCCAACTTCCTCTACCACTTAAGGGAGACTCAAACCGGTGTACAATCACCTTCCTTTCCCCTCCTCACAACAGACACCCTGTGAAGTAGGTGGGGCTGAGAGAGCTGTGACTTGCCCAAGGTCACCCAGCTGGCTTCATGTGTAGGAGTGGGGAAACAAACCCAGTTCACCAGACTGGCCTCTGCCGCTCATGTGGAGGAGTGGGGAATCAAACTCGGTTCTTCAGATCAGAGTCTACCGCTCCAAACCACCGCTCTTAACCACTACACCACTGGTGATGGGAAAGACCTCTGCGCGAGACCCTGGAGAGCTGCTGCCAGTCCGAGTAGACAATACTGACCTTGATGGACTGATGGTCTGATTAAATATAAGCCAGCTTCATGTGCATGGGTGTTCATGCATGTGCTTTTAATTGAATTATTGTAAGATTTTTAAACTGTGTTTTAAATTGCTCAACTGTTTAATTTTTTTTTTTCCATTGTGGACCCTGATCGGGTGGAAAGGCTGCATAAAAACGGTTTAAATAAGTAAAAAGTAATAAACAAGTTTTTTTCCCCAAGACAACTAAACTCTGCTGGTCTGAACTTTGTTGCGGATTTTTGCTTCAGCTCTAACAAGCTTGCTCATGTCAGCAAGTAATGAACTCGCCAAGTGGGAAATGGATCTCCTCATCATGACAAGACAAAAATTTCTCCCCTCTCTGGGTAAATTATCCAACCTTGGCAGTATTTTAATGTTTAAATAGGCTTGCTCTTTCTTAATCCAAAATAGGCTCCTGTAAATCCATTTAGGGCCATAATGAAATGAAAATCAAGCCTGCGCAAAAAGCACATTGATTTCCCCCCCCCTCCCTTCCTGTGGCAGAAGTGAAGCATTTTTGCATTCATTTTGCTCAAGGTTGGTACTTCTGATGCCAGAACTAATTAAATTCTAATGTGTTCAGAGCGGAGAAATGACAGCAAAAGCAACTCACGCAAATAGAGGAGGAGCAACTTATTTTCATGGCAGAATCCAGAAAATTAACATAATCTTCTCCTATTTACAACGCCAGATCAGTTTATCATGGAATTCAAGGAAATGGGAGCACAATTATTTCCCCAGCCTCAAATATCTTCCCTGGGAAGGTATTGTGTGAAGCCTGTCTATTCCAGGAAACAGGGTGTATTCATTTTAAAAGAACCACAAAGTGGCTTTTCAGCAGGGAGGAAAAACCCATTGTCTAAGGAGGATCAGTTCCTTCTTCCGCTTCTTTTTACATTAATTTATAGTTTTCCCAGTGGTTTAAGTTCTCTTCTTTCTGCTGTTGTTTTTGCAGATTTGTCTGAATTGCGTATGCATGTCGTCTTTTTTGATACGCCATTGACAGAGGTAATTATAAGTAATACACATCATTTAGGCATATAGTATAATCACAGATCACCTCAAAACACACATAGGTTTTGGGAGGGAAAGAATCAGAGCAAAGGAAGAAGAATTGGTTTTATATGCCAACTTTCTCCACCACTTAAGGAAGACTCAAACCGTCTTACAATCACCTTTCCCCTCCCCACAACAGACACCCTGTAAGGTAGGTGGGGCTGAAAGAGCTCTAACAGAGCTGTGACTAGCCCAAGGTCACCCAGCTGGCTTTGTGTGTAGGAGTGGGGAAACCAACCCGGTTCACCAGATTAGCCTCCGCCGCTCATGTGGAGGAGTGGGGAATCGAACCTGGTTCTCCAGATCATAGTCCACCGCTCCAAACCACCGCTCTTAACCACTACGCCATGCTGGAACAGAAAAGGATGCAGGAAGAAAGGCTCACAGGTTTGATTCACACAAGGGAGAAGCACAAGCGAAATGGAGAACTCCCCGGTCAAATCAGCAGGGATTTTAAAAAATACAAAATGGTCCTTAAAGACCACCAGCAATGAACTCAGGAGTCTCCAGTCATCAACTTCTGACTAGCATGAGCCTGGCAGGTTGTCAGGAGGTCTCCCACCCAGGCACTGACTAGGCTGACATCTGCTTCACTTCAGGAAGGTTACTAGGGATGCAATTCAACAGGGATAAGTGCAGAGTTCTACACCTGGGTAACAGAAATTAGGGACATGCATACTGGATGGGGGGATACACTTCTGGGTATCAGTGTGTGTGAATAAGATCTTGGGGTACGGGTGGACCGTAAGTTAAATATGAGCAGCCAGTGTGATGCAGCCACCAAAAAAAGCTAATGCGATCTTTGGGTGCATCAGAAGAGGCATAACATCCAAACCACGAGATGTCATAGTTCTGCTGTTCACTGCATTGGTCAGGCCGCACCTGGAGTATTGTGGGCAGTTCCGGAGGCCTCACTTCAAAAAGGATGTGGAGAGAATGGAGCGGGTGCAGAGGAGAGTGACGAGGATGATCAGGGGCTTGGAGACCAAGCCCTACGAGGAAAGGCTGTGGGATCTGGGAATGTTCAGTCTGGAGAAGAGGAGGTCGAGGGGGGGACACGATTGCTATCTTGAAGTATTTGAAGGGCTGTCACTTAGAGGAGGGAAGGGAGCTGTGTCTGTCAGCAGCAGAGGATAGGACTAGCAATAATGGGTTTAAATTGCGGGCAGAGAGGTACCAGCTGGATATTAGGATTTTTTTTTTTTACAGTAGGAGTTGTTCGACAGTGGAATCAGCTACCTAGGAAGGTGGTGAGCTCCCCCTCACTGCCAGTCTTTAAGCAGAGGCTCGACAAACACTTGTCAGGGATGCTCTAGGCTGATCCTGCATTAAGCAGGGGGTTGGACTAGATGGTTTGTATGGCCCCTTCCAACACTATGATTCCATGATTTTATGAAAATCCATCCATCTCTCTCTCTTTCTCAAGTTCATTTCCTGGTGCAGTTAACACCTGAATAGCCACAGCAGCCTTCTGCTGAGTCAGCAGGCCGGTGGAAATATTTGTAGAGACAGGTACAGATGGCCTGCCACCTGCCTTGGCACACTAACACTAGCCATCTTTCACCTTGACCCTGCCAAGCCAAGGAAGGAAGGATCTTGCAAATCTAGCGAAGGCCAAGCAAGGAAAAGCAACTTCCACTGGGAAACTATTTTGCACATCCTTCCATTTCTTGTCTCATTTGCGCAAGTGTTGGCAGTGACTGCTGGCTCAGCATGCCAATCACAATTTCTCTGCAGGTGACCTAGCAACCAAGATGGAACCTGTCATGCTAAGTTGAGCACCATGTATCAGATTCTGGCATGCGTTGCAATTTAGTGGATACATAAGAAGGTGTTTATTTACTGAAGCAGAGGGGTGTTTGGTCAACTAGATATGCTACCGCTTTTGCACCAAGAAAGGTTATGGGCACAGGAAATTCTAGAAGAGTATATCCTACTCCAGCTGGCAGGCTTCAGACACAAGTCTCTCTCAGCCCTGCTACTGTGGATCCTTCCTGGCAATTGAATCTGGGACGTTCTGCATGCAAAAACATGAATGCTGCTGCTAGACTATGGCCCCTTCCTCGACTCAGACTCATCACATGACACAGTGTAGTAAATCCAACCACCCTCCAAGTAGCATTCCTCTAGCCTAAGAAGAAGAGTTGGTTTTTATACCTCGTTTTTCTCTACCATTAAGGAGTCTCAAAGCGGCTTCCCTTCCCTTCCCCTCCCCACAACAGGCACCTTTGTAAGGTAGGTGGGGCTGAGAGTTCAGAGAGAACTGTGACTGGCCCAAGGTCACCCAGGAGGCTTCATGTTGAGGAGTGGGGGAACCAACCTGATTCTCCAGGTTAGAGTCTTCTCCTCATGTGGAGAAGTGGGGAGTCGAACCTGGTTCTCTTAACTGCTCTTAACCACTACACCATGCTGGCTCTCAGTGTAATCACAGTGTAAACATCCTTTGAGGATGCTCAAGGGAGATGACTATTTGGCAATGAGGCTGATTTTTGAAAGATATCCTTGACATGTTTGAGCTGAGTGATACTGACATGGTTGTCTCTTGCTCCAGGATCTGGACCAAAAGAATCTCTCAAACTTGCACCTTATTTTCCTTTGTCATAAGAACATAAGGAAAACCATGCTGGGTGAGACCAAAGCCCATCAAGTCCAGTAGTCTGTTCACATAGTGGCCAGCCAGGTGCCTCTAGGAAAACCACAAGCAAGACAACTGCAGCAGCATTGTCCTGCCTGTATTCCACAGCACCTAGTAGATTAGGCCTGCTCCTCTGATCCTGCAGAGAATAGGTATGCATCATAACTAGCATCCATTTTGACTAGTAGCCATGGACAGCCCTCTCCTCCATGAACATGTCCGCTGCTCTCTTAAAACCTTCCAAGTTGGCAGCCATCAGTTCCACAATTTTAATTTTAATTTTTTCCCTGCCCACTGGTGTGGCCTCATTTTCTCCTGAACTTTGGTTTTAAGC
Source organism: Euleptes europaea (assembly GCF_029931775.1). NCBI lineage: Eukaryota > Metazoa > Chordata > Lepidosauria > Squamata > Sphaerodactylidae > Euleptes > Euleptes europaea. Next base: position 58,484,245 of record NC_079324.1, on the reverse strand, counting down.
AAATAAAAATGACCAGTTGGTTGACCAGTAGGTTTGCCAACCTCCAGGTACTAGCTGGAGATCTCCCGCTATTACAACTGATCTCCAGCCGATAGAGATCGCTTCACCTGGAGAAAATGGCTGCTTTGGTAATTGGACCCTATGGCATTGAAGTCCCTCCCTTCCCCAAATCTTGCCCTCCTCAGGCTCTGCCCCAAAAACCTCCTGCCAGTGGTGAAGAGAGACCTGACAACCCAATTGACCAGTGACTTCGCTGTTTGAAATGAGCTACCTTCAAAGTAACAATTGAAACAAAACAAAAAATTAGTCAGCAAAGCCCTAGGGGTAAATAAATATGGAATTTCCACTGGTATCTATATGTGGGATTTCATTTGACAGCTTGGTTGCAGTTTTCTAAGGATACTGCCAGGAACCACATTGAATTGCAATACGTCCATAATTAAAACCCTGAAGTTGACTGATGGCTACTAGGAAAAGCTATCGGAAAACCGGATGCTTGCTGTCAGCCACAATGACTCGATCCAACTTTTTACTTCTCCAGAAAAGCTCATTTGCTCTCATTCACCTCCATGCCACAGCTTTGACCAGCTAATGAGTTCCTTCACAGAGAATTGGGACAAGCAACAGATCTTTAACAGCTACACCCAGGCTAGGTCCCTGCATTTTTGTATGTTTGCGTCGAGTCAATAACTAGACATTCTGCTTTGAAGTTTAGGCTGGGGAGAAATCCCTGAAGAGATTGATTCCATTTCCATTCGTTATGGAGAGCAAAACACTGGAAGATGATCCGGAGATAGACAAATTTGGTATTCGCTCCATCGGCCCTGCTGAAAGATTAGGGCTTGTGGAGGGACTTTATTTGACTACCGATCAGGACAGAGCTTTAAATAAGGGCACAGAAAGTGAAAAGGAAAAGGAGGAGGAGGAGGAGGAGGAGGAGGAGGAGGAGGAGAAGAAGAAGAAGAAGAAGAAGAAGAAGAAGAAGAAGAAGAAGAAGAAGAAGAAGAAGAAGAAGAAGAAGAAGAAGAAGAAGAAGGAGAAGGAGGAGTTGGTTTTGATATGCCTATTTTCTCTATCACTTAAGGGAGAATCAAACTGGCTTACAATCACCTTCCCTCTCCCTCCCCACAACAGACACCCAGTGAGGTAGGTGGGGCTGAGAGAGCTCTAAGAGAGCTGAAACTAGCCCAAGATGACCCAGCTGGCTTCATGTGGAGGAGTGGGGGATCAAACCTGGTTCTCTGAGTCCACTGCTCCTAACCACTAAACCACACTGGCTCTCAGTGTAATCACAGTGTAAACATCAGAAATCTTCCTTGTGGATCCATCCCAGATGCTTTCTAATCTCTTCTTTTGAAGTGAGGATGTAATGAGGGCAGTTGGGGGTGCACCTCAATTATCACTTGCCCTATAGAATTAGCAACCTAACACATGCAATATGAGGGAGTAGATTCTGAATATGTAGGGTTGCCAGGTCCCCTCTTTGCCACAAGCAGGAGGTTTTTTGGGCGGAGCCTGAGGAGGACAGGGTTTGGGGAGGGGAGGGACTTCAATGCCATAGAGTCCAATGGCCAAAGCGGCCATTTTCTCCAGGAGAACAGACCTCTATTGCCTGGAGATCAGTTGTAATAGCAGGAGATTTCCAGCTAGTACCTGGAGGTTGGCAACCCTATAAATATGTTATGGGACAGTCAGTTATAGGGATACACTGAATGCCTCCTCCTGGGCTTTTCAGAATAGCTGGCATTGAGGAGAACATGCCGGGCAGAATGGCATGTGGAGAAAGGCTTGGCTATTTAGTAGGGAGAGATGATGCCTCCAAAGCCAGCCGAGCCAGCAATGCAGAATTTTTACAGAACGATGGCGCCAGACAATAGGAGCTCCGTTCTTGGACAGATTCAAGGCCAGACGTTTAAACAATCCACATGGTTTTCATCAGAAGCACTTGAGTATCAACCACTTTAGACCAGGCAAAAGACGTCTGTTTATTAAGCTGGTCTAAGTGTAAAGGTAAGCTGCAGTACTGCAGTCCAAGCTCTGCTCACGACCTGAGTTCGATCCCAACGGAAGTCGGTTTTAGGTAGCCTGCTCAAGGTTGACTCAGCCTTCCATCCTTCCGAGGTCAGTGAAATGAGTACCCAGCTTGCTGGGGGTAAAGTGTAGATGACTGGGGAAGGCACTGGCAAACCACCCCGTAAACATAGTCTGGCTACTAAACGTCGGGGTGGGACATCACCCCATGGGTCAGGAATGACCCGGTGCTTTCACAGGGGACCTTTACCTTTTATTTAAGTGTAAAAGCCCGGGTTTTCCCCCATTCCATTCATTTTTCTGTTCCATTTTATAAACAAAACCTTATAAACAACCACATCTCCCTAATCCAGTTCCCCCAGTGCTACTGCACCATTAGGGTTGCCAGGTCCCTCTTCGCAACCAATGGGAGGTTTTGGGGGCAGAGCCTGAGGAGGGCAGGTTTGGGGAGGGGGGACTTCAATGCCATAAGTAGCCGAAGCGGCCATTTTCTCCAAGGGAACTGATCTCTATCTGCTGGAGATCAGTTGTAATAGCAGGAGATCTCCAGCTAGCACCTGGAGGCTGGCAACCCTCACTGGGAACCCTTCCCCAAAAGGAGATGTAACAGATGATAATCCACAGAGCAGGCTGGAAAGGTAGCCATAAGCGGGGCTAACATATTGGCTTTGCTCAGCATACATCTTACAGGAAAACAGAAAATGTGTAATAAGATTCAACAACGTTGAGTTCCACGGGGACATGGCCTCTCCTCGTGCGAGATTCCCCTAAATCTACCAGTTAGCTCTGCAGAAGGGAGTGTGTTAAAATGGGCTCAGGAGACCAACCTACGATAAGCAGGAACCACGAGATAGGATAAATATTTATTGTGGGAAAGAGAAATGAAGGCATAAAACCCGGATAAATAGATGAGAGGACATGCTTAGCATCGGCTATGAGCATTTGCCAATTCATCTCTTCAAGCTTTTCTGTTTGTGCTGCACAGGCCTTGTTTAATGGTTTCCATGTTATCTAATCTCCTGAGTAGGGTTGCCAACCTCCAGGTACTACCCAAAAAGCAGTATAAGAAAAGGTATAACGCTCACAAAAATTCTTCAAAATATTGCTAAATATATTAAGTTCAAATTTTAAAGGTAAAGGTCCTCTGTGCAAGCACCGGGTCATTCCTGACTCATGGCGGTTGAGGGGAGACATGATAGAGGTCTATAAAATTATGCATGGTTTGGATAGAGTGGACAGGGAGAAGTTTTTCTCCCTCTCCCATAATACTAGAACGGAGGGTCATCTGCTGAAGCTGGAGGGTGAGAGATTCAAAACAGATAAAAGGAAGTATTTCTTCACACAATGCATAGTTCAATTGTGGAACTCCCTGCCCCAAAATGTGGTGATGGCTGCCAGCTTGGAGGGCTTTAAGAGGGGAGTGGACATGTTCATGGAGGAAAGGGGTATCCATGGCTACTTGTAAAATGGATACTAGTCATGATGCATACCTGTTCTCTCCAGGATCAGAGGAGCAGGCCTATTGTATTAGGTGCTGCTGCAGTCGTCTTGTTTGTGGGCTTTCTGGAGGCACCTGGTTGGCCACTGTGTGAACAGACTGCAGGACTTGATGGGCCTTGGTCTGATCCAGCAGGGCTTTTCTTATGTTCTTATGTCACATACCAACGTTTACTAGGCAGACTTTTGTTTATGGGGTGGTTTGCCAGTTAGGGCTGTCAATTCGGTTCGGCCCGAACTGAAAATCAGCCGAATTTCCCTTGATTTAGCGGTTTTTAGTTCGGGAGGAACCGAACTCAAAACTGTCGGACAACCGGGGGGGGGGCGAATTCAGCGAGTTCGGGAGTTCGCGAATAAATTCGGCCAATTCGGGGCCGTCAGTAAGCAGCATAACCTTCAGTAAGCAGCATTCTCCTCCCCCGGCCAATCGGTGGCCAAGCTGGGTCTTCTTCTGGCCAATCAGTCAGGATTGAATACTGGAGGAATCAGCTGATGTGCGGCCGGCCGGGGAAAGAGATAGAGAGAGGGAAATCCTCATGTGTGTGTGAGGGGGTGCTTGTGCACATTCGCTCCTTTCCGTGGCTGCAGGGGGCGCATTTTTTGGGGTACAGACCCCAAACTTTCAGGGGATATTCAGACAAGTTTTCTTAACAGACCACCCAAGTTTTGTAAACATTGGGTCAGGGGGTCCCGAGATATGGGCTCCCCCCTTTTTCTTTCCATGGCTGCAGAGGGCGCATTTTTGGGTGTGCCGACCCCAAACTTTCAGCGGAGCATCAGACAAGGCTTCTTAAGAGACCCCCCAAGTTTTGTAAACATTGGGTCAGGGGGTCCCGAGATATGGGCTCCACCCCTTTTTCCTCTCCCCCTTTTCCATTTTCGTGGCTGCAGGGGGCGCTTTTTTGGGGGTGAAGCCCCCAAACTTTTATCATAGCTTCAGACAATCCCTCTTAAGAGACCACCCAAGTTTTGTAAAGATGGGTTCAGTGGGGGCTGAAATATCGGCTCCCCCCCTTTTCTCTTTCCGTGGCTGCAGGGGGCGCATTTTTGGGTGTGCCGATCCCAAACTTTCAGCGGAGCTTCAGACAAGGCTTTTTAAGAGACCACCCAAGTTTTGTAAACATTGGCTCAGGGCCCCCCGAGATATGGGCTTTCCCCTTTTCCCTATTGGGATGAATGGATCACCCTCGAGAGATGCATACATATGGATCTTATATTGGATACAAATGGAATCATATTGGATTACCCAGCCTCCCAGCCCCTCCTGCTGGAACAGAAGACAGCCACAGTAAGACCCCTTTGGGGGCTTTAATCTATAATTTTTCTTTTCTGTGTGTGTGTGGGGGGGAAAGCAGAGTCTGTGTGTGTGTGTGGGGAGGGAGCAGTTTCTGTGGGTGGGTGGGGGGGGAAGCCAAAGGGGGCTTTTGCCAGTTCTGCCTGGGGTGTGTGTTCCCCCTCCAGTCTCTCTCTCCCTGGTTTGAGGGGGGGCTTCATTTTTATTCTTCAGGTTTTTCCTCATTCATAAGATCAGTTAGGTTATTTTGATGCTTGCTCAAAACTGGTTTTCAAATGGTGACTTAAAGAATGCATCTGCCTGGTCCCAAGTCCAATGCAAAAGGAGAAATTCCACCCCCTCCTGCTCATTATGCATAGCTAGCTGCCTCTGTCCCTTTCCATGGTATGCAAACTCCCAGGTGTCAGGTGTTGCTTTGCACTGTTGCAAAGGTGTTGCATTGCGTGCTTGTGTTGCTTTGCAGTTGTATAGTTTTGCAAAATTCTTCACACCTGCCCCGCCCTTTGCATGTTTGCAAAGGTGTTGCTTTTCAGTTGTGTTGCTTTGCAAAGTTCTTAGCACCTGCCCCGCCCTTGCTCTCATCAGCTGTTTGTCGGGGCTGGGAGCTTTGTGCCTGGGCGGCAAGCTCTGCTGAGAGATGCACATTAAGGGTGGGGGGGACCCCTTTCAGTGCCCATATCTCAGCCCCCCCTGACCCAATCTTTACAAAACTTGGGGAGTCTTTCAATATATGTCCTTTGAAGCTCTGCTGAAAGTTTGGGACCTCTAAGCCCAAAAATGCCCCCCCAGAGCCGTGGAAAGGCGCGATTGTGTTTTTAATGGCTTTATTCGGCCGAATTTTTTTTCCGAACTTTGAATTCCCGCCGAATTGAACGGATCCGAAGTGGGGGAGTTCGGACTTCGGCATGTACCGAACCCACAAGGGCCAAATTCGGCCGAATCCGAACTGTACCGAATTTTTTTTTTTGACAGCCCTATTGCCAGTGCCTACCCCAGTCATCTTCCCTTTACCCCCAAGCTGGGTACTCATTTTACCGACCTCGGGAGGATGGAAGGCTGAGTCAGCCTTGAGCTGGCTACCTGAAACTCACTTCCGTCAGGATCGATCTCAGGTCATGAGCAGAGCTTGGACTGCAGTACTGCAGCTTACTGCTCTGCTCCCTGGGGCTCCTAAGTTCAAAATTACACGTGCTAAATTGCATCCTGCATCGCTGCGGCGTACCAGAAGTATCTGATAAAGTGGTATCTGCCAGATGCTTCTGGTATGCAGCAGCGATACAGGATGCAATTTAGCACGTGTCATTTTGAACTTAATATGAGCCTTTACTAAGCACACTGAGGAAAGAATTGAAACGGTTCAATATCTAGAATAACCCCTTGTGCTTGGATTTGAATTGTGCTATTCAGCTATAGAATCTGTGGAGTGAAATGGACATATACTGCATTTCCACTGAGGACGCAACAGGTCAACCAGCAAGCTACGGGTGGACATTACACCGCTCTGCTGGGAATATTTGTTTTCTGTGACTGGATTACAGTGGATTTGTAACTGTAACTCATGCAAAGTGATTGGATCCTTTTTGTTTAATTTCATTGTATGTGTCACAAATAGTATGTGGTTGCTATGCAAAAGGAGCCCAGTGGTGCAAAGTGGTAAGCTGCAGTACTGCAGTCCAAAGCTTTGCTCACGACCTGAGTTCGATCCCAACGGAAGTTGGTTTCAGGTAGCCAGGTCAAGGTTGACTCAGCCTTCCATCCTTCCGAGGTCAATCAAATGAGTACCCAGCTTGCTGGGGGTAAAGGGAAGATGACTGGGGAAGGCACTGGCAAACCACCCCGCAAACAAAGTCTGCCTTGGAAATGTCAGGATGTGACGTCACCCCATGGGTCAGGAATGACCCGGTGCTTGCACAGGGGACCTTTACCTTTACCTTTCGTTATGCAACAATCATAATCGATATATTTAGCAATATTTTGAAGAATTTTTGTGAGTGTGTTATACCTTTTCCTATACTGCTTTTTGGGTTGTATCTTCATTAATATAGAGGTTTGATTTTGAATTAACCTCCAGGTACTAGCTGGAGATCTCGCGCTATTACAACTCATCTCCAGCCGATAGAGATCAGTTCACCTGGAGAAAATGGCTTCCTTGGCAATTGGACTCTTCGGCATTGAAGTCCCTCCCCTCCCCAAACCCCGCCCTCCTCAAGCTATACCCCAAAAACCTCCCGCTGGTGGCAAAGAGGGACCTGGCAACCCTACAGCAACACCCCCCAAAGCCCAGATCCAAAACGGTAATGAGTTTTTTCTCAGCACAAACCCCTAACATGAGCTGTAGCCGGAATTTGATCATGTTCACTTCATAGAGGAAAGATCAATCGACAACCAGGACAATCTGAAACAGAACCGCCATATTCAGTAAGCGTTTACGATTTCAAAATTCAGGACAAAGCGACTGCGGGCGGCCGTCACATCCATGCCCTGCTTGTGAGCTTCACAAGAGTTTTCTGTCTGTTCCAAATGTTGGAGAGGGTCGACCTTTCGGCCTGATCGCACAAAGCTCTTCTCTCCTCCTTTCTCCGGCCTCCCCCGCAATCATGTCATTTCATCTTCATCTGTTGCAGGCAGTTCAGGCCTCCTGACTCCTTCCTCGAGCTTCTCTTTTCAGCGTGAGAAGTGGGGTGTCGGAACGAACAGGACACAAAAGAATCCCCTGCTGGCTTGGGCAGGGATGAAGACTGGCCCAGATTGACGTGTAAATCCACATTACCGGCCGGAGCAGACAATGGAGAAGAAGCCGGCTCGAGAGCCTGGCAGGAAAGAAGAACAAATGAACCTCATGGCTACCAAGTTCAGAGTTGAGATTTGGCCTTGAACTTCATGAAACCACAAGAGGATGAATAAATATCCCGTTGTGACAAAAAAGAAATGAAAAGAATGCAATGAAGAGAAGAATGGGCAACAGGCATCCTTGGTTGCCTTTTAACATTACAGTTCAGGGTCATTTTCTTGTTAACAAGGACACATAAAGCCATTCGTCTTGTCAAGGTGGAGATTCCAGAACCATAGACTGTCTACATTTCTACCCTTAAAGAGGAAGAAGAAGAGTTGGTTTTTATATGCTGACTTTCTCTACCCTTTAAGGAGTCTCAAACCAGCTTACAATCGCTTTCCCTTCCCCTCCTCCACAACAGACACCCTGTGAGGTAGGTGAGGCTGAGAGAGCTCTAAGAGCTGAGCCTTGCCCAAGGTCACCCAGCTGGCTTTGTGTGAAGGAGTGGGGAAACCAACCCGGTTCACTAGATCAGAGTCCACTGCTCCAAACCACCGCTCTTAACCACTACACCATGCTGGCTCTCTTGAATGTAGCTCCAGTTCTCCACAGTACTGTTTGCAGGGAAGAAGAAGAAGAAGAAGAAGAAGAAGAAGAAGAAGAAGAAGAAGAAGAAGAAGAAGAAGAAGAAGAAGAAGAAGAAGAAGAAGAAGAAGAGAGAAAAAAATCTGGAGAACAGGGTTTGATTCCCCACTCCTCCACATGAGTGGCGGAGGCTAATCTGGTGAACTGGATTTGTTTCTCCACTCCTACACACGAAGCCAGCTGGGTGACCTTGGGCTACTCACAGCTCTCTTAGAGCTCTCTCAGCCCCACCTACCTCACAGGGTGTCTATTGTGGGGAGGGGAAGGGAAGGTGACTGTTAGTTAGTTTTAGTCTCCCTTAAGTGGTAGGGAAAGTCGGCATATAAAAACCAACTCTTCTTCTTCTTCTTCTTCTTCTTCTTCTCTCACAAAGTTGCCAACTTCCAGGTGGGGCCTGGAATTGTCACTGATCTCCAGAGTACAAGCATCAATTCCCTCTGGAGAAAACAAGTGGTTTTTTTGGGGGGGGGTAGATTGTATGGCATCATGCCCTGTTGAGGTCCCTCCCCTCCCCAAATCCCACCTTCCCCGGTCTCCCCTCCCCAAAATCTCCAGGAATTCCCCAACGCTGAGTTGGCAGACCTAGTCTCCAGCAAGTTACAATGGACATGGTGCCCTTTCAGCCCACTTCGACTGCAGATGGTGCAGAGATGTAAGAGGGGAACCTTCCGAAAGTAACTTTTTGTATTCCACATGTAATTCACATGGCTGTCAGAATTCATTACACTTGGCATTTGCCACCAACGTAATTTACTCTGATTGCTAAAATACTCGTGTTGTCTGTTAGCTCCACTGGTAATTAATTACTTTCCTCATTATTATTGGACCGCAGAAAATTCAAACTGCGCAGCATGAGGAAAGTTAGCAGGGGTGCAGTGGCGGTTTGAAAATGAGGTTCAGAGGATTTGAGTTTCAACTTTCCACAAAGGAAACAATATACAAAGAATTCAAGGGGGGGGGAACACGCCCAATAGTTGGTACAGGTATCAAAACTGGAGAGAGGAATGCAAAGGGATTAGAACAAGCATATGTTCCCGTTTCGTTTTCCCTTTGATAGCTGTTTACATTTTGGGCAAGAGACGGCTGGGTTTTTACTGTCGGTTTAGTTCGTTGGGAGCTCTGATCTGCCAATGGGGTGTCGTGGGCTGGACCGCGAGCCAGTCCCGTGCCCGTGACTTAGCCTACCTCGCAGGGGTGTTGTGATGATAAAATGGAGGAGGAAAGAACAAGGTAAGGTGCTTTGGGTCCTCATTGGGAAGAAACATTTTTTGGGGGGAGAGGCTGTGGCTCAGTAGTAGAGCATCTGCTTGGCATGCAGAAGGTCCCAGGTTCAGTCCCCAGTAGGGCTGTTGATTCGGTTCGGCCCGAATTGAAAATCAGCCGAATTTCCCCTGATTCGGTGGTTTTTAGTTCAGGAGGAACCGAACTCAAAACTGGCGGGCAACCGGGGGGGGGCCGAATTCAGCGAGTTCGGGAGTTTGCGAATAAATTCGGCAAATTCGGGGCCATCAGTAAGCAGCATAACCGTCAGTAAGCAGCATTCTCCTCCCCCGGCCAATCGGTGGCCAAGCTGGGTCTTCTTCTGGCCAATCAGTCAGGATTGAGTACTGGAGGAATCAGCTGATGTGCGGCCCGGCCAGGGAGAGAGAGAGCAAAATCCTCGTGTGTGTGTGTGTGGGGGTGCTTGTGCACATTCGCTCCTTTCTGTGGCTGCAGGGGGCGTATTTTTGGGGGTACAAACACAAAACTTTCAGTGGAGCTTCAGATGAAGCTTCTTAAGATACCCCCCAAGTTTTGTAAACATTGGGTCAGGGGGTCTCGAGATATGGGCTCTCCCCCTTTTCCCTCCCCCCTTTTTCCATTTATGTGGCTGCAGGGGGCACTTTTTTGGGGGTATAGCCCCCAAACTTTCAGCATAGCTTCAGACAATTATTCTTAAGATACTACCCAAGTTTTGTAAAGATGGGTTCAGTGGGGGCAGAAATATCGCCTCCCCCCTTTTCTCTTTCCATGGCTGCAGGGGGCGCATTTTTGGGGGTGCCGATCCCAAACTTTGAGCGGAGTTTCAGACCAGTGTTCTTAATATACCCCCCAAGTTTTGTGAACATTGGGTCAGGGGGTCCCGAGATATGGGCTTTCCCCTTTCCCCTTTCCCCTTTTCCCTATTGGGATGAATGGATCAGCCGATCCTGTGCATCTTCTCCAGAGCAAAACGTCCCGTGCCTAATTGGAATCATCTTGGATTACAAGTCCTCCCCAGGCCCTCTTGATGGAACAGAAGACAGCCACAGTAAGACCCCTTTGGGGGCTTTAATCTATAATTTTTCTCCTGTGTGTGTGTGTGTGTGGGGGGGAAAGCAGAGTCTGTGTGTGTGTGGGGAGGGAGCAGTTTCTGTGGGTGGGGGGGAAGCCAAAGGGGGCTTTCGTCGGTTCTGCCTGAGGTGTGTGTTCCCCCTCGAGTCTCTCGCTCCCTGGTTTGAGGGGGGAGGTTTCAGTTGTGTGTTGCAAAGGTGTTGTTTTACAAGGTTGTGTTGTTTTGCAGTTGTTTTGCAGTTGCTTTCTCAGCTGTTGTCGGGGCTGGGAGCTTTGTGCGTGGGCGGCAAGCTCTGCTGAGAGATGCACATTAAGGGTGGGGGGACCCCTTTCAGGGCCCATATCTCAGCCCCCCCGACCCAATCTTTACAAAACTTGGGGTGTCTTTCAATAAACGTCCTTTGAAGCTCTGCCGAAAGTTTGGGACCTCTAACCCCAAAAATGCCCCCCCAGAGACGCAGAAAGGCGCGATTGTGTTTTTAATGGCTTTATTCGGCCGAATTTTTTTCCGAACTTTGAATTCCCGCCGAATTGAATGGATCTGAAGTGGGGGAGTTCGGACTTCGGCATATCCCAAATCTAAACGGGCTGAATTCGGCCCAATCCAAACTATACCGAATTTTTTTTAATTCAACAGCCCTAGTCCCCAGTATCTCCAGTTAAAGGGACTGGGCAAGGAGGTGATGTGAAAGACCTCTGCCTGAGACCCTGGAGAGCCATGGAGAGGGGCTGTGAATTGTGACAGGGAAAGCAACTTGTAGCAACAATTATGTTAGCATGATTGTGTCACGCCGCAGTCCTGTTTGCAAGCCATAATCCCCTTATGTAAAATGCATGCGATTAATAAAAGATGAGCATTTTTAATTCAGCTGTCTTTGCCCTTCGAAATCCTACATATTTTTTTTAAGGGCCGTCAATTGTTATTACAGCTGCATGCCTAAACCCGGCTGTCAGATCACCGCATCGATCTCCCCTTTTCCCCATATCGTTTTTAAAAGTTTGCCATCCTTTTTTGGGAGGCAAGGAGGAAGTGAGGCTGTCTCAATTAATGAAAGATGCATGGCTATTTCTCCCATTTGTTACGGCCTTCTGTTGTTTAACCTGTACCCCTTCCCCCGGATCTCTCTCGTTTGAAAACCGAGCGCTCCATCTGTAACCTCAAAAAAGAAGCAGCAGCAGAAAGAAGATGGAGAGAGCCACCTTTCTGACATCAAAGACAAAATAGCTCCTTCCCCTCTCAACTTTCAAGGGGACTGATTTGAAAACTCGCCCAGAGTCAACCAAAGGTCTCTGCCTGCTCACAGAGACTTAAGTTGCAATTTCCTGGCAGGGGAAAAAAACAAACTCCCTGGGAAACAAATAAAAGAAGAACACATGCAAGCTCCAGTCGGGCGGGGGAGTGGAGGAACTGAGGATGAAATGCGCAGGCAGAAGGATCGCAGGATGGAGATTTCGGCTGTTTATTTCCCTCCTTAAAATATGCACACCCTCGTTTTCCAGCTCATGTTCAAATTGGCTCATAGCAATGAGGGAGAGAGCCAGCGTGGGGTAGTGGTTAAGAGCGGCGGACTCTAATCTGGAGAAGTGGGTTCGGTTCCCCACTCCTCTGCCTCTGTTCTCACCCTGCTATCTCCCTCTAGTTCTTCTTCATCCGAGGAAGTGTCAACAGGGGTACATGTAGGGTTGCCAACCTCCAGGCACTAATCAAAAAATGGCTTGCAAGTGCTTAATCAGGAGTGTGGAATTCAAAATACAGCACTAAACAATTGTTTCTAAAATAAAGAAACCAAACAATAGCAACTCATGCTATTACAGATGTAGAGCAATGGAGATCCTATGTATCTGGACGGCAAAGTAGGACGTCCTACTTTTCCATCCAGATACATAGGAAAAAACAGTGCATGGAAAGATTGAAGGCTTGAAAAAGTCTACACGAAATGGAATTATACCGGATCTCCATTGCTCTACATCTTCCGTGGTTTACTGATGCACTTTATGAAATTGAAATTATTAATACGGACTGAATAAGGACTGAGCATTTTGGCTTATATTTTGCATTGTAAAGCCTTATGCTGAGAGCTGGGGTCTTACTTAGACCAATTGTGATATACATTTCTTTGCTCCAGAATTGTGGTTATTGAATGTTTCCAATATATATCTGTAATAGCATGAGTTGCTATTGTTTGGTTTCTTTATTTTAGAAACAATTGTTTTGTGCTATATTTTGAATTCCAACCTCCAGGCACTACCGGGACATCTGCTTTTACAACTAATATCCAGGCGACGGAGATCAGTTCCCCCTGGAGAAAATGGCCGCTTTGGCCATTGGACTCTATGGCATTGAAGTTCCTCCCCAAACCCCGCCCTCCTCTGGCTGCACCCCCAAAATCTCCAGGTATTTACCAGCCCGGAGCTGGCAACCCTAGGTACATGTGTCCACCTCTAAGTCAGAGAGCCAGTGTGGTGTAGTGGTTAAAGAGCAGCTCTCTTAGGGCGAAAACGCATGGTCGCTTTAGCCTCCTTTATTCCCTGTTTCAGCCAGGATTCAGCCAGGATTGAACTCATGCGTTTCGCCAAACGTGCATTCGATCCTGGCTGAATCCTGGCTGAAACAAGGAATAAAGGAGGCTAAAGCGACCATGCGTTTTCGCCCTTAGAGCTCTCTCAGCCCCACCTACCTCACAGGGTGTCTGTTGTAGGGAGGGGAAGGGAAGATGATTGTAAGCTGGTTTGATTCTCCCTTAAGTGGTAGAGAAAGTCTGCATATAAAAACCAACTCTTCTTCTTCAGTCTGGGGTACTCTTGATCAGTAGCAGAAATCTCCCTTTGGGGGCTTTCCAGGTGTAATGGAGAATATTTTGCTGCCTAGCGTAACGGCGGCCTTGCCAGCACGACAGTCTCCTCAACGCAATCAGTTTTTCTAAATCCTTCAGATAATCCCCGGTAATTGACTCACTTCCTGGACCTTAGACGTGGCAGCTTTGTTTGCCAATAGGAAACCGAGCTCGGAACATGTTTACCGCTCGTTCCCAAATCGTCAGGTTGCAAAACTGTCTTCCGTTCAACAAAGGATCATCGAGAGGGCAAGAACCAGATGTCTTTGTTCATGAAGGCAATCTTAAAGATAGTAATTTTACAGGTTTCTACCATGGTAACCATCTGACACCCAATAGTATAACTCAGCAGAGCGTTGCAAAGAAATAGGTTGTCTGCCTTTCAAAGCACTCTGTACCATGTGAACTTGCCTTATTTTGAACCAACCCCTTGGTCCCTGTAGCCCAGCATTGCCTACTTTGATTGGCAGAAGCTCTCTGAAGTTTCGTGGAGAAGATTCCCCAGCCTTGCTCCCTGAGATCCTTAAATTGTAGATGTGGAGGTGGTGGTGATTGGACGGAAGACCTTCTGCAGACAAAAGAAATGCTCTGCCACTGAGTTATGGCCCATCTCCTGGGCTTGGTGAAACAAACAGTGTTTATATTGGGATGCCGTGGCCTCAATGAACGAGACTTTGATGTGCAGGCCAAATTCCACAATGACCAATTAAACAGCATCCAGATGGCGCCCTAAGCCTGGTTCACAGAGACACATTGGGGCTGCAACCTCAAGTGGATGACCTGCAGGCATGAATGGGCCGCTGTAGATCTAAGGGCAGAGACAGAACTCTCATAGCACCTCAGCGTGCTTTTCAGTGCATTCAGTCCACATGTTCAGATGTCAGCAATCTGGGCGCAAGAATGAAGCTTCGGTGATGTGCAAACATGTGTGATCCATAGGGTTGCCCACCTTCAGGGGGTGGCTGGAGATCTCCCGCTGTTACAACTGATCTACAGGCGATAGAAATCAGTTCCCCTGGAGAAAATGGCCGCTTAGGCCATTGGACTCTATGGCATTGAAGTCCCTCCCCTCTCCAAACCCTGCCCTTCTCAGGCTCCACCCCCAAAATCATCAAGTATTTCCCAACCCGGAGCTGGCAACCAGAAGTGTAAGCTAGAAGTGATGTGATTGCGTCGGCATGGCCACACGCACACAATCCTTGCCTCAGCTCCGCCCCAAAACCGCCCGCCGGAGGAGAGGGGGGACCTGGCAACCCTACTCGTCAGCCCAGATCAAGAGGGGTGGGAGGTGGCTGCCTCGGCTGGCTTGCGGGAAGGATAAGAGCTCTCCAGGGGCTGGATCCATCCTGCGGGCCTTATTTTTGACCCCCCTGCCATATGGTGCCACTCTAAATTGGCTGCAAAAATCAAATGCGATCTTGGGCTGTATGAACAGAAGTATAGTGTCCAGATCACACAAAGTGATGGTATCAATCACTTTGCTCTGCTCTGGTTAGATCTCACCTAGAGTATTGTGTTCAGTTTTGGGCACCGCAATTAAAGAAAGATGTTGACAAGCTGGAACGTGCCCATAGGAGGGCAACAAAGATGGTGTGGGATCTGGAGACCAAGTCCTATGAGGAAAGATTGAAGGAGCTGGGGATGTATAGCCTGAAAAGGAGAAGACTGAGAGGTGATATAATAACCATCTTCAAGTACTTGAAGGGCTGTCATATTGAGGAGGGTGCAGAGTAGTTTTCTGTTGCTCCAGAAGGCGGACCAGAACCAACGGGTTGAAATTAAATCAAAAGAGTTTCCATCTAGACATTAGGAAGAATTTTCTAACAGTCAGAGCGGTTCCTCAGTGGAACAGACTTCCTCGGGAGGTGGTAAGCTCTCCTTCCTTGGAAGTTTTAAAGAAGAGGCTAGATGGCCAACTGTCAGCAATGCTGATTCTATGACCTTAGGCTGATCATGAGAGGGAGGGCACCTTGGCCATCTTCTGGGCATGAAGTAGGGGCACTGGAGGTGTAGGGGGGAGGTAGTTTGAAATTTCCAGCATTGGGCAGGGGTTTGGACTAGATGACCCTGGTGGTCCCTTCCAACTCTATGATTCTATGACTGCAACATGATGGCAAAAAAACAATAATCTTGTTCAACCAAACTTTGAGGACTAGGACAACACAGGGCAGAGTAAAATTCCGGAAGAATAAAGACATGGTACTGCAGGAAATTTTCAATTCCTAGTTTGAGTGTTTGCAGGCTGCTAGTAAAAGTTTCCCTCTCTAGAATGACATAACTCATGAAAAGGACAGGGAGAGGAGAAGCTATCCCAGCACTAATGAGTTTTGGACCAAATCAAGATTTGAAAGGTCTGTAATTGGTTCCTGACTTGCGCAAAGGGCACCTGTTGAAAACAACTTAGGCTTCATTGCTAGCTGTATTTTTAAAAAAGCAGGAAAAAATAGATCCAGCATTATTCACTTGAGTCTGGGAGGAGAAGAAGGGGGGTAAAAGATAACATGTTAAAGATAACCACTACGCCAGCGAGGCGTAGTCGTTAAGAACAGTGGTTTGGAGCGTTGGACTCTAATCTGGAGAACCGGGTTTGATTCCCCATTCCTACACATGAGCAGCGGCCGCTAATTTGGTGAACCGGGTTGGTTTCCTCACTCCTCCACATGAAGCCAGCTGGGTGACCTTGGGCTAGTCACAGCTCTCTTGGAGCTCTCTCAGCCTCACCTATAGGGTTGCTAACCTCCAGGTACTACTGGAATTCTCAAGCACTTATGGCAAAACAGACAAAAATATGCTGATAAGGCAATCGTTATATTGTGCATACAAACCGCAAAATGCAAAACAGTGATATACACAAATAATTTCAAAGAAGAAATTACAACAGCCCATGTAATTAAAGGTCCTTGCAACTTGTAAATGAGTCCTTGCAGCTGTGTAGGTGAACTCCAAGCAGCTTGTAAAGGAGTCTTTGCAGCTGTGTAGGTGAACTCCAATTGTAAAGGAGTCCTTGTAGCTGTGTAGGTGAACTCCAAAATAGGTTTCCGGTAAAAGTCCTATTTCGCATGAACGCTTTTTCATCATTGGCAGTTCACTATCACATTATCCACAGAACATATGTTCTGAAAAAATGCATTAATGCTCATGAGTATACATACAGGAATTTCAAAGCATATAACAACATAGAGATATGTTCTGTGGATAATGTGATAGTGAACTGCCAATGATGAAAAAGCGTTCATGCGAAATAGGACTTTTACCGGAAACCTATTTTGGAGTTCACCTACACAGCTGCAAGGACTCCTTTACAATTGGAGTTCACCTACACAGCTGCAAAGACTCCTTTACAAGCTGCTTGGAGTTCACCTACACAGCTGCAAGGACTCATTTACAAGTTGCAAGGACCTTTAATTACATGGGCTGTTGTAATTTCTTCTTTGAAATTATTTGTGTATATCACTGTTTTGCATTTTGCGGTTTGTATGCACAATATAACGATTGCCTTATCAGCATATTTTTGTCTGTTTTGCCATAAGTGCTTGAGAATTCCAGTAGTCACATTTGGGGCACTAGCTCTTGTTTCGGTTGCACAACCTCCAGGTACTAGCTGGAGATCTCCTGCTATTACAACTGATCTCCAGCTGATAGAGATCAGTTCACCTTGAGAAAATAGCGGCTTTGGCAATTAAACTCTATGGCACTGAAGTTCCTCCCCTCGCCAAACCCCACCCTCTCCAGGCTCTGCCCCCAAAACTTCCCCCCGATGTCAAAGAGGGACCTGGCAACCCTATCCACCTACCTCGCAGGGTAAAGTTGACAGCTCTGGGTTGGGAAATACCTGGAGATTTTTGGGGTGGATCCTGAGGAGGGAGGGGTTTGGGGAGGGGAGGGACTTCAATGCCATCAAGTCCAATTGCCCAAGCAACCATTTACTCCAGGTGAACTGATCTCAATTGGCTGAAGATCAGTTGTAATAGCAGGAGATCTCCATCTAGTACCTGGAGGTTGGCAACCCTATCACAGGGCGTCTGTTGTGGGGAGGGGAAAGGAAGGTGATTGTAAGTCGGTTTGATTCTCCCTTAAGTGGTAGAGAAAGTCGGCATAGAAAAACCAACTCTTCTTCTTCTTAAAACGGATGAAATTCAGGAACTTAACGCAGTGTTGATGGTTAGCTTTGCGTTAATGTTCTCTTCCATCAGGGAACAATCTTCCCCACGGATGAGTGGTCAAAAAGAAGAGGAACGACAGGCTAAAAGCCCTGCTTATGTAAATGACTGGCAGCCAAGATGGAGTGAAAGGCGGAGGGATCCTCCTTGAGAGGGGGAACGCTTGGCAGAGGAGGCCGTTTGCTCTCAGTCTCAAGAAAAGAAGAAGCAAGGAATTGAATGAAAACACTCCTGTTGAGGAACTGGCGGATTAGTTCAAAGTCGGTGGAATTCAGCCCTTCTACCTGGTGCTAGTTTGCTCACTCATTGTAGGGATGCCTGGTCAACGACTGGCAGAATGATCTTTCAGGCAAATGTCATAGGTGTGGCTGCCCATCAGGGCCTAAATTTGGTGACCCACTTCCTTACTTCTAGGGTTGCCGACCTCCAGGTGGTGGCTGGCGATCTCCCGCTATTTCGACTGATCTCCAGGCGACAGAGATCAGTTCCCCTGGAGAAAATGGCCGCTTTGGAAGGGGGACTCTGAGGCATTGGCAACTGGACTCTGTGGAATTGAAGTTCCTCTCCTCCCCAAACCCTGCCCTCCTTAGTCTCCGTCCTAAAAACCTCCCACAGGTGGCGAAGAGGGACCTGGCAACCCTCAGCTGGGGTTTTTGAGCCAGCAGGCTGCAGGCGTGGCAAGTCATCTCCTGTTCCTCTGTTCTGACAGGCGGTAGACACTGTGGTTTTTCCTGTGTGACGTCTGCCTGCGAATGTCCCTCTGTTCTGGCTTCTATTTCCTCTTCGTCGGAGGAGGTCTCTGCAGGCTGAATCATGACACCGTGTGACAGTAGAACTGCTCAATGAACAATTGAACACATGAAGCTACTGAATCAGACCCTTAGTCCATCAAAGTCAGTATTGTCTACTCAGACTGGCAGTGGCTCTCCAGGGTCTCAGGCTGAAGTCTTTCACATCACTGACTTGCCTGATTCCTTTTAACTGAAGATGACGGGGATTGAACCTGGGACCCTCTGCATGCCAAGCAGAGGCTCTACCCCACGAAGAAGAAGAGTTGGTTTTTATATGCCAACTTTCTCTACCACTTAAGGGAGACTCAAACCGGTTTACAATCTCCTTCCCTTCCCCTCCCCCCAACAGACACCCTGTGAGATAGGTGGGGCTGAGAGAGTGTGACTAGCCCAAGGTCACCCAACCGGCTTCGTGTGTAGGAGTGGGGAAACCAATCCAGTTCATCAGATTAGCCTCCGCCGCTCATGTGGAAAAGTGGGGAATCAAACCCAGTTCTCCAGATCAGAGTCCACTAGGGCTGTAAACAAAAAAAAAATTCAGTACAGTTCGGATTCGGCCGAATTTGGCCTTTGTGGGTTCGGTACGTGCCGAAGTCCGAACTCCCCCACTTCGGATCCGTTCAATTCGGCGGGAATTCAAAGTTCGGAAACAAGTTCGGCCGAATAAAGCCATTAAAAACACAACCACGCCTTTCCGCGGCTCTGGGGGGGGCATTTTTGGGCTTAGAGGTCCCAAACTTTTGGCAGAGCTTCAAAGGACGTTTATTGAAAGACTCCCCAAGTTTTGTAAAGATTGGGTCAGGGGGGCTGAGATATGGACCCTGAAAGGGGTCCACCCCACCCTTAATGTTGTGCATCTCTCAGCAGAGCTTGCCGCCCACGCACAAAGCTCCCAGCCCGACAACAGCGGAGAAATTAGCAAAACAACTGCAAACACAACCTTGTTAAACAACACCTTTGCAACACACAACTGAAACCTCCCCCCTCAAACCAGGGAGCGAGAGACTCGAGGGGGAACACACACCCCAGGCAGAACCGACGAAAGCCCCTTTGGCTTCCCCCCCACCCACAGAAACTGCTCCCTCCCCACACACACACAGACTCTGCTTTCCCCCACACACACACACATACACAGGAGAAAAATTATAGATTAAAGCCCCCAAAGGGGTCTTACTGTGGCTGTCTTCTGTTCCATCAGGACGGGCTGTAATCCAAGATGATTCCAATTAGGCATGGAACGTTTTGCTCTGGAGAGATGCACACAGGATCGGATCGGCTGCCCCATTCATCCCAATAGGGGAAAGGGGAAAGGGGAAAGCCCATATCTCGGGATCCCCTGACCCAATGTTCACAAAACTTGGGGGGTTCCTTAAGAAGCTTAATCTAAAATTCCAGTGAAAGTTTTGTGTCTGCATCCCCAAAAATGCGCCCCCTGCAGCCATGGAAAGAGAAAAGGGGGGGAGGAGATATTTCTGCCCCCACTGAACCCATCTTTACAAAACTTGAGTAGTATCTTAAGAATAATTCACTGAAGCTATGCTAAACGTTTGGGGGCTATATCCCCAAAAAAGCGCCCCTGCAGCCACATAAATGGAAAAGGGGGGGAGGGAAAAGGGGGAGAGCCCATATCTCGAGACCCCCTGACCCAATGTTTACAAAACTTGGGGGGTATCTTAAGAACACTGGTCTGAAACTCCGCTCAAAGTTTGGGATTTGTACCCCCAAAAATGCGCCCCCTGCAGCCATGGAAAGAAAAAGGGGGGGGCCCATATCTCGGGACCCCCTGACCCAATGTTTACAAAACTTGGGGGGTACCTTAAGAAGCTTCATCTGAAGTTCCAGTGAAAGTTTTGTGTGTGCACCCCAACAAATGCGCCCCCTGCAGCCACAGAAAGGAGCGAATGAGCACAAGCACCCCACACACACACACGAGGATTTCGCTCTCTCTCTCTCTCTCCCTGGCCGGGCCACACATCAGCTGATTCCTCCAGTACTCAATCCTGACTGATTGGCCAGAAGAAGACCCAGCTTGCCCACCGATTGGCCGGGGGAGGAGAATGCTGCTTACTGACGGTTATGCTGCTTACTGATGGCCGAATTGGCCGAATTTATTCGCGAACTCCCGAACTCGCTGAATTCGGCCCCCCCGGTTGCCCGCCAGTTTTGAGTTCGGATCCGTCCGAACAGAAAAGCACCGAATCAGGGGAAATTCGGTTGATTTTCAGTTCGGACCGAACCGAATTGACAGCCCTAGAGTCCACCACTCCAAACCACTGCTCTTAACCTCTACAGCACGCTGGCTTAACCACTACACCACGCTAGCACCTACTTGCCTGGTCCCTTTAACTGGA
Organism: Euleptes europaea; assembly: GCF_029931775.1. Lineage (NCBI taxonomy): Eukaryota > Metazoa > Chordata > Lepidosauria > Squamata > Sphaerodactylidae > Euleptes > Euleptes europaea. The sequence continues at coordinate 58,463,556 of NC_079324.1, read as the reverse complement.
GATTCCGAGTATCGAACCTGGGACCTTCTGCATGCCAAGCAGATGCTCTACCACTGAGCCCCTCCCCAGTGGCTCAGACACCACTCTTATGATAATGGGAAAACAAGTACTTTGAATAACAAGATAATTATAGCTAAGAGTTTTTAGCGGCTCCATAGACAGCTTCGGTGATGCTCATTCAACTGTTGGGAAGAGTTGTGTAATTACGGAAGATAAGTATCAGCACATTGTGCAGTATAATGAACGAAATTAAACCCCTTGCGGTCAAACACATCCCTTTGCTATCTCGATTGACCTCAGCGCACTGCGACGATGAATCGTATTTGGCCATTTACGCATCTGATATACACCAGACGAGGACCCCACGGCGAGTTCGCCAGTTTGCAAAGTTTGCTGAGAAGCAGTTGAATGTTTGTCAAGAGATTCCGCCTTGAAGGATACTTGTGGCTGCTCTGTTTGCAATTGCCGGCACAAGAGGCCCATGTTGTAATTGCAAAGATTACGGTGCCGAGTGATTGTACTCTTTGGGAACAGCGGCAGTAAATCCGACAGTCTATCTGAAAATTGTTGCTTCTTCAGGAATGCAACACTGATGGAAACAGCGTGTTAGAAGAAGAAGAATCATAGAATCCTACAGTTGGAAGGGATCACCAGGATCATCTAGTCCAACCCCCTGCACAATGCAGGAAATTCCAAACTACCTCCCCCCGCCACACCTCCAGTGACCCCTACTCCATGCCCAGAAGATGGCCAAGGTGCCCTCCCTCTCATGATCAGCCTAAGGTCATAGAATCAGCATTGCTGACAGATGGCCATCTAGCCTCTTCTTTAAAACCTCCAGGGAAGGAGAGCTTACCACCTCCCGAGGAAGCTTGTTCCACTGAGGAATCGCTCTGACTGTTAGAAAATTCTTCCTAATGTCTAGACGGAAACTCTTTTGATTTAATTTCAACCCACTGGTTCTGGTCCGACCTTCTGAAGCAACAGAAAGCAACTCGGCACCCTCCTCTATATGACAGCCCTTCAAGTACTTGAAGTAGAAAAGTTGGTTTTTATATGCTGACTTTCTCTACCACTTAAGGAAGAATGAAACCGGTTACAATCGCCTTCCCTTCCCCTTCCCACAACAGACACCTTGTTTGGTGGGTGGGGCTAAGAGAGCTCTAAAAGACCAGTGACTAGCCCAAGATCACCCAGCTGGCTTCATGTAGAGGGAATGGGGAAACCAACCAGGTTCACCAGATTAGCATCCACTGCTCATGTGGAGGTGTGGGGAATCAAACCTAGTTCTCTTAGATTAGAGTCCACCGCTCCAAACCACCGCTCTGAACCACTACACCTCGCTGACTCCCAAGAAATGGTTACTAAATGGATGAAAAAGCTTGGACAAAATATAGATTTAAATTGACGCTCACACAGCCAGAGGATATTTTTTTAAACATGGCAAGCCACCGTAAAACTCATTTGCAATGAGGTTTGATTCAGAATACATCCAAGCATTACAAACGAGGCAAATGAGTATTCCACAGCAGGTCATTATGAATTTTAGTGATATTACTAATGCTGAAGCATTATGTATGTTGAGGAACCATCTTGCCATTTATTTTGCTGAACTGAATGTCAAAAGCTGAAGATATTCAGTACTGAATTAACTACAATTGAGATCTACTGTCCTTGGATATTTCTACTGAGGGTGACATTTTTAAAGACAAATGCAGTATATCTTGGTATGGAAGCAAATCCAATCTGATGTGATATGCCCTGAAGATTTGTCAGAAAATGATGATTATTTTATTGATTGACTGATTGATTTTTAGAACATTTATTAGCCACCTTTCTTCCTTGTGGAGCTCAAAGCAGCTTACAATGAAAATAAAATACGTAAAATAGAATATATAAAATACATTTTTAAAAACCCCAAATTTAAAACCATAATTTACACGTGCTAAGTAAATTAATAAAACGGGGTCCTAAACAGTGCCATCTTCTGTCCCTCTAGCTCATGTCTGAAATATATGGACAAATGTGGTACCTTTCAAAGATATACCCATGAATGCTTTTAATTTGATTCTGATAGTTTTTAAATTATGTATGCACCCATTCGTTGTCAAAAGGCAAATTTGCTGGAAGTGGCCTAATTGAGAAGAGTTCCATTAAAAAATGCCTTGTTCTTCTTGTTGAACTCCTGCACTAGAGGAATAGTTAAGACATAGATTTTCTCTCTCTCTTTCTTTGTTTTGTGCCGGCAAATTCTGAAAAATAAACATTCTACAAGAATCACCAGTGGGATTTTTCACTCACTGTGCCTGTAGCTCTTCTAATATGTGCAATTATAGATTTGTATTCTCCTTAGAAGGATTGTCCACATCCTTTAGCAAGTCAGGGAATGAAAGAAATTCCTCTCGAAAGTAGTTCAGAGAACTGTATATTTGTGCTGAAGATCTGTATGGCATGAATTCCCCCATTCCTTGCACAGAAATCTAAGGGCAGCGCTTAAAGGTTTAGTTTCCTTTAGAAGAGAAAGAACACTGGAGATTCATGGTGCCTTTGTAGTATTAGTTTTATTGACAAGTACACCGCAGAACATGGTGGAAGCAAACAAGTTCTCAAGGAAGGTCAGCACAACTGCGAATCCGGCTTCAAATCACCAGATAACCATTGCTTCAGCCCCCCAACGCTGCACCCCAGTTTTAGCTAACTCCAGATAAAACTATTTGCTTGCAGCCTTTCTGTCTCTAAACTGCAAAACCAGCTCCAAATGATTTTCCCTCCTTGCCCTTTACTCAGGGATGCACCATCTGCGATTGAGACATTTTTGGTGGCTGTTGTATTCAACTCACATTTCTGGAGCATTACGCAGCACACAGAATTCAAACGTCAGTGGCATTGCAGGGGTGGCCATCACCTGGAGACAGTAATCCAGGGGAGGGGCCATGGGTCAGTGGTAGAGGGTTTGCTTGGTATGCAGAAGGCCCTAGGTTCAATCCCTGGAGTCTCCAGTTAAAAGGACCAGGCAGGAGGTGATGTGAAAGACCTCTGCCTGAGATCCTGGAGAGCCACTGTCAGCCCAAGTAGATAATACTTATCTTGATAGACCAAGGTTCTGACGCAGGATAAGGCAGTTTCATGTGTTCATATATTCAGTGGGCAGCAAGAGATGGAGTTCTAATGGGTAGTAGAAAGGCTGCATAGGGCCTGGATGGTGTGAAAACCTCAGGAAGATTGGCGGAGCCAAAGAGATCTCCTTCTCCCTTCGTCTTTATGAACCATAAAACTACTGAGTTTTGGGGAAGGGATCAGGTAATAGGTGAAATGGGGAGCTGCTGCAAGGCTAGGGTTGCCAGGTCTTTCTTCGCCACCAGTGAGAGGTTTTGGGGGTGGAGTCCAAGGAGGGCAGGGTTTGGAAAGGGGAGGGACTTCGATGCTATAGAGTCCAATTGCCAAAGTGGCCGATTTCTCCAGGGGAACTGATCTCTGTCGGCTGGAAATCAATTGTAATAGCAGGAGATCTCCAGCTAGGACCTGGAGGTTGGCAACCCTAGCAATGCAACAGGCATTTAAATGTGCCAAATGCAGATACAACCCCTGTGCGTAGAATGAAATCCTTGCGACAGAGCAGGAAAATGGTGAGGTCTCCAGACAGAGTGTATTGTTCCAGAAGCTGAGCTGATCTTTACAAATTGCAAATATGGAGGGGGGGGGGATCTCCCCAAAGACTGCTTATTATTTCTTAATCGTAGGGGGAAAGGCTGGTTATTATTTTCTAATCATAGGGAAAAAAGACTGTCCTGATTCATCTTACCTCCCAAACAGCTTATCACAATGAAGCAGCTTGGAGAAGCCAAGAAAGAAAGAAAGAAAGAAAGGGAAAAAAGAAAGGGAAAAAAACCCCTCTCAATTATTTACGAAGAAAAAAAAATCTCACTTGGAAAGGCCAGCCGCACTGATGCACAGAAATGACTGGATTAATTCCAAGTTCTGCGGCTGTGGACTTGTTCAACTTTTGAAAAAGGCGCAGCTTGGGATGAGTTTGACAATCGGATGGGCGGGCCTGAACCAATTACAAGAATGTTTTGGTGGCAGAACATCCTCCCGCACATCCAGCCCCAAGACTCGCAATTAGGGTTGCTTCCAAAACTCTCCGCCTCTGAAGTTATCCTTGGAATTGTAGAGCTCCGAATGATCTCGCCTTGTTTCTGAAAGGGAATCAACACATTGTGGGTTTTCCACTGAAACACAATGTCTCCGAAGTGTACCGATAGGGTTGCCAACCTCCAGGTACTGAAAACCAAATCAGACACCTCTATACACTTATCATAAGATGAGAAATTCAGTATAGGAATAGCTATGAGCAATGCCAACAATATTCTGGCTATATATTCACAGTACGTGGTAATATACCCACCAATGACATATATTCCCAACAAGCATATGTATTTATTTCTTTTCCATGTAAAATTTCCCCAAACAACAATTTCTATGTAAGGTAAGTATGGAATAAAGTCAATTGAAATGTCTTTAAAGATGTACTTCTTTTCTTTGCAGCAGTTGATTAATTGCAGGAGAAGACGATCGTTTCAAGGCACACAGCCCAATTCTTCCTCAGTTCTTCAAGATTGTGGCACTAGGATCCTTACCTGTAATGGATGGTATCCTTCTACTTACCTCTGTTGGGGAAGTATAGTATATTTTATTCATAAATGGGTTATTCGGTTGAAACCTGAGACTATGGATGATGATGAATAATTGCACGCAATATAATCTTGAAGAACTGAGGAAGAATTGGGCTGTGTGCCTTGAAACGATCGTCTTCTCCTGCAATTAATCAACTGCTGCAAAGAAAAGAAGTACATCTTTAAAGACATTTCAATTGACTTTATTCCATACTTACCTTACATAGGAATTGTTGTGAACTTGTGCTTTGGGGAAATTTTACATGGAAAAGAAATAAATACATATGCTTGTTGGGAATATATGTCATTGGTGGGTATATTACCACGTACTGTGAATATATAGCCAGAATATTGTTGGCATTGCTCATAGCTATTCCTATACTGAACCTCCAGGTACTAGCAGGAAATCTCCCGCTATTACAACTCATCTCCAGTTGATAGAGAACAGTTCCCCTGGAGAAAATGGCCGCTTTGGCCATTTGACTCTATGGCATTGAAGTCCCTCCCCGAGCCAGCCCTCCTTAGGCTCCACCCCAAAAACCTCCTGCTGGTGGCAAAGAGGGACCTGCCAAGTCCAACCCTATGTACTGAACATTTGACAGATGCAACATTTGTACTGAACATTTGACAGATGCAATTTGCCACTCTTCCTTCCTTTCTAGGGTTGCCAGGTCCCTCTTTGCCACCAGCGAGAAGTTTTTGGGGCGGAGCCTGAGGATGGCAGGGTTTGGGGAGGGGAGGGAATTCAATGCCATAGAGTCCAATGGCCAAAGCGGCCATTTTCTCCACGTGAACTGATCTCTATCAGCTGGAGATTAGTCGTAATAGTGGGAGATCGTCAGCTAGTACCTGGAGGTTGGCAACCCTATTTCTTTCACATGCTTCTTCCCATCTGGGATATTGTTAGGGTTGCCAGCTCTGGGTTGTGAAATACCTGGAGATTTGGGGGTGGGGTGGAGCTTGAGGAGGATGGGATTTGGGTAGGGGAAGGACATCAATGGGGTAAATTGCCATAGAGTCTACCTTCCAAAGAGGCCATTTTCTCCAGGTGAACTGATCTCTTTCACTTGTAGATTGGTTGTCATCCCAGGAGTTTTCTAGCCACCACCTGGAGCCTGGCAACCAATGGGTCTGTTCTGCCCCTGGCTTGGCTAGAATTGTTTCCAGAGGGTGGACTCTATGGCAGTGCACACCACTGAGGTCCCTGTCCTCCCCAGGCTCCATCCCCAAATCTCCAGGAGTTTCCTGGATGAGTAGGGTTGCCAACTTCTAGGCGGAGCTGGCAACCCTATGGAAGAGGGAGTGGAGTTTGACAAACTCATGCTTCTTTTACCTTCCCCATTACAGTGGGTAGGGCTCCAAAGTTAAATTCAAAGTCTCCACAGTACTGTGGAAGAAGAAGAAGAAGATTTTGTTTTTAGCCCTGCTTTCTCCCCCTTTAGGAGTCTCAAAGTGGCTTTCAATCACCTTTCCTTCCCCTCCCCACGACAGGCACCTTGTGAGGTAGATGGGTCTGAGAGAGTTCTAAGAGAACTGTGACTAGCCCAAGGTCACCCAGCAGGCTTCATGTGGAGGAGTGGGGAAACAAACCCGGTTCACCAGATTAGAGCCTGACGCTCATGTGGAAGAGTGGGGAATCGAACCTGGCTCTCCAGATTAGAGTCCGCCTCTCTAAACCACTACACCGCTGGCTCTAGGACACCAGACCCTGGCTCTCTACCTTCAACCTGGACGTCATGCAGATCTCCTCCTATGTTCTACCATGATCCAGTTCCTCTTCTTTCAGGAATTCTGCTCCAGCTTCCATGACCTTGAATGCCCTGGATCGGTTTGCTTCTGTATTCTGGGACTGCTTTTCTTTCTTCCTCTTCTGTTTCTCACCAGGGCTGGCACATACAACATTTGTCTTGGGGAAAACACCCCTCCTGAAATAAGAAGTTGTTATTGCCAGTAATATCTGAGCATTTACTCAACCCTATTTCTATCATCCTCTCTGCCCAAAAGTGGCGGAGGGATGAACAATAGGCTTATTAAACTGAATAGATGCATTGGTGAAAGTTAACAGAGCTATAAATAATGTTACCCAACAAAATCACATTTCTTTTGTTTTCTGTTAAAAAAAAAAGTGGACGCCTTGCAAATTAAAAAGTGCCAGGATACTTTAAATTGGGTTGTTCCAGCTGGGATCTTAGCACAGGAGATAGGATCGATCTTTAATGTGGACAGATGATAAATTGAGATGTTTATTTCCACAAATCACTCAGGTTCCAATAAGGAAGAAAAGGGAGAAAGCAGAGAAAAAAAGAAACTAGAAACAAATGATTTTGTGTTGTTGTTTACTGATGGTGTTCAAGATTTTGGGGGGTGATATCATGAGCCACGTCTAGCATTTTGAGGCTTTCATTTATAGATGACAGTACATATTATGATGTGTTATGCATATGTATGTATGTATGCATTCGTTATAATAATAGTGATAATGGTTGAGAACAGTGATGGAAATACATCTTGAGCCTGGCCTCCCCTTTTTCCTTCCCTTTGCCCTTCCTTCCTTTTCTACCTTTTTTGCTCCCTTGCCTTTCTTCCCTTCCCATAAAGGTAAAGTTAGTCCCCTGTGCAAGCACTGGGTCATTCCTGACCCATGGGGTGACGTCACATCCCGACGTTTCCTAGGCAGACTTTGTTTACGGGGTGGTTTGCCAGGGTCTTCCCCAGTCATCTTCCCTTTACCCCCAGCAAGCTGGGTACTAATTTTACAGACCTCAGAAGGATGGAAGGGCAAATCAACCTTGAGCCTACTACCCGAAAACGACTTCCATCAGGATTGAACTCAGGTTGTGAGCAGAGCTTTTGACTGCAATACTGCAGCTTACCACTCTGAGCCATGGGGCTCCTTCTCCCCTTCCCATACCTTCCCTGTTTTCATTTTTGTGCTTTTCCTGCCCTTTATGTCCTTCTGTCTCCGTTATTGTTATTGTTAACAACAATATTGTTAACAACAACAACAACAATTTCTTTACCATGCCTTCCCCGGCCAAAGCCCCCTTGAAGAATTATATCAATTTTGGCTGTAGAGTGGTGTAGTGGTTAAGAGTGGTAGTTTGGAGTGGTGAAGTCTGATCTGGAGAACCAGGTTTGATTCCCCACTCCTCCAATTGAGCTGGGTGACCTTGGGCTAGTCACAGTGCTCTCCGCCCCACCTACCTCACAGGGTGTCTGTTGTGGGGAGGAGGAGGGAAGGCAATTGTAAGCTGGTTCAATTCTTTCTTAAGTGTTAGAGAAAGTCGGCATATAAAAACCAACTCTTCTTCTTCCTGACTGCGCATAACAGCCTTACTGGACCATCCTCCTTAAGGCAGAATAGTGTTTAGGGTGTCATCTGTATAGAATTGTTATTAGCTCAATTATTATTTTACTTGAAGGACCGATGGTCCAGTTCAGTATAAGGCTTATACTAGGGGCTGTGGCTCAGTGGCAGAGCATCTGCTTGGCATGCAGAAGGTCCCAGGTTCAATCCCCAGTGGCATCTCCAGTTCAAAGGACTAGGCAAGTAGGTGATGTGAAAGACCTCTGCTTGAGATCCTGGAGAGCCGGTGCCGGTCTGAGTAGACAATACTGACCTTGATGGACTGATGGTCCAATTCAATATAAGGCAGCTTCATGTGTGCGTGATTTTGTAATGTGTAGGCAAGCCCGAAGGCATGTGTTCTAGTAATAATGGCTAGTCTCCTAATTGTTCCACTATGGCTGACCACAGGAGCAGAGTGACACATGAGGAAGACCAGGAAACCATCCAATAGAAAGGGGGCCTAAGAGTTTAGCTCAGTCAAAAAGCTGAACGACTGAACAGCAAGGGACCTATCCAGAGGCTAACAAGGTCTGAAGAGGTAAGTAGCTTACATGGTCCATCAACAGCTTCCAAGTAGCAACAGAAGGGTTTGCTGGCAACTCCATGCAACTCTGGCACATCAGTGGGAATTCTGATCCTGGAAATGCTCGCATCGGAATCTCATCTCCTGGATCCAGGCCAGAGGAGAGCGAAGGCTGTGTGGCCGTGGCTCAGTGGTAAAGCATCTGCTTGGCATGCAGAAGGTCCCAGGTTCAATCCTTGGCATCTCCAGTTAAAGGGACTAGGCAAGTAGGCGATGTGAAAGACCTCTGCCTGAGTCCCTGAAGAGCCTTGCAGAGGGGCTGTGGTTCAGTGGCAGAGCATCTGCTTGGCATGCAGAAGGTCCCAGGTTCAATCCCCGACATCTCCAGTTAAAGGGACTAGGCAAATAGGTGATGTGAAAGACCTCTGCCTGAGTCCCTGAAGAGCCTTGCAGAGGGGCTGTGGTTCAGTGGTAGAGCATCTTCTTGGCATGCAGAAGGTCCCAGGTCCAATCCCTGGCATCTCCAGTTAAAGGGACTAGGCAGGTAGGTGATGTGAAAGACCCCTGTCTGAGACCTTGGAGAGCCTGAGTAGACAATACTGACTTTGATGGACCAAGGGTCTGATTCATGTGTGTTCATCTCTGAGTTCACCAATGGCATTGTTCTTTGGCTCCAGTTTTTTTTTTAGCCCAAGAGGAGCCCAAGAACAGCATGGGAGGAGCCCAGGAACAGCTCAACGGATTGTCTGAGACTCTTTGATTGGCATTGCTAGGGACTGGATCCTGGAGCTTCTGCATACAAACTATATTCTCCATTACCGAGACATTCTAACCAGAGATCCTTTATAACCTAACTGCATCTTTATTGGATTTAATTGGATGTTCTGGGTTCATATCAGGTTTTGTCAAAATTTAGGAATATAATTATTCTAATAAAAAAAAGTTGTACTAGAAGCAAATGGCAAAAAATGACAATTTCCATTGACTTTGATATAATATTTGACTTCGAGGTTGTTCAAAGCAGCCTAGTGTCTGGAGGTTTTTTTTTAAAAAAAAAACTATTCTATTCATATCTAGCATTTTCCAGGAAAAGAGAGAACAAATCATTCTTTTTTTTTCTTTGAACTTCAACACCTTTTATCTGTTGAAAGCATTCTGAAAAGTTGAAAAACGGAGAGGAGGTTGCCAACTACATGCCAGTAAATCTTATTAATTTTTCTTCTACGATGAAGAGAGGTGCATTTATACTGCATTAAAGCTACAGTTCGTGAAGGGATCCTCGGAGCCGTTTGCTGTGAACCCCAAGTCGCCATTTTGATTCAATCTTCCAATGGCGTCGCAGTTACCTCCGATTTCAGTGTTCAACTGATTGGGATGAGAGGCGCGTGGCAATTTCCTCATCAAGAATCCCCTTCTGTTTGGCAGATTGCACATTAGACCCTTCAACAACTGAAGGGGGAAACTGTTCACTTTGTGTCAAATGGAGCAGTGTTGTTCTATTCCTCAAATGTTAGGGTTGCCAACTTCCAGGTACTAGTTAAAGAGAAAAGCAGCACCCCGGCTCTGTTAGCTAAGTGAACATTTATATCATAAAGAATAACGTACAAACAAAAATCAAGCATACAGACTAAGGTAAGTACTTAGCTTCCAAACTAATAACCCAATGCCTGGTTACTTCACCGATCAGCACTAGAAAATAGGTCCAAACTGAAGTCCAGTAGTATGCTCTGGTCCAAAGGTAATAAACGGAAGTTCCATAAAGCGGTCCAGTTAATTCACTGTAGTCCACTTCCAAAGTCAATTCCAAAATCAAATCCAAATCAAATTTGTGTGTGTGTGTGTGTTTTGGATTTGATTTTGGAATTGACTTTGGAAGTGGACTACAGTGAATTAACTGGACCGCTTTATGGAACTTCCGTTTATTACCTTTGGACCAGAGCATACTACTGGACTTCAGTTTGGACCTATTTTCTAGTGCTGATCGGTGAAGTAACCAGGCATTGGGTTATTAATTTGGAAGTTAAGTACTTACCTTAGTCTGTATGCTTGATATGCTTTTTGTTTGTACGTTATTCTTTATGATATAAATGTTCACTTAGCTAACAGAGCCGGGGTGCTGCGTTTCTCTTTAACTAGTGTTTATACAGCACACGTATCAATTATTGAGGTTTAACCTCCAGGTACTAGCTGGAGATCTCCTGCTATTACAACTGATCTCCAGTCGATAGAGATCAGTTCGCCTGGAGAAAATGGCCGCTTTGGCAATTGAACTCTATGGCATTGAAGTCCCTCTCCTTCCCAAACCCTGCCCTCCAAAGGCTCCACCCCAAAAATCTCCCACTGGTGGCGAAGAGGGACCTGGCAACCCAAGCAAAAATACAGTTCTGGGTAGCACTGTGCGTGAACAACATCTTGGGGTATGGGTAGACCATAAGTGAAACATGAGCAGCCAGTGTGATGCTTGACAAAAAAGGCTCATGCGATCTTGGGGTGCATCAACAGAGGCATAACATCCAAAACACGAGATGTCATAGTTCTGTTGTACACTGCATTGGTCAGGCCACACCTGGAGTATTGTGGGCAGTTCTGGAGGCCTCACGTCATAAAGGATGTGGGCAGAATCGAGTGGGTGCAGAGGAGAGTGACTAGGTTGATCAGGGGCCTGGAGACCAAGCCCTACGAGGACAGGCTGAGGGAGCTGGGAATGATCAGTCTGGAAAATGATCAGTCTGAAAAAAAGAGGAGGTTGGGAGGGGGAACAATATTGCTCTCTTGAAGTACTTGGAGGGAGAGCGATGAAGATGATCGGGGCCTGGAGACCAAGCCCTGTGAGGAAAGGCTGAGGGAGTTGGGAATGTTTAGTCTGGAGAACAGGAGGTTGAGGGGGGACACGATTGCTCTCTTCAAGTATTTGAAGGGCTGTCACTCAACGGAGGGCAGGGAGCTGCCAGAGGAGGGCTGGCAGCAGAGGGTAGGACTCGCAATAATGGGTTTAAGTGGCTCAGGAATGGGCTGTAACAGAAGAAGTGAGCTGTGGCTCAGGAAAGGTCACACCCTGCCAGAAACTTTGTTAGTCTTTAAGGTGCTACTGAACTCTTGCTCTTTTTTACTGCTACAGACAGACTAACTTGGCTACCCATCGTGAACTAATAATGAAGCTCAAGACAAGGCATTCTCCTGGATGGAATAGAGACCTGGGATTCCTGTCTCATTACCAATGCTGATTTCTCCACGCCTACTACCCCTCTGCATATCACACCTAATCCAATCACACCTGCTAATGTCATTTACCTGCTATTGACATTTACCTGCTAATGCCATTGGGTGTCTGAATTCACTCTTCTTTACTTAAGGATAGATGGACTCACGTTCTAGCAGTATCTGAAGAAGTGAGCTGTCACTCACGAAAGCTCATAACCCTGCCAGTAACTTTGTTAGTCTTTAAGGTGCTCCTAGACTCTTGCTCTTTTCTACTGCTAAAGCATTGTCAAGTCGCAACCAACTCATGGCAAATCCTCATGGGGTGTTCAAGGCTAGAGACAGGTAAAGGTGGTTTGCCATGGCCTGATTCTGCAGAGCGACCCGGGACTTCCTTGGTGGTCTCCCTTCCAAGAAGAAGAGAAAAAGAGCTGGTTTTTTTATATGCCGACTTTCTCTACCACTTAAGGGAGACTCAAACCGACTTACAATCACCTTCCCTTCCCCTCCCCACAACAGACGCTCTGTGAGGTAGGTGGGGCTGAGAGAGCTCTAACAGAGCTGAAACTTGCCCAAGGTCACCCAGCTGGCTCCGTGTGGAGAAGTGGGGAAACAAATCCAGTTCACCAGATTAGCCTCCACCGCTCATGTGGAGGAGTGGGGAATCAAACCCAGTTCTCCAGATCAGACTCCACCGCTCCAAACCACCGCTCTTAACCGCTACACCACGCTGGCTCTAAGTACTAACCAGGGCTGACCCTGCTTAGCTTCCAAGCTCTGATGAACTCGGGCTAGCCAGGGCTATTCAGGTTGCTATGTACCCGGGATACATATTGGTTAATAATGAAGCTGCTATCATAGTGTTAGCAAGAAGCCAGGTGTAAGGGGGAAAAAATACTCCGCGCTGGAATGCTAATGTAACAATTAATCATCTTGATATTATTCCCCCCCCCCCCGGTTCATTTTTGCTCAGCTAAAAGTCTGTGTTTGTGTGTGTCAGAACCGATGCAAGAAAAACCCATACATCTGAAAAATTCTTTTCTCACAGAGCAGCATTAAACTTTTCACAGTGGGAACCAAACTAAAATCAATATATATTATAGCATTCAACGGTATAGCGAGCACCGGTTTCCGGATTGCAAAGGCAAATGGAGGTGAAGTTGCACATTTTTCTTCTCAAACCTTCCACGGAAATAAGCCTTTGTCGCAAAACTCACATCTCAGCCAACAGAACAATTGGATTTGATGTGAAGGGTGGTGTGGCGTAGTGAGTAGATGGTTGGCTAGCGTCTGGGAGACCCAGGTTCAAATCCCCACTCTGCCATGGAAGCTCATGGGGAGGGGCCGTGGCTCAGTGGCAGAGCATCTGCTTGGCGTGCAGAAGGTCCCCGGTTCAATCCCCGGCATCTCCAGTTAAAGGGGCTAGGGAAGGCGGTGATGTGAAAGATCCCTGCCTGAGACCCTGGAGAGCCGCTACTGGTCTGAGCAGACAATACTGACTTTGATGGATCAGGGGTCTGATTCAGTATAAAGCAGCTTCATGTGTTTGTCTCTCACTGAGTGACCTTGGGCTAGTCACAGCCTCTCCCTCACAGGGTTGTTGTGAGGATAAAATGGAGGCCAGGAGAATTATGTGAGCCACTTTGGGTCTATCTGATACTGTTATGCTGATGGGAAGCTGAAAATTTCAGAGTCCCTGCCTGCATCCATCCATCCCATTTCGTAGCCGCACATGCCACCAGAGGAGGGTTTACCAGTTTTTTATCACATCAGTAGTTGTTAGCAAGAACTATTATTAGAAGGAGAAGAGTTGGTTTTTTATATGCTGACTTTTCCTACCTTTTTTTAAGGAGAATCAAACCAGTTTACAATCGCCTTCCCTTCCTCTTCCCACAACAGACACCCAGTGAAGTAGGTAAGGCTGAGAGAGGCCTAAGAGAGCTGTGACTAGCCCAAGGTCACCCAGCTGGCTTCATGCGGAGGAATGGGGAAACCGGCCCCGGCTCACCAGTTTGGCATCCGCCGCTCACGTGGAGGAGTGGAGAATCAAACCCAGACCTCCAGATTAAAGTCTACTGCTCTGAACCACCGCTCTTAACCACTATATCACGCAGGCTCTCCTGAGATGGAGAGAAGGAATGTGGAAGAACACAGATGTGTGCTGCTACACAATTTCCTTTCCCCTAGTGCCTTTGCAACATGGGGACATTAGCATGTTGTAATGCGTGAAGCTGCAGTGCTGCAAACCCAGCAAATGTGCCGCTAGGCAATTGTGCGTTGCCCACTTGTGACACTCGCTGGCCAATCCGTCCTTCTCTCAGACTGTGGATCGATCCCCCATCTGAAACAGGTTTTGCGCTGAGCCTACGTACGGCTTTCTTGCAGCGACGTTCTTTGTTACCGTTAGGCAGCCAGATGGCATTTGCTGTTCAGGCATACTAGGAACATACTGGATTGATGGCAAAGGTATAGAAGCCAAAGGTACAGATCATCCAAAAACGAGATTCTTTGGACTTGTGGTGTAGTGGTTAAGAGCGGTGGTTTGGAGTGGCGGACTCTGATCTGGAGTCCCGGGTGTGATTCCTCACTCCTCCACATGAGCGGTGGACAATAATCTGGTGAACTGGGTTGGTTTGCCCACTCCTCCACTTGAAGCCAGCTGGGTGACCTTGGGCTAGTCACAGCTCTCTTAAAGCTCTCTCAGCCCCACCTACCTCACAGGATGTCTGTTGTGGCGAGGGGAAAGGAAGGAGATTGTAATCCGGTTTGATTCTTCCTTAAGTGGTAGAGAAGGCGGCATATAAAAACCAATGCTGCTTCTTGTTGTTCTTCTTCTTCTAGATTGACACCTGTGTGGGTGGAGGGATGCTCCCTTCCTCACCGCAGCAAGCAGTCATGTGAGAGGAGACATGGCCAAACTATTTGCAATCCAGTTAAGAAGACTCAGTACAAGTGTGAACATCCTCTTGAGTTGTGAATTTCCTGCATTGTGCAGGGGTTGGACTAGATGACCCTGGTGGTCCCTTCCAACTCTATGATCCTATGATTCTATGAACATTCACCCACATATTCCTGCAGGTCTACCCAGAAGTTTCAGATTCTCACTTTGATGTTCAGTTTCCTCCTTTGGCCCCTCGTTCCATTTTCAGCATTTTTTTTTTTTTACACAACTTCATCTTCTGATCCAGGGAACTTTTATTTTTAAAACCGGTATTTTACCCCCTGAACTCGCTGCCTTTCTCTTCCTTGTCTTTTTCCTCGTTCTCTTTATCAAACCGTCTCTGCGACCTCCTCCTGCTCCGCTTCATTCAAGTCCCTCTTCAGATCTCCAGCTCATCTTTTCCCCCCTTCTCTCTTAGAAACCAAATGTTTGGCTCGCTCTTCTGTTTCGAGGGGGGCTTATAGTTTATCAGGATTCTTCCCCCCTCCCTTCTCTTGAGTCACATCCCTGCTCTTGTTTCTCCTAAACCTTTGGATCCAAAGTCCTTTCTTAGAACATGCTGGTGTTCAGAGGTTTTTGTTATACTAAATGCTGCTCTGTTAATATAGGAACAGTCGACTGGGGATCCGTGGACTGAGATAATCCCACGTAGCCCCCAGATGCGTTTTTCACCGCAGTATGTCAAAATTGTCTCCCCCAGGGGCTCCTGTCACTCAAGGGACCCGGGGCTGTCTGCCTTCTCGCTTTTGAACTAAAAGACAAAGCAGACAAGGGGAGGGGGGGTAGAGGAGGGAATGTAGAAAAGGGGGATCAGTTTAACAATGTCAGAACAAAGGAATCTGCTAAGGACAGACTGGTCTCTTTCGTTTTCACCCCATCCTTCATTCAAAGAGCTCTGGGCAAAATACACCCATCTCCTTTCCCTCATTTTACCCTCACAACAAACCTGTGGGTAGGTCAAGCAAGGTCACCTAGTGAGGTTCATGGCAGGGTGAGGATTTGAACCTGGATCTTCCAGATCCAGCATGGTGTAGTGGTTAGGATCAGTGGCTCTAACCTGGAGAACCGGGTTTGATTCCCCACTCCTCCACATGAGCAGCGGACTCTAATCTGGAGAACTGGGTTTGATTTCCCACTCCTCCTCCTGCTAGGAGATTTGGGGGTGGTGCCTGTGGAGGTGGCATTTGGGGAGGATGTGATGTTACATCCTCGTGATGCTCTAGGAATTTCCTCTAATCTCTGTGGTAAAGACCACAGAGACTAGGGTACATTCCTAGAGCATCACCACAGAGGCCGCTTTTTTTTTCTCCTGCTCCTTAATTTCTCAAAGGCAGGAGATAAAGATTGAGAGGGATGGGAAATCCCCATTGGGCCCAAACATTTGGGAAGCCTATGTCTCGTCCAGTTCCAATCAATAGGAACTATTGTTAGGCATATCAGAGTATGGAAGCAATCTTAAGCAGGCCTACCCAGAAGTATATTCCATGAGGCTCACTCCTCAGAAAGTGTTCTTTAGATTGCCATTGCCACCTATAAGTATGAAGAAGAAGAAGAAGAAGAAGAAGAAGAAGAGGAAGTAGAAGAGGAAGAAGAAGAGGAAGAAAAAGATGAAGATGAAAAAGAAGAAGTCTTTTAGCCTCAAGGTGTCTGTTGTGGGGAGAGGAAGGAAAGGAGATTGTAAACCAGTTTGATTCTCCTTAAAAGGTAGCGAAAATTGGCATATAAAAAACAACTCTTCTTCTTCTTAAGGACCTAAGAAAGGCCCTGCTGGATCAGACCAAGGCCCATCAAGTCCAGCAGTCTGTTCACACAGGGGCCAAGCAGGGGCCTCTAGGAAGCCCCCAAACAAGATGACTGCAGCAGCACCACCCTGCCTGTGTTCCATAGCACCTAATATAATAGGTGTGCTCCTCTGATACTAGAGAGAATAGGTATGCAGCATGACTGGTATCCATTCTTCTTCGTTTCTTCACAACTCTGAATTTTGATTCTTCCTTAAGAAGAAGAGGAAGAGTTGGTTTTTATATGCTGACTTTCTCTACCACTTAAGGAAGAATCAAACTGGCTTACCATCACCTTACCTTCCCCTTCCCCCAACAGACACCCTGTGAGGCAAGTGGGGCTGAGAGAGCTCAAAGAGAGCTGTGACTAGCCCAAGGTCACCCAGCTGGCTTCATGTGTAGGAGTCGGGAAACCAACCCAGTTTCCCAGATTAGCCTCCGTCGCTCATGTGGATGAGTGGGGAATCGAACCCTGGTCTCCAGATCAGAATCCACCGCTCCCAACCACCGCTCTTAACCACTACACCACGCTGGCTCTTGGCTGCTTCACATTGCTATCCCGCAGCCCCTCCAGTCTAACCACCACACACCACATTTCTACTGATGCGCCTCTTCCCCAGAAAGTTCCAGCATGGCAGTTTCTCACAAGGCTCCTCGGAGAGCAAGTCGGAGGGAAAGAGGACCTTTCCGCCTTCCCCGCTGTCAGACATAAGCAAAGAGCTGTTCACAACTCCAATTATTTTGCCACGTTGCATAATAATTCCTCTCCTCCTTGATGTTTGCTGGGAGCTGTCACTTTGGCGAGGGATTCGTCGCGATCACAATGCTGTTGGTTTTCAAATGTTGGGGTAGGACATCAAAGGCCATCACATCTTCTCTTCCCCTGTCGTGGGATGCGGGGGACAAAAATGTAACAGCTAAGCATTTTGCACATATTTGAAAGTTAATTACAGAAGGGAAAACAGGATATACAGGGTGGGATGAAGGGCCTTGCTCTTCGGGGTTTGTTCGCTTTAGATTAATGATTCTTGCTACTGAAAATAAGATCTGTTTTTAACTTTTCGTCCTCAGCATACTTCCTTTGGACTTCCAGTGCAACTCAGGAAGAGCGGCTTTCTCCTGCTCTGTTCCCTTATTTGTTCCATGCCTTAGTTATGCCCTAGATTCCATAAGAACACAAGAAAATCCCTGCTGGATGAGACCACGGCCCATCAAGTCCAGCTGTCTGTTCACACAGGGGCCAACCAGGTGCCTCCAGGAAAATACAAGAAGATTCCAAGATCAGAAAGGCTATGCCCTTGCAGGTCAGGAGACATCGAAACCACTGAACATGTATTGAGGCCCGTATAAAATTCATTGCTCCCCTGATCAGTGAATTCCCTGACAAGCCGGTAGAATTCCTGACTAAGAGGCTCCTGATGGGTGAATCTCCACACTTTTTGCTCCCGACGGCCAAATTTTGTGCCATCACAATTAAAACTCACAAAAATAGAATGAAAAAATGTCAAGTTAATTCTTGGGATTTGTTTTAACGTCTTACATTTTAATATCATTAGTCTTTTATCTAATTTTGTACTTTATATTAGTTTTGCAGTTTTATTAAGTCAGATAATTTTATGTATTAACCTTTGGCTGGTCAAACTGACCGTATCGATAGATAGATAGATAGATAGATAGATAGATAGATAGATAGATAGATAGATAGATAGATAGATAGACAGACAGACAGACAGACAGACAGACATAGATGTGTGAGTGTGTATGTGTGTGTGTACCCAAGGTGTAACCCCCCCCCTCAAACAAGGCACATTCCAAAGGAAAATGAACTGAAAGTATATGCAGAACTCTTGTGTACCATAGACCACTCAGACCAGAATAGCACATTCCAGGGATATTGGGTTAAGAATTCAGCATCTCTATTGTTATTGTGACTATCCACCGGTAGCCTTAGATGTGCCAGCTAGCCCTTTCAAGGCAGGCGCATAAATGGTTGCTTGCAAAGCAAATAGGAACAGCGCTTCTGCAAAGCACCCCTTTCCAAAGTATCTCTTAAACCCCAGTGATATAAATTTCTATTGGCTTTATATGATGTTTGTCTGAGCAGATATCATTTTTCTGCTTGTCTAAAGGAAAATATATTAGCTGCTCATAAGTTACCCAGGACAGAAAGCGCCAGGATTCCCCCGCACAGCCGAGGCGATGTAAGTCCAGAGAAAGAAGTATGTCTCAGCCCGAGAAACGCGGGTGTAACGGATTAGGCAATTTGGCCCTTAAATCTTGTAATGGCACACAGGATTGCAAATTTACCCTGCGGCTGCAGCTGCGTGAGCCAAATAAAAGATGGAAAGGTTTATTGCTTTCCTCGGTGAGATCCCCAAAGTAGAATATTTGAGAGAAAAGGTATATTGCTCAGCGCTAGGAGAAGTTATGAATTGTGCAAAAGAGCGCATCACAAAAAACTTTCCAGTGGAGAGAGGAGCGTTTTTAAAGTCCAAGGGTGCCAAGAGGTGCCGCATTACGGTTGTCCTTATTGGGCTCTTGGATGGTTTTGAGGGTAAGCCTCAATCTTTGTTATGGTTTTAATTTTGATGTTTTCTTATTGTGAGCCACTGGGAGCTCTCTGTAGATAAGCGGGTGGTGGTTGAAATGAAAAAAGACAGTAGCTGACAGAAAACATGGTTATATCTATCTGTTGGAGAGCCAGCGTGGTGTAGTGGTTAAGAGCAGCAGAGTATATTCTGGAGAACTGGGTTTAATTCCCTACTCTTCCACATGAGCGGCGGACTCTAATCTGGTGAACCGGGTTTGATTTCCCCACTCTACACATAAGCGCCAGACTTTAATCCGGTGAACCGGGTTGGTTTCCCCACTCGTACACAGGAAGCCAGCTGGATGACCTTGGGCTAGTCACAGTTCTCGCTGAACTCTCTTAGCCTCACCTACCTCACAAGGTGTCTGCTGTGGGGAGAGGAAGGAAAGGAGATTGTAAGCCGGTTTGATTCTCCTTAAAAGGTAGCGGAAATTGGCATATAAAAACCAACTCTTCTTCTTTGTTTCTTCACAACTCTGAATTTTCAATGAGAAGGGTCACCATTCCAAATTCTAAATCTGCATTCTGAAGCTGAATTTGGGAGCTGGTGCCCATCCTAAAACATCTGGCAACATCCCCAGGAACTGCTTGTGTGCATGTGATGCCGCTTGTCACCATTCTATTTCAACAGGGAATGCCTGATTTTCCTGCGAACGTCTTCTCCTCACCCATCTCTCCATGGTTGTCGTTGTTGAAAAAGAAGGCAGAGAAGTCTCCACAATGGCTGTCGCTGGGCCAGCGTGAGATTTGCACCTGCTCCATCCTTGACTTTACGGGAAATCGCTTTGATTGGGGGATAATTCCTTCCCCATGACATTTTCTCACTTTTCACTACTTCCATCCTCTCTGCTAACCAAGAGGCAGCTCTGACCATGGGAGCCAGCATGGCGTAGTGGTTAAGAGCGGTGGTTTTGGAACTGTGGACTTTGACCTGGAGAACTGGGTTTGATTCCCCACTCCTCCACACGAGCGGCGGAGGCTAATCTGGTGAACCGGGCTGGTTTCCCCACTCCTCCACATAGAGCCAGCTGGGTGACCTTGGGCTAGTCAAAGCTCTCTCAGAGCTCTCTCAGCCCCACCTACCTCACAGGGTGTCTGTTATGGGGAGGGGAAGGGAAGGTGATTGTAAGCCGATTTGAGTCTCCTTTAAGTGGTAGAGGAAGTCGGCATAGAAAAACCAACTCTTCTTCTTCTTCTTCTTCTTCTTCTTCTTCTTCTTCTTTTTCTTCTTCTTCTTGGTTGTGATGAGCTTTGCAGGACGTTCTCCTGGCTGACGGGACCGCAGATGCCTTTGCTGACATATTCCGATGCCAGAGCAATTTCTTTAAGTGCCACCTACCCTCCGTCCGTGTAATGGGCTCCAGTAATTACAACTGACATGACGCTCATGATTCAATTTTGAAACGCTAAGGGAAAAGGGGGGGGAGGAAGAGGGAGCATAAAAAAAATTAATGCCTAGAGGCCGTCGTAAAAGGGCACCGAAGAGTTTGCAGAGCTAATGGGATGTGGGTTCCCCCCCCCTCTTCCTTTCCCCCTGAAGCCTGTCGGTCACTTAATTAAGAGTAGAGCTAGCCACACTCTTAATGGGAGCATCAAGGTCTTGCCCGGAAATGTTCTGAGATTTCAGAATGCTTCCCTTCTCCACAAAGTTATTTCAGGTCGAAGTCTTGGTTGCCAAAGGAAGAGACCGCAAGGTCATTTCCTGGCATGGATTTGACTGCGGGAATCTCTGGGTCAGCGCTATTGGCACAACATGCACAAGGAACGGATTTGCAGACCCCTGAGAGAAGTTAGGGTAACTCCTTTTGCCACCTATTCCATACTGAGCCAGCGTGGTGTAGTGGTTAACAGCGGTGGTTTGGAGTGGTGGAGTCTGATCTGGTGAACCGGGTTTGATTCCCCGCTCCTCCACATGAGCGGCGGACGCTAATCTGGTGAACTGGATTTGTTTCCCCGCTCCGACACATGAAGCCAGCTGGGTGACCTTGGGCTAGTCACACTCTATCAGCCCCACCTACCTCACAGGATGTCTCTTGTGGAGAGAGGAAGGGAAGGTGATTGTAAGCCGGTTTGATTCTTCTTTAAGTGGTAGAGAAAGTTGGCATATAAAAACCAACTCTTCTTCTTCTACTACTGTACTTAGAACCAAGGCCAGTACAAAGTTCCCACAGGCGCTTGAGAGATGGATCCCCTGGAATTACAGCTCATCTCCAGACTACAGAGATGAGTTCCCCTGGAGAAAATGGATGCTTTGGAGGGTGGACTCTATGGCATTGTACCCCATTGAGGTCCCTCCCTGTCCTCCCCAGGCTCCATCCCCAAATCCCCAGGAGTTTCCCAGTCTGGAGCTTGCAACCTCACCTCCCCATCCCCCACCAGTGGCCAGGGGGGAATTGCCACCCTAGTGGAGGTGTTTTACCATTGCCTTTCTCTGCATTGCAACCCCTTCCTTGGTGGTTTCCTATCTAAGTACTACTAAGCATGGCCAACCCTGCTTAGCTTCCATGCTCTGATGTGATTGAGCTAGGATGGGCTAGGAGGCTGTCATAGAATACGTTATAGGTAGGGTTGCCAACCTCCAGGTACTAGTTGGAGATTTCCTGCTATTACAACTGATCTCCAGCCGACAGAGATAAGTTCACCTGGAGAAAATGGCTGCCTTGGCCACTGGACTCTATGGCATTGAAGTCCCTCCCCAAACCCCGCCCTCCTCAGGCTCTGCCTCAAAAATCTCCTGCCGATGGCGAAGAGGGACCTGCCAACCCTATTTTTATGACCAAAGCCAGCCCTGTCCAGAGTGATAAGAAGGACCCCCGTGGCTATTTTCTGCTCACGAATCCTCAGGCTTTATAGCTCCCACAGCTAGGTAGTCTCAAACAATGTCGAATTGCAACAGAAAGCGTTTATGAGATGAGAGGAGGAGGAGGCAATGGAGACCTTTCAATATCCTACTCCCTCGCAGTGATTTCGCTTGCTGTCTTCACACGACGCCTTAACAAAAACACCATCCGAGTCTCCGACTGCTCCTTAGAACGTTGCTGCTTGACCCTTTCAGAGAGCATTTCGAGACATATCAGGACGGCAGCGGACTAGCGATTGAGCGGGGAATACTCCTATAAAAAGAATATTAGAGTTTACCGGAGATGGGAAAATAGGAATGTGGTAGAGGTCGATGTCAGTTCACCTTCCCCGAGACCAGTGGTAAACGTTCAGCAGCGGCTCTTTTTACAGGCCATGCCTTCCGGGACCTTCCTTATGGTAAGCATACCGAGCTGTCTGACACGAATTTTTCCCCCCAGAGATGTTTGTCCAGAGCCGTAATGAATGACTTATCAGTGGAAAATGAGGTTCGGCCTTTCTTGTCAGACAGGTATGACACTTTAATATCTGGAGCAATCCTGGCGTCGCTCTGTTAAGAATGTTAAAGTGAATGATATTATAGGGGGGATCCGTTTTTTCCTGCAGGCTACAAAACTACCTAACACTGTGCCGGAGGGCTTTCTTGTCCCCTTCCGTCATTATTCCAGCTTCGGGAAATGACATGCGGCTTTTTGCGATTCGACAGATTCTCCATACTGATGACAAGAAGACAAAGGGAAACAAAATCCAACCTACACCTTAGTGTTAAACACAACATTTTTGACCCAATTTTTTTGGGGGGGGGGATGAAGGAACTCCATTTATTCATTTGTGAAGGTTCTCATTTGCGCATGTTAAGTCTGAGTCAATAAGGCTCTGCCTTCGCGGGTAAAGTCCTCGGCAGTGTTGAAAAAGTTTTCCCCATCTCGATGGCTGGAGAGCCAGCGTGGTGTGGAGGGCCAGCATGGTGTAGTGGTTAAGAGAGGGGGTTTGGAGCAGTGGACTCTGATGTGGAGATCTGGGTTTGATTCCCTACTCCTCTGCATGAGCGGCGGAGGCTAATCTGGTGAACTGGATTTGTTTCCCCGCTCCTCCACATGAAGCCAGCTGGGTGATCTTGGGCAAGTCACAGCTCTCTCAGCCCCACCCACCTCGCAGGGTGTCTGTTGTGGGGAGGGGAAGGGAAGGTGATTGTAACCTGGTTTGATTCTTCCTTAAGTGGTAGATAAAGTTGGCATATAAAAACCAACTCTTCTTCTTTATTGAGGCATTGCTTGTGAAAACGCTCACTTATTCTTTTTAATGGTGTTTTTCCTCTCCCTCTCCCCTGACTCCCCTTTTCTTAATTGAATTAGAGAAGTTCTTGCATTGACAACTCTGGTTGTGTAGCATAGTGATGTCATCCTGGTGACTCCGATCACCGACTTCATACGTCCCCCGTGACATCATCACAGAGGAAACGCATCATGCTATTTATAACGTGATCCCTGATTGGCACAAATCATCTTCGAAGACAAAAGCAAAGATTGGTGTGAAAGCAGGAGCGCTGAAGATAGACAGCAGCGCTAGATGCGACAGAAGCAGGGCTCCTCCCCCAATATGTCCATTAAGACCCCCAGATGAAAAGTGGAAAATATTCCGTACAGCATTCATTATACATAAAAGGTCATCATTTCCATGAAATGATACATGATCGGTTAAGGTTCAGGTTTAATCTCTTTGAATGTATCGGACTCATCCGAATTGGAGAGATGCAGATTCTGGAAATGAATCAACAGAGAGCACCTCTCCCTTTAGGTAAAGTGTGCATCTTCCTTTGGAGCGGGATCAGTCCCAGGTGTTTTATCTAAAGAAGGAAATGTGCAACCCATCAGCTCTCCCCATAGAATCAAATCAAGCTATGGCATTGATAGCAGCGCTTCAGGGCTCAGCTTAGACCTGGCTGATGGCAGCACACTTGTGGGTGGTAGGTGACCATGGACCTGAGGTATACCTGTTATTTCCTCACACACAGCTGTTGGCTGGGAGCAAGGCAAGCCACAGAGACATATCAAAGCTCTTCTAACTGTACATGTTGAGTATCCCTCATCCCAGGGGTGTCAAACTCATTTG
Source organism: Euleptes europaea (assembly GCF_029931775.1). Classification (NCBI taxonomy): domain Eukaryota; kingdom Metazoa; phylum Chordata; class Lepidosauria; order Squamata; family Sphaerodactylidae; genus Euleptes; species Euleptes europaea. The sequence continues at coordinate 58,439,530 of NC_079324.1, read as the reverse complement.
TTACGAGGGCCAGATATGACATAAATGTCACTCGGTCGGGCAGGGCCATACCTCGCCAGCCCTGATCAAGAGTGGGGGGAGGTAGCTGCCTCGGCTGCCTCGCGGGCTGGATGAGAGTTCTCAAGGGGCCGGATCCAGCCTGCTGGCCATATGTTTGACACCACTGCCTTATCTGAAATGCTTGGGACCAGAAGTGTTTCGGATTTTAGGTTTTTTTTTCAGATTTTGGAATATTTGACATAATGAGATATATTGGGGATGGGATCCAAGTCTAAACACAAAATTCATTTATGTTTTATAAATACCTTATACGCAAAGCCAGAAGGTAATTTTATACAATATTTTAAATCAAATCACATTTTTATTTAATACAGTCTGAGATCAATACAATAATTCAAACTTCCAGAATATATTTTTTAATAATTTTGTTCACATGGGGCAGGGAACCTGTTGTTGGTGCAACCGGCTTGCACACATGCCATTTGATTACCCTTTGTGGGACGTTCAAAACGTTTTGGATTTTGGATCATTTTGGATATCGGATTTTCAGGTAAGGGACATTCAACCTGTACTGCTTGAAGTAGTTTGGATGGAGAATTGGCCTAGTTCAGAGGAGCCCTACAAAACATTGAGAAGAAGTCCATGTGCGCCCGTGTTTGCATTGCTGTTGGGCTTCTTTGGAACATCTGAAGTGGCTACAGAGTTAAATGCTCAAGGGTTTCCCCTAAAGCATGGCTGGTTCCAGAAGTTGAAGAGTTAAGCAGTTGCTGGGGGCAAAGGCTTAATGAATGGAAGGGATCTACTGCTGTGAGAATTGGTGACGACCACCAGCTTAGATGGCTTTAAAAGGGGGTTAGACAAACCCATGGGGGAACTGTTAATGATGCTTAGGCATGATGGCTAAATGGGGTGGCCAAACTCCAGGTGGTGGCTGGAGATCTCCTGCTATTACAACTGATCTCCAGCCGAAAGAGATCAGTTCCCCTGGATAAAATGGCCACTTTGGCAATTGGACTGTATGGCATTGAAGTCCCCCTACCAAGGATGGAGGGTGGGGCATAAATAGAAGAATGAATGAATGAATGAATGAATGAACGAACGAACGAACGAACGAACGAACGAACGAACGAACGAACGAACGAACGATTTACCAGCGCAACATAATGGAGTTGGTTATTTTTTTCAGAAACAGTCTTCTTTCTTTCTTTTTCTTTCTTTCTTTCTTTCTTTCTTTCTTTCTTTCTTTCTTTCTTTCTTTCTTTCTTTCTTTCTTTCTTTCTTTCTTTCTTTCTTTCTTTCTTTCTTTTCTTCTTTCTTTCTTTCTTTCTTTTTTGGAATTCAAATCTGGAATTTGGTTGTTTCTTTTTTAAAATAAGACTCAATTTGTATCATTTCTGTATTAAGATAAGCAACCTGATCGCCTGCTGTTTCTATCTTGAACATGAGTTCCCTGACATTCCCCATAAAAGTACAATAGCTCTCTCTTGCGATGCACAAGGCATGCCGTGGCCTTTCCCTATTTCATCAGATGTGTTTTGCTTGGCGTTTCTGATCTTTCAAAGGGAGAAAGGGAGATTATTTTCCCTCCTGCTGTAAATCAATTTGTCCCATACCAGCAATTAGATTGCATGGCTGAATTATGCAGACAACAACGTTCGGATTTGACAACGTGGCCCCAATCAGCCCACAGTCGCGTCGCTAATGGTCCAGCTATTTATAAACACCACCGACGTGAATGCGTTATGTGGACCTCCTAGAATACAGCAGACAAAAAAACATCTTGCGGACTTCTGTCTTTTGTAAGTCTGTCCCTTGTGGCTGGCAGAAGCCTTTGGAGCGGTGGACTCTGATCTGGAGAACCGGGTTTGATTCCGCACTCCTCCACATGAGCGGCGGAGGCTAATCTGGTGAACTGGATTTGTTTCCCCACTCCTACACACGAAGCCAGGAAAGAATTTTCCTCCAGGCCAGATTGGCCAGGGATCCTGGAGGGGTTTTTTTTTTTTTTTTTTGCCTTCCTCTGGGCATAGGGCAGGGGGTCACGGGGGGAGTGGGGGAGTTGTGAATTTCCTGCATTGTGCAGGGGGTTGGACTAGATGACTCTTGAGGTCCCATCCAGATCTATGTTTCTATATTTCTGTAGACACTCTTTTGTAATCCATCTTGAGTATTGGTAGGGTTGCCAACCTCCAGGTAGTGGCTGGAGATCTCCTGCTATTAAAACTGATCTCCAACCAATAGGGATCAGTTCACCTGGAGAAAATGGCCGCTTTGGCAGTTGGACTCTACAGCATTGAAACCCCTCCTCAAACCCCGCCCTCCTCAGGCCCCGCCCCAAAAATCTCCCGCCAGTAGCAAAGAGGGATCTGGCAGCCCTAAGTATCGGGCTTAGCGCTCCCACATCCCCAAAGGTCAGAAGGCTCACAACCAGAAAGCTACCCCCCCTCCAAATAAAAGCACCAGCGTTTCCTAACCACGACCATTTAAAGCGCACATGTATACAAGCAAATCTGGAGACATAAATTGTCTTATTCCCGCTGAGTTATTTATATTGATTCTGACGGGTTTGGCATGACAGTTTCTCCCTGCTCGGAACTGAGAAGTCCATCAGCTTCTCTAACTCCCTCAGATGAAAGCAAGTTGTCTGCAAAAGAGAGTCATTCTGAAAGAAGACCTCAAAAAATCAGCAGTAAAATGAGGTGTGTTTGTGCACTTGGTTGTCACTCTCATTATCGGAAAATGAGACTGGAGGGGAAGGAAAGAGAGATATGAAAAAAAGATGTTACGCTAAAGTAGGACAGCCTTTCTCTTTCGGAATCCATTTGTACAGCCAGGAGGAAAGCCAGTAAGTAGCGTAAAAGGGATTATCAGAGGGAAGACAGCACTTTAGCATGGCACTTTGGCGATTTTTGGAGGAGGCCTATAAACAGCAAAGGTTTATTTGGGGAAGTAGCCGATGATTCGCGCCAGCAAAAGCAATCCAGTCTGGAGCTTTGGGGCTTCTCCCCGCCCCCCCCTCCAATTTTGTTTCCTTGTTTTGTTAATGTTTTATGAAGTTTCTAAGAGAATGATTGTGTGTTTCTAGAAGGGAAATAATAACAGTCAAGTGAGAGTATCACAAATCAAAGAGAGATGCTGTTGCTAAAGAGGGGAGTGAGCTCCATGGCTCATTCTCTGTGCATAGGCATTTGTACCCATGCCTGTCGACGTGAACACACCTTATACTGAACCAGAACATCAGCCCATCAAGGTCAGTATTGTCGACTCAGATTGGCAGTGGCTTTCTAGGTAGGGTTGCCAGGTCTCTCTTCGCCACCGGCGGGAGGTTTTTGGGGTGGAGTCTGAGGAGGGCGTGGTTTGGAGAGGGGAGGGACTTCAATGCCATAGAGTCCAATTGACAAAGCAACCATTTTCTCCAGGTGAACTGATCTCTATCGGCTGGAGATCAGTTGTAATAGAAGAAGAAGAAGAAGAAGAAGAAGAAGAAGAAGAAGAAGAAGAAGAAGAAGAAGAAGAAGAAGAAGAAGAAGAAGAGTTGTTGTTTTTATGCTGGCTTTCTCTACCACTTAAGAGAGACTCAAACTGACTTACAATCACCTTCCTTTCCCCTCCCCACAACAGACACCCTGTGAGGTAGATGGGGCTGAGAGAGTGTGACTAGCCCAAGGTCACCCAGCTGATTTCATGTGTAAGAACAGGGAAACAAATCCAGTTCACCAGATTAGCCTCTGCCGCTCATGTGGGGGAGTAGGGAATCAAACCCAGTTCTCCAGGCCAGAGTCCACTGCTCCAAACCACAGCTCTTAACCACTACACCATGCTGGATCTCCAGCTATTAGCAGGAGGTTGGAAATCCTATTTCCAGAGTCTCAGGTGGAGGTCTTTCATGTCACTTCCTACCTGAATCTTTTAACTGGAGATGCCAGGGATAGAACCTGGGACCTTCTGCACGCCAAACAGATGTTCTACCATCGAGCCACGGCCCCTCCACTATCCTGCTGCTTAGAATTCCCCTTTCTCCCTGGCATTTTGAATGAAAATTGCTTTAGGCTGATATACGTCAAATGATGTGTGTATAAGTGAGCCTCTGAGAGGGACGATCAATTCTGGCCCGAGAAATTTGGCAGGAGAGAATTTCGCAACCCTCTCTGCTGTTGCGTGTCTCTGGGGTGGGTTTTCCACCTGTCACTTAGTCGAAGCAGGAGGGCGTTGCAGTTTGAGAAGAAAAGGGGAAATTGGGGGACCTGAAGAGAAACCTGAGGAATACGAAGTTCTGCTCTGACTGAGGTTCTGGAGAAGCAGAAGGTGGACCTCCAAAGCTATGTATGGGTGAGAGGGGGCAGCTTCTGTTTCATCTCAATCAGGACAGAGGATCGTGAAAGATCCTGTTGAGAAGGGATTTGCACAGAGTGTGTCTTGTGAAAAAACTCACCTGGGCTGAGTATGGGCATCTGGCTTTGGTTCTTCCAAGTCCTTTAAAAAATATTTTTAATTTTTAAAAGATATATACAAAAGCAGACTGCAAAGAAAATATGAAAGAGAAAAGAAAATTAAAAATCCATAACTTGGCAGCTGTAATAAATGCATCCATTACGTTGGAAAAAAGGATTAAAAAAATGTAGCATACAATAATGTTGTAAGCAATGCGCCATAAAACATCATTAATAGTTAAAACCAATGTGCAATAAAGTAATGATAATGGTTACACAGTAATCATCCTACTAATCTTAGATTAAATCATAAGTATTCTGCACAGTATTTATAAAACACAATGTTGAAATTAAGCAATATTATGAAACGAGTTGCAAAATATAATAAGTAAAACCACTTGCAATATTAATAATTATAATTGTTATAGGTTCTTCCAAGTCTTGATCCTCAATCTCTGACCCACCCTGCTCAGTAGGGTTGCCAGGTCCCTCTTCGCCACTGGTGGGAGGTTTTGGGGGCGGAGCCTGAGGAAGGTGGGGTTTGGGGAGGGGAGGGACTTCAATGCCACAGAGTCCAATTGCCAAAGTGGCCATTTCAACTAGAGATCAGTTGTAATAGCAGGCAATCTATTGGGACATTTCTATTACAAATTCTTGGACTACTAAGCAACAATCACTACTGAGCTGAAGAAGGCTTCTATTCTTTTGGGACTCTCTTCTTGCATATTCTCATCATTGTTCATTTGCGTTACCTATATTACAATCAGCAGGATCTGTGCTTCCTGTTATGTATATGGTGACTGTACACCTGAATGAGTTGTATATATAGAATAGAATAGAATAGTTTAGAATTGGAGTAAGATTTCTAATACATGGTTTATGAATTTAATAAACTAAATTGATACATATTGAATTACTTTGGAGCCTATGTGCTGTTCTGGAATCTCTAGCTAGTACCTGGAGGTTGGCAACCCTACTGGAGGCTGATAACCCTGCCATCCATTCATGGCCCTTCTTCAGTGATAGGGTTGTCAGCTCCAGGTTGGGAAATACCTGGAGATTTCTAGGGCGGAGCCTGAGGAGGGTGGGGTTTGGAGAGGGAAGGGACCTCAATGCCATAGAGTCCAATGGCCAAAGCGGCCATTTTGCCCAGGTGGACTGATCTCTGTCAGCTGGAGATCAGTTGTAATAGCAGAAGATCTCCAGCCACCACCGGGTGGTTGACAACCCTATTCACTGTTGACCTCCATCAATGATGATTTTAGGAGCATTCTAGCTTGAAGCCTTTGAAGCAAGAAGCATTTGACCTATCCATTGTGTTGAAGATGCTCTGGAAGACCTGAAATGTAGTGCCATCTGGCGAGCCTCATGCAATGATAATTGCGCTGATGCGGAGCTTATGCAGCAGTTTATCCTGCTCAAATATTTAACAGAGTATTAGCGGCTGAAAGCTACATTAAAGTCTCGCCTTTGACCTTGGCTAAATTCTGTCCCTCAGCCAATATTCTGGGTGCAAGCAGACAATGCATAGCGATTTCTGCAGTTCAGGCTGGACAAGTTTATGAGCAGAATGGCCTGGAGAAGCCAACAAAAGAAGTGATGGAATATTTATTGAAGGGAGATGCATGCATTTGCTACTACCAGTTTCCTACATGGAAGTAAAGCTTATCCATCAATTGCAATTTTATCCCACCCTTCCTCCAGGAAGCTCCTGGCAGTGTATATAGTTCTTCTCATTTCTTCATTTTATTGTCTCAGTATGAAAAGTTGCAATAGATAGATTTGATCATCGTATGTTTTTTGTTGGGTCAGGTTATAGAAAATGCATAACAATTGAAGTTCACACACATAATAGCTTTCAATTACATAATAATTTTAAAGTAAAGAAGGTTGATTAATGATGACGTACAGAAATGAAATGAAATCATACGAGTCTATGTTTAATACTCATCAATCATATTTTGTACCTAAGAAAGAGTCTAGTTGAGAGCAAGATTGGGGAAGTGTGTTACCTTGGACACGAGCAAAGAATGGAATGAAAGGTTATATGTCTTTTCCCCTTTTTTCTTTCTTTCCTTTTTTCTTTTTTCTTTTCTGTACCCCATAAAAATGAATTTAAAAAAAGAAAGAAAGAAGGGAGATGGATGCATTTGCTACTATCAGTTTCCTACAGGGAAGTAAAGCTTATCAATCAATTGCAATTTTATCCCACCCTTCCTCCAGGAAGCTCCGGGTAGTGTATATTAGGGCTGTCAATTCGGTTCGGTCCGAACTGAAAATCAACCGAATTTCCCCTGATTCGGTGATTTTCTGTTCGGACGGATCCGAACTCAAAACTGGCGGGCAACCAGGGGGGCCGAATTCAGCGAGTTCGGGAGTTCGGGAATAAATTCGGCAAATTCGGCCCCCCTTCAGGGGAGCCCGCTGAAAGGCGCGGGCTGCCCTTTAAACTCATCTGAGCCTCCCAGCTGGGAGGCGCAGATGAGTTTAAATGACAGCCCGCCCCCCTTCAGCGGGCTCCGCTGAAGAGGCGCGGGCTGTCATTTAAACTCATCTGTGCCTCCCGGCCGGGAGGCACAGATGAGTTTAAAGGGCAGCCCGCCCCCCTTCAGCGGAGCCCGCTGGAGAGGCGCGGGCTGCCCTTTAAACTGACCTGCGCCTCCCAGCTGGGAGGCTCAGATCAGTTTAAAGGGCCCCCGCGCGCCTTCAGGGAATCCCTCTGAAGGCGCGCTGGGGCCGAATTTTCCCCCGAACTCCGGATCCCCCCGAATTACTGGGGATCCGAAGCGGGGGAGTTCGGACTTCGGCACGTACCGAACCCACAAGGGTCAAATTCGGCCGAATCCGAACTGTACCGAATTTTTTTTTTTGACAGCCCTAGTCTCAGTAATCATGAGCAGTGACTCATGCAGAGGCACAAATGTGCTCCAAAAGTAGATAAATCTGGTAATCGCTGCTGTGGGTGAGATGCATTCCAGCATTCTCATGCAGGGGCACAACAGAATGACCTGGCTTTAGAGGAGACAGATTTGGAAGGCAGCATGTCCAGAACAGTGACTCATGCAGAGATGCAAACGTGTGCTGAGAAAGGGTTATTTTGGCATGTCTCTGCCTTTGGGCATGATGAGACCCTTAAATCACCCCCAAGTCAGATGCACAAAGAAGTATTATAATTACTTGTCCTCAGAGAGCGTTGCTTAAGAAGCGGCACTCCCAGTCAAGATTCATGCAGAGTTGCAATGAAGAACCTCCTCTGAGGACAGGTAATTCTAGTATATCTGCACTGCGGACTTGACCAAATTATTCAGATGTTTTCACTGCAGAGAAACAGCAAAAATTACCCAGCTTTAGAGAATACCCAGCCTTAGAGCCTCACAGAGCTTTGATTTAATGTACTTTTCATGTCACATTAGCAGTTCGTTCAAGTCGCACTGCCATGTTCCATCCCATCATTTGGGAGTGACTCGTGCAGGCTGACCAAAGGCAACAGAAATTGGGAAGCAAGCTCTTTTGAAGCAAGCTCTTTCGAAGTCTTGTCTTGTTTGTGGGCTTCCTAGAGGCACCTGGTTGGCCCTTGTGTGAACAGACTGCTGGACTTGATGGGCCTTGGTCTGATCCAGCAGGGCCTTTCTTATGTTCTTATGAAGCCAGCCTCAGTTCCAACTTGGATTTCAAGCCTTGCTCACACTGGTGTGTTTGGGGTTTTGTAATCTGCCTCCTTGGGTGATCACTAGGGTTGCCAGGTCCCTCTTTGCCACTAGCGGGAGGTTTTTTGGGTCGGAGCCTGAGGAGGGTGGGGTTTGGGGAGGGGAGGGACTTCAATGCCATTGAGTCCAATTGCCAAAGCGGCCATTTTCTTCAGGTGAACTGATCTCTATCTGCTGGAGATCAGTTGTAATAGTGAAATGCCTGTATTATTGTATCAATCCCAATGACAATAAAACAGCAGGAGGTTGAAGATTCAAAGCAGTTGTTTATTGGCCAATACACAAACAGGTGAAAATTGCCGCAAAGCGCAGGACAATTCACACTGACATCAAAGTATTGCAAGCACGATTATAGTCTTTGGTAATGGGTGGTACAAAGACTCAATACATAATATAGAGACCCAAATACCCAATACTAGGGACCCCAGGATTAGCATATCCTATTAGAGAATCGGAGGCGTTGCAGAGAAAGTGGTGATCTAATGCTCTCTAATGAGCAGAGAAGACCCACCAGTGTCAGGTGCTTCTCTGTTTGATCCTAAATCATGGCTATCCTTATCTTGGACCTTGGTGCCTGCCAAGGCTAATTAATGAGGTTCCTAGCTGGCTCTTATGAGTGGGAAGCCAGCTTATGAAAACATACTAAGGCCGTCTATGAATTCTTTAATTAGCTTCTAACTAAGGAGCAACAGTGGGCCTCTTATACTTGAGGCCTGTAACATATGCAAGTGTTTGGTGTAACTTATAGAAGCCACCTCTAATATGCTGAGTGTGGCATGTTCATGAGTGCAGATATACTTTATTGAGTACAAAGAACATATTTCAAATCAATTAATACATTTCCAATACATTTCCCATAGCATATAATGATTTCAGGCATTACAATACCAGATCTCCAGGTAGTACCTGAAGGTTGGCAACCCTAACCATATGGTTTCCATAGAGGTTTTTAAGGATGTGCTAGACTAGAGTGTCCCCGTCGCTTCCAGGTTTACCCCAGAAAAGACACTATTGTGTGCATGAATCCCACACACACACACACCAAACCTCCCTCCGGTGGCAAAGGGGAACCTGGCAACCCTAATGGGAGACCCCCCAAGGAAGTCCAGGGTTGCTACACAGAGCAAATGAAATAAACTGATCTCTATCAGCTGGAGATCAGTTGTACTAGCAGGAGATCTCCAGCTAGTACCTGGAGATTGGCAACCCTAGTGACCACTCCAAAGCTCATCCTGAGCTTAGCATTCTTGCTGTGTCCTGCTGAGACCTCTTTGTTTGCACCTGCACAAGCCCTGACCTGGATGGCCCAAGTTAGCCCGGTCTTGTCCAATCTCAAAGGCTAAGCAAGATCAGCAGGGTTGCCAGGTGGCTTGGGAATGGCAAGCAATTGACTGCCAATCCATGTGCCGGCTGACAGCAAGGATCGCGTGTGTGTGGCTGTGAGCAATGTGATCCCGTCACTTCCGGTTTACTTCTGGAAGCGCTGCAGCATGACGATTTACCACTCAAATGGGGAGGGGCCATGACTCAGTGGTAGAGCATCTGCTTGGCATGCAGAAGGTCCAGGTTCAATCCCCGGCATCTCCAGGTAAAGGGACCAGGCAAGCAGGTGATGTGAAAGACCATTGCCTGAGACCCTGGAGAGCAGCTGCCAGTCTAAGTAGACAATACTGACTTTGATAGACCAAGGATCTGATTCAGTATAAGGCAGCTTCATGTGTTCAAGTGAACCAGAAGTGATGGGATCACGTTGCTTGCGGTTGCGCGTGTGATCCCCGCCCCCCAAATTTCTCACCGGAGGAGAAGGGGGACCTGGCAACCCTAAAGCTCAGCCCTGGTTAGTAGTTGGATGGGAGATAGGGTTGCCAGATGCCCTAATGTTGGGCAATTGTCCACCAATTAACAGGCTTGCCCGCCACCCCTCAGCTGGCCAGAGGGTGAAGAAGGCCAGCTAAAGGGGAGGGAAAGATTGGCACTCACGCATAGCAGCGCAGCACAATAATGTCCCTTCCGGAGTAAACCCAGAAGCAACAGGGTCACTCTAGCATGTCCCTAAAAAAATACACTCCATGAAAACCATAGAGTTTTGGGAGGAATATGCTGTAGCATCGTCAGCACTTTTGGGTTTGACTGGGACGTTCTAGCTTCCATAGAAACCATATGTAGGGTTGCCACTGGCAGGAGGTTTTTGGGATGGAGCCTGAGGAGGGCAGGGTTTGGGGAGGGGAGGGATTTCAATGCCATAGAGTCCGATTGCCAAAGCGGCTATTTTCTCCAGGGGAACTGCTCTCTATCTGCTGGAGATCAGTTGTAATAGCAGGAGACCTCCAGCTAGTACCTGGAGGCTGGCAAACCTAATCATCTAAAGTCCATTAGGCCAAATCATCGAGTTCAAAGGATTGTCGGGGGGGCTCCCATGCATGCCTGGAGCTTCAAAAATGGGGTGTTGCTAGATATTTAGTTCACTATTATTACCCTTCTGGTTTTTAACAGCCTGCTATTAAGAGTATGCAGTCATTGAGGCACAGGGACCAGGATTCTTTCTTCGAGCAAATGCGCCATTGGATATTGCCAAATGATTCATCTCAAATAATTATTATTTGGCTAGAAGTTTTTTTTGTGTTTTTTTAAAAAAAACGAAAAATAGAAGACTGCCAGATTGGAGAAATGAAAGAAACCTCCTGGCATAGGACAAATGATTTTAGTGCTTAGAACTCAGCTGCTGTAAGGACAGCTGTGTTTAATGAAAGCAATAATGATACATTTATAATGAAACGATAGGAGAGAACTCAAGTTTTTCTAGGGGGGGCCTCTCTGTGCTTCAGAACGCTAACGAGAGCTGTTGTGGATTTCTTTTTTGCAAGCGCTTCAAATGACAGTCTATACCTAATTTGCATTTTTTTTTCAAAAAAGCTTTGATTGTAAACTAGTTCCCACTTATCTTATAGTTTAATGCCGGCTTGCAGATTATTGAACTCAATTTGACTTACAGTGGGAACCACAATCCCGTCAGAGTGAAATGTTTTTAAAGTCCTATTGAGAGCAAGAGTTAGGGAGTAAGCCTCTAGGCTTGCCAGGTCCCGCAACTCCAGTGACGGGGATGCTCTAGCGATCCTGGCCAAAACTCTATGGTTTCCATAGAGTTTTAGCCAAAGGTGCTAGAGTGTCCTCGTCACTTTCGGGCTAAGCCAAAAGTGGTGCGTGCGCTGTGTCTGTGGGTGCATGCCCGCAGTGCCCGCATGCGTGCCCGCAGTGCCTGCCAGCCCTCAGCTGGCTGGCGGGCGGCCCGGTGGATGGGCAGTAGTTTACCCACAACCACCGGGCAATTGGCAACCCTATAAGCCTCACTGGGTCTACTCAGAAGTAATACCCATTGTATTCAATGGGGGTTACTCCCTGGAAAGTATTTACAGGATTGCAGCCTCTATAAGGTTGCCAACCTCCAGGTACTAGCTGGAGATCTCCTGCTATTACAACTGATCTCAGTTCACCTGGAGAAAATGGCTGAGTTGGCAATTGAACTCTATGGCATTGAAGTCCCTCCCCTCCCCAAACCCCACCCTCCTCAGGCTCTGCCCCAAAAACCTCCTACTCATGGTGAAGAGGGACCTGGCAATCTTAAGCCTCTAACATGCATATGGGGCATTCATGCCATTATGGACTGGTGAGGGCTTCTTCGGCACAGGCTTTGCTGGAGCGATTCGTACGTGGCGTGATGTCGTCACTCCCGGGTTGACCTCTGGCACTGTGTGCTGGCACTGTGTGCGACACTCTAGCAATTTCCTCCCAAAACTCTATGGCTTCCATAAAGATTTTGGAGGAAAATTGCTAGAGAGTCCCACATGAGGCTGGCACTTCCAGGGTAGGTAGGTTGACCCATGACATGTACCCTGGAGGAGTACATGTGTCCAGCTCTAGCTCAGAAAGCCAGCATGGTGTAGTAGCTAAGAGCCACAGAATCTAATCGGGAGAGCCGGGTTCGATTCCCCACTCCTCCACATGAAGCCTGCCGGGTGACCTTGGGCCAGTCACAGTTCTCTCCATACTCTCCCAGCCCACGTGGAGGCAGGCAAAGGGAAACCACCTCCAAACATCTCTGGCCTTGAAAACCCTACGGGGTCGCCATAGAAGTCAGCTGGGACTTGATGGGATCGCCAGTGGGGATAGGGTTTGGCCTTCATCCCCCTACTGTGGTCCTTCTGGGGCATCTGGTCAGCCACAGCAGGAAACAGGATGCCGGACTAGAGCGTGCAGGGTGTGCTTTTTGTACCATCTGGGCCTCCCCATTCCAAAGATTCTACCTGCTTATTGTAAATTTTTAACTGTTCCCAAACACAGTGCTTTTCTCCAAGGCCAGGTTAAATGCACTGCCATTGGGGGAGTTAGTAGGCAGATTTTCAGGGATCCCCTTATCCGAGAGACTTTGTGATTGTGGATCAGGGAGTTTGGACACCGTTTGGCATTTTTTGGTAAATTGTAAAAAGCACAATCTCGCCAGAGATAAATGGATCACAATACATATTCAGAAATGGGGGCCTGCCCTAAAGCAAGAGATAGTTGCAAAGTTATTGGCTGATACGGATCCAAATGTAACCCTCGGTGTGGCAAAAATTTTATCTTTTTTTTTTTTTTTAACAATACCTCCTTTTAACTGTACTGTTTAGATATTATGTTTTTGTATGTTTGGGTATTTATGCATTATGGAATATATTGAATTTGTTTTGCTCATGAACTGTTGGTCCGCGAGCATAAAGAATGGAAATAAAGGAAAAATAAAGATGCCGAGCTGGATGGGTCATGAGTTCCGACCCCGGTGGGCTCATCTGCGGTCCTTCTGCTTGTTGATAAGCGAACGGCGCCACCTCTTTAAACACCTTAATACCTCCGTCACAATGACAGGGCCAATTTGCAGTTGACAAACAAATCAAACAAACAGGCTTCTGCAGGCAACGTGGCTGGCTTGTGAATAGCAATTAACAAACGCTTACAGAAATTATTGCTCTCCCCCCACCCCCAGGAAAGCAAGAATCTGGCAGAAAAAAAGCTCCCATTGCGGTAATCCAGGGGGGGATGTTTTTTGCAGCAGCCCACCGCATAGATAATCAAGCGGCCTTTTCAAAAAGTTAAAATGTTTACCAATTCCTTAAAGAATGCTTTTTTAAGGGAAGGTATTTAGGAAAAGGAGGGGGAAGAGCCTTCATTATTCCTTATGATGTCAAATCAACACTAAAGCTTCACAGTTTAAGGAAGAAGGAGGGGGGGAACCGACGACGGCAGAATTTTTATGTGCTGAGACTTCACAAATAACGGGAGCGCATTGACAAAAGTGCAAAGCGCACCTTTGTGCATTTGTTTTTGAATTTTTATATCCATAAATCAAGGGAATATAGGGCTGCCGGTTGCTTATTGAGCAGTGGCACAATGGGAACGTCTCCTTCGGAGGACGCAGGGAGGATGTGAACGGAGAGTATGCCGAGTAAGCAACATACTTTGGGAGCCGGCAGAAGACTCGGGGTCGGATCCTGATTCTCTGATCAGCTGTGGTGGCATCTTTGTCCGGCTCAAGGAGCAATGAAAAGGCTGTTCTGGTGGAGGAGGAAGAAGGAGGAGGAAGAAGAAGGAGGAGGAGGAAGGAGGAGGAGGAGGTAGGAGGAGGAAAGTTGGTTTTATTTGTCGATTTTCTCTACCTTTTAAGGAGTCTCACACACACAAACACACAATAACACACGAAGCTGCCTTATACTGAATCAGACTTTTGGTCCATCAAAGTCAGTATTGTCTACTCGAACCAGCAGCGGCTCTCAGGTAGAAGTCTTTCACATCACCTACTTGCCTGGTCCCTTGAACTGGAGATGCTGGGGATTGAACCTGGGACCTTCTGCATGCAAAGCAGATACTCTACCACTGAGCCATGGCCCCTCCCTGAATCCCCACTGGGGGAAATGGGGTTCCAGTCCTTTTGCTCTCCTGAGCAAACCAGCTTACAATCACCATCCCTTCCTCTCCCCACAACAGACACCTCGTGAGGTAGGTGGGGCTGAGAGAGTTTGGTGAGAACTGTGACTGGCCCAAGGTCACTCAGCAGGCTTCACGTGCAGGAGTGGGGAAACCAACCTGGTTCATCAGCTTAGAGTCCACCGCTCTTAACCACTACACCACATTGGCTTTTAAAGAGGCCCCCTCCTCTGCTTCCAATACTGCTTCATCCAAGGACTTTGACAGGCTGAGAAGATGCTGACATCCACCATCCCCACAATGTGAAGCGTGAGTGGGGAGAATGGTGGGCACCTTTTCCTGGGCCCGGGAATCTAGGGTGTGTCTCTACCTGTGCCATGAACCTATTATTATGAAGTAGTCCATTGGCATCATTTCAGAAATGCAATACCATTATTTTCTTTCCCGACTCCTGACATTGCATTATGGGATGGGACGAGGGTTGCCAAACTCCAGGTGGGGGCTGGAGATCTCCTGCTATTACAACTGATCTCCAGCCGATAGAGATCAGTTCCCCAGGAGAAAATGGCCACTTTGGCCATTGGACTCTATGGAATTGAAGTCCCTCCCCTCCCCAAACCCCGCCCTCCTCAGGCTCCACCCCCAAAATCTCCAGGTATTTCCCAACCCGGTGCTCCTGGTACTCCAGGACTTTATTTTGGGTGTAGCAGAAAACCGGGGTTCGCGGGGGGAGAGACAGACCCAAGACCGTTGTCAAGAAAAACAGTTTTATTCGCAGCTGCGGCTCAGCTACTTTCACAAGTAAAACACTGAGCCCCAATTGTACTGGGGAACAGACATTTATCCCAAACCCATGCTCTGACGGGGCACGTCAACATTCTGTGCTTATCTGGTTGTTTTACATAGTCTGGAGCCTAAGAGCTCAGTGGTTCCATCCAGTTCCCGTTATCGTTCACCATGACTTTCCATGACTTTTCCCCTACTCCCTTAGCACACACATAGCAAGCTTGTATTGAAACAGACATTTTCCCCCTCCTGCCATATGGGCAAACAACCGCCATGCACAGGATTTTGAGAATTCAGATCAGAAAAGTGTGGGTCATCAAACCCAAGGTAAAATCCCCATGCATAAAATACCATTCTCAGCCTAACATCTTTCATAGTGTGGTTGTGAGGGGAAAATGGTGAAAGGAGAATCAGGCATGAGCTCCTTAGAGGTAGAATTGGACAAAATAAATGTACTTGACAGATCGATAGCGTAATACATTAGTACATCCAGCCATTAAATACTGTTACTGGGGAAGAGAAGAATCAGAGAAGTGTGACATTGTATAGCACAGTAGCTGCGGTGGTTTCAACACAACAGCTTCCCAGCAGGAACCGTCTATCTCAGCTGTGAGAACATGGAATTTCAGCAGGCCCACAATTGTTTGTGGTTTAGGCCCTATCTAGACATGATACTCTCCGCGTTCCTGGTTGGTTATGTGAAGTGTGATGTGAGAACATGCCACACATGTCAATCGCTGGAAAGGATAATATGCAAAAGATTTTTTTTAAAGTCCATCCTGATGTTTTCCCCTCCCTCTCTCGGAGCTCTTGAGGCTTCATAGTAGAGTTGCCAGCTCCAGGTCGGCAAATACCTGGAGATTTTTTGGGCGGAGACTGAGGATGGCAGGGTTTGGGGAGGGGAGGGACTTCAATGCCATAGAGTCCAATTGCCAATGCAGCCATTTTCTCCAGGTGAACTGATGTCTATTGGCTGGAGAGCAGTTGTAATAGCAGGACCTCCAGGCAATTCCTTCCATCCTCCTTCCATCAGACCTTCTCCATGCAAAGTACATGCTCAGCCAGCAAGTCATGGCGCTTGCCTTAGACTTCCTACAACATCCAGATCTTCTGATGCAATTGTTATTTCATGGGAGGACCATCCACTATAGTACCCCTCCTCTCCTGTTAATGTCAGACAAAGCCTTGGGATGTTGGCATTCCCATGAGAGTTCAGGCCTCTCTTTCCAGACTAGCTAGTTGCACCCAGAAAGCATAAGCAGGTATCCCTGGTAGCACAATGTCACACAGGATTTTCAACAGGGCATTACAGAAGCGACGGGAATTGCACATGGTAAGCGGGTTTGCATTTTTTTCTTCCAGCCACCTGTCACCGTTCTAAGCCCTCGGCACTGCAACAGGTCTCCGCCGTGTATTGTCAGGAAGAGATTAATGAAAGGAAAAGCAGAGAGAGAGAGAGAGAGAGAGAGAGAGAGAGAGAGAGAGAGAGAGAGAGAGAGAGAGAGAGATTGTGACTGGTTAAGGGAAAGCGATTCTCCAGAAACGGCTGTGTGAACTTACTTTTTACTGAAACCCAACAGCTGTAAAATGTACCTGTGGAATTCATAATCGCGCCGCCCGCTCTCAATTATGCCGCTTGACTGTCGCTTGATGAAACCAACGTCGTATAATTAACATTCTCTCCCTTCCCACGGCAAGGTCCTTTGTTGTCGTCTCAAGTTTTTAATATATTTCTGTTTGAATAGGGTTCTTTTTTTTTTTTAAGCGACATTATTCAGCAATAAAGTCTCCCGTGACCTTCCATCGGGCCTGCCTCTCGGAAGCCTCGGCTGACTGTGCCTTTGGTAGTCGGCGCTGTGAAATTACGGCAGATAATTTATTTTAAAATGCAGGCCGAGTCATTGAGCGGTATTTATTGTGGGAGCTTGCATCCGAGAGAGCCGTAGAGTTTAAGGAAACAAAGAGGCAACATTTTCAAGCGGGGAGGTGTCACTGTTTGCATATAGAGAGATATAAATATGTAAATGTATTATATTTTAATCCCCCAGAGGACAGAAATTGCCTCGCAAATGTCACACAATAAAAGAAATGCAAATGGTATTCAAATCCAATGCAAACAATCCTCGTTGAAGGGATTCTCAGTTGCAGGGCAGCCAAGAAGGGGTGTTGGGAGATACTTCCAGGTTGCTCAGGAGGTTGTGAGAAATCCACCTGCCCCCTTTGTTCTCATACTTTCACAAGGATTGAGGGCTGTAATCTCGGGGCTTTACCAATTACTAGAAGCCTCTCTAGGGTAATTTATGCATGAGAGTTTTACCTGAGGTTTGTTGCTGGCTGGACCCCCACTTTCCTGTTGGGAATCTACACACCAGCAGTCTCCAAGCTCAAATCAGGTCCCGCCCCTTTAAATGCTGCTTTGTAATTGGCTTACTTGTAGTGCTTACTATGAGAGAAAATCCCGCCCCCTGGACATGCTGCTTTGTAATTGGCTGTGAGAGAAACCAAGCTTGAGTGTCCCGGACTTTGCGTTATGCATGGGGATTTCACCCGGGCTTTGCTCAGGGAAGATAGAAGAGTCAAGGTTAACAGAGGAATGTGAAGACCAGGACATTATGAGGGCTGGCAGCGAGGTCATCTATAATGGACAGAAAACTCATGCATAACTCCAAGGAACAATAGATTCATACCAGGGGCGAACATGAGCAAAAGTACCTAGGAGTCTTTAATGGTTGACTTTAACCCTTTGCTTGACTTGAAATCAGAGCCAGAAATCTCCAGCAGCATGAGAGAACATGTTTGGTTTTCTAGTTAAGAAATGGATCTAAGTGATTGCTTATGGATTCCTGGAGAACCGAGATATTGTGTTAAGAATTGGTAAATTCCTGTCCTCCCTTTCTCCTTCTTTAAATGTGTGGTGGAAAGGGCCATCAAGTCACAGCTGACTTACAGTGACCCCACAGGGTTTCAAGGCACAAGAGATAGGCAGTAGTTATTTGCCATTGTCTGCCTCTGTGTAGCAACATTGGGCTTCCTTGGTGGTCTCCCATACAACTGCTAACCAGTGCCAACCCTGCTTAGCTTCCGAGATCTGATGAGATCAGGCTAGCCTGGCCAACCAGGTCAGGGCTGACACACATTAATGGTGGTGGAAAGTGCCGTCAAGTCACATCCAACTTATGGTGACCCCATAGGGTTTTCAAGGCAAGAGATGTTCAGAGGTGGCTGGCCATTGCCTGCCTCGGCATAGAAATCCTGGACTTCCTTGGTGGTCTCCCATCCAAGTACTTACCAGGGCCAGCTCTGCGTAGCTTCCAAGATCTGACAATATTGAGCTAGCCTGGGTCATCCAAGTCAGGGCATGGGGAGGCATACGGAATAGTTTTCCAGTTGGCCATGGTGCTTCTCACATGAACACATGAAGCTGCCTTATACTGAATCAGGCCCCTGGTCCATCAAAGTCAGTATTTTCTACTCAGACCAGCAGCTGCTGAGGTTTTTCACATCACCTACTTGCCTAGTCCCTTTAACTGGAGATGCCAGGGATTGAACCTGGGACCTTCTGCATGCTAAGCAGATGCTCTACCACTGAGCCACAGCCCCTCCCCAGCTTCCCTAATCTGCTGCAATAGACCCAGGTATGAAGAATGGTGACTAACTCCTTCATGTCTTCCCTCTGATGAACAATGACACTTGGAATGTATAGTGAGGGCCTCTCAGCTGGACCTGTGTTTAGTATGGTTGCCATCTCCACGCTGGGAAATTCCTAGAGATTTGGTGGCGGAGCCTGAGGAGAGCAGGGTTTGGGGAGGCGAGGGGCATCAGCAGGGTTTAATGCCATGGAGTCCACCTTCCAAAGCAGCCATTTTCTCCAGGGAAATTGATTTCTGTAGCATGGAGATCCGTTGCAACTCTGAGAGCTTTCTCGGCTCCACCCTAGCATTTAGACATGGGGTTTTCATTATGGCTTCCTGCTTTCTCTCTGATGTCTCGTTGATGGCAGCTGGAAAATGGAGGAGGGGGGTAATATTATATGTGGTATACATAAAAATCCAGTTCCCAATGTTCTGTCACCCTCTAGTGTGACCAAGAATTAGGTATTTCATTTCTTTAAAGAGTTTCTGTACTGTCTTTCCAATTCTGTTAGAGGTGATTTTCCAGAAGTACGCATTATCTAATTGTATAGAATTGCAGTGTGAAAAATGGCAACATGAATCAGCAACACAGTGATGTGTCAGACCATAAAATCATCAGCCTAGGCCATACACAGTGTAAAAGACATCCGAACACAGCAGAGTATCAATCTAAAACAGCATGGCATGCTCTTAAAATAGTCGTAGTGAAAGCCATATGTATAAAAAACTCTGAAAAGTGAATTGAATGAAAGGGGAAAATAGGATGGGGCTAAGATTCCATGATTCTTTCTCTAATTTTTTAAAATTAAAATAATAATAGAAAAATACAGAAAATAACAAGAATAAATAGAAAATGTAAATAACACTCAGATGGCTACTACTAGAAGTGTACAAAAAAAAATTCGGTAAAATTCGGGTTCGGGTTTATTGGGCCTGATTTTTTTTGGGAAACCCGAAATAAGTAAAGAGTTGTTCGACAGTGGAATCAGCTGCATAGGGAGGTGGCGAGCTCCCCCTCCCTGGCAGTCTTTAAGCAGAGGCTGGACCAACACTTGTAAGGGATGCTCTAGGGGATGATCCTGCATTAAGCAGGGGGTTGGACTAGATGGAATGTATGGCCCCTTCCAACTCTATGATTCTGTAATGTATAGATGATGTAAAAATTTCAAACAACGGTTGAAATTAAATCAAAAGAGTATCCGCTAGACATTAGGAAGAATTTTCTAACAGTTAGAGCAGTTCCTCAGTGGAACAGGCTTCCTCGGGAGGTGGGAAGCTCTCCTTCCCTGGAGGTTTTTAAGAAGAGGTTAGATGGCCATCTGTCAGCAATGCTGATTCTGTGACCTTAGGCAGATGATGAGAGGGAGGGCATCTTGGGCATCTTCTGGTCACTAGGGGTGTGGAGGGGGGAGGTAGTTGTGAATTTCCTGCATTGTGCAGGGGGTTGGACTTGATGACCCTGGTGGTCCCTTCCAACTCTGTGATTCTATGATTCTAAAAATGTTCTGCAAATCCCTAAAAAGAGGGAAAGAAATGGATTGTCGGGTTTCAGGGAGAAATTGAGTAAAGAGGAATGGAGAGAATTTCTCTTAACAACACTAATGTAAATGAATGGCTCCAGTTCAGTCCTCGAGGAGAGTTAATTCTTCTTGAAACAAGAATGTCAATGTCACTGTTCCAGCCACTGCCTGCAGTTCAAACAAAGCATGAGGCGTCATTGGTCAAATTAGGGTGGAGACCAGTCAATGGGAAGGCTTGAGGAAGAGTCTTCCTTCCCTATGTGTGTGTTAAGTGCCATCAAGTTGATTCAGACCTATGGTGACGCTATGAATTAATATCCTCCAAAATGTCCTATCTTTAACAGCCTTGCTCCGGTTTTGCAGACTGAGGGCCGTGGCTTCCTTGACTGAGTCAATCCATCTCATGTTGGCTCTTCCTCTTTTCCTGCTGTCTTCAACTTTTCCGAGCATGGTTGTCTTGTCCAGTGAGTCTTGTCTCCTCATCATGTGACCAAAGAACGATAGCCTCCGTTTAGTGATTTTAGCTTCTCAGGAGAGTTCAGGCTTGATTTGATCTAGAACCCACTGATTTGTCTTTTTGGCAGTCTGCGGTATCCGTAAAACTCTCCTCCAACACCACAACTTGGATGGCTTTAAGAGGGGAGTGGACATGTTCATGGAGGAGAGGGCTATCCATGGCTACTAGTTAAAATGAATAATAGTCATGATGCATACCTATTCTCTCCAGGATGAGAGGAGCATGCCTAATATATTAGGTGCTGTGAAACACAGACAGGACAATGCTGCTGCAGTCGTCTTGTTTGTGGGCTTCCTAGAGGCACCTGGTTGGCCACTGGGTGAACAGACTGCTGGACTTGATGGGCCTGGTTCTGATCCAACATGGCTTTTCTTATGTTCACATATCAAATGAATCAACTTTATTCCTTCCCTACCTAGACTTATATCTGTCTTCCCTACACATTTACAATCAAGAAAAATACACGGACTGTTCTAGAGATCTCCCCTACAAGGAGAAATTTCCTCCATCTGGAAACCTCTTCAACTTTCCTAAAATGCCTACATATACGATACTTTGCCTGCACAGCGTGTTTCAAATTCAATTCAAATTTGGCTTCTAATGAAACTGTGAGGCTCTTACAGTGAAAGATTATGCAGTTACTCCACCCTAACCATATGGGTTTAGGATGGAGAAACTCTGGATAGGATTGCACTGCCAGGGATGCTGGTGAAAAGAAGGAAGGCTCTTCCTCCATCTTTCTCTATAATTCATTGAGCATCCTGGGAAATGTGGTTTCCTGAGCATCTGACAAGATGCCTCCATTATAGCAGCTGTATTTCCAATTATCCATCGGATCCTCCGTTGAAGACGAAAGAGGCAAGACACGGGGCAGAGTTTTCCTTCTTCCTGGCCTTCCAGCCAGCCTGCTACAGCCAACATAGATTAACAGCAGGTGAATTGGAGGGGGGAGGGTAATGTGCATTGGGTTGCCAACCTCCAGGTGGGGATAAACAAAGCAGCGCGGAGGCTCACATGAACTTGCGCTATATTAGTGAACAAATATTATTCAATCCTATAAATACATACAAAAATGGGTGCAGGTAAAGTATCCGTGCCAACAACATACATACAAATCAAAACAAAGTGTGACCAAATTCGTAATGCCACAACGCAAACTACAAACAGCGTCTAACACGCTCACCATAGTCCTGTTCAACACAACTGGCCCCAATCCGACACACGGATATAGTGCAAGTTCATGTGAGCCCCCATGCTGCTTTGTTTATCCTCAGCTTTGGTTTTGCAGCATAGGTTTGTGTTGGTAACCTCCAGGTGAGGCAAGGAGTTCTCGCGGAATTACAGTTTATTTCCAGACTACAGAGATCACTTCCCCTGGAGAAATGACAGCTTCAGAGGGCATACTCTATGTCACACCATCGCCAATGAGCTCCCTCCCCAAACTCCATCCTCCCCAGGCTTCACCCCCAAATCTCCAGGAATTTCTCAACCTGGAGTTGGCAACCCTAGTTCAGATGCACCGTCTACACCAGATGAGATTCTGCGGGCTGTTGCTCACTCCTTGTGTTTCTACTGAAGGTCATACACCAAAGAGATGATGTACAAACATCATTAGCATCTTTGCTGACTGAGAGCCAGCGTGGTGTAGTGGTTAAGAGCGGTGGTTTGGAGTGGTGGACTCTGATCTGAAGAACCGGGTTCGATTCCCCACTTCTCCGCATGAGCGGCGGAGGCTAATCTGGTGAACTGGATTTGTTTCCCCACTCCTCCACATGAAGCCAGCTGGGTGAACTTGGGATAGTCGCAGCTCTCTCAGCCCCACCTACCTCCCAGGGTATCTGTTGTGGGGAGGGGGAAGGGAAGGTGATTGTAAGCCGGTTTGATTTTTCCTCAAGCGATAGAGAAAGTCGGCATATAAAAAACAACTTTTCTTCTTCTTCTCCCTGCAAAATTCCTTTTGCCCAGGACCTTTGGGCTTCACTAGACATTGCTCAGATTTTTTTGCCTGAAGAGAAATCACATTCACTTTGAATCTTCCCTTAGGGAAAATATTGGTGGCGAGTCCATTGGCCTGAAACGTGCTTCTTTGGCTAAGTAAATGTACACTCTCTCATTACCACTGGATGGCATTAGTAAGTTGTGTAGGAGGGAATAGACCTGGTGCTTGATAATTAAACAAAGAGGGATTCCTCCGAGTCCAGCTTCTTGCGGGCAGCTGTTTTCAAACGGTTGTTGCTGGGAACTCTGACGTTTCCGTTATCCTGGGCTCCTCAAGGAGAAGTTTGGTAGGGATGGATGAGTTTCCTGGAAGGACTCTGTGGAGCATATTCTAGGTGCATGCTCTCAGTTCACATGGGCCCAGCACATCTGGTCAGGGCTCTGCATGAACTGTCTATCCATCACAGAACATGAGCACATGAAGCTGCCTTATACTGAACCTGACCCTTGGTCCATCAAAGTCAGTATCGTCTACTCAGACCGGCAGTGGCTCACCAGGGTCTCAGGCAGAGGTCTTTCACATCACCTACCTGCCTAGTCCTTTTAACTGGAGATGCCCGGGATTGAACCTGGGACCTTCTGCAGGCTGAGCAGATGCTCTACCACTAAGCCACAGCCCCTCCCATCCTGAACCCAGCACAATATGCACATATGCCATGGTAGAAGGGAAGAGGTGCCTCAGTGGACAAATGGCTGCAGAAAGGATTCCCTGTGCATCCGAAGCCTGAAAACCAATGCTTTAGAGCACTGATTGTCAATGGTGATAAATCGATTTCCCCATTCAGTTACTTTACTGCTTCTCCTGCAGCACATTCCATCGCTCTTTAAATAGGAGATTAAAAAAAATAACTCCAGAATTGGGGAGGGGAGGGGCATGGCTTAGTGGTAGAGCATCTGCTTGGCATGAAGAAGGTCCCAGGTTTAATCCCCGGCATCTCCAGTTCAAGGGACCAGGCAAGTAGGTGATGTGAAAGACCTCCGCCTGAGACCCTGGAGAGCCGCTGCCAGTCTGAGTGGACAATACTGACATGGATGGAGCAGGGGTCTGATTCAGTATAAGGCAGCTTCATGTCACCATGTGACCAACTGAAACCTGTACCATTTGCATCTGTTTCTCCACAAGGGCACATTAACAACATGCTGCAAATAATCAAACTTTTCTGGTCCTGTTTTGCGGATGGTCCCGTGCTTTTCTGCACGGTGCGCACCGGCAGTGTTCTTCGACGGCAGTGTTTATCGACGTGCGCTTCACACCACCAAGCAGCTAGTAAAGACCTACGACCAGTCTACGCCACGATGCCCACTAGCCAGGATCCTAGACTCCAGCAAAGATTAGACCTGCCCGGTAGATGAAGTGGGGCAATGTTTCAAAAGCAGGTCAGAGGCATTTGCAAAGGGCATCGCGCCAACAATTTCAGCCTCACTACCTGTGGGCCCTTCTCCTCATTTGTCATTATTCTAAGCCCGAGCTTCGATGCCTATACAAGCCCAAGTAAATTAATCCTCATTCTACTCAAGGCTGCAAACCAATCAATTTTCATCAAAGTGCAGAGGAAACCATGGCCAAAAAATATAGGAAAAAGAAAAAGAAAAGATCGCTTAATTTGGCTCTATGATTCAGGTTGATTAGTCTCCCTGTGGGAACTGTGAGCAATTAAAGGGCCGCACTCCTGGCTGCCCAGAACTCCCTGAAACACTCCCCCACCTCTCTGATTCTGATATAGGGTTGCCAACCTCCAGGTGGTTGCTGGAAAAGTAACCAGAGAAGTATCCTAAAGTAGGAAGATGGAACATTATCTTATGTGATGCTGATAACCTGATACCTGAAAATTAGAAAGAAATGTGGAAATCTGCGTTGATCAGAAGTGGGACTGTTGAAGACTCTGAAATGGCCGTATCACCTTCTGGATGATATTTCTCCTGCTCTGATACCTTTTGGAAGGGTCCTAGAGAATGAATAATAATAATAATAAGATATAATTATATCAGCATTGTACTTTACCAGTGTGAATATTTACCTGTATGGAGACCTTTGACTTTATACTATATTGACCTTTATGTTATTGTAGTGATATTATTTGTACTTTAGCTTGGGATAGATATAGTAGTAGTATTCGATTGTTATAGTATATTTCATTGTATAATTGTGTAGCATATTAATACACCTTTTGCACTGTGTTACAACATTCGTTCCTGTGCTAATTTCCAAACCTCCAGGTGGTGGCTGGAGATCTCCTGCTATTACACCTGATCCCCAGGCGATAGAAATCAGTTCCCCTGGAGAACATAGCCACTTTGGCAATTGGACTCTATGGCATTGACATGCCACCCCTCTCCAACCCCCGCCCTGCCCCAAAAACCTCCCGCCAGTGGAGAAGAGAGACCCGGCAAACCCTGAGTGTTAAATCGGCCAAGGCGATGCAATGCAAAACAGGACGTGACCTCATCACACGCACCCCCACCTCACCCCCTAAAACCTCTCCCTGATCAGAGACTTGTTTTATTTAAAATTTGAAGACACGGGGGAAACGCAGGGAAACGCAGGGGGAGAGCGAGGCGACCTCTGACGGTCGGAAATCAACACAAAGACCTGAAGCCGTTGGAGGGGTGAAGGCGAGGGAAACAGCCATCCACAAAAGACCTCTGTGAAACATCAAAATCTGCTTGCAAACAATGGTTGAAGTGCATTGAAAGCAGATTGAAAGTGCATTATTCAGCATGTGTAAAAATGCCCATAGAAAATAGAGCCGGAAGGGACTTCTAAGGTCATCTAACCCAACCCCCTGCACTACACAGGAAATTCACATCTACCTTCCCCCCCCCCCACTCCCCCAGTGACCCGTGCTCTATGCCCAGAGGAAGGAGGGAAAAACCTCCAGGATCTCTGGCTAATCTGGCTTGGAGGCAAATTCTTTCCTGCACCCAAAGTTTATACTCCTTTTCTTTTTCAGGTCCATTTCCCATGAGGATAACCCACAAGAACCAATGAACTCTGACCGTGAAAGCCTTCGACAATAATACATACCAAGCTCGGCGCTCTTCTTTCAGTCCAGTTCAGCCCAGTGTCCTCAAAACCTTTTTTCAATGAACGCCATTGGCAGCAGGAGATGCTGCCAGAGAGGAGGAGCATGCCTGGACAAGACAGGAGAAATTGATCCGTCTCCTGGGCAGGGCTCTAGAGACGTCATCACTACTGTAGGGGCCCCTACCCACACAGCAGCTGCTGGCAAAAAAAAATCCTACCTTCGGATGCCTGTTCAGCCTTGTTACTGTAACAGCAAAAAGTCACATGAACACATGAAGCTGCCTTATACTGAATCAGACCCTTGGTCCATCCAAGTCAGTATTGTCTACTCAGACCGGCACCAGCTCTCCAGGGTCTCAGGCAGAGGTATTTCACATCACCTACTTGCCAAGTCCCTTTAGCTGAAGATGCCGGGGATTAAACCTGGGACCTTCTGCATGCCAAGCAGATGATCTACCACTGAGCTACGGCCCCTCTCCCAAAAACAAAGCATAAAAGCATACATGTTAACAGTATCATGGAATAACAATTTTCAGACAATTTATTAGTGTGCATTGCTAGAATGCCCTTAAAGGGTAAGTTGGGCTTGCCTGGTCCCTTTAAGTGGAGATGCCGGGGATTGAACCTGGGACCTTCTGCATGCCAAGCAGATGCTCTACCACTGAGCCACAGCCACAGCCCAAATCCTTGTAATGTTGTATATAGTTCCAGGGTGCCAGAATTTGGAGTAGTTCCAGGTTTTAGTTACAGCTCTGGGTAAGCAGGCTAGGCAAGATTCTATGGAGGACTCTGGCAGGTTGGGATGCCAGCCTACAGGTGGGACCTGGGGATCCCCTGGACTTACAGCTCATCTCCAGACTACAGAGATCAGTTCCCCTGGAGAAAATGGATGCTTTGGAAGGTGGACTCACTAGCATTATACCCCGCTGTGGTCCCTGTCCCCCCAGGCTCCATCCCCAAATCTCCAGGAGTTTCCCAACCTGGATCTGGCAACCCCACCCCATCCCCCACCGGTGGCCAAGGGGACCTGGCAAACCTAAGCATGGTGTAGTGGTTAAGAGCAGAGGACTCTAATCTGGAGGACCGTGTTTGATTCCCCACTCCTCCACACGAGCAACGGACTCTAATCTGGTGAATCGGGTTGGTTCCCCCACTCCTACACATGAAGCCAGCTGGGATTACAGATTGAGACTCTTGGAAGTCAGGGTGTTATGAATATTCATTTTATTAACTTAATTTATACCTCGCTTTTCTTCCCATTGGGGAATCGCATTGTTCTCCTCTCCTTCATTTTATCCTCCCGGTAACCCTAAGGTCACCCAGCAAGCTTCCCTGGAACAGTGGAGATGCAAACTGGGATCTCCCAGGTCTTAGTTTGACACTCTAACCTAGTATTTCTCAACCAGGGCTCCCCAGAACCTTAGGTTTCCATGAGAAATCGCTAGAGGTTCCGCTGGAAATGGTGATGAATAGGCTAATCATATGTAAATTGTTTGTAAATCATATGTAGGGATTCCCTGAGACATGACTATTATTTCAAGGGTTCCACAAGGGTAAAAAGGTTGAGAAATGCTACTCTAACCACTACACAACCACTGTCATTAGACCAACTAGTTCAGAAGTACCAGCTTGAAGAACCAAAGGTTCTTTCCTGGCTCTGCTAGCTAAGAGCTTGCAACTGGGTTGCCAGATATCAAACCCAGGCCCTTTAGCATGCAAAGCATCTGCTCAGCCACTGAGCTCCGGGCGTTTTATTTCAGCGTCCGCTTCTACAAGCTCTTATGTCTACTAATCATAATTCTGCTAGGTATTTGTTACAGATAGCAGACGGAGGTGTGATATTTTTTCTCCCCAGAACAGTTCCAAAGCACACAGCTCGGCTGGAATATGAGCAACGCTAATGTTTTGTTTTGTTGCCTGGGAATAATACCCTAGCAGTTCTGCTTGGAGAGTTTCATCATGTAACTAAGATTAAAGCATTCGGAGCACACAATGCAGGCAAGGGAACTCACTCGGCGCCGTGCCGAAATATTTCAGGGTGGACATACAAATAGCTGCAGAGAACGAGACAGCCCATATGAGCCCAAATAGGATATCTGCAACGGGGGTACTGGGAGGGTTGAAAGATCATCCACTGGCCAACCGCAGTGTACATCACAGAGCATGGAAATTATTTCATTTGCACGAGTTCAAAATATTTATCCCCCACCTGTCAGGCTGCTATCTCGGTTTCGTTATTGCCTCTGTCTCTGCGCTGTATTGTCTGCCCCCCAAGGTCGCATACCTAGGCCTGGGAACTCAGCTCCTGGGAAACTGTATTCAGCCTATGCGTGTAATCTCCCGCCTTTCCTGCCTTATAATATCTCCCAGCTAGTGAGTCTCTCATAGCTGTCATTTTATTCGTTTGCACTGTATGCCTATTTGACCAGTAAAAGCCATCTGTTTGGACTCTATATGACTTTGTGGTGATTTCTGGTTCTGTGGGCCAAGGGCTGACATTATGACAGCTATCTCTCTTCACCATTCTACTAGCCAGGCTGGAGCCCAGGGGGGTTCGCCTGCCACTTGGATGGAAGCTGTGCAGCTCTCCAGGTGATCTACTACCCTGGAGCCCTTCTCTGAGGATCCTACTCTGTTACAAGACTTAATCGCTGAACTTTTCCGGACGACCCGAGAGGTTTGCCGCTTGAGGGAACTGGTACAGGAACAGTGGCAATCTCTTACAGGACGTCTCTGGATGTTAACGTCGGAGGATACTGATGCTCGTTTAGATCTTCAGGACTTGGATCAATTACTGGACGATGCCCGATTGGCGACTGAGGATTTACAAATATTAACTGGACTTTTGGATAATCTTATTTCTCGAGAAACTCTTTCTACCATGGCGGGAGCCCCGCCGGAGGGTTTTTCCCTGATCCCGGATGCAGCCAGCTGTCAGGCTGAGGCCAAGCGAGTCGCTATTAGCACCGCTCTTCTCCTTGTGGAATGTACAAAGGACACCCCGGTAGCCACCTTGGCTCAAGTTTTGACCTCGACTTTTGGAGCCGAGGCACCCGCACTGGCGGTTCGAGTACAACCTCTGCTGGGCGGGGAACCCGACCCCATACTCTCACTCCTGGAGACAGAACTTTTGCCGCGCATTACGGCAGAGACTGCCCTAAGACTTGAGAACGCCAAAGTTCTTGCGGATCAGCAAGCCGCCGAAACGGCTAAGGTCGCAAGAGAGAGAGAGGCTGCGGAAGCAGCCAGGGCGGCTGCAGCAAGGATTAGGAATCAGGCGAACGTGGACACGCGCCCCAAGGACAATGTACTAGGGCTATCAGGTCTGTCTTTTTCCCCGGCGTTTGTCCCGTCGCGCGCGACCCAACGCGCACGCCGTTTGGCTGACCGACGTCGAGACTCAGGAGAGTCTGAAGACGAGGATTTATATGGGGATAGCTCTCAATGGGCCACAAGCTTCCGGACCAGTAAGCCTCATCTTACTGGTGGCCCAAGTGAGGAGGTTCATCTCTTACGAGCCCAGAATCGGGAGCTCTCCGACCGTGTTGATCAACTCCAGGAAGTAATGGAACGTATGCTTCAGGAGAACAGGCAATTACAACAAACCCTGATAGCTCAGAGACAGCCCGTTCCGATACCGGGTCAGGGGGTACCCGTACAGCCACCCGCTAATGTGCCTGCTCCACCCTTGCCTCCTGGAGCTCCTGTTGCTCCTCCGCCCGGACCACCCGTGCAACCACCCGCTAATGTGCCTGCTCCACCCTTGCCTCCTGGAGCTCCTGTTGTCCCTCCGCCCGGACCACCCGTGCAACCGGGTCAACCTGCGCCCGGCCCTTGGAAGCAACTCAAATTGAGGACTACGTATGACGGATCTCTCGAGACTTTGCCTTGTTTCTTGCATCAAGTGGACAGTTATATGCGAGAACAAGGACAACTTTTCCCCACGGAAGATAGCCGGGTGCGTTACGTAGCTTCCCTTCTGACAGGTAAAGCGGCTGACTGGATGGTCCTCCAGTTTGACACCCGCTCTCGTGCTATTCGTTCCCTCAACCACTTCATGACTGCCCTGAGAAGGAGGTTTGAGGACCCCTTCCTGGGGGAAAGAGCCAAAACGGAACTCTTACAATTAAAACAAGGCTCTGCTACAGTACGAGAATTTGCCGATGAATTTCAACGACTGGCAAGTAAAATTGTAGGTTGGCCCGAGACCACCCTGATCCATCATTTCAGGGAAGCCTTGCATCCTGACATTCTGAACTGGTCTTACATGCGGGGCGATCCCGATACCCTCGAAGACTGGATCCTATTAGCCGAGGAAGTGGAAAGCCGCCGACGCTTTATTTCTCTCGTCCGTCAAAAGCACAAGGAAAAAGGCACCCAAAAGCCTCAACCCAAGACACCACTGCTCGTCCCACGAAATCCCCCACGTCCGCCCCAGGAACGTGAAGCCCGATTTCAAAGGGGTGCCTGTCTTACTTGCGGAGAAATGGGCCACTTTGCAGCCGTTTGCCCGCGCCGCCAGGAATTATTTCGTCCCAGCATGACAACCCGCGCCCGAGGTCGTCCACCACGCAGAGGCACCGCGGCCACCCGCAGCGCAGCTCCGGGAAGACCCACACCCTCTGCACTCCATGCCGGGGACCCAGCCTCCCTGCCTACTACCAACGACCCCGCCGGGTCTCGGATTACAAGTGCCCCATTGGGGGACAACTTTCCCTCTTCGGATGAGGAAAATCCTTGGATTTCTCCAGCCTTAAACCTGGAATCTCCCCTCGACTTGTCAAAAAACGGCTCCGGTCTGTGGTGAATGGAGCGTCTCCACAGACCTCTCAGGATCTTCCTATCAAACCGAATGCTCCTACCAAAATCAAAGAAGTGGACTCCACCGTCTACGTGGATGCAGTTTTACAACAACTTAACGGTGGCCCACAAATCCCCGTCAAAGCACTAATTGACTCCGGTTGCTGTCGCACTCTCATAAGCGAAGCCACTTTTGCTGCACTCAGAGCCGACTCTGAGGCTTTACCCGCCCCCGTCCAATTTGCCCAAATGGACGGAAGCCATTTCCAGGGGGGTCCAGTTGATCACCGCACCATAGGGGTGGCAATGGGAATTGGTTCCCACTGGGAACAAATAGACTTCACTATAGCCCCTATCCGATTTGAAGTGGTCTTGGGAATTAACTGGATTAAAGGACATAGTCCCAGTATTGATTGGGAAACAAACACTATCTCCTTCACTAGTCCCACCTGCGACCAGCATCGGCAAAACTTTGCTCTGCTATATCCGCCCGTTCCAGCATTAACCTCTACTGCCCCAACACCACCGGCTCTACCCGCTGTATACCGGGACTTTGAAGATGTCTTCGACCTTAGGGAATGTGATGCCTTACCCCCCCACCGGGCCTTAGACTGTGCGATTGAAGTGGTAAAGGACTGCACATTAACCAAGAGTAAGATTTACCCTATGAGCGCTTCCGAGCGCACTGTCCTCCGGGACTTTTTGGACAAAAACCTCGCCAGAGGGTTCATTCGCCCTTCGAATGCCCCAAACTCAGCCCCCGCGTTTTTCGTCCGGAAAAAAGAGGGCGACCTTCGCCTGTGCATTGACTTCAGAAAGCTCAATGCGGTTACCCAGACCAACGCCTATCCTATCCCATTAATATCAGATATTTTGGGACAATTACAGGAAGGCCGTGTGTTCTCTAAATTAGACTTGGTGGAAGCTTACTACCGAGTCCGTATCCGCGAAGGGGATGAGCACCTCACTGCCTTCTCTAGCTGTTTCGGAATGTATGAATTCCTTGTGATGCCGTTCGGATTAAAAGGGGCCCCGGGGGTCTTCATGCAACTCATCAATGAAATCCTACATGACCTTCTATATCGTGGGGTGGTGGTCTACTTAGATGACATTCTCATTTATTCGAAAACTATGGACGAGCATGTGGCTCTGGTCAGGGAAGTTCTGCAACGCCTGCGTAACCATCAACTTTTCGCAAAACTAGCTAAGTGCGAATTTCACCAAAGCAAACTCACGTTTTTGGGATACATCATCTCCCACCAAGGTCTTCGCATGGACCCCGCCAAAGTCCAAGCCGTCCTCGATTGGACTCCCCCCACCAACCGTAAGCAAGTACAGCAATTTCTGGGATTTGCAAACTTCTATCGAGGATTCATCCCTAACTTCGCCCAGGTGGCTCTACCCATTACAGACCTACTGAAAACTAAGGGAAAAGTAAGCTCGGCTGCCTTGCCCTCCGCAAAAATCCTATGGACTGAGCAATGCCAAGCCGCCTTTCTGGCCCTCAAACGCCTCTTCACTTCGGAGCCGGTGCTACAGCACCCAGACCCAAATCAAATGTTCATTGTGCAAGTCGATGCTTCCGATGTAGCCATGGGAGGGGCTCTCCTCCAGCAAGGACCGGATGGTCTTCTTCACCCTTGCGCTTACTTTTCAAAAAAAATTGCGCACGCTCAATTAAACTGGCCCATCTGGGAGAAAGAGGCCTCAGCAGTTCATCATGCACTGACTCTATGGCGACAATTCTTGGAAGGGTCTAAAGTCCCCTTTGAGGTTTGGACCGATCACAAAAATCTAGCTGCCCTCACGGGGTCCCATAAGCTATCGGCGAAACAACAACGGTGGGCGGAGTTCTTTGCTCAGTTCCGTTTCACCCTGAAGCACGTCCCTGGGAAGCAGAACGTTCTCGCGGATGCCCTCTCCCGTTTACCACAATATCCGGTAAAACTCGAGAGACCCACCAACTCTCTGTTCACCCCTATGCAACGTGGGGCCCTACCTATGCTGGCTGTGCAAACTCGATCCCAGCATCAGCACACCTTACCCAACTTACAAGCTCCGCCAGCCCAACCGGCTGCCCAGCCGCCACCGCAACAAACCGGAGTTCCCGCCCTTCCTACCCCTCCGACCGCCCAGCCGCCTGCAGTCTGCGCGCCGCCGCACGTAAGCACTAGCCCCATAACTGTTTCTAAGATCTCCATGGCCGACGGGGGGGCCCCCTCCAAAATCCCCATCTCCGAGTGCTTTTTAACTGTCCTTCGGGACCAGTGCCTTTTAGAACGTTCCGCTCATACCCTACCTCCTGGTGTTTTGGAACAAGGAGGATCCTGGTACAAGGACTCGAAATTGTATGTACCCAAAGCTCTCCGGAAGGACGTTTTACATTTAGCTCATGGAGCCAAAACAGCTGGGCACTTTGGGTTTCTGAAAACCCTTCACTTATTGCGCAGACAGTTCTGGTGGGGGGGAATGCGTTCCGACATTGACTCCTTCATCCGCAGCTGTCCCGTTTGTGCCGCTGCGAAACGATCGCAGGGCAAACCCCCGGGACTGCTACAACCTCTTGAAACGCCCAGCAAACCTTGGGAAGTGATTGCTATGGACTTCATGACTGATCTCCCTCTCAGTGGGGGTAAAACTGTGTTGTGGATTGTTACTGATTTGTTTTCTAAGCAAATACATTTGATTCCATGCGCAGGGATCCCCTCTGCTCAGAAACTGGCCCGCCTCTTCGTGACGCATATCTTTCGTTTACATTCGTTTCCGCGTAAGATAATTTGTGACCGCGGAAGTGGTTTCGTTTCTAAGTTTTGGAAAGCTTTCCTCAAGTTGGTGGGAGTGGAACAAGGGTTGTCTAGTGCATACCATCCTCAAACTGATGGTCAAACTGAACGTGTCAATGCTGTACTTGAATGTTATTTACGCTGTTATGTTAACTACCACCAGGATAACTGGGTGGAACTGTTACCTTTAGCAGAATATGCCTACAATAATGCCATGCATCAATCCACAGGTTTTAGCCCATTTTTTGCTGTGTATGGACAAGATTTCAGTCCCATCGCTCCTGCAGATGATGTGGAGGGGGAGGGGAACCCCGACATTGCCTCCTGGGCACACGCCCTCCGTACCACTTGGCCCTGGCTCGTTAGCAACCTCGACCGGGCCAAACGTAAATACAAAGCGCAAGCTGACAAACATCGCTCCCCCGGGGGTGATCTGCAAGTGGGTGCTTTGGTTTACCTTTCCACCAAAAATCTCCGTTCCACCCAACCGTGCCATAAGCTCAGTGCTAAATTCATTGGCCCTTTCCCCATCACCCGGGTCATAAACCCTGTCACGGTGGAACTGGCTCTCCCCAAATCCTTGAGGCGTGTGCATCCTGTTTTCCACATTAGCCTCCTCAAACCCCATGTTGCTTCTCCACAGTGGCATCCGGACCCACCTCCTGCGCAACCCATCATGGTGGGGGGGGAGGAACACTTCGAAGTCTCCAAGATCCTTGACTCCCGTGTTCACCATGGCAACCTGCAATATTTAGTCCGTTGGAAACATTTCCCCCCTGCCTATGACGAATGGGTGCGCGCACGGGATGTCTCCGCCCCCGACCTCGTCGACGCCTTTCACATTGCTTACCCGGATAGGCCAGCCCCCTTACGAACTGGGAGGGGGCCTTGAGGGGAGCAGAATGTCAGGCTGCTATCTCGGTTTCGTTATTGCCTCTGTCTCTGCGCTGTATTGTCTGCCCCCCAAGGTCGTATACCTAGGCCTGGGAACTCAGCTCCTGGGAAACTGTATTCAGCCTATGCGTGTAATCTCCCGCCTTTCCTGCCTTATAATATCTCCCAGCTAGTGAGTCTCTCATAGCTGTCATTTTATTCGTTTGCACTGTATGCCTATTTGACCAGTAAAAGCCATCTGTTTGGACTCTATATGACTTTGTGGTGATTTCTGGTTCTGTGGGCCAAGGGCTGACACCACCCTTCAGTTCAGTCCAGTGTTTTGTCAAGAGGGTTTGCAAAGATGATGAAGACAAAGCAGAATTAATACCATATCATTCTGCTAAGCCCTCCCTTTGGGGAGAAAGACTCAGGAAAGTCAACAAACACTTGGCAGAAGGGAGTCCTAGGATCCAACCTGCAGATATCAGTTCTCCAACAAGAAACAGCAGGGCAAATCGTACCTTAAAAGTTGGGCTGCCAACCTTCAGGTGGATCCTGGAGTTCTCCCAGAATTAAGATTCATTTCCACACTATAAAATTATACATGGTATGGAGAGAATGGACAGGGCGAAGCTTTTCTTCCTCTTTCATAATACTAGAATGCTAGGTCATCTGCTGAAGCTGGAGGGTGAGAGATTCAAAACAGGTAAAAGGAAGCATTCCTTCACACAACACATTATCAGATTGTGGAACTCCCTACCCCAGGATATGGAGATGGCTGCCAACTTGGAAGGCTTTCAGAGGGGAGTGGGCATGTTCATGGAGGAGAGGGCTATCCATGGTTACTAGTCAAAATTATGCATCCCTATTCTCTCCAGGATCAGAAAAGCATGCCTACTATATTAGGTGTTTTAGAACACAGGCAGGATGGTGCTGCTGCAGTCGTCTTGTTTGTGGCTCTTCCTAGAGTCACCTGGTTGGCCGCTGTGTGAACGGACTGCTGGACTTGATGGGCCTTGGTCTGATCCAGCATGACTTTTCTTATGTTCTTATGATCTTACTACAGTTCCCCTGGATAAAATGGCAGCTTTGGAGGGTGGACTCTACAGCATCACATCACTGCTGAGCTCCTAGGGTTGCCAACTGCTAGGGAGGTCCTGGAGATCTTCTGTATTACAACTGATCTCCAGACTAACAGAGAACAATTCCCCTGGAGAAAATGGCTGTTTTGAAGGGCGGACTCCATGGCGTTGTACTCTGCTGAGGAGTGGTGGACTCCAATTTGGAGAACTGGGTTTGATTTCCCCATTCCTCCACATGAGTGGTGGTGGACTCTAATCTGGAGAACTGGGTTGGTTTCCCCACGCCTACACATGAAGCCAGCTGGGTGACCTTGGGCTAGTCCCAGTTCTCTCCGAACTCTCTCAGCCCTGCCTACCTCACAAAGTGTCTGTTGTGGCTAGAGAAAGGGAAGGCAATTGTAAGCTGGTTTGAGTCTCCTTAAAAAGGTAGAGAAAATTGGGGTATAAAAATTAATTCTTCTTCTTCAGTTGTTTTAGTGTATCAGGAAGTCAGCATTGTACATGGAGTGGTTATTTTTCTTGAGGATTCAATGTTGTTGATTTAGATGTTTTTATTCATCATCATTATATACATTATGTTTGATTGTCAGCCATTTTGAGTGCTTCTTGTGAATGAGCTAAAATAAAATATATCTAAATGATAATGCATTCTATTTATAAATGTCATTTAAAAAGCATACAGCATGCGTACATAACACAAATGAATTTATTAAGCCAATAGCAAATAGGAGAGAAATGAAACCACTAAGAAAAAAATGTGCAGTCAAGCATTTTTAAAAGGCAGTTTTTTGCACCTATACAGTAAACAGCATTTATGCCAAAGTAATTGCAAGAGCTGATCACATTTTCTAAGGACATTGACTAACAAACATAGAAGACATACAGGTCTTTTATGCATGACTGTTTCCCTCGCCATCATCCCTCCGAAGACTTTGGGTCTTTGTGTTGATTATGCATGCTGTTTCCATCTGTCAGAGGTTGCTTTCTCTCCCCCTGCCTTTCCCCGCATTTTGCCCACGTTTTCAGAAACCTGTTTTATCTCAAATTTGAAAACGTGGGCAAAACACAGGGAAACGCAGGGGGAGAGTGAGGCGACCTCTGACGATCGGAAACAGCATACATAATCAGTGCAAAGACCCGAAGTCATCGGAGGGGTGACGGTGAGTGAAACAGTCATGCATATAAGAAAACAGAGACATCTAAGTAGTTAGTCTCAACTCAAAAGTCTGAAACAGTTTCAGGGGCTGTGGCTCAGTGGTAGAACATCTGCTTGGCATGCAGAAGATCCCAGATTCAATCCCTGGCATCTCCGGTTAAAAAGAACAGGCAAGTAGGTGATGTGAAAGACCTCTACCTGAGACCCTGGAGAGCCGCTGCCGGTCTGAGTAGACAATACTAACTTTGATGGACCAAGGATCAGATTCAGTATAAGGCAGCTTCATGTGTTCATGTGTCCACCTGCCAAAGGGGCCATTTTCTCCAGGTGAACTAACCTCTACTGCCAGGAGACCAGTTGTAATCTCAGGAGATCTCCAGCCACCACCTGGAGGTTGACAACCCTATAGGGAATAGCATTCTTTAGATTTGCACTCTCTCTCTCTCTTTCTCTCTCTCCTTCTCTCTCCTTTCAGCTGCAACATGGATGCGAATTGAATCTACCTCAATAAATGTACGTTTAAATCTTTTTGCAATATCCGTCTTTGGACTTTATTGACTGCATGCAATACCATACTTCTCTGACTGTGCAACTTTGCTATATTAACTAATGCCTTCCCCCAGTAGTTAGTTGCAAGTACAAGCCAGGCCCACTGGCAGAGCACACGGAGAAAGCATAGAAGTAGGGTTGCCAGGTCCCTCTTCGCCACCAGTGGGAGGTTTTGGGGCAGAGCCTGAGGAGAGAGGGGTTTGGGGAGG
Source organism: Euleptes europaea (assembly GCF_029931775.1). Lineage (NCBI taxonomy): Eukaryota > Metazoa > Chordata > Lepidosauria > Squamata > Sphaerodactylidae > Euleptes > Euleptes europaea. The sequence continues at coordinate 58,402,505 of NC_079324.1, read as the reverse complement.
GGAAGGACTTCAATACCACAGAGTCCAATTGCCAAAGCAGCCATTTTCTTCAGGTGAACTGATCTCTGTCAGCTGGAGATCAGTAGTAATAGCAGGAGATCTCCAGCTAGGGTTGCCAGGTCCCTCTTCGCCACCGGCGGGAGGTTTTTGGGGCAGAGCCTGAGGAGGGTGGGGTTTGGGGAGGGGAGGGACTTCAATGCCATAGAGTCCAATTGCCAAAGTGGCCATTGCTCTATTGGCTGGAGATCAGTTGTAATAGCAGGAGATCTCCAGCTGGTACCTGGAGGTTGGCAACACTACATAGAAGTCCTTGTTTACAAATTGTTTGGCAATCGCATGAGGTTCGGCATTGCTTTGACTAGCTCATGCAAAAGGAAGGAGGAGATGTCACATTTCCCATTGCCTCTGGAGTTTGGAGTCAGTAGCTAATGTTCGACTCCCCGGGGGCACCGCAGAGGCTTGTAATGACAAATGAAGGCGCCTTGGGGAAGAGGCTCATTGGCGTGATTCCTTCATCGCCTCGGGAGAGAGAGAAGACAGTCGCCGTTCCTTTCTCGCTAATTAAAGCCGGTTTGGTCTTTTCCTCCACACAGGGAGCCCCGCGCCTCACTTGGCACAAGATACCCCGCTGGACAGTATTTCACAAGGCAGAGGAAAAATGACCCAGGGTGATGCTTTCCGTCTTCATTCAGCAAACGAAATGAGACGTGCCACAAAATTGGGCATGCCCTCTTCTGCATCGGGCACCTCACATGCTCTTGAAACAGCGTCGGGGGTGCTGGAGGACAGAGGAAGGCCCGGGGAGAGAATTCCTTCCCTCCTCCCATCCATATCAACAAAGAAGTCTCCCATGCCGTCCGGGTCAAGCCATTTCTCCCTCTGGCCTTGCTGAGCGCTGCTGGTAACTGTTGGGGTGCCAACCTCCAGGAAGTAGCTGGAGATCTCCCGCTATTACAACTGCTCTCCAGCAGATAGAGATCAGTTCCCCTGGAGAAAATGGCCACTTTGGCCATTGGACTCTATGGTTGTCATGCTCACGACAACCCCGTAACGTTGGTTAGGCTCTTAGGGTTATGAGTATCCCTAGAGAAAAATCAACAAAAGAAAAATAAGATCAGTAAAGAAGGGTGGAGATATAGTAATAAATAGAAGAATACTAATATCAAAGTAGCTGAAACATTGTGTTTATGCAATAGTCAAGTCTAGAGTAGCAGATGAAGAATGAAAGTGAAGCATAGACTACAAAAACAAGAATGGTACTGAGTATTAAATATTAATTATAGCTTTTATAGTCAGCCTGGAAAGTAAACATGGATACTGGATTTAAGTAGACTAATGATTAAATAAATGTGCAGGTTGACACAAGTACTAATTCAAAATGAACTCCCCAAAAGTCTGTTCACATTGTATATATATGCATGAGGTATGTGTGTATGTTTGTTTGTATGTTTTTTGAAAATTTTAAATAAAAAATATATATCAAAAACATAAAAGAAAAAATAAGGCCTTTTCTACTTACAGGAAGTTCTCACCATAGAGTTCCTGGCAATTCCTGGAGCTACCTGGAAGTGACCAAGGGTAACTCTAGGAACCCCCAGAAACTCTATGGTAAAAACCAGAAACCCCACCAGGGCTTGGCAACCCTAGTAGGCTGAGAAGGAACGACTGGCCCAGGATCATCCATTGATCTTCAGAGCAGGGAGAGAGCTTGAGCCAGTGTCCCCCATATCTCCGTCAGGCATCCTAACCAAAATTCTCCCACTCCCGCAGCCTGAGGTGGTACAGTCCAGGAACAGTGTGACCATTTGACAAGCTGTCAGTTTAGACAAACTCCAAACATGACAAATGTACAGCTGAAAAACTTGCTAAAGAGATGATGGCGAAAATTCCACATCTGGCTTCCCGTATCGAATATGCTGTTTCCTGGCTAGTAAATAAGGTACGACTGTAGATGACGAAGGTACGCACGTTCCGTTACCCAGTGGACTTCGCTATCCCCACAAAACCTTTATTGATTGTCTCTGATCTGTCACGACGGGCGCACCTAATGAAATACGGGGCGGACAATTTTGTCAGCCGGCGTGCTCCGAAAACATCATTCCGCCGCCGTTGCCGCCGCGCCCAAACGCATTCAAATTGCCACCTCTCGTCTCAAAGCATTCTAATGAAATGCATTCTTTGAATCCCATCCATAATGAAATATGGAGAGGTGGCGGGGAAATCATTTTGAACGGGGGAAACATTTACGCAGCAGAAGGAAGCCACATCTCGGATGCATTATTAATAGTCTAATCACAACAATAATATGGGGGGGGGAATAATTAACTGCCGCTATAGCTCACCAGGTGATGAGCAATTTCACTGAAAGAGCGCAGCAGACATCAGGGGCCATGAGGATCTTCCTTCCCTGTCCCCCCCCCCCTTACCCCAGTTTCGAGGAAATCTTTTCCTTCGCTTTTGGAGAACTCATTAGCTCGGTCGAAGGTAGACAACTACTCATCCGTGGTGATATTTGGGCTGGAGTCTAATTTGATAGCTATTGCAAAGTTTCACTCCTCTCGTGGCAGGGGAGCAGAATGGCTCCATTTACATACGAGGCATTTCTCCCACGCTCATTTTGCAAGATGATTTATTCGCAAGGCGGGAGAAGACAACGATCATTTCTCCAGCGCAGGGAGCGCCTGGTGGACCAGAAGACCGCCGAAGCTGCTTTGTAAGTTCAATTCGGAGGTGGGGTTGCAAGGACCCTCCTTGCCACTGATGGGAAGGTTTTGGAGCTGAGCCGGAGGGGGGCGGGGTTTGGGAAGGGGAAGGACTCCAATGCCATAGAGTCCAATTGGCAAAGCGGCCATTTTCTCCAGGTGAACTGCTTTTTAGTACTTGGATGGGAGACCACCAAGGAAGTCCAGGGTTGCTCTGCAGAGGCAGGCAACAGCAAACCACCTCTGTTGATCTCTGCCCTGACCTGAATGGCTCAGGCTAGCACGATCTCGTCAGATTTCAGAAGCTAAGCAGGGTTGGTCCTGGTTAGAACTTGGATGGGAGACCACCAAGGAAGTCCAGGGTTGCTATGCAGAGGCAGGCAATGGCAAACCACCTCTGTTTGTCTCTGCCCAGACCTGGATGGCCCAGACTAGCGCAATTTCATCAGTTCTCAGAAACTAAGCAGGGTCGGCCCTGGTTAGTAGTTGGATGGGAGACCACCAAGGAAATCCAGGGTCACTATGCAGAGGCAGGCAATGGCAAACCACCTCTGTTGGTTTGCCATTGCCTGCCTCTGTGTAGCAACCCTGGACTTCCTTGGTGGTCTCCCATCCAACTACTAACCAGGGCCAACCCTGCTTAGCTTCCAAGATTTGACAAGATCAGGCTAGCCTGAGGCCATCCGGGTCAGAGCACTGCATTTCCCAGATACACAGTTTCTAGCCTATTATTTGTTTTTATCACATCCAGCAGGAATTCAGAGAAATAATTCTTTTTAAAAATCAATAAAAAAATAAGTCTTAGTTTTGACATGTTGGTCTGTAACATGCATTTGTTCCGCTGTCCTACGAAAAGACGGTCTGATTTCAGCCTTCATTCGATTAAGCTCTCCCTGCATGAAAATGAATGAAAAAGTGGGAATGAGGACAGAGAAAATAAAGTAAGCGTTGCCCTTTTTTATATTTACTGAGCACATCAGCAGAGTACATTGGAGTTTATTTTTCCCCCTACAGCATGAAAATCTGTCAGCAGTTATTCCATTACCTTCTCTGACTCCTGCTACTCAGCAGGCATCTGAATTACCTTGACATTTGGCATACAACTGAAATCAACAAAAGGTGGCTGCAGATATATCTGGCCGGGCTTTGCTGTGGTAGAGCATGAGGATGCGCAGAGCACCTTTGCAAACAGAGCCTGGTCATAGAAACGAGGGTGCCACCAAAGCTGGGCATGAGAAAGTAACTGCTTGCTAAGGAGGAAGGTCCACCTTGGACTTTCCCCCCAATGTCCAACCAGATGCCTCCTAGAAATCCATCTGTAGGGCATGAAGGCAATAGCTATTCCCTCGCCAGCACTGACCCCCAATAACAACAGAAGAAGAAGAAGAAGAAGAAGAAGAAGAAGAAGAAGAAGAAGAAGAAGAAGAAGAAGAAGAAGAGGAGGAGGAGGAGGAGGAGGAGGAGGAGGAGGAGGAGTTGGTTTTTATAAACCCGCTTCTTCTCTTCCCTCACCACCCCCCACAACAGGCACTTTGTGAGGTAGGTGGGGTGAGACATCTGCGACTGGTCCAAGGTCGCCCAGTCCAGTTCTCCAGGTTAGAGTCGGCTGCTCATGTGGAGGACTGGGGGGTTGAACCCGGCTCTCCAGATTAGAGTCCGCCTCTCATGTGGAGGGGGGGAATCGAACCCGGTTTTCCAGATTAGAGTCTGCCACGGCTCAGTGGTAGGGCATCTGCTTGGCATGCAGAAGGTCCCAGGTTCAGTCCCTGGCATCTCCAGTTAAAGGGACTAGGCAAGTAGGTGATGGGAAAGACCTCAGCCTGAGACCCTGGACAGCTGCTGCCGGTCTGCGTAGATAATACTGACTTTGATGGACCGAGGGTCTGATTCAGGACAAGGCAGCTTCATGTGTTCATGTCTTCATGTGGAGGAGTGGGGAATCCAACCCAATTCTCCAGATTAGAGTCTGCCGCTCATGTGGAGGAGCGAGGGATCCAACCCAGTTCTCCAGATTAGAGCCTGCCACTCTTAACCACCACACAATGTATAATTTGTCTCCAGATGTCTTCTAACAACGCAGAAGCAGAGCCCCATGCCTTTCTTGCTTCTGCAAGAGTTAGAGTAAGCCAATTGTCTTGCCCAAGCAAGATTTGAAACAGAGCATAGATAGCTAAAATGACATTGTAGGGAGGATACTGATCCAGCAAAGCTATTTCACACCCTGAGCTGGATGGCATAGGCTAGCCTGATCTCGTCAGATCTTGGAAGTTCAGCAGGGTTGGCCTTGGCTAGTACTTGGATGGGAGACCACCAAAGAATAGCAGGGTCGCTATGCAGAGGAAGGCCGGTGGGGTGACCGCAAGGAAACAGCCATGCATAAATGAATAAGAATGCTGAAGCGACGGCTGGGCAGGTAATTGATGCAAATAGCTTGTTTAATGACTCTGTTAAAGAGAAGTGGCGAGCTTCTGTAATGGAAATGCTCCCTTGGCCAGAAAACAAGCGACTAATTCAGAACATAAGGACTGGCAGAAATCATATTTGCAGGCAAGGATTGAGCATCAGCCATTCTGATGTTCAAGGTTCATTCTCTCTCTTCCCCCTCTCTTCCCCCTCTCTCTCCCTCCCTCCCCCCTCTCTCTGTCTCTAATATTCCATTGTTCACAAGTTGCTACCATGAGAATGATAACAGTTCCCTTACTCTGCAAGCTTTATCAGTACTTTATGACTCTATGCATGATTGATAAGGTGACTTTCATTTAAGAGTAGGGTTGCCAACCTCCAGGTTCCCCTGGAGAAAAGGGCCACTTTGGCCATTGGACTCTACGGTATTGATGTCCCTCCCTTCCCCAAACCCTGCCCTCTTCAGGCTCCACCCCCAAAAACTCCGGTCAGTGGTGAAGAGGGACCCGGCAACCCTATCTTCCTCTGAGCTGTCCCCCTCCCACTCCTCGATGCTCAAACGCAATCCTGACCAAAAACATGGAAGCCATCGCAGCCAGTGGGATTGAACAACAATGCAGCTAAATGAGGCCGAGGTCTCAGAGGGACACATCGAAGAAGGAATTTGCTGTTGAAAATAAAGGCCTCCCAAAGACGCAAATGCCTCAGCGGATTGCGATGAGTGCTCCAAATTGCCCAGAATTGGAGGCACTTTTCTCCTCTCATGCAAAAGAACGCGACGCCAGGTAAATAGTTCTGGCGCAGCACTACTTATTTCTGACACTTATTCCAATGGAAAAGAATGAAAACATAAGAAAATCGACGACGCCAGCAGAAAAAAAAAGAGCACTCTTTAAAATTTGCAAATTGAAGCACATAAAAATCCTAAAGGGTGGGTACCCCGCCAAGGGCACCTAAAAACATATTTCAATATATCCTTAAGTTTAAAAACATAAGTTTGACTAACAGATAAAAAGGAGTCGATCAGCATGAAAGCAATAATTTTGCCTCGCAGCTAATCTTAACATCCTCGCTATTGTCTATTTAATCTTTTCTCCCTATTCTGTGCTCAAAAAGCCAATGTTCGCAAACAATAAATTGTCCCTGGAGAATCAGGCTTTAAATCCACGCATTCTTCTCCTAAAAAGCACAATCTAGAAACTTCGACATTATCTACTGATAAGTGCTTTCCACTCTGTGTATTTATGGGGGGCTTAGCCATAAATAAAAGCTTGGGTCTTGTCCAACACATGCTCCAACTCAACCAACGTGGTGTAGTGGTTAAGAGCAGCAGACTCTAATCTGAAGAACTGGGTTTGATTCCCCACTCTTCCACATGAAGCCAGATGGGTGACCTTGGGCTAGTCATAGTTCTCTTAGAGCTCTCTCAGCCCCACCTAACCCACAGGGTATCTGTTGTGGGGAGGGGAAGGGAAGGTGATTGTAAGCCGGTTTGATTCTTCCTTAAGTGGTAGAGAAAGTCGGCATATAAAAACCAGTTCTTCTTCTTCTTCTTCCTCTTCTTCCTCTCCTCCTCCTCCTCCTCCTCACCTTTCAAACCAGATATGGCATGTTGGCCCTAACGAATATCTGGCAACTGGCAATCCTTCTTCTGTGCAGTGAATTTCCTTCTTACGTCTGCTTTTGTGTTATTTCTATTTCCCACCTTCACTTCTTTTCTGAATAAGATGTGACCCTTTGTGTTCTGTCTGTCATCCATGTTGGCTCCTAGGTAACAAACCGTGTCCAGTTCTGATGCGAACGCCGACAGCGAAAGCACAAATACTAGAGGAATCAATCTGCACTTTAAAGAAATTTTAATTCCGAGCGCTTGGCTCAAGACAGGCAATCGGAGCCAGGCATCTGAAACCCAGGCAGAGAACTACAATACAAATTAATTTTCTACCCATTTTTTTAATCATTCTGTTTAAGTAATGCTTCATTTGTAGGATTGAGCTTGAGAGCCGTTTGAAGATTTGCTCGCGAAATAAATCTCACGTTCGTTTAATTTGTGAAAGCGAAAAACAAATCATAACCCAGACATTCTAGTTTTACAGTCTGCAGATTCTGATAGTACTCTTTTCAGTGTGTGGATCTTCTCTTGGGAAGTGGCGGGGGGGGGGGGGAGAGAAAGAGAAAGCATGTACATCTTTGGAAGTAGCCAATGTATTTTGTCAATGTGAAGGACAGATAATTAGTGCCGACAATGTATAAAAATTCTCCAGCTTGGAAAACGTTTGTCGATAGCATGTCTTGAACCATAATGGCATTGTGGATTCCTCTTTTACGATATCAGAATTGTCAATCTCTACCAGGGCACTATTAACCAGAGTATGCTCCAGAGCAGAACAATTCGAACCAGAGATCCTGCTGAAATGAACACATGAAGCTGCCTTCATGTCACATCCCGACGTTTACTAGGCAGACTATGTTTACAGGGTGGTTTGCCGGTGCCTTCCCCAGTCATCTTCCCTTTACCCCCAGCAAGGTGGGTGCTCATTTTACCGAACTTGGAAGGATGCAAGGCTGAGTCAACTTTAAGCCGGCTGCCTGAAGCCGACTTCTGTCGGGATCAAACACAGGTCGTGAGCAGAGCTTTTCACTGCAGTACTGCAGCTTACCACTCTGCTTCTTCTTATGTATCCTTAAAAAGAAGAAGCTAGCTTAGCATCCCTTGGCATTTACAAATGACCCAGAAGTCATGTTTGTGACCTCACAGGGGTTCAAAACTGGCCAACATCGTGCATGAAAATGAAAGTCGCCATTTTAGAGCATATTGTTTTCATTCTCATAACTATTTTCTGGTTTTTGTTTTTCATAATATGCAGTAAATGGTATTTAGCTCTCCAGAAATGTAATTTGTTTTATTTCTGTCTACTACAGCGCCAATTGCCCACATATGATAAACCATGCATATTAGAGGAAGATTAATTTAGCCAAATATGTGAAGGGCATATGGAGATTCACTCAGAACAACGTGGGATGGAGTGCAAAAAGCTTTCAGGCTGGGAGCTGAAGTCCGACCTATGGAATTTGGCTGGAAACCAGAACTCAAGGCCTCTTATGCAGGGATGTTTCCCTGTGATCACCCCAGCGGACTCCTTCGGGGCTTCCTTTCGATGATGCATTCTTTTTCCGCCCATCAGAGGTTGCCTCGCTCTCCCCACATGTTTTGCCTGCATTTTCCAGAATCAGGCTTAAACAGGATCTGGAAACCATGGGCAAACTGTGCTGGGAGAGCGAGACGACCTCTGATGTAGGGTTGCCAGGTCCCTTTTCACCACCGGCAGGAGATTTTGGGGGTGGAGCCTGAGGAGGGCGGGGTTTGGGGAAAGGAAGGACTTCAATGCCAGAGAGTCCAATTGCCAAAGCGGCCCTTTTCTCCAGGTGAACTGATCTCTATCGGCTGGAGATTAGTGGTAATAGCAGGAGATCTCCAGCTAGTACCTGGAGGTTGGCAACCCTTCTCTAGGGGAACTCATCTCTGGAGTCTGACAATCCATTGTAATGCTGGGAGAGCAGCAAGCCCCACGGGGAACCTGGCAACACTACAGAGGATCTAAGAGGTCAGGATGAATAGGGGGTGCACATGAGACAACAGAGGGCTCATATTTCTCACAAGCATTTGATCTTTAGTAAATTTGCTGTCTAGGGTTGGCCAACCTTCAGGTACTAGCTGGAGACTTCCCGCTATTACAACTGATCTCCAGCCAATAGCGATCAGTTCCCCCTGGAGAAAATGGCCCCTTTGGCAATTGGACACTATGGCATTGAAGACCCTCCCCTCCCAAACCCCGCCCTCCTCAAGCTCCACCCCCAAAACCTCCAGGTATTTCCCATCCGGGGCTGGCAACACTACTGCTGTCCCAAAGATCCTATGTACGGGAATTAGTGCTTTGTTTGCACAGGAAGAAGCATTTATTGATTCAAAATGTTCCCCTCCCCTTAAAAGAGCCCAAGGTGGTTTGCATACATAAATGGACCCAGTATGAAAACAAGAACTATAAAGACAAGCGGAAACACACTTCAGAGGGAGAACAGCTCTCCTCCCCTTTCCCACGAAGCTCGGCATCTATTGTTCTAGTTAGGAACTGTGACGCTGTTATCCTTGCAAATGCAAGGTTCAACAACTGAGCTGATGCGGCACGTCACGCTTGTCAAATATTTGTTTTTAAAAATAAAATCTTTGTTAAAATAATTGCACAACTTTGACGTACGAAAACATCCGCACGAGAAAAACAGAGGCTTGCAGCCTTGCAAATGGATGGTCCCCAACGCCAACGCCATCTCCCACCTGACATTTCTATTTATTTATTTATTTGTTTATTTATTTATTTATTTATTTATTTATTTTTCATACTTACAGCCCTCCCTCATTCCCAGTCCAACCGGGCTCAGGGGGCGGCGGGGGGGAGGTAACAACCTTTAAAATCACATGAAATCATAAAACGGCAAGTAAAATCCAACCATTATAACAACTATAAAACAAGATGGCATTAAAATAAGAACATAGCCACCACTGCAGGCCGGACAAGCAGATGAACCCCCACAGATGACAACTGTGGGGGGAGAAATGGGGAGGCCAGCAATGATGGACAACTTGTGGCTGCCCCACAGCTATAGGCAGAGCTGCCAGTGGCTCTTTGCCACTGGTGGGAGGTTTTTGGAGGTGGAGCCTGACGGGGGGAGGTACCAATGCCATAAAGTCCAATGGCCAAAGCGGCCATTTTCTCCAAGGGAACTGATCTCTATCGGCTGGAGATCAGTTGTAACAGCAGGAGATCTCCAGCTAGTACCTGGAGGTTGGCAACCCTAGTCAGAAAGATCCAATCGCCCATCTCTGGGTAGTTTTGAAAGAAAAAGAAGAGGAGGAGGAGTTGGAGTTGATTTTTTATATACCAACTTTCTCTACCTTTTAAGGAGATTCAAGCTGGGTTACAATCCCTTTCTCTCTCCGCAACAGACACCCTGTGAGGTAGGTGAGGCTGAGAGAGCTCTAAGAGCTGTGACTAGCCCAAGGTCATCCAGAAGGCTCCATGTGGAGGAGTGGGGAAAACAACCCGTTTCACCAGCTTAGTCTCCGCCGCTCATGTGGAGGAGTGGGGGAGCAAACCTGGTTCTCCAGATCAGAGTCCACCGCTCCAAACCACTGCTCTTAACCACTACACCACTGCACACTCATTTATCACGTTAAAGGCTGGGAGTGTCACTGATTCTACTGAGGTCTCCTGCCATTACGACTGATCTCCAGCCGATAGAGATCAGTTCACCTGGAGAATATGGCCACTTGGGCAATTGGACTCCATGGCCTTCAAGTCCCTCCCCTCCCCAAACCCCACCCTCCTCAGGCTCCACCCCAATAACCTCCCGCCACCTGGCAACTCTAATCCAGGGTATGATTTGTCTAGAAACTTGGGCCAAGATGCATAGATTGTAATAAGAAGGCTTTCTAGTTTCTGATGGGGGAATAAAAATAAGCTTAGTTATGTTTTATTTTCTCGTGTGGCTTTTCATCTTCTTTTCAGTGGGGGAACATTTTGGAGAAATGAAAAACCCATTACCACCCTCCTCGATTCCAAAAAAGCCCGCCTGCCAAAGGCTCCGACTAACCATGCAGAAAGGGACCTCCAGCGGATCCAAATTCACTCGGAGTCATTATTTGCCTCTGTTTCTCAGGCTGCAAAGGGAGTCTTAAATGCATATCAAATGAATAAAAACACACAACGACGTTCACAGAGGAGGCAGAGAGTTACAATTTACTTTTCCCAGCAGCGGGAAGTTGATAGAACACCATATTTTAAAGGTCTGGTTGTGGCGACCACAAGTGTGATCGGGGGCAAGTTTCTGGGACATTTAACAATAGTGATAGGGCTGCCAACCTCCAGGCAGTGGCTGGAGATCTCCTGGGATTATAACAGATCTCCAGGTGAGAGAGATCCGTTCCCCTGGAGAAAACGGCTGCTTTGGAGGGTGGGCTTTAAGGCATTATACCCCACTGAGGTCTCACTCTTCCCCAAACTCCACCCTGCTCAGGCTCCACCCCAAAAACCTCCAGGTATTTCCCAACCTGGAGCTGGCCATTTGTAGGGTTGCCAGCCTCCAGGTTCTAGCTGGAGATCTCTTGCTATTACAACTGATGTCCAGCCAATAGAGATCAGTTCATCTGGAGAAAAATGGCTGCTTTCGCAATTGGACTCTAAGGCATTGAAGTCCCTCCCTTCCCCAAACCCCGCCCTCATCAGGCTCTGCACCCAAAAACCTCCCGCTGGTGGCGAAGAGGGACCTGACAACCCTAAGTGGAAGAGAGAAAGTCTAAAGCTGTCACTTGTACCAGGTTTGCCAACTCTGTGTCAGGAAATTCCTGGAGATTTTGAGGTGGATACTGGGGAAGGTGGAGTTTAAGAAGGGGAGGGACCTTAATAGGGTATAATGTCAAAGAGTCTACTCTCAAAAGTGGCCATTTTCTTAAGGGGGATGAGTCACTGTAGTCTAGAGAGCAGCTGTAATTCTGGGAGATCTCCAGGCCCGACCTGGAGGTAGGTACGCCTAACTGGTACCCATACCTTCAAAAAACACCAAGGGATTTCAGTGTCATAGAGTCCAACACCAAGGGTATGGGCTACACCAAGTTTCCATTCTTGGCTGATCATTGCATATGTATGTCAAGTCGCAACCGACTCATGGCGACCCCGGCAAGGGGCTTTTCAGGCAACAGAAAAGCAGAGGTGCTCTGCCATTGACTTCCAGCATGGAGTGCCAGCGTGGTGTAGTGGCTAAGAGCGGTGGTTTGGAGCTGTGGACGCTGATCTGGAGAACCAGGCTGGATTCCCCACTCCTCCACATGAAGCCAGCTGGGTGACCTATTGTCATCTCAGGTAGAGTTAGGGTTGCCAGGTCCCTCTTCACCCCCAGTGGGAGGTTTTTGGGGCGGAGCCTGAGGAAGGCGGGGTTTGGGGAGGGGAGAGACATCAATGCCATAGAGTCCAATTGCCAAAGTGGCCATTTTCTCCAGGTGAACTGATCTCTATCGGCTGGAGAGCAGCTGTAATAGTAGATCTCCAGCTAGTACCTGGAAGTTGGCAACCCTAGGTAGAGTGCCCAGATAGGTCCCAGCCTCAGGCCATGAGATTCTGACACCTCATCATCAACACAAGAACTTTTGAGATGTGGCCGATATGCTCAGGAGTAGTGAGTGTTTTATTGCCAGACGTTTGCGTTAGTCTACAGATGTGGGATTTTTAAAAGATGATGTTGCACCTTTGCAGTAAGCTTTGATTTACAGTGTTTATGGCAAGCGATATTAGATGACTATACACTGTAAAAAATGTCAGCCCCATATCACAATCAGGGTGTCTTGCTCTATTTGTATGATTTACAGGAAACTTGGTTTCGGCAACCGAGCATAGGTATGTGCACTTCCCTCCCTTTTAACGGAATCTTGCCGCATTGATGTGTCCAATGGGAATGATTCATAGGGTTGCCGGGTCTCTCTTCTCCACCGGCGGGAGGTTTTTGGGGTGGAGCCTGAGGAGGGCGAGGTTTGGGGAGGGGAGGGACTTCAATGCCATAGAGTCCAGTTGCCAAAGCGGCCATTTTCTCCAGGGGAACTGATCTCTATTGGCTGGCGATCAGTTGTAATAGCAGAAGATCTCCAGCTAGTACCTGGACGTTATACAATTCAAAAATCGTCCCTCGTGCTATAATAACAATTTTCCTTCAGTACCTGGACGTTAGCAACCCTAATTATTCATGGACTGGGTGAAAATGGCTCTTAGTCACCAGATCAAGGCCAAGTGGTCTACTGTTGTGAGTAGAATACCAGCATTGGGCTACAGGGAGCTGAGTTCAAATCCCTACTCAAAGCTGGATCCCGAGCTAAATAATTGTGATCTCCCCCCCCCCCCAAAAATGGTTCCAGATAAGATCTAGTAGAACTTACCCAGGTTCTGATGCCCTGTTGCCATAAACTGTCTGTTGGTGGCAGTCATGGGCAACACATAGTGTGCTGAGTTAGTCCTCTTCAATGTTACAAGCTCGTTACTGTCTGAGAGTTGAGCATTGATGTACTTATTTGGTGCATTTTTATCTCACCCTTCCTGTAGGGTTGCCAGCTCGGGGTTGGGAAATACCCAGAGATTTTGGGGGTGGAGCCAGAGGAGGGCAGGGTTTCAGGAAGGGAGGTCCTTCAATAAGTATCATGCCATAGAGTCCATCTTCCAAAGCTGCACCCCTAAAGTCTCCAGGAATTTCCCAACCCAGAGCTGGCAACCCAACTTGTACCAGAAGTGACATCATCATGTCACCACTGGAAGTGACATCAGCAAGTTGCTGGCAATGTGGGTATGTGGGCAAAAACTCTATGGTAAAACTGGCTTCTACCATAGAGCTTTTGCCCAAATACCGGAGCATCCCCACGTTGCTGGCAAAAATGATGATGTCACTTCCGGCCTTTTCCCGAAATGACTTCAACACATCACCAGCAACAGAGGGCTAGATCTCAGTTTGCTACCAGTAAGTCCCCCCCCCCACCCTCCATCCCCCACTGTGGCAACCCTAGGTATAACACTACAGAATCCACCTTCCAAAGTGGCCATTTTCTCCAGGTGAACTGATCCCTGTTGCCTGGAGATCTGTTGTAATCCCAGGAGATCTCCAGCCACTATCAAGGTCAGTACTGTCTACACAGATTGGAAGTGGCTCTCCAGGGGCTCAGATGAAGGTCTTTCACGTCACCTACTGTCTGTTCCTTTTAACTGGAGATAGCAGGGATTGAACCTGGGACCTTCTGTGCATGAAGCACCTGTTTCTACCACCAAGTCATAGCCTGTTTTTGTATCTCTTGGAACATGAGAGCACACATGAAGATGCCTTACATTGAATCAGCCCCTTGGTCCATCGAGATCAGTATTGTCTAGAAGTGGCTCCCCAGGGTCTTAGGCAGAGGTCTTTTACATCACCTTCTGCCTGATGCTTTTAACTGGAGATGCCGGGGATTGACCCTGGGACCTTCTGCATGCAAAGTGGAGGGTCTTCAACTGAACCACGGCCCCTTCCCTAAATCCATCCACAGATGCTACTAGCAACAAATTGTGGGATGCCTTTCTGAAAAAAAAAAGGTATGCCAGAATACTCAACCCCCTCTGCCGTCCAGATGTCAGTCCATCCAGATGTCAACTCGGCTTAGCTCCTGACTGTGACCGCTGAGCAGAAACAGGCCCGTCGTGGGCTTCGACCCACATCACCGGCTTAACTTTATTTTAAAGACATTTCGGCGGTATGTTGAGGCCTTGAAAATTGCAGCCATGACGGTGGAGCTCCCTCTGCTGCTCTGCAAAGAGTAGTGGTTGCGAAGAAAGACCATTGCAAGGAATTGGTCAGAGGGACGCACCAAGCCACGTTTCTGAGCAGCTTCCAATCGCTATCACGCGGCGCACTTTCAAAGAAAGCGGTTGACCAGGCGTGAATTGGCGCTCCAGAGCTTCTGGATTAAAGTCGCACTGTGTTCCCTGTCGGAAAGATAGGGTTGCCAGGCAGCTTGGAATGGCGGGCAATTGCCCGCCAATCCATCAGCTGGCTGACAGCAAGGATTGTGCCCGCGAGCGACGCAATCCCATCACTTCTGGTTTACTAATGGAAATGCTGCAGCACGAAGGGACAATTTACCACTCAAATGGGGGTTTGAGTGGTAAACCGTCCCATTGCACTGCGAGGCTTCTGGAAGCAAACCAGAAGTGATGAGGTCCCGTTGCTCGTGGCTGCACATGTGCAATCCCCGCCCCCAAAATCTCCCACCAGAAGAGATGGGGGACCTGCAACCCTATGGAAAGTGCACCTTGAAGCCTCCCTGGGAGACAGGGATGAAGAAGAAGACTTGTGAACATATGAACACATGAAGCTTCCTTCTACTGAATCAGACCCTTGGTCCATCAAAGTCAGTATTGTCTACTCAGACCGACTCTCCAGGGTCTCAGGCAGAGGTCTTTCACATCCCCTACCTGCCTAGTCCCTTTAACTGGAGATGCCGGGGATTGAACTTGGGACCTTCAGCATGCCAAGCAGATGCTCTACCACTGAGCCACAGCCCCCGTAGGCTTTTCAAGACAAGAGATGTTCGTAGGTGGTTTGCCATGGCCTGCCTCCACATGGGCTGAGGGAGTTCAGAGATAATTGTGACTGGCCTAAGGTCACCCAGAAGCCTTCGTGTGGGCGGGAGTGGGGAATCGAACCCGGTTTTCCAGATTAGAGTCCGTCACACATAACCTTTACCCCACGCTCGCTAGGACATCATACCCCTGGGAATTTTTCCATCTGTGGTCTTGATTGGAGACGGTGCTAATTTTCACCTTGGCAATGCCCAGTGGTCATGCAGGACTTTTCTAAGTACAGTCTATTTCATAGATGTCTGATTAAAAACATGAGATTGTCAGAAACACCTGTGTTTTCCTCTTAACAGTATACAGCATGTCACGGAGAGGAGCAAATCAGTTGCTCACAGATGCAGTTGTTTGTCTTTCATGAACTGCTGCTAGCTTCTAATATCCAATATGAGACTTATCTGCAAAAAGGAACACGCGTGGGAGGGACACTCCCCCCCCCATTTCCTTTCTAAGCTTCCTTTAATCTTTACAAAAACAAAGACGAGCAAACTCATCTCAGCCGCTCTTCCAAATATTTATCCTACCTCTCCTTATTACACACACACAACCTTTGCCTCCCCAAACGCAAAAAAAAAGGTCTCATTGTCTTGATTTAAATGAAGGCGATTGGGAAAAGCCAAGGAGATGTGAAACAAAACAAATCAACGTGCACCGTGGCTGGAGAGATTCGAGGCAACAGCCAAGCTCCCCCTTGGTTTGATGAATGAAAAGCCAAGCAGCCGCAGGGGAGGGGGCTTCGTCGGCAGCCCCTGACTGAGGCTGGTTGGATCCCCAATTCTGGTAGACTTTCAGCTCTTCAGAATGAATTGACCTGTATCTTGCAGCGAGGGCTGGGAAGTTCAAGATGGTTTCTCTGAAACAGGATCTCCTTTCTTGTGTGTGTGTGTGTGTAAGTGTTATTACAACTGATCTCCATTTAGGGTTGCCAACCTCCAGGTAATAGCTGGAGATCTCCTGCTATTACAACCGATCTCCAGCTGACAGAGATAAGTTCACCTGGATAAAATGGCAGCTTTGGCAATTGGACTATGGCACTGAAGTCCCCCCCTCCCCCAAAACCCCCCTCCTCAGGCTCTGCCCCAAAAACCTCCTGCCGGTGGCGAAGAGCGACCTGGAAACCCTATCTCCAGCCGGCAGAGATCATTTCACCTGGAGAAAATGGCAACTGGACTCTATGGCACTGAAGTCCCTCCCCTCCCCAAACCCCACCCTCCTCAGGCTCCGCCCCCCAAAACCTCCCTGTGGTGAAGAGGGACCCGGCAACCCTAGTGTGCCTAGAATTGCAGCCTGATGGGTCAGTATATAAACTCCGTGATCATGAACTGAGAGTCCTCCAGAGGAGACCCAGGTGCTGGTGGAGAGCCCTTGCGAAACCTGAACTATCTGTAATGTTCAAAAAGGGCAAGAGTCCAGTAGCATCTTAAAGACTAACAAAAATATTTTCTGGTAGGGTATGAACTTTCGTGAGCCACAGCTCACTTCTTCAGATATCTGAAGAAGTGAGCTGTGCCTCACGAAAGCTCATACCCTACCAGAAAATGTTTTTGTTAGTCTTTAAGGTGCTACTGGACTCTTGCCCTTTTTGACTACTGCAAACAGACTAACACGGCTACCCACTGTGAATTATCTGTAATGTTGCCTTACATGACTTTTTGGTTCTGATTAGCCCATCTTGACAATTTACCTTTCTTTTTTTGTTTTTGCAAGGGAGCTGGGAAGGCTTGATTTGTTGTTCCGACTCAGCAAAAGTTGGATGCGGTTGTTAATTGGTTTCACCTGTGTGGAAGCTGACACCCCTCTGGATCCGGTAAAGGGGGAAGGCCTTTTGTCAATTAAAAGGGCCTTGAATATGTATTTGGGGGGAGAAGCTCTCTGAGCTGGCTCTTTGTTGTGCAAATGCATCGTTGCTAATGATGGTGACAAGCCAGCCCTTTCTTCTTCCCCCTGCCTTTCCCACTTGGTTTTCAAAGGAGCAGAAACCTTCACGCTAGGGAGGTTGTCCTGCCATTGTCAGCTTCGACTGCCGGAAGGGAAACTGCAGGTGTTGCTATAACCTCTGTTTATCCCGTGGCAAAATTTTGCAGACACTCGGAATAGGGTTGCCAACCTCCAGGTGGTAGCTGGAGATCTCCCACTATTACAGCTGATCTCCAGCCAATAGAAAACAATTCCCCTGGCGAAAATGGCCACTTTGGCAATTGGACTCTGTGGCATTGAAGTCCCTCCCCTCTCCAAACCCTGCCCTTCTCAGGCTCCGCTAGGGTTGCCTACCTCCAGGTACTAGCTGGAGATCTCCCGCTATGGTGTAGTGGTTAAGAACGGTGGTTTGGAGCGGTGGAGTCTTATCTAGAGAACTGGGTTTGATTCCCCACTCCTCCACATGAGCAGTGGAGGCTAATCTGGTGAACTGGATTTGTTTCCCCACTCCTACACACGAAGCCAGCTGGGTGACCTTGGACTAGTCACAGGTCTCTCTCTCAGCCTCACCTACCTCATAGGGTGTCTGTTTTGGGGAAGGGAAGGTGATTGTAAGCCAGTTTGATTCTCCCTTAAGTGGATGAGAAAGTCGGCATATAAAAACCTCCTCCTCCTCCTTCTTCTTTTTCTTCTTTTACAACTGAACTCCAGCCAATAGAGATCAGTTCCCCTGGAGAAAATGGCTGCTTTGGCAATTGGACTCTGTGGCATTGAAGTCCCTCCCCAAACCCCACCCTCCTCAGGCTCTGCTAGGGTTGTCTACCTCCAGGTACTAGCTGGAGATCTCCTGCTATTACAACTGATCTCCAACTGATAGAGATCAGTTCCTCTGGAGAAAATGGCCACTTTGGCAATTGGACTCTATGGCATTGAAGTCCCTCCCCTCCCCAAACCCCACCCTCCTCAGGCTCCACCCCCATAAACCTCCTGCAAGTGGCAAAGAGGGACCCTGTAACCCTAACTCGGAAGGAGATTCCAAACCTGTCTTTCCCTTCCCATTTGGGAGGCTCCCCTATCCCCAGGGCGGGCTTCCTGCCCTCTGTGGTTTCCCCCTGATGAAAGGAAAGTGATTAGGGTTTCCAGGTCCAGGTTGGGAAATGCCTGGAGATTTGGGGGGCAGAGCCTGAGGAGGGCGGGGTCTGGAAAGGCCATGGAGTCCAATTGCCAAAGCAGCCATTTTCTCCAGGTGAACTGATCTCCATTGGCTGGAGATCAGTTGTAATAGCAGGAGATCTCCAGCTTTTGAAATGGTACCTAACCCAGTGATCCCCAAACTGGTTCCATATGAATATTCTCTCTTTAATGAAGTGAAAGGACTCACGCGGCCACAGGAGCGATCTAGGGAGACATTCTGTGGTGTGTTCATCTCACGTTGCGCTTTGGATCAGCTTGACCTGCGCTAGAGCCGCACCGTTCAGAAAAGGAGGGGGGCATATTTTAGAGAAACCTCTGGCTGAGCAGAATAAAGCCACGAGCCTCAATTTAAATAGAACCTTGATTGAAAAGCGGGAGCTGATTCCTTTGGAAGGCCAACGCGTTCCTTTCAATTGAAAGCCACTTATTTTCGCCCACAGTCGGCGCCACCGCTTGGACAAGTGACTCAGTGGCATTCAAAAGGCTGCGTTTCCCATCGTGATATGGCCAACTACACACCATGTGGGGAGAAGACTGGTATAATCCCCCCTCCCAAAAACATTCAAAAGAGCTGAACAGTGTGGAGAGAACACGGACATATTAAAAAGTCTTCCCAGAGGTCTTTCGAAGAGTTAGAGGGGCAAACTGGGATAAAGTCTGAGAAACATCTCCATCCTGTGGCGTGAGATGGATCATCATCATCATCCAGGGCTGATCTCTGGCCAGTGGGCTTGTAACAAAAAGTGGAGGAGAGGATGTGGGAGGGAGGGAGTTGTGAATTTCCTGCATTGTGCAGGGGGTTGGACTAGATGACCCTGGTGGTCCCTTCCAAATCTATGAGTCTGGTCTTCTATGCACGGGCTGGATCTCCCTGCTTGGACCTAAGTGAACCGGGTTGGTTTCCCTAATCCCCCACATGAAACCAGCTGGGTGACCTTGGGCTAGTCACAGCTCTCTTAGAGATCTCTCAGCCCCACCTACCTCACAGGGTGTCTGTTGTGGGGAGGGGAAGGGGAGGTGATTGTAAACTGGATTGATTATTCCTTAAGTGGTGGAGAAAGTCATCATATAAAAACCAACTCCTCCTCCTCCTCTTTCTTCTTCATCTTCTTCCTCTTCAGAGGGTGCATTTGCTGAGGTGGCACAGCAGTCCAATTGGGAGGCTGGCAATCTTCAGAATTGCCACTGTAGACCCATTTGGTTTTTTCCCCTCCAGCATGAAATCCATTGCCGCAGAACCCGAGAGCTGTTTGAAACGGTGATAATCCACCATAATCGCTGACCCTGAAGATCTTTGCAGCGCCAAGGGAGAGATCAAAGGACAAAACAGAGAAAGTCTTTTTAATCCATCTAACGCCAAAGCTCAGTCTAATCTGACCATTCCTTGTCAGTTAATTCCCTCGGAAATCTGCTTTTTAAACTTTGTTTAACACCGATTATCCTTTCCGTCCAGCTTCAGTTGATCGGGAATTGTCATGTGGGAAGCTAGCAGGCTGATCTGCTGTTACTCCTCCGAGACGTCATTTTTCTCATGCAAAAGCCTGGTTGCTTTCTTCCAATGTCAAGGAGAGATGCTAAGCAAGTGAAGAAGAAAGTAGAGTTTTAGATGTGTGAGAGAGAAATCCAGAAGGTAATGAAGGCTGAGGAATGAAGTGTGTCCAGGTACCTGGGAATCAGTTCCCTGTTTTGTTACTGCGAGGCAGAAATAGGACAAGCTCAGTGAAAGCCATTTCAGTGGTTTTAAATTACAGCCATTTTCTTTCGTAACATCGATTACCTTGGAGAGTCAGTGTGGTGTAGTGGTTAAGAGCGGTGGACACTAATCTGGAGAACCGGGTTTGATTCGCCACTCCTCCCCATGAGTGGTGGACTCTAATCTGGTGAACCGGGTTTGATTCCCCCTAGGGTTGTGCATATTGAAATACCCGAACTGAAAATAAACCCGAAATTAGCCGTTTCTGCAATATTCAGGTTTTGGGTCAACTGAATACCAAAGCCTGGGAATCTGCCCGAAGCTGAATAGGCGATTCCCAAAAAAAGCTAAATAGATATTCTGTTTGGGCGGGGGGGGGGGGGGGTTCGGCTATTCGCCTTTGCTCAGATGCAAAGCTCTGTGCTTTCTCCCATTTTTCTATCTTTGACTGGTTTTGTTAGGGCCCCATAGTTGGGGCCCTTTTGAGGTGGGGTTGTGTAAACGGAGCCAACTTGCTCTGACCAAACTAACCATCATCATTCTGATCTGGATCAGGATAGTCTGGAGGCAGAAGGCTCATTTAAAAGATGGAGCTCAACCAGTCCCGTCCAGAGGGACTAAAAAGCACCAGCTTCAACAGCTGCTGAACAGGCTTCATTCTGAAGAAGACTGCTCACCCACATGGATGAGCAATCTCCTTCACAAGAGCTGCCTTGGTCATGACTTCAGCTGGCTCTGATATCACCACCACCATCACCACCCTGAAAATCTGCTCTCAAACTGAAGGTCGTCTCGAGTAGAGGCTCCGTTTCCCCGCACTGTGACCATCTCTTGAAATCAGATTTTTGATGACTATAATAAAGGACTGTTCACAGGATGTCATTTGCCACCAAAAGAAATGTGTTCTGTGCCTTATTTTTCTTGCATTTAAGCCGTTTTCCTCAGTTTGGAAGCTAATTTGCATGGACATCATGCCAGACACCTCTGATACGAAGTGAGCCCCCAGACTTTGAGGAGCCAGCCTGTCAATCTGCTCTTTCCACCAGTCCTTGGCAACACTGAGCTTCTGAACCTGAAAATCGATTGACAACTCGGCTTGCAAATGTCTAAAGGATGGGGGTGACCCCTTTGTGGGCCCATAAAATTAGACCCCCTTTCCCAAAGTTCACCAAACTTCAGTGAGTGTCTAAGGAGAGTCCCTTGCAGCTACACTGCAAATTTGGTGACTCGACCTCCAAAAATGCCCCCACAGGAGCTTCGGGGGAAAATCTCCATAAGCTATAATGGACCCAAATTTTGAGGGTAAACCCGGAAATAAAGCTGAAGTACCCCTTTACCCATATGGGTATTTGGCTAATTCTGAATTTACCGAAAAAAATCGGGACCAATAAACCTGAACCTGAAATATACCCCAAAGTTTTTGCACAGCCCTAGTGTCTGTGTTTATGTGTTTTATGTAAATATTTTAAATATTTTACATATATATTTATTTATATCTATAATGCAGTTTTAATTTTTGGGGACTAAATTGGGTAAAAAGGCAGTATGCAAATGTTTTATACGTGTGTGTGTGTGTGTGTGTGTGTACGTAAAATGGGAAACATTTGGTGCAAGACAACAATATGGTGAGAAAATAAAGTCTTGGGGATTCAATTCATACCAAGGGAAAGGGAAATTGGGGATTGGGGTCAAAAAAAGCAGGACTGCAAAATTTATAATTATCCTACCTTCATGACTTTGCCCAAATGAAGCTCTGTCTCTAATCTGGGTAAGACTTTAAATTTCCATCCCAGGTTAGTAAGATAATGGCCTTGACAGTATAGACATTGCGTCTTTTATTAACCACCATTAATATATATGAAGAAATCAACGGCCTTCAACGTGATCTACTGCCATTTTGAAATACATGTTCCTACATGTCCCTTTTTCTTCTACTATATGATTACCCCCCCCCCCAAAAAAGAAAGCAGAATATTAAATCCAGCGCTCTGTCCATTAGGAAGCTGTTCAATTAAATAACCATGTCACCCTCTTGGTGGTTTTAAAAGCTTTTTCCATTATGCAATTAACTAAGCATTAGCAAAGAGCAACTCCTAATGGCCAAATTCGCCAATATCCCCAAGTACACAAGCCAGGATAACATTCAGGGGGCGAGAGGAGGAAGATTGGCAGGAAGTCAACATAGCCTTTAGACGATGGTCGCATTTTGTAGTAGTCTTCAGGGCGGGAGTTCCCAGCTAATGTATAACAGGATAATATTAGTGAGACATGCTGGATGGCCAACTAACATTTGGATGAGCCATTAGTATCGCACCAGCATAAGGAGGCATTGAAAGATACTGTAAAGTCCCTGTCCTGAGAAAAGTAATCATGTTTAAACTCAGTTGAAATAAGGTAACTGGGACAAGTTACTTGTGACTCAGGGAGGGGCTGTGGCTCAGTGGTAGAGCCTCTGCTTGGCCTGCAAAAAGTCCCAGGTTCAATCCCCGGCATCTCCATGCTAGGGGGAAAAAATCTATATTCCAATCCAAACAATTACAAACTCTATTAACATGAACACATGAAGCTGCCTTATACTGAATCAGACCCTTGGTCTACCCAAATCAGTATTGTCTACTCAGACCGGCAGCGGCTCTCCAGGGTCTCAGGCAGAGGTCTTTCACATCACCGACTTGCCTAGTCCCTTGAACTGGAGATACCAGGGATTGAACCTGGGACCTTTTGCATGCCAAGCAGATGCTCTGCCACTGAGCCACAGCCCCTCCCCTATAATGAGATGAGACCATTTCCCCAGAAGTTCTTATCTGGTTCAGAGTTCAAGATGGGATTCTATACCTTCCATCTAATCAGGCTGCTTAGTAAGCACAAGAGCAAAATGTCTTTAATGGCCTCACCATTGTTGAAATACTTGCTGACCATTGCAGATTCTTTAATGCGTAGAAAGGGGGGACTTTTTTTGCATGTTGTCAATGTGAGCCCATTTTCACTGTAGATTCATTTGTTTCTTTTATGCCATTGTGCAT
The DNA here is from genome assembly GCF_029931775.1 of Euleptes europaea. Lineage (NCBI taxonomy): Eukaryota > Metazoa > Chordata > Lepidosauria > Squamata > Sphaerodactylidae > Euleptes > Euleptes europaea. The sequence continues at coordinate 58,379,377 of NC_079324.1, read as the reverse complement.
AATGTGCTATCCGGATGCAGCTGACTTATGGTGACCCCGTAGGGTTTTCAGGACAAGAGGCTAACAGAGGTGCTTTGCCATTGCTTTCCCTTTTTCAACATTTACAGGGGTCGATTTTAATGGTTGCATTTCTGTGGAATCTAGTAAGGGTTCCAGAAGGGGTCTGGAGAGGTGGCCTATCAATTTTCCAAATTATTTGTTTGTTTGCTTGCTTCACTTACAGCTTGTCTTTCTCACCAAGACTCAAAGTGCATTATAACTAACAACAGAGCAGGAAGAACAGTAGGGTACATACAACCTAAAATGCAATAAAACTAGATTTAAAAACTAGAGAACGAAACCACAGTATAATATAGACCAAAAAACCAGGACTGTAAGACCAGAGAACAATGCAGTGAGACAGTCTATTACATACAATAAACAATGTAATAAAGCCAGATTACAAAGTTAGAGAACAACGCAATAAAAACAGCATAATATATACAACGAACAATGAAAACTGTCTTAAATTGCACAGACGTGAACTACAACCTTATTTTCTGCACTAAAACATCCTCCCGAAAGAGTTCTGTTTGATACTTCTGCAGAATGATAGGAGAATAGGAAATTTCCCAACAGGGTTGCCAGTTCTGGATTGGGAAATACATACACATACCTTTATTGGCATAATTATAATGCTTTAGACAAAAGTCCAAGCAGAATACAGATAAAACCCCCTGCAGATTGGGAAGATACAGTAACATTCCATATGGATTGTGATATTACAAAGTATACTAATTAAAAGCAGTTTTGATCTTAAGCACTTCTGCGAGAAATTGAGCCACCGTCTCAGTTATTTCAGGAATCGAATCATTCAAAAGAAATTGACATTTCAGTTCATTGTTCAGGGATCTTTTGGTAGCTAGTGGAGTAGATAACCATCTTTCGCACATTCATTCATATAGCGGACATTCTAGAATTATATGATCAATGGTATCTATTGAGTTAAAATTACAGGAGCATAAGGTTGGGAAATACCAGGAGCCTGAGGAGGGCGGGGTTTGGGGAGGGGAGGGATTTCAATGCCATTGACTCCAATTGCCAAAGCGGCCATTTTCTCCAGGTGAACTGATCTCTATTGGCTGGAGATCAGTTGTAAGAGCAGGAGATCTCCAGCCGCCACCTGGAGGTTGGCAACCCTACCTCCTGACCTCTCGAGGCCAGTGCATGAGCTTCGTCATAGGGCACATGAGCAGCTGCCCCAGGCCTCATGCTGGAGAAGCCCTGGCTGTTAGCTACCCTGGCTGTTCGCTACAACTGCTGGCAAGATCCTTACAAGTAGGGCTCCAACTTCCTTGTAGTCTGGTGGGCTCAGCTCATAACCCACAAGGGAGGAGTTGTCTCCTAAATTTGCTGGCACATGGTCTAATTTCCCCATGTTGGCGCTCTCATTAAGAAATAACGTCAGGAAAGGTGAAACTTTTCCATGTATGAAGAAGAGTTGGTTTTTATACCCCAATTTTCTCAACCTTCAAGGAGACTCAAACTGGCTTACAATTGCTTTCCTTTCCTCTCCCCACAAAAGACACCTTGTGAGGTAGGTGGGGCAGAGAGAGAGTTCAGAGAGAACTGTGACTAGCCCAGAGTCACCAGCAGGCTGCATATGAAAGAGGGGGAATCAAACCCGGTTCTCCAGATTGGAGTCCGCTGCTCATGTGGAGGAATGGGGAAACCAGCCCATTTCAGCAGGTTAGAGTCCGCTGCTCATGTGGAGGAGTGAAGAATCAAACCCAGTTTTCCAGATTAAAGTGTGGTACTCATGAGGAGTGGGGAATCAAACCCGGTTCTCCAGATTAGAGTCCACCCCTCATGTGGAGGAGTGGGGAAACCAACCAGGTTCTCCACATTAGAGTCTGTCGCCCATGTGGAGCAGTGGGGAAACCAACCCGTTTCACCAGGTTAGAGTTCGCCGCTCATGTGGGGGAGCGGGGAATCAAATCCGGTTCCAGATTAGGTTTCACCCCTCCTAACCACAACCCCACGCTGGTTCTCATCATGAGGCATGATGGGACTTGGGTTTTCTGCTTAGGGACTGCGACACTTTAAACGGCGGAGGGTTTTCCCCCCTTTTCCTTTCCCCGCTGCACATTTCCATGCGGGAAGGAAGTACCGTATAATTCCACTTACATTAACCGAGTGTATCTCTTCTTATCCAGAATTAATCACTGTCAAGCGCTCCGTGTTTCCACCTTCAATTGCATTTGTACCGCAATCAGGTCCTCCATCTCTCTTCTTCTAATCAATTCTTCCCCCACACTCCTCCCCTCCAGGTATAAAGTACAGCCTGCCTAAAAGAAGCAAAAAAAACACCCCTCTTTGCATTCCCAGTGTGCAAGCATTTAAATTCGCTCCTTTCCTTTCCTTTGGGGAGTTAATCACTCCGAGGTTACAATTTCTGGTGGTGTTTCCTCGGTTCCCTCATGCGGGCTGTAAGGCGATATTGTCACGCGCCAATGAGGTTGTCACAGCGTGCAAAGACAATTTCTTTCTCCCCGTTGGAGCGGTGCTGCCGATACAGATAATTCTTCAATGGGTTACTCAGCCAGCGCCAACAGGGAGGCAGGCTGGTTTAAAGCCTCTTGAATTCCTTTCAGTTGGGCCGCCAGGTTCAGGGTTTCATGGCACTGCAGAGCGCAACGAGATTATCTCTTTTTCTCACTCTGTAACGCGGTCTTGAATAGGTATCAGGGTGTTGCCGGATATTCTCAGACTTGGACGTGCGCTTGGAGAGAGGTACGGGATTTCATGCAGCCAAACCAACTGCTGAAAAAGATTTGCCTTGTCTAACATTTGCAGGGTTTCCCCCCCCCCACCCTGCCCGGATCTTCTCCCTTATTTCCCTGGATTGTGGTTTCCTCTGAGCACCCTTTCTGTTCTTCTTTGGTCTTTCTGCCCTTGACTTTGTTTGCTGCTGGTGGTCTGAATAGACAATACTGACTTTAATGGACCAAGGGTCTGATTCAATATAAAATCACACAAGGTTGGAAGAGACCACAAGGGCCATCCAGTCCAACCCCCTGCCATGCAGGATCCCACAATCAAAGCGCTCCCAACAGATGGCCATCCAGCCTCTGCTTAAAGACCTCCAAAGATGGGCACTCCACTCCCACCCCACCGAGGCAGCGCATTCCACCGTCGAACCACCCTCACCGTCAGAAAGTTCTTCCTAATGTTTAGGTGGAATCGGTTTTTTCTTAGTTTAAATCCATTACTCCGTGTCCTAGTCTCTGAAGCAACAGAGAACAAGCTAGTTCCCTCATTAACATGGCATCCCTTCAAATATTTAAACATGGCTATCATGTCACCCCTTAACCTTCTCTTCTCCAGACTAAACAAACCCAACTCCTTAAGTCTCTTCATAGGGCATAGATTCCAGACCTTTGACCATTCTGGTCGCTCTCCTGAATGGTCAAAGGTGTGGAATCTATGCCCTATGACAAGAGACTTATAAGGCAGCTTCATGTGTTCACATGACTGCTGGACTTGATAGGCCTTGGTCTGATCCAGCATGGCTTTACTTATATTCTTATGAACATAACCCTGCAATGAACAACTTATGAACAACTTTGCAATGCCCATTTTCTCTTGAGCTGAGAGAGTCAGTGTGGTATAGTGGTTAAGAGTGGTTGTTTGGAGAGGTGGACTCTAATCTGGAGAACCGGGCTCAATTCTCCGCTCCTCCACATGAGTGGCGGGCGCTAATCTGGTGAACCGGATTGGTTTTCCCACTCCTCCGCATGAAGCCAGCTGGGTGACCTTGGGCTAGTCACTGCTCTCTTAGAGCTCTCTCAGCTCCGCCTACCTCACAGGGTGTCTGTCGTGGGGAGAAGAAGGGAAGGTGATTGTAGGCTGGTTTGATTCTTCCTTAAGTGGTAGAGAAAGTCGGCATATATTTAAAAAAAAAAAACCTTCTTCGTTCTTCTTCTTCTTGTTACCCATTCTACTGTCTTCTCATCTCAAAGAAATCTTTTCTGGCAAAAGATGTCTCCAATGTCCTCCTCCTCAATGCCTGAATCCTTCTCAGCACACATCAGTACCTCTAAGTAGGTAAAGGAACAACCCATAATTCAAAGGAATCACATTTTTAAAATGTGCTGGTCCTGACAAGCTGACAGAAGTCAGTAAATTCACCGCGAAGGCTTGCACTTTGGTCGTAATTCCTTCAGTAATTAAGGCACGTTGGAAGGAGGAAGTGTCATCCCCGGAGAAGAAGGCACAGTCAGCTGTCAGGAGCATTTGCATTTTTCTCACTGATAGCAAAGGCTCGAGTTCTGCAGACCCAATTTCTCCACATTTCTCCAAAGAACAGGCTGAGCTAACCTGCTATCTTCCGCAGGGCTGATTCTTGACTGAGGCCTGGATTGAAACAGCCAGGCAGCTAGGCCGGGTTTGTTGCTGCAGGCAGAGAGCAAGGGTCAGAGGCTCAAAGCGTAGTCCGGGAAGCAGTCCAGGGTCATACACGATTCAGGTAGAGTCCAAGATACCAATGCAGACGGCAGTTCAAGGCGTGAGTCAGGGTCAGTCCAAGAAGTCAGGATGCCAGGAATCTGGAGTATAGCAGGGAGACAAGGCCGATACACAGGGAGGTTGGTGACAAGTTGCTTGCACAACAGCCAAGCCTACTTGATGACTTAAGCAGGCCTGTGGGGAACCAGCAGTTGCTTGTTATCCTGTCTCCGCATTCCATGCCTGGTGAAGCTCATTACTCTTATCACTGTTAGCAGGGGGTACTCCTCGCTGGGCCTGCAGTCTAGCATTCCTTCTTAGCTCATGTAGCTGTGCCCTGAGTCCCCTGTGCCTCTGCTCCAATGGCTTTGAGGAGCTGGTGGCACTGCCTGTGGCTGGATCTCTGACACAGGTGAGTCTCCTGTGCTGGGTGGCTGCAGACATGGGGGACCCATCTGCCTGGGGCTCCTCTGCCTGTGGCTGCTCAGCCTGCTGCTGCTCCTCTCTTTCATAGCCTTCAGCTTCTAAGTCTTTGTCGTCTGAGGAAGCCCAGCAGGTTGACCCATGACACCAGGCTAGACAAACAGCTGATTGTGTATTAAAACCAGACCATACTGCAAGTTGAGCATCTCTTATCCGGACTGTTTGGGACCAGGAGTGGTCCGTATTTGGGATCTTTCCATATATTGGAATATTTTGGAATTTTTGCATATCCATAATGAGATATCTTGGAGATGGGAGCCAAATTCATTCATGCTTTATATACACTTCCTACACATCGCCTGAATGTAATTTTAAATAATATTTTAAATAATGTTGTGGACATTGAACTATCAGAAAGCAAAGGTGTAACTATCTCACCAGAATACCTGTATCAGCTGTTAAACTAACAACGGCAGGCTTTCAGTCTCCACCTTCGATGCAGTGTACATTGTGTTTTATTTTTTTTACGTGAGAGGAAACATGGAAAGCAGGCAGCACGGCTCTGCCTGCATGCCGGCTTCAAGGGTCCAGTTTTCGGATCAGTCCGGATATGGGATGTCCGGATAAGGGATACTCTGCCTGTACTACATCCCCTTCCCAGCTCCATGCCCAGAGGAAAGCAAAAAACCTCCAGGATCCCTGGGCCAATCTGGCCTGGTGGAAAAGTCCTTCCTGACCCTCCAAAGTGGTGGTCGGCATTACCCTGGGCTTGTAAGAAAGGGCCATGAGAGTCGAGCACTGACTCATTCCTTCCTGCCCTCCCTGTCATGATCTGCCTGAGTTCACAGAATCAGCATTGCTGTCAGATGGCCATCTTGCCTCTGCTGAGAAACCTCCAAAGAAGGAGCGACTGTTCTTTCAAGGCCACATATAATTAATTTGTTAGAATCATTCACATTTTGCCTAACACATGAACACATGAAGCTGCCTTATACTGAATCAGACCCTCGACCCATCAAAGTCAGTATTGTCTACTCAGACTGGCAGCGGCTCTCCAGGGTCTCAGGCTGAAGTCTTTCACATCACCTCCTTGCCCAGTCCCTTTAACTGGAGATGCCGTGGATTGAACCGGGGACCTTCTGCATGCCAAGCTGATGCTCTACCACTGAGCCATAGCCCCTCCCTCAACCAGGAACTTGTTCATGGGGCAGCTCAAAGCATCACTTAAAAGCACACAGCGGTAATATTGTAGAAATGTAAAGTCAACATCTCGTATCCCCAAACATAACAGAGCAGGAAGATAAAACATGCAATAGGCAGGAAATAAAGCATTCCGCTTTGTTGAGCAGCGGAAGGGCCTGAGATTTAGAATTTCACAGCAGGGAGGAGCGAAAGTTTATTGAACTTTATTGTGTTTGATTTGTTATCCATGATAGTTTATGTTTTGCTCTCTGGATGCCAAACAACATGTCGGACTCATCCACTGAGCTGTCATAACATCCTTCTGATGTTGCAAAGTAGGAAAGGATTTTGCATACGGTGGTAGAACAGGAGAGGGGACCAGCAGAACTAGGGTTGCCAAGCCCCTCTTCACCACCAGCGGGAGGTTTTTGGGGTGGAGCCTGAGGAGGGCATGGTTTGGGGAGGGGAGGGGCTTCAATGCCACAGAGTCCAATTGCCAAAGCGGCCATTTTCTCCAGGTGAAATGATCTCTAACTGCTGGAGATCAGTTGTAATAGCAGGAGATCTCCAGCTAGTACTAGGTAGAAGGAGAAGAGAAGGAGGAGGAGGAAGAGGAGGAGGAGGAAGAGGAGTAGTAGTTGGTTTTTACACCCCCATTTTTTCTACCTTTAAGGAGACTCAAACTGGCTTACAATTGCTTTCCCTTCCTCTCCCTACAAGAGACACCTTGTGAGGAAGGTGAGGCTGAGAGTTCAGAGAGAACAGTGACTAGCCCAAGGTCACCCAGCAGGCTTCATGTGTAGGAGCAGGGAAGCCAACCCAGTTCACCAGATTAGAGTCCACCACTCATGTGGAGGAGTGGGGAATCAAACACGGTTCTCCAGTTTAGAGTCTGCCGCTCTTAACCACTACAGTCGGACCTCTCGTCCCACTAAGGGGTGCCATGAAGGCATGGGGGTCAAAAACTGGCATAACAGCAAGAAGAGTTGGTTTTTATATGCCGACTTTCTCTACCATTTAAGAGAGAATCAAACCGGCTTACAATCACCTTCCCTTCCCCTCCCCACAACAGACACACTGTGAGGTAGGTGAGGCTGAGAGAGCTGTGACTAGCCCAAGGAAGGGCAGAGGTTGTATACAAACAGAAATCTGTTTATCTTGTGTAATTCTGAGCTGTGTATAAGGCACTCTCAGTGCAGAGTTTAGACTTGCCTGTAGCCCAATGGGGATGGCTATATAGTTAAAGCACCCCCCTCCTTTTTATCTGTTTGCTGATGTTCTTTTAAAACACCTTATATTGTACTTGGGGGGGGGGAGACTTGGGTCTTGGCGCTCGGCGCATTTCAACATTACGGTCTTTTTTATGTATTGAATTTTCTTCAGCATGAAACGCGCGCGATTTGGATGCAATAAAAAAAAATCTCGTTTACCTTTCCGTATCCACGTTCCCATTTGTCACAATAATTTAGTTTTGTTTTCAAGATACAGGAGCATTCTAGGGAAGTGTTCTCTCCCTCTCTGCATGCCATTTCAATTTTCACATTTTGCGGCTCAAAAATGAAATATATTGGGAGGAGGGGGAACAGGGCTAGTAAAAATGGATACTAGTAAAAATGGATACTCGTCATAATGCATACCTATTCTCTCCAGGATCAGAGGAGCATGCCTGTTATATTAGGTGCTGTGGAACACAGGCAGGATAATGCTGCTGCAGTCGTCTTGTTTGTGGGCTTCCTTGACACACCTGGTTGGCCGCTGTGTGAACAGACTGCTGGACCTTATGGGTCTTGGCCTGATCCAGCATGGCCTTTCTTATGTTCTTATGCTCTAAGGGGAAAGATAGTCAAAAATAAAAGATGGAAAGAGTGTGAGAGAGGAAAAGAGAGTGCTATTTGGGTAGGCCACAATCCAAATGTCTCTGACACTCTGATGGCCATATAGAGCTCTATACAGGGCTGCCTCTTTCTCTGCCGTCTTGCCATAATCCACTGTCCATCTCCAATATCATGTCTGGCACTGTCCATGGTGCTGAAATTTTGCGAAGAAGAAGAAGAAGAAGAAGAAGAAGAAGAAGAAGAAGAAGAAGAAGAAGAAGAAGAAGAAGAAGAAGAAGAAGAAGAAGAATTGGTTTTTATACTCTGACTTTCTCTATCTTTAAGGAGACTAAAACCGGCTTAAAATTGCCTTCCCTTTCTCCCCCCACAACAGACACCTTGTGAGGCAGGCGAGGCTGAGAGACTTGGGAGAGAACTGTCTGTGACTAGCCCAAAGTCACCCAGCAGGCTTCATGTGGAGGAGCAGGGAATCAAACCCGGTTCTCCAGATTAGAGTCCACCGCTCTTAACCACTATGCCACGCTGTTACTGGTTCATACCAAAGCTAGATTCTGCACCAACTTCTATACTTTAAAAAGTGCAACATTTTATGGTGTGCAATTTATGCAGACGAGTCTCATGTGAGCTTATTTGTGTGTTCTTGAGGTGAGCACATTTCCCCTTCTCCTGTTTCTTAATTGTTGTGGATCTTCTCTCAGCCCTGCCTCTCCTCCTTAATTCCAGTTCAACTAGGAGAATTTCTAACATTAATTATGAAATGGGCACTCTCCCATCCATCCTACCCAAATGCCCTCCCTGTGTTTAGAAAACTAGCTTGCACAGTAGATTAGGTAGATCAGCGGTAACAGAAATAACAGTGGGGGAGGCCCTTGGGAGCAGAAGCCTGCCTGAAGGCAATAGCTTTATTGTGCCCAAGTAGGAAGCCCCTTCTCCCATCAATACATTTCCATTTCAGCACACTTCAGCACAAGTCATTTATCATGATTAGAGAGAATATCACTGAGACTGTATCATCTGAGACTGTGAAACTCCTTTCCCAGAAATGTTAGAACATAAGAAAGGCCCTGCTAGATCAGACCAAGTCCCATCAAGTCCAGCAGTCTGTTCACACAGTGGCCAACCAGGTGCCTCTAGGAAGCCCACAAACAAGATGACTGCAGCAGCATTATCCTGCCTTTGTTTCACAGCACCTAATATAATAGGCCTGCTCCTCTGATCATGGAGAGAATAGGTGTGCATCATGACTAGTATCCATTTTGACTAGTAGCCATGAATATCCCTCTCCACCATGAACATGTCCACTACCCTCTTAAAGCCTTCCAAGTTTGCAGCCATCACCATATCCTGGGGCAGGGAATTCCACAAGTTAACTCCACGTTATTTGAAGAAATACTTCCTGTTATCTGTTTTGAACCTCTCACCCTCCAGCTTCAGCAGATGACCCCCCCCCCGTTCTAGTAATATGAGAGAGGGAGAAAAGGTTTATACTGTTTCATCTTCCTTGGCCTTTAGGTACTAGGTCAAGAGAGGTTTTCTTCCAGATCAGCTAGATGAGTCCAGTAGCACCTTGGAGACCAATGCCATGTAGTCTTCCTGATGCATTACTAAAGTTTTGCTACATCTGAGCTTAAGTCTTTCTTTAAAATTAAGACGTTTTGTGACTGCCCTCGATCACGTGTCCTTTTATGGTTTTAACCTGATTATTAGTAGTCTATGACAATGCCTTTTTTTCCATTCTTGTTGTAAGAAAACACAATTTAATGCCAGTCAATTAATGCCAAACACAATTTAATGCCAGTTTCTGACAGCCCACGTCAGGATTTGTTCCAGCTCCTTGGATTTTCGCTTCTGCACTTCCTGTGCTTTGTCGAATCATTTCTGGGTCCATGGCCGTGGAGCATCAATGCAGCTGCCTCTTGGGGTTCCACCAGCCCATTATTGGCTGAGCAGCTGTCTCTTTGTATCAGGTTCACATTGTGCCGAGTCCAATGAGCATATTTATCCTCATAGCTGCGCTGTCAAAGATCTCCTTCCGTGGGCCTCAGAGCCCATATGGAGACGCCAAAGCTATCGGGCAACAGCATCCATCCACTGCCACTCCCTTTGGACATTTGGTCAAGTCAATTGAGGACTTCTGTTTAATTGTTTGGCTGGCTCTGTTTGCTGGTTTATAGCACAACTCTCTCGCTCGCTCGCTCTCGCTCTCTCTCAAGAAGGAGAAGGAGAAAAAGGAGAAGGAGAAGAAGGAGCAGGAGCAGGAGGAGAAGAAGAAGAGTTGGTTTTTATATGCTGACTTTCTCTACCACTTAAGGGAGAACCAAACCAGCTTACAATCACCTTCCCTTCCCCTCCCCACAACAGACACCATGTGAGGTAGGTGGGGCTGAGAGAGCTCTAAGAGATAGGTGACTAACCCAAGGTCACTGAACTAGCTTCATGTGTAGGAGTGGGGAAACCAATCCGGTTCACCAGATTAGCCTCCACCGCTCATGTGGAGGAGTGGGGAAATCAAACCCGGTTCTCCAGATTAGAGTCCACCGCTCCAAACCACTGCTCTTAACCACTACACCACGCTGGATCTTAAACACAGAGATAACAGAATAGGATTTGGTACCTATGCCCAGGATCCAGGTCTACAAGTTTGGGGGCTCAACATTTGAGGAGAAGGCAAAATATACTTTAAGGTGTATTTCCCTTGAAGCCTGAGGTGTGGTGATGGAAGTCAGTATGCACATCTGAAATTTAATCCTGTGGTTCATGTTTGTATATCCATCTGAGGTACAGGGAAGGCAGGGGTTGTCGAACTCAATTGTTGTAAGGGCTGGATATGACATAAATGTCCCTTGGTCAGGCCAGAACATACCTTGCCAGCCCAGACTTAGGGGTGGGGGGTGGCTTCCTCAGATGGCTCACAGGGCGGATAAGAGCTCTCAAGGGGCCGGATCCAGCTCATGAGCCTTATGTTTGACAGCCCTGGGGTAGGGCCTGCCTTAGATCCCTTTAACTGTATGAGAGTAGAGAGTTATTTCTCTCTCGTGCAAGTGAACCCTTGTGCAGTCCAAATTCATTCATTTCAATGGACTTAGAGGAGAAAAGCTGACAGGAAGAAAGTAGACTCCTTTGAAATGTGGTGTTGGAGGAGAGTGTTATGGATACCATGCACTGCCAAAAAACCCCACAAATCAGTGGGTTATAGATCAAATTAAGCCTGAACTGACCCTAGAAGCTAAAATGGCTAAACTGAGGCTATCGTCTTTTGGTCACATTATGGGAAGACAAGAGTCAACGGAAAAGACAATCATGCTAGGAAAAGTTGAGTGCAGCAGGAAAAGAGGAAAACTCAACAAGTGACCCAAGAAGGTTCTGGTCAGACCTTCTGGGGCAACAGAAAACAACTCGGCACCATTCTCCATATGACAGCCTTTCAAGTACTTGAAGATGGTCGAACCAGAAGGTCGAACCAGAAACAACGGGTTGAAATTAAATCAAAAGAGTTTCCGTCTAGACATTAGGAAGAATTTTCTAACAGTCAGAGCGGTTCCTCAGTGGAACAGGCTTCCTAGGGAGGTGGTAAGCTCCCCTTCCCTGGAGGTTTTTAAGGAGAGGGTAGATGGCTATCTGTTAGCAATGCTGATTCTATAACCTTAGGCAGATGATGAGAGGGAAGGCATCTTGGCCATCTTCTGGGCATGTAGTAGGGGTCACTGGGGGTTTGGGGGGGAGGTAGTTGTGAATTTCCTGCATTGTGCAGGAGGTTGGACTAGATGACCCTGGTGGTCCCAACTCTATGATTCTATGATCATATCCCCTCTCAGTCTTCTCCTCTTCAGGCTAAACATACTTCCACCTCTATGATTCTACTATTCTAAGTGATGCACCTCGTGGCTGTTATTTACCAATACAAAGTGATCAGGAGATCCTGCCATGGATCCCTCAACATCGGCTCTCCTTTGACCCTCAAGTAGCAGAGAGATGGGATAAGAAAACCAGTCCTCCATTTGTCGTCCCTGCTGCGGCGACAGCCAGCCAGAAGGCCGAGGCAGCATCAACAGTTCCCGGTTTGAACAGCAACTTCGTCACAACAAGCGAGCATTAAAGTCAAACCTTGGGTAACGTTCCCTTTGTTCCTGAGCACTCAAAAAACATTTCAGATTTTACTGACCTTTTGTGTTTGCACATCCTCGCTCGGCTTTCCCTCTCTTGTCCTTGGCCTTGGCCTGCTCACTCTGCAACTGAACCCTGTTTTGAATAGGGACCCTTGATGGTTACTCTTTATCGAGAGGGGAAAAATAGACCAAGGGAAAAAAAATAGCGAGACTCATTTGCAGATCATCACGAAGCCCTGCTCTGTTCTCAAATTTTGAGGAATGAATATGCTCGTTGCAAGAACAGCTTGTCAGAATTGACACCCAGACAGTCCTTTGATTTGCAGTCGTTCCTCTCTTCCTCGCCGTGCTGCCAGCTAAACCTTTGTAACAGAGACCTTGATGATAGTCCCTGATAGAGAAAGCAAATGCAGACACAAAGAGTTCCAGAGAAAGAGTCATTGACATGTTTTCTTGTCTTTGAGAAGAGACTCGGCTCTTTCCCTAGGGCCACTTAATCCAAGGATTATGTTCTATGGATTGAATCTTGAGAAAAGCATGTCATAACCCATTTTTTCTGGCCTTCACCCAGCAGGCGAGGAACTTTGAACTTCTCCAAAGTTGAACATCACATGGGAAGAGGGCAGATTTACATGCGCACACAAACACCAGAACACATGGTCCCCTATGCCAGGTTAAGAGTTTCTCTATCCTAACAACAATTGTGTGTGTTAACAGCCTTCCAGTCACTTCCTACTTATGGTGACCTTCTGAACTAATGACCTCTAAAACCTCCTATCATTAATAGCCTCACTCATGTCTTGCAAACTGAGGGCCGTGGCTTTCTTGATAGAGTCAATCCATCTCACACGAACACATGAATCTGCCTTCTACTGAGTCAGAACCTCGGTCCATCAAAGTCAGTATTGTCTACTCAGACCGGCAGTGGCTCTCCAGGGTCTCAGGTTGAGGTCTTTCGCATCACTTACTTGCCTAGTCTCCTTTAACTGGAGATGCCAGGGATTGAACCTGGGACCTTCTGCATGCCAAGCAGATGCTCTACCACTGAGCCATGGCCCCTCCCCAACACAAGCGGTCACTGGCCCAGCTGCCGTGCAAAACGTCGTGAACCGTTCGCTTGAAATACCACTCGTTTTGAATCGTCAAGCGAGATAATCCCCGCAAGGGTATCGGGCGCTCAGCTCGACAGTAAAAGGTTGTCGTCAGCAAGGGGGAGTCGCTTTCTCGAGCCCGTGAGGTGCCAAGATGGCAGCATTGCTGTTTAGAAGCGGCCCTCGCCACCGTCTTGCCGCCGAAAAGAAGGATCGGTTCTTTTCAGAAAGATGCTGGCAGCCCCCCAAAGAAAGCACTTATGTGGCTCTCCGGGTGCCGTCAGATCGGTTAGGAACGTTTGCGGAGGAAAACTGACAGCTAAATGTAATCACAAAGGCCTCAGTTGAGGTACGGATTTCTACCTCACACTTGCCATTACGGGGGAGGCTGGAGCAGATTATTATATCTTGGGTCCCGCTCTCCCTGCCCGGTCCAGTGACTGGCAAGGAGAAACCTGGTTTTATTACCAGCTTTGTCATGCTGTCAGGCCAGGAGGCGTCAGCTGCTAACAGGGTCTAAAGGGTGTGTGGGGGGAATGAGGGGCAAAGGTATTCCTCGCAGGGGGTGCCCAGCCCCTCTCTGTCCATGCTCCGGTGGTTTTTCTCATCAGATCTGACTCGACAGGGCTTGTAGGGCTGTCAGCTCTCCTGTCAATCACCGGAATTACAGAAACATAATATGGCAGCGAAAGAGGTTCATGGCAAAGCATGGGAGACAAAAGACTTGCCCCTGGGCCCAACCCTGAGAAGGAATTATCTCCCACATGTTTCTAAAGGGGGGAGCAATTTTATGTCTGGATGGGACAGGCTAGCCTGATCTTGTGAGATCTCAGAAGCTAAGCAGGGTCAGCCTTGGTTAAGAAGAAGAGTTGGTTTTTATATGCCAACTTTCTCTACTTTTTAAAAAGGAGAAGCAAACCAGTTTACAATCTTCTTCCCTTCCTTTCCTCACAACAGCCACCTTGTGAGGTAGTTGAGGCTGAGAGAGTTCTGAGAAAACTGTGACTAGCCCAAGGTCACCCAGCTGGCTTCATGTGGAGGAGTGGTGAAACCAACTCGGTTCACCAGATTAGAGTTTTCCGCTCATGTGGAGGAGTGGGGAATCAAACCCGGTTCTCCAGATTAGAGTCCACCACTCTTAACCGTTACACCATGCTGGTTCTCATCATGAGGCATTATGGGATTTGGGTTTTCTGCCTAGGGACTGCAACACTTTTGAATTTGAGCCAATCTCCTTCCCTTCCTCTCCCCACAACAGACACCTTGTAAGGTAGGTGAGGCTGAGAGAGTTATGAGAGAACTGTGACTAGCCCAAGGTCACCCAGCTGGCTTCATGTGTAGGAGTGGGGAAACCAACCCCATTCTCCAGATTAGAGTCCACCACTCTTAACCACTACACCAGGATGGGAGACCACCAAGAAATACTAGGGTCATCACACAGAAGCAGGCAATGGCAAACCTCCTCTGTTAGACTCTTGCCTTGAAAACCCCACTGGGTTCCCATAAGTTGGCTGCGACTTGATGGGACGTTACACATACACAAACACAGGAATACATGAAGCTGCCTTCTACTGAATCAGACAATTGGTCCATCAAAGTCAGTATTGTCTACTCAGACTGGCAGCGGCTCTCCAGGGTCTCAGGCTGGGGTCTTTCACATCACGGACTTGCCTAGTCCCTTAAACTGGAGATGCCGAGGATTGAACCTGGGACCTTCTGCAAGCCAAACAGCTGCTCTACCACTGAGCCATGGCCCCTCCCCTAACCTTTGGGACATCATTCAAAGAAAAGATGTGTTTTAATATCTAACAACTCCAACCTTTCATAAGAGGAAGCAGATTCTCCGGGGCAAAATGATTGTTCATTGGATACATTTCCAGCTCCGAGATGTTATTGTGACACTCTGCAGTTTTTATTAACTGTGGTTTTCTGTAAAATGGCTTATGGGTATTTCCCCCCTGGTACACGTGTTCAGCAGTGATTACAGCCACATTAAAAAAAAAACACTTGTATGTTATCTTAAATTGCATCTTTGTGTACGACACTCTCAAAGCACGGGCTCTGTTTCATAAAAAGAAAAACCCTCACATTTTCTTAAATGAAATTGTGAAGTGTTGTGCATGTATGTATGCCTGAAAAATTGATTCACCTGGTGTGTGTGTGTGGTGAGAATCCTCATTCCTTTGACATTAACTCCAAGTTCAATTAAAAAATCCCACTTTCACATAATAAATAACTCCTTATGATCCAGAAGATGGGGAGAATTAAATTAGATCATCCACATACTTTTTTCTTTTAAAAAATCTATACCCATTTCAGAACACATCAGCTTGGCTATAGCCTTGACCTGACTTAACCAGAGGAGAGGTGTTTTTTTTTTTTTTAAAGTAATGCTGTCATTTTCCCATCCAATAAAATATGGGCACATTTAACTTTTGCATTGTGGGATTAGAGAAGGGAGAATAACGCTTCTGAGATCTGATGGGATCGGCTAGCTTAGGTCAAGTCCTTCCCTATATACTACTGGGTAGGGTTGTGCATATTGATAAACCTGAACCGAAAATATACCCGAAATTAGCTTATGGGGTTTTCAAGTCAAGTATGGTAAAGTTTACAATGCTTCTCTATGGAGGAGGGGGGGAGACCTCTTCCAGACCCCATAAAATTGGACCCCTGACCTAACCTTCACCAAACTAGACCACCCTGAGCTCCTCAGAGAAAAGGTGGGATTAACATGTGCTTCTGAAATATCAAAACCAGGTTCTTTGGGCATCAAAAATTCAAATGAGAAGGATTTGGGAAGCATTCTTCAATTGCATTCACAAAATAGCAAAGAAACATTTCCAGGAGGTGGTTAATTGTCTTATTGGGGATGGAAGAAGGAAAACCGGAAAAAAAAGTTTGTATCACTTGTATAGCTTTTCTACCACTTAAGGAAAAAAGAGACGGTTGACGTATGAAGGAATAAAATGTGAATGCGGCTGCCAAACAAATTAGCACAAACAATGCCAATGATAAAAGCACGGTGGGGAGATAATTATCTTTTTCGATAAGTATGCTGGCTGCTAATGAGACTTCCAAGGATCCGTTAAGCAAGGTGGCTGCATTTCCCCTGACAGGTTTCTCCTGTAAGCAAGAAGCAGCACTTTTGAAATGTCTCTTCATTATCCATACCCCACATTGTTACATCACTGTAAGCCTCTAGAAGGATTCTTCTTACCTGCATGTGATATGGTATTTTCCCAGTAGTAGGGTTGTTGTTTTTAAAAAGACGGTAAATTTCGGGTTCAGGTTTATTGGACCCAATTTTGGGGGGTAAACCTGGAATAAACCGAATACCCATACCAGTAAATTTTTATTTTGGCTTTATTTCCAGGTTTACTGAAAAATTCATCAATCTTCACCAAACCTTGGGGTTCATGCAAGAAGAGTCCCTTGAAGCTTCCCTGAAAATTTGGGAACTCTATCTCCAAAAATGCCCCCACAGGAGCTTCAAAAAATCTCCATAGACTCTAATGGACCTGAATTTTTCGGTAAACCTGGGAATAAAGCCGAAATACCCCTTTACCTGTATGGGTATTCAGCTTACTCCGGGTTTACTGAAAACAATCAGGCCCAATAAACCCGAACCCAAAATGTACCGAATATATATAGATATAGATATAGATATTTGCACAACCCTACTCAGCATACTTCCATTAATCCGATAGGGTCACTCCAGAACAGGGGTGTACTGTCAAACATAAGGCCCAGGGGCTGAGTTCAGACCCTTGAGAACTGTTATCAGGCCCGCAAGCCAGCCGAGGCATGCCCCCCCCCCCCAGTCCTGATCTGGGCTGGCGAGGCATGGCCCGGCCCGACCAAGTGACATTTATGTCATATCTGGCCCTCGTAACAATTGAGTTCGATACCCCTGCTCAAGAGCTTCCCTTCAGCGTGGTGCAATGGTTAAGAACAGCCAGCGTGGTGGAGCGGTTAAGAGCAGTCGTGCAGTGGTTAAGAGCAGCCAGTGTGGTGTAGTGGTTAAGAGAGGTGGTTTGGAGCAGTGGAGTCTGATCTGGAGAACCAGGTTTGACTCCCTCCTCGTCCACATGAGCGGCAGAGGCTAATCTGGTGAACCGGATTGGTTTCCCCACTCCTCCACATGAGCGGCGGAGGCTAATCTGGTGAACAGGATTTGTTTCCTCACTCTTACACATGAAGCCAGCTGGGTGACCTTGGGCTACTCACACTTTCTCAGCCCCACCTACCTCACAGGGTGTCTGTTGTGGGGAAGGGACAGGAAGGTGATTGTAAACCAGTTTGATTCTTCCTTAAGTGGTAGAGAAAGTCGGCATATAAAAACCAACTCTTCTTCTTCTTCAGGGATGCAAGGAACTATGGGAAACGTAGTACCCATCCCTAGTTGTTGTGATGGGCAGGTGCAGCAGGATCCAGGGAATGATGGCTTGAGGGGGGGGGGGTTACTGTTTCTCTCCACATTGACCTTTGTAACATTCGCTCCCATCCTAACTCAAGGCTCCGTGTCACTTTTATAGCCCAAAGGACCAGGACAGTCTAATTCCGTTCCTTCTTTTGGATACCCTTGCCAGCAAATGAAAATATGATTTTATGGTAAGCAATCCCAACTCCATGCTCTAGCTTCAATGCCACGATAAAAAATCAAGACAAGAGCAAATGAAATTAAATCATAAATCAGGACAACTCCAGAAGGTTACCTGAGCACTCAATGCCAAGGAAGACAATGAGATACAACGCAGAAAGGACCTTCTTTTATTGCTGAATAATAAAAAAGAGATGGAACTTTTAAAAAATGTACACCTTTGAAGGGCAGGGAGTTTTATGCGAATGCTGGAAATGGGGGTGTATAAATTAAAGGCAGGTCCCAATCAGTTGATCCTACAGATCAGTTGCTCCAGTCAAAGGTATCACTTTGCATGAACAGTGTTATGAAACTGGAGGGCTGCTTCAGCAAAGGCAGAATGGAAGCTATATACAAATAAGAACATAAGAACATAAGGAAAGCCCTGCTGGATCAGACCAAGGCCCATCAAGTCCAGCAGTTTGTTCACACAGGGGCCCATCAGGTGCCTCTAGGAAGTCCACAAACAAGACAACTGGAGCAGCAGCATTATCCTGCCGGTGTTCCACAGCACCTAATATACTAGGCATGCTCCACTGATCCTGGAGAGAATAGGTATGCATCATAAGAACATAAGAAAAGCCCTGCTGGATCAGACCAAGGCCCATCAAGTCCAGCAGTCTGTTCACACAAGGGCCAACCAGGTGCCTCCAGAAAGCCCACAAAAAAGACGACTGCAGCAGCATTATCCTGCCTCTGTTCCACAGCACCTAATGTATTTGGCATGCTCCTTTGATCCTGGAGAGAATAGGTATGCATCATGGCTAGTATACCTTTCTCCTCCATGAATGTGTCCACTCCCCTCTTAAGGTTTTCCAATTTGGCAGCCATCACCACATCCTGGGGCAGGGAGTGCCACAATTTAACTATGTGTTGTGTGAAGAAATAGTTCCTTTTATCAAATTCAGGACTATTTTAAAAACAGTTAGTACCAGCAATTATCTGTGTAAAATCAAATCTACCGGAGACCCCTGGCCCTAAGAGCATCTGGCTGTCCTCGACCATGGCCAGGGCCTTCTCAGCATTGCTCCCGGGCTGGTTAGGGTTGCCAGGTCCCTCTTTGCCACCAGCGGGAGGTGTTTGGGGCGGAGCCTGAGGAGGATGGGGTTTGGGGAGGGGAAGGACTTCAATGCCATAGACTACAATTGTCAAAGCGGCCATTTTCTCCAGGGGAACTGATCTCTATCGGCTGGAGATCAGTTGTAACAGCAGGAGATCTCCAGCTAGTACCTAGAGGTTGGCAACCTTACTGGGTGCTGAAGTTGGAGTCATGGGAATTACAGTGTGCTAGGGTTTTAATATTTTAGAATGTTTTAATTGTGTTAGATTATTTTTTGTATTTTAAGAAAGTGTTATTTATGTTTGATTGTGTTGGTAGCCGCCCCTAATCCCATCTGTCCAGGGAGGGAGGAGTATAAATAAAAGATTATTATTGTTGTTGTTGTTATTAAAATCTGACTTGGTGAGCGCTTGGGCCATACTAAAGCAGCTCATTGGATAATGGCCAAGGTGCTTTTAAGAAGAAGAAGAGTTGGTTTTTATATGCCAATTTTCTCTCCCAGTTAAGGAGGAATCAAACCACTTTACAATCACCTTCCCTTCTCCTCCCCACAACTGACACCCTGTGAGGTAGGTGAGGCTGAGAGAGCTCTACGAGAGCTGTGACTAGCCCAAGGTCACCTAGCTGGCTTCATGTGTGGGAAACCAACCCGCTTCACCAGATTAGCCTCCGCCGCTCATGTGGAGGAGAGGGGAATCAAACCCGGTTCTCCAGATCAGAATCCACTGCTCCAAACCACCACTCTTAACCACTACACCACGCTGGTTCCTTAAGAACAAGGTGTATGTGTGTATGTGAGGGGGGAAGTCATTCAAGTTTTTGTTTCTCTGCAACCTGCCTCAGATATCGGAGGCTTTCCTTCTACTGATACCTTACAAATACTGAAATCTCCAGGAAATCATTCCATACTCTCTCGATCTCTGCCAAATGTCCTCAAAAAATGCCAAGAAGCCATGGCGCGGCCTGTTTTTTTTTTTTTTAAATGACCTCCCTAATGAATTCAGAATAAAAGCAATTTGTACAATTGCCCTAAGGTGTGACGGGAATGTTGCTGTGTCTAGAGCTGAACTGCGCGTATTTGTCTGGCTAACGTAATTACCAGGAGCCAAAATTTATTCTCCGAGATTCTCTTTAATTAAAATTAAATATGAGCCAGATGGTTTGTAAATATTTCAAGAGGCTTTTACTGACTATTATAATCGGAATCTAGACAAGGGCAGGCAAAATATCCGTCCTTATCAAAGTCAAGGGTGGAGGGAGGAGAATTATGTCTCCTACAAAACTATTTCCCTGCAGCAAAACGAACAGAGGATTGAAATCAGTAGTATGGCTGGACTGAAAACTGTTCTTGAGGTAGACTGGAAGAGAGAATATAAACTAACAGTGCATATCCAGCAATGTAGGGCTGTCAATTCGGTTCAACCCGAACTGAAAATCAGCCGAATTTCCCTTGATTCGGCGGTTTTTAGTTCGGACGGATCCGAACTCAAAACTGGCGGGCAACCGGGGGGGCCGAATTCAGCGAGTTCGGGAGTTCGGCGAATAAATTCGGCCAATTCGGCCGTCAGTAAGCAGCATAACCGTCAGTAAGCAGCATTCTCCTCCCCCGGCCAATCGGTGGCCAAGCTGGGTCTTCTTCTGGCCAATCAGTCAGGATTGAGTGCTGGAGGAATCAGCTGATGTGCGGCCGGTCGGGGAGAGAGAGGGAAATCCTCATGTGTGTGTGAGGGGGTGCTTGTGCACATTTGCTCCTTTCCGTGGCTGCAGGGGGCGCATTTTTTGGGGTACCGACCCCAAACTTTCAGGGGATATTCAGACAGGTTTTTTTAAGAGACCACCCAAGTTTTGTAAACATTGGGTCAGGGGGTCCCGAGATATGGGCTCCCCCCTTTTTTCTTTCCATGGCTGCAGAGGGCGCATTTTTGGGTGTGCCGACCCCAAACTTTCAGCGGAGCATCAGACTAGGCTTCTTAAGATACCCCCCAAGTTTTGTAAACATTGGGTCAGGGCCCCCCGAGATATGGGCTCCACCCCTTTTTCCTCTCCCCCCTTTTCCATTTTCGTGGCTGCAGGGGGCGCTTTTTTAGGGGTTCAGCCCCCAAACTTTTGTCATAGCTTCAGAGAATCCCTCTTAAGAGACCACCCAAGTTTTGTAAAGATGGGTTCAGTGGGGGCTGAAATATTGGCTCCCCCCCCTTTTCTCTTTCCATGGCTGCAGGGGGCGCATTTTTGGGTGTGCCGATCCCAGACTTTCGGCGGAGCTTCAGTCAAGGCTTTTTAAGAGACCACCCAAGTTTTGTAAACATTGGGTCAGGGCCCCCCCGAGATATGGGCTTTCCCCTTTCCCCTATTGGGATGAATGGATCACCCTCGAGAGATGCATACATATGGATCTTATATTGGATACAAATGGAATCATATTGGATTACCCAGCCTCCCAGCCCCTCCTGCTGGAACAGAAGACAGCCACAGTAAGACCCCTTTGGGGGCTTTAATCTATATTTTTTCTTTTCTGTGTGTGTGTGTGTGGGAAAGCAGAGTCTGTGTGTGTGTGTGGGGAGGGAGCAGTTTCTGTGGGTGGGGGGGGAAGCCAAAGGGGGCTTTTGCCGGTTCTGCCTGGGGTGTGTGTTCCCCCTCCAGTCTCTCTCTCCCTGGTTTGAGGGGGGGCTTCATTTTTATTCTTCAGGTTTTTCCTCATTCATAAGATCAGTTAGGTTATTGATGCTTGCTCAAAACTGGTTTTCAAATGGTGACTTAAAGAATGCATCTGCCTGGTCCCAAGTCCAATGCAAAAGGAGACATTCCACCCCCTCCTGCTCATTATGCATAGCTAGCTGCCTCTGTCCCTTCCCATGGTATGCAAACTCCCAGGTGTCAGGTGTTGCTATGCACTGTTGCAAAGGTTTTGCATTGCGTGCTTGTGTTGCTTTGCAGTTGTATTGTTTTGCAAAATTCTTCACACCTGCCCCGCCCTTTGCATATTTGCAAAGGGGTTGCTCTGCAGTTGTGTTGCTTTGCAAAGTTCTTAGCACCTGCCCCGCCCTTGCTCTCATCAGCTGTTTGTCGGGCCGGGAGCTTTGTGCGTGGGCAGCAAGCTCTGCGGAGAGATCCACATTAAGGGTGGGGGGACCCCTTTCAGGGCCCATATCTCAGCCCCCCCCTGACCCAATCTTTACAAAACTTGGGGAGTCTTTCAATATACGTCCTTTGAAGCTCTGCTGAAAGTTTGGGACCTCTAAGCCCCAAAATGCCCCCCCCCCCAGAGCCGCGGAAAGGCGCAGTTGTGTTTTTAATGGCTTTATTCAGCCGAATTTTTTTCCCGAACTTTGAATTCCCGCCGAATTGAACGGATCCGAAGTGGGGGAGTTCGGACTTCAGCACGTACCGAACCCACAAGGGCCAAATTCAGCCGAATCCGAACTGTACCGAATTTTTTTTTTTTGACAGCCCTACAGCAATGCCCTTCTACCCTCTACACTGGACAACAAAGAGGGCAACAAAGACGGTGAGGGGTCTTCAGACCAAGTCCTATGAGGAAAGGTTGAAGGAGCTGAGTATGTTTAGCCGGAATAGGAAACCCGGTTCTCCAGATTAAAGTCCACAGCTCATGTGGAGAGCGGGGAATCAAACCCGGATCTCCAGACTAGAGTCCGCTGCTCTTAACCACTTCATAGGGTTGCCAACCTCCAGGTGGTGTTACGCCAGACGCAGAGGTCGCCTTTATTTGGGGAAATTAGCTGGAGACTAAATAGAGCTATGAATGGGAAGCGACTTGACGGCACTTAACACACACACAGATAGAGGCTGGAGAGGGGACCTTTTTAACCAATTCTGCCCCTAGGTGAGCTAGCCAGATGGAGAGCAACCCAATAATGAGGAGGCTTTTTATGAATTTTAAGGGTTTTATTAAAAGTAATCAAATAGGGTAAAAAAACAATAACACAAACGAACAATTCCCAACACACACAGAGCGAAGAAAGTAAAGGTTTGAGATTCCCAAGTGGTTCATAGTCACCTTTCCTGCAGAACGGGTTTCCAGAATGGCAGCTACAAGAGGGGGAGGGGAAAAGGACTGTACACCAGGTGTAGGACTCGTATCTTGTGTCAAATGGCAGCCTGCTACTGAGGCAAAATTGAGATATTTTATACCCAAGGGAGGGAGGAGGAGGAGGTATGGTCTCCCTGCAGTTGGCAACACATGGTGATGGCTGAGGTACTTGAGAGTTAAGTGTAGAGCATAGGTTTGGAGATTTGAGGTGGGGTTCAGAAGGTGAGTCCCTGAGTGGCTTGGCTGGAGAAATTATGAGATTAGGAGTTAGTTACGATAGCATTGATGGGTATGTTTAGCCTGATAGAGATCCAGCTGATAGAGATCAGTTCCCCTGGAGAAAATGGCCGCTTTGGCAATTGGACTCTATGGCATTGAAGTCCCTCCCCTCCCCAAACCCCGCCCGCCTCAGGCTCCACCCCTAAAAACCCCTGCTGCTGGTGAAGAGGTATCTGGTAATCCTACTGGCAACCCTACACTGTGTACACTAGGGTGTACTCCCAAGAAGGAACCTCAAGGCCTTCGTTCAGCCACGGATTTCATTTTGTGTCTGAGTTTGCCTTCTTCTTCATGCATGCGTCTTTTCCCGTACGAAACTTGGTCAGAGGCCTGAGCAAATGTTAAATTAGTGCCATCAACGCGGTGGCTAATCATGAAGAAAATGGGTTTTTGATTCCGCTAATTTACTTTTCACTCTGTCCCTGAGTGACAGTATGAGTTTATCACACCGTCTTAGTGCCAAGGACGGTTTCCTTCGCTCTGTGGATTAAACGCCATTAGTTATGCAAGGACTGTTTGGAAATTAGATTGCGGAGAAGTTCAGGATTCAAGTTGTTCACTAGGTCGGAGGGATGGGGAGGGAGCACAGGTATTCCTTCGGGCAGAAGAAAGTCTCTTCTCTCTCGGTCTCTTACACAAACACACCCACTTCAGAAAGAAAATTCACTTAATTATCCAGGGGACAGGAAAACCAGCAGTATTCTAAAGCAAGAGAAAAGAAAGGTGCCTCTGTGCAAAGTGCCGTCAAGTCACAGCCAACATTTGGCGACCCCTTATGGGTAGGGTTGCCAGGTCCCTCTTCGCCACCAGTGGGAGGTTTTTGGGAGTGGAGCCTGGGGAGGGCGGGGTTTGGAGAGGGGAGGGACTTCAACACTATAGAATCCAATTGCTAAAGCATCCATTTTCTCCAGGGGAACTGATCTCTGTCGCCTGGAGATCAGTTGTAATAGCAGGAGATCGCCAGCTAGTATCTGGAGGTTGGAGCAACCCAAGACAGCACTATAACAATATAATGCAAATAAGTGAATTTTATAAAGTGCTAAAGTGAATAAATATGTACAAATAGGAGTACAAACTGTGGCTTTGCTCCAATAACTGAAACCTAAAAATAATTTGAAAGAATCAAAGACCTTTACATCAAATGATATCCTAATTGGTCATACACTTGGACTTACCTGTTGAATTAGGATCCGTGATATCCTTTGGACAGTCATATTTATTGGATTGCTTTTTGTAAATTTTGTATCTGGTTGTACTCCTATTTGTACATGTTGTATATATTTAATCACTTTAGCACTTTATAAAATTCACTTATTTGCATTATATTGTTATAGTGCTGTCTTGGGTTGCTCCAATTATCCTTACAGCACTGAGCCTTTATTTCTTGTAGTATCTGGAGGTTGGCAACCCTAGTGATCAGAGCACGGAAGACTGTGTTGGCATGTTGAGAGAGAGGAAAAAGAAGAATACTAAGAATTCTGCCTTTTTAAGATAGATGCTATCTAAACGCTTGTCCGTTTTTATGGGGGGGTGGAAAATTGGAGCCGTTTATTTTTAAAGGACTTTCTATTCCACTTTCAAAAATAGCTAAAAAGAATATTGAAATCTAGTTAACAATAAAACATAGTCATGCTAGGAAAAGTTGAGGGCAGCAGGAAAAGAGGAAGACCCAACAAGAGATGGACTGACTCAATAAAGGAAGCCACGGCCCTCAATTTGCAAGATCTGAGCAAGGCTGTCAAAGATAGGACATTTTGGAGGACTTTCATTCATAGGGTCGCCATGAGTCAGAAGCGACTTGACGGCACTTAACACACACACACACACACATAGAATACAATGCCGGATGGTTCAATAGCTGGACTCCGTATAAGGCAGCCTCTTATGTTAATGTGATGTGGAAAAACAAAGTGGGTGTTCTTTTTCCCCTCTCGCTGTAAGACAGAGGTCTGCCATCACTCCATTTGGTTTTTCATCAGTCTCCTCAGCAAAAAAAAAAAACCCAGCTCTTTCATCTTAAAACCACTTTCTCTTCCTTAATGCCTTTAAGCTCTAGATACCAACATATCTGTCCTGATTCTGTATACGAAAAAAAAAATCCATTGCGGTAACAGGGAAGATGGCCCTCTCTGGGAAATGCACCTCTTTGCAATTTAGAGTGTAGTATAAGAGTGTAAACAGACAGCACTTGAAATCCTAATTTTCAATGACAAACAAGCTTCTAAAACGATGCCTTGTGGGTATTTAGTCACATTGGAAACTTATTTAGGAGAGACATCTTTTTCAAGGTTTTTTTTTTTTTTTTTAAAGATATTGCCAAGCAGCTCCAGTTAGACAGGAAAGCAAAAAGAGGAAAGGGAGGGTGGGAAATCTCTCTTGAAAGATGTGTGCACTTTCCAGCAATATATTGGAATAATTGCCAGGGCCTACAATGAAACGCTAAGAGGTACAGGGTAAAAAAAAAAATCACTAATCGCCAAAATGAGGATGGATGTGCGTTTGCGTGTCCAAAGAAAATCGGTTCCATGCGGATTAAGAATTCTAAAGTTCCTCTGAATACAAAGTGACCAGCCATTTAGAGGCCTGTCTAAGATCTCTTGGTGTTGGAGGAGAGTTTTATGGATACCATGGACCACAAATAGACAAATTAGTGGGTTCTAGATCCAATCAAGCCTGAACTCTCCCTAGAACCTAAATTACCAAACTGAGGCTGTCGTATTTTGTTTTTGTTTTTTTTAAAAAATATATATTTTATTTTTATATAAGGGGATACAGAAAAGAAAAAGGGGGGAAAGTGGGGGGGAGGAGGGAAATTACAGAAATATCAGCATGTCTGTGTCCAAGCGTAGGTCTAATAACATGTACTTGCCCCCATCTCTAATTTCAACTTTAACATTAAAGATATCCAAACATAATTATACTCTACCTCTTTACTAAAATGCACTATTAACATAAAAGATCATTAAATTCTAACAATATAGCTGATATTAAATATTATGGCAATTAAATTGTCTACCACTACCTGTAATGATAAAATGTATAAAACAATAGCTATAAGTTTTATGTTAATTGAACTGGCTTCCAGCTTCACAAGCTAGTTATAGGTTCAACCTTTTCTCTGCATATTACGAAACAAAAGATTTATTAAGAACAAGTATATTTTTCATGCCTTGACCTGGATGGCCCAGGCTAGCCTGATCTCGTCAGATCTCAGAAACTAAGCAGGGTCGGCCCTGGTTAGTATTTGGATGGGAGACCACCAAGGAAGTCCAGAGTTGCTGTGCAGAGGAAGGCACTGGCAAACCACCTGTTAGTCTCTTGCCATGAAAACCCCAAAAGGGGTCACCATAAGTCGGCTGTGACTTGAGGGCGCTTTGCACACACATACACACACACACATTTGTCATATATTTGTCGTAGAATGGCTGCCGCTCCAACTTGAAATAATCAACGGGCTTCCTTTTGACCAGATGCTTTAATTTGGACATCAAAGCGAAATCAAAAAGTTTACTGGACCACTCTGTCGTATTTTGGTCACATCATGAGAAGGAACTCTGACCGTGAAAGCCTTCGACAATATTTCCATAGAGTCCAATTGCCAAAGTGGCCATTTTCTCAAGGGGAACTGATCTCTGTCAGCTGGAGATCAGTTGTAATAGCAGGAGATCTCCAGCTAGTACCTGGAGGCTGGCAACCTTACCCAACCTGGAGGTTGGCAACCCGACAGAGAACACATGTGAAAGGGCAGCTACAAGAATACACATGAACACTTATACTGCCTTATACTGAATCAGACCTTTGGTCCATCAAAGTCAGTATTGTATACTCAGACCGGCAGCGGCTCTCCAGGGTCTCAGGCTGAGGTCTCTCCCATCACCTACTTGCCTGGTCCCTTTAACTGGAGATGCCAGGGACTGAACCTGGGACCTTCTGCATGCTGAGCAGATGCTCTACCACTGAGCCACAGCCCCACAGCTGTTGACCTTCCCAGTTTGCCGAGTGAGCAAAGTATTTTCACAGGAGGAAAACAGCGCCATTGGCAGAGGAGTTCCATACGGTTCCTGCCACCATTATCATTAATAATAACTACCGCTAATTGAGAGGAACAAGGGAATGTAAAACCCTCCCTTTGGAGCCTGAAGGGTTTTATTTTTTTCAAACAGGAGTCGCAATAAATTCTGCCGATGCTATCAATAAATATCAAGAACAATTTCTTCCAGGTTTCTATCAAATGCTAAGCACTGCCATTAGCAGAAAGGTTATATTAGTCTGAAATCCAGTGGCATACTAACCTTTTCCTACTGTACGGGGCACAACGATAAATCCATCCTCTTCTAACATGGGTTATCGCTTCTGTGATGGTACTTTAATAAATAACAAAGAGGGTCTTGATTCAACTGTACATAAAGCATGATTAGGATTTTGTTTAATGGCTCAGAACAGTTATGCTCAAGTTTTTTGCCTCTCCCCGACCCACCTCCTCATCCAAAAGTCCCCTGACCTATCTCAGCACTATTCGTTTGACATTCCTCTAGGATACTTAAGGGCAAGATTAATCATGGCATCTTTCAAGAAAAAAATACTAGAAATTTTTTCCTGGTACAAGTTTGTTTCTCAGGGTTGTCAGCTAGGGTTGCCAACCTCCAGGTACTAGCTGGAAATCTCCTGCAATTCCAACTGATCTCCAGCCAATAGAGATCAGTTCCCCTGGAGAAAATGGCCGCTTTGGCAATCGGACTCTATGTCATTGAAGTCCCTCCTCTCCCCAAATCCTGCCCTCCTCAGAAGTCCCTCTTCGCCACTGGCAGGAGGTTTTTGGGGCGGAGCTTGAGGAGGGCGGGGTTGGGGAGGGGAGGGACTTCAATGCCATAGAGTCCAATTGCGAAAGTGGCCATTTTCTCCAGGGGAACTGATGTCTATCGGCTGGAGATCAGTTGTAATAGCAGGAGATCTCCAGCTGGTACCTGGAGGTTGGCAACCCTAAGCGAGGCAGTTCCCCCCAAAAGGGATTCTTCCCTAGCTTTATCCTTCTGCATCCACTTGTACGTTCAACCAAGAGCCTTTATCTTCCTTCTTTTGGACAGCAAGACAGATATGGCTGAACCAACTGAAGAAAGCAGGCCTATGTTCACCAGCAGGAAGGCGGGAACGGAAGTTGGATCTTTTCAACGGCTGCAGGAGAGCTATTCACAAATAAGAAAGGGCTTGACGGCTGTGTTGAAAGAGGTCTTCTCTAAGGCACTGGGGCGGCAACATCCACTGAGATAAGTGTCTTCTCTGCATTGAATAACGAACAGTTGGTGGACTGCAGAAGGAAGTGCCCTGGAACTGATTAGAAACAGCCAAGTATAGTTAGGAAGAGTCACTGTTTCACCACCCCAGACGGCCTTTCCAGAGTAAATATGCTGTTGGAGGGGGTGCTGGATTTTTTTTTTTAAGGATAAGGGGACATTCCTGGGCATCTGCAGGCCCCACCTGGAGGTTGGTTCACTTGCCTGATAGTTGTAGTAGTAGTAGTAGTAGTAGTAGTAGTAGTAGTAGTAGTAGTAGTAGTAGTAGTAGTAGTAGTAGTAGTAGTAGAAGAAGAAGAAGAAGAAGAAGAAGAAGAAGAAGAGTTGGTTTTTATACCCCAACTTTTTATATGCCAACTTTCTCTACCACTTAAGGGAGAATCAAACCAGCTTACAATCATCTTCCTTCCCCTCCCCACAACAGACACCCTGCGAGGTGGGTGAGGCTGAGAGAGTGTGACTAGCCCAAGGTCACCCAACTAGCTTCATAGTTTCTGCCTCTCACGTGGAGGAGTGGGGAACCAAACCAGGTTCTCCAGATCAGAGTCCACAGCTCCAAACCACTGATCTTAACCACCACACCAGTTACACCAGTTGAGCACTGGCTGGATTGCAAGTTCTTCGAAGGATCCGTACAGCCTAGGTATGGCGAGAGCTGTCCACAGCTTTCACTGTGGCAGGTTGGAGACAGGACCGCACCCCCTCGTCGGTCTTCTAATTATTCTCCGGGCTGTCGTTTTCCTCGCAAGCTCTTTCGCCGCACAGCACAAAGTTCATGCATAGCGAAAAATGAACAAGAGAGACGGGCGAGGGAAGGGGGTGTGTTGAAATCACCGTACTTGTCTTATCTGATTGCTGGGATTCTTCCAGGCGCTCTGCAGCTGTGTTCCTAGATAAAAGCAGAGCTGCAGCAATGAGCCAAGCAGAAAAAAGTTTAGCAAGAATAGCCAAAGCTCGCGCTCCCGCTTCCATCTGCTAAAGCATCCATCTCCCTGTTCGTATTTACACAACGCAAAAGTCTATTCAGAGGCGGAAATGACTCCCAGCAGCTTCCAGATGTGCATGAGATGAGTTGCGCAATGCTCCTCGGTGGCCAGATTTAAAAGGCTGCCAAAAGTCCAGAGGAAGCTTGCTGGAAGCTCTCAGCGACTGTTTTCAAAACTTTTGGGGAGCTGAAA
The DNA here is from genome assembly GCF_029931775.1 of Euleptes europaea. NCBI lineage: Eukaryota > Metazoa > Chordata > Lepidosauria > Squamata > Sphaerodactylidae > Euleptes > Euleptes europaea. The sequence goes on along the minus strand of NC_079324.1, from coordinate 58,349,757 downwards.
CATGCTCTGTTTGGAAGACTGGAGCTCCCTTCAGTGTTACACCTGGAAATGCTGGATGCTTTCACTTCTGTATGAGTCCTGGTTCTGCTCATGGCTTCTCACTGGAAGAATAATAGAATCATAGCGTTGGAAGGGACCACCAGGGTCCATCTAGTCCAACCCCCTGCACAATGCAGGAAATTCTGAACTACCTCCTCTCCCATACCCCCAGTGACCTATACTTCATGCCCAGAAGATCGCCAAGCTACAAGAGTACAAGCCCGGAGCAGTGTCTCAACCAGAGACAAAACAGGCATGCTCCTCAGAGGCCGGGAAATTCTGCAACAGAAGTAACTGAATGGTCTCTTCACACCCCATGCAGAGATATGGCCGAATGACTCACTCCAATGGAGGCTGAGTGGAAGGCAGAAAAAGCCTGGAACAGTTACTCATGCAGAGTTGTAATGGACAGAGCCCATTATGTATGAGTATACTATATTGGATCACCAACATATCTGTTTCTTATCGTAAATTACCAGCTCCACCGAAGATGTCATTTTTTTTTTAATTATTGATTTTATCAAAACATGCTGGGTGAGAAAATATTTTATTCGCTTTCTTTTGCCTGTGCAGTTCCACCTGAAGTCTCAGAGGAAAAATCTTGAGTGGTCTTCCGGACAAGCCATGAAGAAGACTAGAAGCATTGTCGAAGGCTTTCATGGTCAGAGTTCATTGGTTCTTGTAGGTTATCCGGGCTGTGTAAGCGGATACCAAGATCACGGTTACACAGCCCAGATAACCTACAAGAACCAAAGACTAGAAGTGTTGGTTTTTATACCCCACTTTTCTCTCCCTTTAAGGAGTCTCAAAGCGGCTTACAATCACCTTCCCTTCCTCTCCCCCACAACAGACACCTTGTGAGGTAGGTGAGGCTGAAAGAGTTTGGAGAGAACTGTGACTGGCCCAAGGTCACTCAGCTGGCTTCACAGGGAGGAGCGGGGAATCGAACCCAGTTAGAGCCCGCCACTCTTAATCACTACGCCACACTAAGACTAACACACACACACACACACAACAGTTGGTTTTTCTAAGCCAACTTTCTCTGCCACTTAAGGAAGACTCAAACCGGCTTACAATCCCCTTCCCTTCCCCTCCCCACAACAGACACAATGTGAGACAGGCGGGGCTGAGAGAGCTATGACTAGCCCAAAGTCACCCAGCTGGCTTCGTGTGGAGGAGCGGGGAAACAAATCCAGCTCACCAGATTAGCCTCCGCCGCCCATGTGGAGGAGTGGGGAATCAAACCCGGTTCTCCAGATCAGAGTCCACCGCTCCAAGCCACCGCTCTTAACCACTACACCACGCTGGCTCCAGAAGAAGAAGAAAAAGAACAGAAGTTGGTTTTCTCTGCCTTTAAGGGGTCTCAAACTGGCTTACAATCACTTTCCCTTCCCCTCCCCACAACAGACACCCTGTGAGGTAGGTGTGGCTGAGAGAGTTCAGAGAGAACTGTGACTGGCCCAAAGTCACCCAGCTGGCTCCATGTGGAGGAGCGGGGAATTGAACCCAGTTCTCCAGATTAGAGTCCGCCACTCTTAACCACAACGCCATGCTGAGACTGAGGCTAGCCTGATTGTTTGACAGGGACCTGGTGGCATCAGCTACTGCAGGACCAGCAGAAATTCAAGAAGTGAAGCTTTTCCATCACCGAGGCTCCGTGTTGAGCAAAGCGAGACGTGTTTAATTCCGGGCTGCTGAGCCGCTGGCGAAGGCACAGGAGGCCGGTAAGAGAAGGGGGTGGTATCCTGAGAATAAGGGCTATATTTTCACTCATCCACGTTGATCACTCCGTGACTAGAGCCATCAGTGGGTGGTTTTGATCTGAGAACAGCCCCCTCACGGAGCGACTTTTCTCATCATCTGGATCCTGCTGTTTCCTCTCGGTGTCATCAAGGAATAATTCCCATTTGCAGTCGTCACGACGTGCCGGCTGACAAGAGCGAAGAAGAAGAGTTGGTTTTTATATGCCAACTTTCTCTACCACTTAAGGGAGACTCAAACTGGCTTTCAATCGCCTTCCCTTCTTCTCCCCACAACAGACACCCTGTGAGGTAGGTGAGGCTGAGAGAGTGTGACTAGCCCAAGCTGGCTTCATGTGGAGGAGTGGGGAATCAAACCCAGTTCTCCAGATTAGAGCCCACCGCGCCAAGCAACCACTCTTAACCACCACATCATGCTTGCTCTCTCAGGAGGAATGATTTTGAATGGGTCTTTCCTGCAGTTGTGAACCTCCCCCACACCCACCTTAGGATCGATTTTACTACTATCCTGAACAAATTAAAGAATCAAACTGGCTTACAATCACCTTCCCTTCCCCTCCCCACAACAGACACCTTGTGAGGTAGGTGGGGTTGAGCGAGTGTGACTAGCCCAAGGTCACCCAGCGGGCTTCATGCGTAGGAGTGGGGAAACAGTTCACCAGGTTAGCCTCCGCCACTCCAAACCACCGCTCTTAACCACTACACCACGCTGGCTCTCAAACCCCTCAGAATCCGCGATGAGCTAAACCTATCTGGCCATTTTCATGCCCATGTGGTGGAGTGGACGAAGTGCCGCACAGCAGTCTGGCAGACCCAGGTTCAAATCCTGCCTCCACTGTGGAAGCTCGCTGGGTGACCTGCCAAGTGACAGCTCATGCGGTGTGGCAGGTAAGAGTGTTGGGAAAGTATCTGAAAGATCCGGGTTCAAATCCTCACTTGGGCCACGAAAGCTTGCGGTGTAACTTTGGGCCAGTCCCACTCTCAATGCCTAACCTACCTCACAGGGTTGTTGTGAGAATAAAATAGAGGCGAGGAGAATGATGTACGCCACCTTGGGTCCCCATCGGGGAGAAAGGTGAGGTACAAAGGGGGAGGGGCTGTGGCTCAGTGGTAGAGCCTCTGCTTGGCATGCAGAAAGTCCCAGGTTCAATCCCTGGCATCTCCAGTTAAAGAGACTAGGCAAATAGGTGATGTGAAAGACCTCTGCCTGAGACCCTGGAGAGCCTTGGAGAGAGGCCATGGCTCAATGGTAGAGCATCTGCTTGGCATGCAGAAGGTCCCAGGTTCAATCCCTGGCATCTCCAGTTAAAGGGACTAGGCAAGTAGGTGCTTTGAAAGACCTCTGCCTGAGACCCTAGAGAGCCGCTGCCGGTCTGAGTAGACAACACTGACTTTGATGGACCAAGGGTCCAATTCAGTAGAAGGCAGCTTCATGTGTTCATGTGCACAAAGTAAATCTAGTTCACCCGGACGCAAATGACGTTTTCGACCGCACCCTCCTCCTCTCCAAAAAGACAGAGCTCTATTCGCTCCCTCGGCACTCAAATAAAGTAAAAACCGACATGCAAACAGAAGGAAGGGGCGAGCCGTTTGGACTCCCGGCTAGCCTGAGCTGTCAACCACCAGCAGGAGAGGATTATGCAGCATTCTTCCCCATCTCTCCTTGTGCGACGGAGCCCTCTGCTGTGAGCAGGAAGCGAATCATTGGATCAACACAGGAGGCACAACGAAGAATCTCACAGCACCTGCCAGCCACCAAGCGCCGGCCTTCTGGGCCATGAAGCATCGCGGAGCCTCTGGGGGAACCGTGAGGCCCTTTCTCAGCAGTGGTCTCAACCGCCACTGTTTCAAAAGCAAACACTGCAAATGCATCCATTCAGAAGTTGATTCCGGGAAGCATAAAGGTATTTTGTGTGCGTGCGTGAGTTTCCAAGGGTGCAAAGAGAGAAAAGGCAGTGACGGAGACTCTCTTGCTCTGATGTGCTCTTTGAACGATGCACATTCAGCTAGCGTGGCCAACCTCCAGGTGGGGCCTTGAAATCGAGACTTACAACTGAGGTGGGGCACGGAGATGTTGAAGAAGAAGATTTGGTTTATATGCCAACTTTCTTTACCGCTTAAGGAAGAATCAAACCGGCTTACAATCACCTTCCCTTCCCCTCACCACAACAGACACCCTGGGAGGTAGGTGGGGCTGAGAGGGCTCTAAGAGAGCGGTGACTAGCCCAAGGTCACCCGGCTGGCTTTGTGTGTTGGAGTGGGAAAATTGAGTTTGAGCTCACCTCCCTCCACCTTCTGGGAAGTTCTTTCAGGAAGAGAAGGAGGAAGAAGATGATGAAGAATTGGTTTTATAAGCTGACTTTCTCTACTACTTAAGGAAGAATCAAACCGGCTTACAATCACCTTCCCTTCCCACAACAGACACGTTGTGAGGTAGGTGGGGCTGAGAGAGTGTGACTAGCCCAAGATCACCCAGCTGGCTTCGTGTGGAGGAGTGGGGAAACAAATCCAGTTCACCAGATTAGCCTCCGCCGCTCACGTGGAGGAGCGGGGAATCAAACCCGGTTCTCCCGATCAGAATCCACCGCTCTTAACCCCAACACCACACTGGCTCTCAGAGAATTAAAGCTAGTCTCCAAACTACAGCGATCAGTTCCCCGGGAGATGGATGCTTTGGAGGGTGGACTCTGTGGCATTGTACGCCACTGAGGTCCCTGTCCTCCCCAGGTTCCACCAACCTGGAACTGGAAACCTTAGCCCCCACCCTCTGCCAGTGGCCAGAGGAGACCAGGTAGCCCTAATAACAACTGATCTCCAGATGACTGAGCTCAGTTCACCTAGAAAAAAAAGGCTGCTTCGCAGGGTTGGCTAGTCTGGGCCCTCCAGGTCAAGGCAAGGGATGTTGAGGTGTTTTACCACTGCCTGCCTCTGCATAGCAACCCTGGACTTCCTTGGTGGTCTCCCATCCAAATGCTAACCAGGGCCAACCCTGCTTAGCTTCTCCTGAGGCTCCACCCCAAAAATCTCCGGGTATTTCCCAACCCAGAGCTGGCAACCCTATGCATAGCTGAATTAGGCATCAAAATTTCTCCATAGAATCTCTGTGAAAATTGGTATTAACAGTTTTATAGATGGTATATCGCACCAATGGATATTAAAAAAATGAATGAGTCTTATGATAGCCGGTGTTGGAAATGCAAAGATAAAGATGGATCTTATTTTCATTTATGGTGGACATGCAAGAAAGTTAAGAAATTTTGGATACACATTCATCAAGAAATGCAGAAAATTTTAAAAATCCAATTTCCACTGAATCCGGAAATTTTGTTACTAGGAATTGAACCTGATAATTTGGACAGAAACGCCGGAGAACTGTTTGGATATTTGACAACGGTGGCTAGATTAGTATTGGCAACGTTTTGGAAACAAGGAGACATTCCAGACTTAGACAAATGGCAACAAAAAATGGATGAATTTGTCGCGATGGCCAGATTGACCAGTATGTTGAAAGAGAAGACGACTGAAGAATTCCAACAGAGTTGGGAAAGCTATTTTGATTATGTTAAACAAAAAAGATTGATTGCTATCTAGATTTTTTACTTAGGACAGAAGGAATTTGTATTCAAAATGTAGAATATAACGACAATGTACAAGATGTTTTCAAATGTAAGATGAAATAGACTCCCCGAAGGAGTATAAACTGTGTGAATGTATGTGTATTTGTTTGTTTGGTTTTTTCCTGAAAATCTTAATAAAATATTTTTTTAAAAAAAATTCTCCATAGAGTAGTGTTTGGGGAGGGCAGGGCAGGGTATGAGCAGGGGAAACTCTTCAATAGGGTACAATGGCATAGAGTCCAATTGCCAAAGTGGCCATTTTCTCCAGGTGAGCTGAATTATGTCGCCTGGAGATTAGTTGTAACAGCAGGAGATCTCCAGCTCCAGGTTGGCAACCCTAATAGAGAGACTGAAACATTAGGATTTTTATTGTGCATATAATCTTTAAGTATTCTGGCTTTCAGTTTTAAATGTTTGTTTTAAATGAGCTGAGCTGGGTAGGTGGGGGAGGAATCTTCTTTTCCAAAAGGTGGGGGTGTGAATTGAATTAACAGGGACAACGAAAACAATAAATATTCCTGCAGATCAGATTTTCCGCTCATCTCTCCTAATCTTCTTGCCAACCCCATTCGACACCCTTCCCGCCTCTCTCCAGGGTCCGCGTTGCTTTTCTGTCGCTTCGGGAACTTTCTAGCTGTATATGAAGAAGTGAGCTGTGGCTCACGAAAGCTCATACCTTGCCAGAAAATATTTTTGTTAGTCTTTAAGGTGCTACTGGACTCTTGCTCTTTTCTACTACTGCAGACAGACTAACACGGCTACCCACTGTGAATTATTTGCAAAAATGGTACATGCAGCAGGGGGCGCTGTTTGCACTGGAAAGGCGCACCAAACCCAGACGTTCAGCCTGAAATCCCAACCCAAGACATTCCTACTTTCCCTTATAATTAAGTGTTTTTTGGTTTGTTTCATTCTCAAAACCTTCTGGCCAAAGTTCATCTGCTTTGTGTTTGGACCCGACTCTCCCCTTGAGGAGAGGGGTTTCGAGAAGCGCTGAAAGACGTTTATCTTAACACCTTGTTAGACATTGTGGGTAGTGGCTCACTGTGGCAAATATTCATGTTTCCGCCGCATATTAAATCCCATCAATATTAAAGACTACGTTCTAGTTCTGGCCCAGATGGCAAACTTGTGGCCTCTTTAAAGATCATCCACTGTTCCCAGTAAGTGCAAAAGAAGAAACCCCCACACCATCCTGCCCCAGATGCTGTTCCACACTCTCTTGCAACTTCACCTAGCTGCAACTCAATAGGCAGTTAAGGGGAGACATGATGTGTGTGTGTGTGTGTGTGTGTGTGTAAAGTGCCGTCAAGTCGCAGCCTGACTTATGGTGACCCCCTTTGGGGTTTTCATGGCAAGAGACTAACAGAGGTGGTTTGCCAGTGCCTTCCTCTGCACAGCAACCCTGGACTTCCTTGGTGGTCTCCCATCCAAATACTAACCAGGGCTGACCCTGCTTAGCTTCTGGGATCTGACGAGATCAGGCTAGCCTGGGCCACCCAGGTCAGGGCAGGAGACATGGTAGAAGTCTGTAAAATTGTGCATGGCATGGAGAGAGTGGACAGGGAGAAGCTTCTTTCCCTCTCTCATAATACCAGAATGCGGGTCATCTGCTGAAGCTGGTGGATGAAAGATTCAAAACAGATAAAAGGAAGTATTTCTTCACACAACACACAGTTAAATTGTGGGACTCCCTGCCCCAGGATGTGGTGATGGCTGCCAACTTGGAAGGCTTGAAGAGTGGAGTTGATATGTTCATAGAGGAGAGAGCTATCCACGGCTACTAGTCAAAATGGATACTAGTCATGATGCATACCTATTCTCTCCAGGATCAGAGCAGCATGCCTATTAGATTAGGTGCTGGGGAACACAATGTCTTGTTTGTGGGCTTCCTAGAGGCACCTGGTTGGCCAATGGGTGAACAGACTGCTGGACTTGATGGGCCTTGGCCTGATCCAGCATGGCTTTTCTTGTGTTCTTATGTTGTTATAGCCCTCTCTCTGCTATTTCTTTATCAATGCAATCCTATGCATGCATACTCTGAAGCCAGTCCCATTGGGTTTAATGGGACTTGCTCTCTAGTGTTACTGTGCTTAGGACAGCAACCTACTTCACACATACATATGCTCTATAGCTTCTCTCCAATGCCACTGAGAAGATCAGGATAAAGCATTACTGGTTTCAGGTCAAAATGAGAGGGAGAAAAGCACTCATACTGGATGGGGAATACACTTCTGGGTAGCAGTGTGCGTGAAGATCTTGGGGTATGGGTGGACTGCAAGCTAAACATGAGCAGCCAGTGTGATGCAGCGGCAAAAAAAGCTAATGCAGTCTTGGGGTGTATCAACAGAGGCAAAACATCCAAATCGCAAGATTTCCTCGTCCCACTTTACATCACATTGGTCAGGTCACACCTGGAGTGCTGTGTGCAGTCCTGGAGGCCTCACTTTAAAAAGAATGTGGACAGAATGGAGCGGGTGCAGAGGAGAGTGATGAGGATGATCAGGGGCCTGGAGACCAAGCCCTACGAGGAAAGGCTGAGGGACTTGGGAATGTTCAGTCTGGAGAAGAGGAGGTTGAGAGGGGGACACGATTGCTCTCTTTAAATATTTGAAATGCTGCCACTTAGAGTAGGGCAAGGAATTATTCCTGCTTGCAGCAGAGGACAGGGCTCGCAGTAATGGATATAGATTACAGAGGAAATTTTTACAATAAGAGTAGTTCAGTAGTGGAATGGGCTTTCTAGGTAGGTGGCGAGCTCCCCCTCACTGGCAGTCTTTAAGCAGCGTCTGGACAAGCACTTATCAGGGATACTCTAGGCTGATCCTGCATTGAGCAGGGGCTTGGACTAGATGGCCTCTATGGACCCTTCCAACTCTATGATTCTAAAACACTGATGGGAACTGTGATACTGATGGAACAGACAGGTCTCCAAAGCTCCACAGATACAAAATGCTGCAGAGAGAGACTCCAGTCTCAGGCCAACTGCTCAGAACATACAACTCTGTACCAATTGTGCTGGTTACCGACTGATTCCAGGCACAATTTAAAGGGCTTATTAATACTTTCACACATACTGAATAATGCATTTTGAATCCGCTTCCAATGCACTTTGCAATGGGATTTTTCTGTGTGAAATAGCAAATTCCATTTGCGGATGATCACTAAAGTCAACTGTTGGAGATTTGATTGGCTGTGCAGATTTTTTGAAATGTTGCTTTGGCACCAGAGCACACGGATCTACCCTGTGCTACTGAAGTTAAGCTGCGGCAATCGTTTTGTGGCTGGCTCCGCCTTTTGCGGCAGCCATTTTGTTGCTGCGCCCACCGTGCCATGTCAGGTTTCCAAATGTGCCCACAGGCTCAAAAAGGTTGGGGGACCACGGAGACAGAAGGACTCCTAAGAATCTCTTACATTGGGAGACACACTGCTAAGAGCGAAGATTGTACTTCCGAGCCCTGCTCTCTGTGACCCAGCCTTCGGAGACGAGGCCCGTGGGAACCCAAGACAGGGCTTTCTCCGGAGTGGCACCTCATTTGTGGAACTCCCTTCCCCTTGAGGCTAGCCTAGTGTCTACGTTGCCCTGTTCCAAAGTTTTTCTGTTCACCGGTTTCAACAAAGCATTCTTTTAGTGCCATTTTAGTGTGCTTGCAGTCTAAGGATTGTTGAATTCATGTTATTTATTTGCTCAATGTTTATTTGTTTTTAATTCTCTGGCTGAGGTTTTTTTTAATGTTGGGTTTTGATCTATAACTTCAAATGTTTGTGTTTTTTTAAAAAATACTCGTACAAAAAACAAAACATAAAAAATAACAGCAAACATACAATAAACATACAACACATATATACCTAACACTGAGTAGATATTACATTACTCTCAATCCACACAAAATGCATACATCATCTGCCTTTAACATTTCTCTGGGCAAATCTAAATCATTTTAAACCTTCTGCTTTATTTAAATTATCCTTTGAAGTAATTACAATATAAACACTTTACTAACAAAAGAGAGACCTTCACCTAAGTTCTTTTTGCGCGTATCATTCAAAACTATTGTTTTCGTTGCCTTATAAGTGAGCGATTGTATTTAATATAGTTTTCTCTCTAGCAATTTATATCAAAATGCATATAATATACTGCAAGTAAGCTGTACCATTTCAAAAGATTATGACTGTTATCTTTGTCTATTGTAAATGGAGAGGAAAGAAGGAGAAAATTAATCTTAACTTTTTCATGTCTGTCTATCTGATTTTGATCATTAGCAGTAAGTGTATATACATATTTCTGATTGACAATAGTAACTGCACTTTACACTACTAAAATTATTTGCTTTCTACTGATGATATTATAAGGTAGGCTAGGCTGCAAAAGAAAGAGAGAGAGAGACACTAGCCCAAAGTCACGCATGGCAAGAGATCTTCCGGATCTTAGTCCACACTGGATCCCTTCCGGATCTTAGTTCACACTGGATCCCTGATGGAGGAACCTCTACTTGGGTCTGTTCAAAAAAGAAAAAAAAGCCTTACTTAAAAACACATAAGTAGACCAGGCTATAATTTTCTTTCCCCCTGTCTACTGGCAACATGAAGTTGGACAGGTAAGCCATCGTTCTGATTTCAATAGAATCCAGAAGGCAACGGCCTCCCCTCCTGCTAATTGTTTCCGGCATAGGGTGTTTCAATATAGACTGCTTCAGGGGTTTTCAAGGCAAGAAACATTTGGAGGTGGTCCATGGCCACTCAGTCAGCTTCATGGAAGAGTAGATATTTAAACACTGGTTTCTCACCTCTGAGTCTGACCAATTTATGCATCCCAGCAAACAAGGATGGCCCAGCACATCAGCTCTCAGCTTTCATTCTCAGCCTTGTAAACTTGGGCCTGAACTACACATTCACCAAAATGCAGTGGGGAATGAGGTGGTAGCATGCCGAGGCATTGGAAAGAACTGTGCCAATACAGGCTCCAGTATGGTCAACAACGAGCTGGAGAAAACAGTTAAAAAAAAGAAAGGGAAAGGTCCCCTGTGCAAGCACCGAGTCATTCCTGACCCACAGGGTGATGTCACACCCCAACGTTTCCTAGGCAGACTTTGTTTACGGGGTGGTTTGCCAGTGCCTTCCCCAGTCGTCTTCCCTTTACCCCCAGCAAGCTGGGTACTCATTTTACTGACCTCGGAAGGATGGAAGGCTGAGTCAACCTTGAGCCGGCTACCTGAAACCAACTTCCGTTGGGATCGAACTCAGGTCATGAGCAGAGCTTTTGACTGCAGTACTGCAGTACTCTGCCCCATGGGGCTCCTACCAGAGAAAACAGTACTGGCCTTTTATGGGCAGCCAAGGCTTTAATGGCATGGATGTAAATAACATTATCTGGTAAATGACATCCCACTGAGGGCCAGCATGGTGTAGGGGTTAAGAGCAGTGGACTCTATTCTGGCGAACTGGGTTTGATTCCCTGCTCCTCTATATGAGCGGCAGACTCTGATCTGGAGAACCAGGTTTGATTCCCCATTCCTCCACATGAGCAGCAGACTCTAATCTGGAGAACCGGGTTTGATTCCCCGCTTCTCCACTTGAAGCCAGTTGGGTGACCTTGGGCTAGTCACAGTTCTCTCCGAACTCTCTCAGCCCCACCTATCTCACAAAGTGTCTGTTGTGGGGAGGGGAAGTGAAGGCGATTGTAAGCTGTTTTGAGACTCCTTCAAGGTAGAGAAAAGCAGAGTATAAAAACCAGCTCTTCTTCCTTGGTTGTCTCCAACCCAAGTAGCTTCCGAGATCTGACCACATCAGGCCAGCCAGGGACATTCAGGGCAGGGCATGCTGTATTCCACCACCTCAATATTCATCTACCACCTTCTCTGGCTTGTTCAACCAGGTCTGAGGAAAAAAGGAAGCAGAGGGAAAGCAGATGGGAGGGAGGTTTATGAGTTAGAATTAATATCCCATTGGCACACACTGGTCTTCCTTCACCACTGTCCTTGCTTAGATGAAGGTGGTGGAACTATCCTGCGGACCAGGTTCAACTGACCAGCATCTAGGGTCAGGGTGGCCTTTTCCCCTTTCTTTTTCTGGTATGGGGCTGTGGATTTATAAATAAACGTAGGCATTCATCATTCTGTGAAAGTTACTGTAAAAGCAGGACACTTTCATTGAAAAGCAAGGTCACGGGCAGAGGTTTCGAAGACCTCAACAACAATTATTTAACAGCCCTTGCTAATCAGTCTGACCTAAGGGGGACTTTTATAAAACCGTGGCTGAAATCCACTTTTGTGGGAGTCAACCGCATGAAATGTGTAGTTCCTACTGGCTTGTGTGGAATTGGGCTACGACTCATGGGGAGGGGCCGTGCCTCAGTGGTAGAGCATCTGTTTGGCATGCAGAAGGTCCCTGGTTTAATCCCCGGCCGCTTCAGCTAAAGGATCTGATAGCAGGTGATGTGAAAGACCTCTACCTGAGATGCTAGAAACCCACTGCCAGTCTGATAGTTTCAAAAGGTAACTGTGTTGTTCTGCAGTAGAACTAGATTCGAGACTAGTAGCACCTTTGAGACCCATAAGACTTTCAGGGTGTAAGCTTTCAAGAGTCAAAGCTTACTTCATCAAACACAGTAGAATAGAGGAGAGGGGCCATGGCTCAGTGGTAGAGCATCTACTTGAAGGTCCCAGGTTCAACCCCCAGCATCTCCAGTTAAAGGGACTAGGCAAGTAGGTGATGTGAAAGACCTCTGCCTGAGACCCTGGAGAGCCATGGAGAGGGGCTGTGGCTCAGTGGTAGAGCATCTGCTTCCCATGCAGAAGGTCCCTGGTTCAATCCCCGGCATCTCTAGTTAAAGGGACTAGGCAAGTAGGTGATGTAAATGACCTCTACCTGAGACCCCGGAGAGCCGCTGCCAGTCTGAGTAGACAATACTGACTTTGATGGACCAAAGGTCTGATTCAGTATAAGGCAACTTCATGAGTTCATGTGTGTTCAACTCAGAAAATCCTTCCCAAAAAGCATTATTCCAGTTAGCAAGTCAAGGGTCAGGCTGGTCTTCGCGTTGTCTGTGCTGGGGAGGGGGGAAGGCTTACAGTTTGGTCCTCTGGCAGATACAGCCTAGAAAGAGGGGCAGAAGAAACCGCCGTGGCCTTCTTCCGTTGCTTTAAGAGGAATTTGCTACCCAACACTGAGCAGGTGAAACTTTTCACAGCCTGCAGACTTTTAGCCCATCACTTGCTGGTTGCTGCAGATCAGGTTGTTAAAGAGACAGTGAATCATGTCAGGAGAGGCACTTTGATGACCACAACCATTTTCCCACTGCATTTTGGTTCGGCTGCCTGTCTTCACCCACTGATTTCTGCAGATGAGTCCAGGCCAGGTGGATTTCTGGTAGCCTCAGTGCTTTTGGTTATTTTTAATTGGTCCTCCTTCTAGATCCGGCGTGGTGTAGTGGTTAAGAGTGGTGGACTCTAATCTGGTTGGTTTCCCCTCTCCTACACATGAAGCCAGCTGGGTGACCTTGGGCTTGTCACAGCTCTCTTAGAGCTCTCTCAGCCCCACCTATTTCACAGGTTGTCCGCTGTGGGGAAGGGAAAGAGATTTTAGGCCGGTTTGATTCTCTTTAAAAGGGAGAGAAATTCGGCATATAAAAACCAACTCTTCTTCATGGGGTTTTCAAGGCAAGAGATGAACAGAGATGGTTTGCCATTGCCTGCCTCTATGTAGCAACCCTGGACTTCCTTTATGGTCTCCCAGCCAAATACTAACCAGGGCCATCCTCACAAAGCACATGAAGCTGCCTTATACTGAATCACACCCTTGGTCCATCAAAGTCTATACTGTCTACTCAGACTGGCAGCGGCTCTCCAGGGTCTCAGGCAGAGGTCTTTCACATCACCTACTTGCCTGGTCCATTTAAGTGGAGATGCCAGGGATTGAACCTGGGACCTTCTGCATGCCAAGCAGATGCTCTACCACTGAGCCATGGCCCCTCTCCATGGCTCTTCAGGGTCTCAGGCAGAGCTCTTTCACATCAGCTACTTAGAATCATAGAGTTGGAAGGGACCACCAGGGTCATCAAGTCCAACCCCCTGCTCAATGCAGGAAATTCACAACTACCTTCCCCCCACACCTAGTGACCAGAAGATGGCCAAGATGCCCTCCCTCTCATCATCTGCCTAATCCCTTTAACTGGAGATGCCTAGTCCCTTTAACCGGGGATTGAACCTGGGACCTTCTGCATGCCAAGCAGATGCTCTACCACTGAGCCATGACCCATCCAGGTCAGGACAGACCTACCTAACACTAAATCTCATTTAAGAGTTACGCCCCTGAGAAGACCTTCACTTTGGCTCCTCCTTGCGTTGCCAACAGACCAGTAAAAATAGGCCTGGCCTATACCGATAACTCAGGTTTGACTGGCAGGAAACCTCAGCCTGGGAGAATGATCATGGTGCAACCAACATTTTTCTCATCCGCAGGTTGCTTCCTTTCAAAGCCCTGGTGGAGTAACAGCTACAGCTGGCAGCTTCAAAGTTGGCAACCCCCTTTCCTTTCCACCAGCTGCACGCTGCAATACTAAACAGAGTTACTCCAATCTAAGACCCTTGATTTCAATGGGCTTAAACTGTGTAACTCTGTTGAGGATTGCACTGCTAGCCAACATTTTTGGTTTCGGTCTACCTTAGGAATTTCACTCCAACCATACTACCGATTTCAATCCCCAGATCAAACAATGCCATGCACAATGACTTGGGAGCAAGCCCCGCCGCAATGTTTGCGATTTACTTCCGAGTAATCACGCCTAAGCTGGGGCTGCGATCCTACTCAGGCTCACTTGGGAGAAACCCCTTCCAACTCCTGACCGGTAACAGCCGCAAGAGGAACTCGAAACCCATCTACTCAAGAGTAAGCCCTCCTTGAAATCGACGCCGAGTCAGCGTGCCCAGGATCGAGTCCGCCCAGCGGCGACCCTACTCGGGAGTAAAGCCCCGCGGAAAGCGATCGGCGCCAGCAGGATCGCAGCCGTGCAGACCCCGATCTGCGGCGCCGGCAGCAATCAGCGGGGCTTACTCCCGAGTAAACACGCCGGCCCGGGGGGCTTTGGGGCGTCTCGGCCTGCGAAAGCGCGCCGCTGGTGGCATTTCGAAACGTGCCTCCCTTCCCCCCCCCCGCCGCCCTGCAAGCAACGCTTACTCCCGAGTAAACATGCCGCCGAGGGAGCCTAAGAGGCCGGCGAAAGCGCGCCGCCGCTTGCATTGCGAAAAAAATGCCCCCTCCCCGGCCGCCCTGCAAGCAAAGCTTACTCCCGAGTAAACATGCCGCCGAGCGAGCCTCGGGGAGGCCGGCGAAAGCGCGCCGCCGCTGGCATTTCGAAACGTGCCTCCCCCCCCAAGCAGCGCTTACTCCCGAGTAAACATGCCGCCGAGCGAACGAGGCCGGCGATAGCGCGCCGCCGTTTGCATTTCGACACACGCCGCCCTGCGAGCAGCGCTTACTCCCGAGGAAGCCCGCCCGGGCGGCGAGCCAAGCGGCGAGCCTCCGGCGCCGGCAAAGAAGCCCCCGCCTGCTGCGATGGGAGGGAGTCCCGGCGGTCCCCGCCTCCTCTCCGCGCGCGGGGGTGTGTGGTGTGGTTGTGTGTGTGTGTGCGGGGTTGTGCGGTGGGCATTTGTCTCGTGGCCAAGTCTCTTCTCCTCGCTCCCCTCCTTAGGATCCGTCGCCGCCGCCGGAGGCTGCTCGTTGCAGCCGAGCCGAGGCCGGCGCAGCCCCGCCGGACCGACCCAAGGAGGCCGCCGGCTGCCAGCGGGGATCCCCTCGGAGGGAAGGGAAAGCGACCGGGAAGGGGGACACTTGCGCCGATGCCCCTGGAACCGCTCCCAAACGAGCCACCCACGAGCCGGCTGGAGGAAACACCCAGAGGGTTGTTTTTTGTGTGTGTGTGTGGTTTTTAAACCCCCAACTTTTGCACCGCGGGGGTTTTTTTGGGTGGTTTTTAAACCCCCAACTTTTGCACCGCGGGGGTTTTTTTGGGTGGTTTTTAAACCCCCAACTTTTGCACCGCGGGGGTTTTTTTGGGTGGTTTTTAAACCCCCAACTTTTGCACCGCGGGGGTTTTTTTGGGTGGTTTTTAAACCCCCAACTTTTGCACCGCGGGGTTTTTTTTTGGGTGGTTTTTAAACCCCCAACTTTTGCACCGCGGGGTTTTTTTTGGGTGGTTTTTAAACCCCCAACTTTTGCACCGCGGGGTTTTTTTTTGGGGTGGTTTTTAAACCCCCCCCCCACTTTTGCACCGCGGGGGATTCGAACTGGCGGACGGGGGAGAAAGTTTGCGGAGCCGGAGTTTCTCCTTCCTGGGCTGGAGGTTTCTTTCGGACCCGGCGAAGCGCGTGCCCCGGGTCCGACCCAGCCGGCTCTGAATGCCCAGGTGGTGTAAAGACTTTGGGGGGATTTTTCTGGGCGGGGGGGGGAAGAGGAGGTTTCTTCTCTGCCTTCTTCCCCTTCCTTGGAAGAAGCTCAAGGGGGCCCAAGTAGTCGTCAGCCAGCAGAGATGGAGTTGAACTTGGTCTCTTGGGAGAGGCTACGGTGGAAGGATTTAAGAGCAGCCTTTTACTCCTGAGGAGAAGCCGGCGGCGGCGACCCCCGTATCCAAGATGGGTTCCCTGGTGAATGTCCTTTTAGCCTTCAGCCTGGTTTGGGGAGCTCTGCTATGCAGAGGTGAGTCCGCAGAGCGAATCTTGGCGTAGCGACTGGCCAGAAGACAGGGTTGCCAACTGACCGGAGAAATGACCTGCCTTTGCTTGCTTCTGTGCATCTCATCGTAGGTTCCTCTAGGGAAATCCGCAGGTGGCATTTTCCAGGGCATGGAGATAGCAGCACCCCCCCATCTGCAGAACAAGCATGGGTTAAAGGCCCAGATGGCAGAGGTGGTTTAAAAATGGCAATCGCAGCCTAATGCAAATGGGTTGGGGGGAGGAGGGCCCCCCATCCCATAAAAGAGGGGGTGCATTGTGCAATTGGGAAATCATCTGGTGTGAAATGCACACATCCGCTTGCGTATCAACCTATGAGATCCAAGTCTAATGAGCTAGTGTAGGGTGTTTGCCTATGGCGAAGAACCAACAGCTCCAGGTGACTATATGGGGGGGGTGATTTTCAGGCCATACGCCTGTTGTAAACTGCTAACTTAAATAGTTTTTGAGTAGACAGACCAGCGGAGTAATGCCGCAGGCTAATATCTGGTGAAGGGAGCTTGACTCTGGAAAGCTTATACCCCAAAAGTACTTTGGGTCTCTAAGTTGCTTCTGGACTGGAATCTAGGCTAATAACGGTACAATCCTAAGAACTATTTCTGGGGAGCAAGCTGCATTGAATAAACCTCAGGAGGATTCTGAGTAGACCTGCTTAGGATTGTTCGCCAAGTGTAGAGGAACTTCTCTGCAAGACATGGTTGGGGTGGGAGGGGGGAGAAGAGAGGCAACTGCAGAGAGGGCTCTGGATCGCTTAAGTAAAGGAGCCTGGCTGCTTTCTGCCTCACCCCCAAATCAGTTTTTATGTCTCCAACCCCCCCCCCAATCAAATGGGTTTATTATTCTCACCTGAACTATTTGCAGATGTTTCCATTGATCATTTCATTTGTGTGGAAAGCAAAACCAGCTGCCTTTGTGATGGGGCAGAAAGAGGGGAAAACCTCTGTCTCAGATCCTAAATCTCCTCTACTGTTTCTCGCTTTAATTCTCCCCCTTCCAGCACCTTATATGCACAGAACCCCAACTGTTATGGGTGGGGGCTGCAGACTGGCAATGCAGGTCGTAAAAGCCCCTTCTCTCTTCCAAGAGATGCATGTCCTCAGGCTGGTGATTTTTTTCCCTGAATGCTGATTGCATCCAACATTTAACCTCTGCTCCCGTTTACAATTTGCGTCTCTTATTATACTATGCCCTGTGATACTTGTTTTCTGTGTGTTGGTTGTTGCAGTGTTATGAATGAGGATGGGGGGGGGGGTTTAACCAGGTCAGCAAGGGTTAATATATGGAGAATTCCTGGGGTCAGACTAGATGACCTTCAGTGGTGTCCTGAATGTATAGCTTGATGAGTTTCGCTTACGCCTCCATTTCTCCTGGCTCCCCACTCGTATGCAAGCTATTGCTCTTTGTAGGTTTGAGGCGGTGGATTTAATTGTATTTAGATGGTGTGGCAAAAGTTTTCCATATAGTCATAATCCTTGAACGATCCCCCACATAAAATAAAGCAAAACAACCCAAGAACAACACACGCAAATCAGAGTTGTTAATCTTTCCCCCTTCATCTCCATTTGCCGCAATTAGATTCCTAGCACAAGTACAACATGAAGAACCAGATCTGGTTCATATCTGTTGACCTCCGAGTGGGAGGTTGTTGCTTTGGCCTCAGAATATACCAGCAGAGTGACATTTATAGAAGGGACATTACCTTTATTTTAAGGAACAGTCTCACTGCTCGAAGGTATCACTGCTAACTCCATCAGATACAAGTTTTCCAATCGCTGCTATCTGTTGGAACCATGGTTGGTATTTTTGAGAGTGTGGTACCTGCCTCTTTTTTTGGGGGGTGGGTAAATTCTTCCCCTGTTGGTGAAGAAATATGAATTTGGAAGGGGGGAAAGCCACTCTAATGCATCGTTGCTCCAGAGCGTGTAGAAGAAGAAGGTATATACCTCTGTGCCCTAAATGGAAAATCCCCTAAATCTGAATGGCCCAGGCTAGCCTGATCTTGTCTGATAAGAACATAAGAAAAGCCATGCTGGATCAGACCAAGGCCATCAAGTCCAGCAGTCTGTTCACACAGCGGCCAACCAGGGGCCTCTAGGAAGCCCACAAACAAGACTGCTGCAGCAGCATTTATCCTGCCTGTGTTCCACAGCACCCTATATAGTAGGCATGCTCCACTAATCCTGGAGAGAATAGGTATGCATCATGACTAGTATCCATTTTAACTAGTAGCCATGAATACCCCTTTCCTCCATGAACATGTTCACTCCCCTCTTAAAGCCTTCCAAGTTGGCAGCCGTCACCACATTTTGGGGCAGGGAGTGCCACAATTTATGCGTTGGGTGAAGAAATACTTCTCAGAAGCTAAGCGGGGTCGGTCCCGGCTAGTACCTGGATGGGAGACCACCAAGGAATACCCGGGTCTCTGTGAGGAGGCAGGCAATGGCAAACCTCAGTGTCTTCTGCCCTGACGTGGATGGCCTAGGCTAGCTCGAACTTGTCAAATCTCAGAAGCCAAGCAGGGTCGGCCCTGGTTAGTATTTGGATGGGAGACCACCAAGGAAACCCAGGATTGCTTCGCAGAGGAAGGCAATGGCAAACCCCCTCTGCTAGTACCTTGCCTTGAAAACCCTGCTGGGTTGCCATAAATCAGCTGTGACTTGAAGGCGCTTTACTTAGAATTTTTTAAAAAATTACATGTTAGGTGTGCTAGGCTCCATCTTCCTGGCCCATGTGGAAGGTGCTTAGAATTTGGCCTAGTATAATGAAGATGCGTCTCTGTGATGGAAACCTCCACCACAGAGACTCTTTAATAGGAACCAAATAATCCCATGCTTTTTTTTTTAAGCCCTTTAACTCTCATTTCCCTGTTTTGCTGTTCTTCTCAGGATGCCGGTGAGTTGAAAAACAGTGCTTTGGATGTAGAACCATACAGTTGGAAGGGGCCATAAAGGCCATCTAGTCCAACCCCCCGCTTAATGCAGGATCAGCCTAGAGCATCCCTGACAAGTGCTTGTCCAGCCTCTGCTTAAAGATTGGCATTGGGTGGGGGGAGCTCACCACCTCCTTAGGTAGGTGATTCCACTGCCGAACAACTCCTACTGTAAAAAAAATTTCCCCTAATATCCAGCCGGTACCTTTCCTCCTGCAATTTTAACCCATTACTGCGGGTCCTCTCCTCTGCTGCCAACAGGAACAGCTCCCTGCCCTCCTCTAAGTGACAGCCCTTCAAATACTTCAAGAGAGCAATCATGTCCCCCCCCACACCAACCTCCTCTTCTCCAGACTGAACATTCCCAGATCCCTCAGCCTTTCCTCGTAGGGCTTTGTCTCCAGGCCCTTGATCATCCTCGTCGCTCTCCTCTGCACCCGCTCAATTCTGTCCACATCCTTTTTGAAGCGAGGCCTCCAGAGCTGCCCACAACACTCCAGGTGCAGAGGACCACGGTGCTTGTGTCCTGGCTTGTAGCTGCTGAGAAGGTATATCAAGAGCAATCAGGTGGGGAAGGATCTTGGCCCCCTGGTTCCTCTGTCTGTTCTGCGGCTGCTGTATTCTCCTCGACCCACAAGCGAATTTATTTCCTGCCTTTATCCTGCTGGCATCGGCAGGGCATGATGTCAGAAGAGACCTACGGTCGCCTTTGGGGGGGCCTGAAATGGTTGCCCCGAGGAATCTCTCTAGAGTGGAGTGCAGGGCGTATGAAATTAATCAGCGCTTTATTTTCCCCTCCCCTGCCAAAGGGGCTTTCAATTGGAACCGGGTGTGCAGCTGAGGGGGAAAGATGCATTAAGATGAGCAGGCCGGCAGCAAATGTTGTTGCTGTTGTGTTAATACATCTTTTGGGTTGTGCAGAGATTACTCTCCTGAAAGCTGCTAGTGCAAAAAAAGAAAAAAAAGAACACCCTGGTGAGTTGGAGCACCGGTGAGGAAAGACTAAAGCTTTTGGGGGATTTACCATCCCCTGAAGGACATTACAATTTTCCATGTAGGGCACAGAGGTGTATAAAACCGTGGATGGAGAGAACTTTTTCCTCCCATGATGCTAGAACTTTGGGTCACCAGAGTTATGGAGAGCCAGCCTGGTGTAGTGGTTAAGAGCAGTGGTCTTTGGAGCGGTGGACTCTGATCTAGAGAACCAGGTTTGATTCCCCATTCCTCCACATGAGCAGTGGAATCTAATCTGGTGAACTGGGTTGGTTTCCCCACTCCTCCACATGAAGCCAGCTGGGTGGCCTTGGGCTAATCACAGCTCTCTCAGCTGGGTGGCCTTGGGCTAGTCACAGCTCTCTCAGCCCCACCTACCTCACAGGGTGTCTGTTGTGGGGAGGGGAAGGGAAGGTGATTGTAAGCCGGTTTGATTCTTCCTTAACTGGTAGAGAAAATCGGCATATAAAAACCAACTCTTCTTCTTTGTCTTCACCCAGTAAAACTGGCAGTAGATTAATGGCATATAAAATTAAGCCCCCCCCCCTTACAATGCATCGTTCACTTGTGGAATTCACTGCCCCAAGAGGTGGTGAGGCTGGCTATCTAAGGTGGCTTTCAAAGACGGAGCCATGGAGAAGTCTTGGGGGGTTATTGGGCAACCTTGACGGCTCAGTGAAAGTGCTGGATTTCAAGGCAGCCAGCCAGCCACCTTAGCTTTGTGTGCAGAAAGTCTCCAGTTCAATCCCCAGCATCTCCAGCTAAAAGCACCAGGGAGTAGATGATGTGAAAGACCTCTGTCTGAGATCCTCGAAAGTCTCTACCTGTCTGAGTAGAGAATACCGACCTTGATGGACCAGTAGTCTGATTCAATATAAGACTTCATAAGTCAGCTGTGACTTGTCAGCAAAATAAAAATGGAGCAATGTCATTCATATGGGGGGGGTGGACTGCAGTCAGTGGAAGAGCCTCTACTTGTGCATGCGGAGGTCCCAGGTTCAATCCCCGTCATCTCCAGTTTGGAAGGACCAGGCAGTCGGGGATGTGAAAGACCTCTTCCCCGAGACTGTGGAGAACTGAAGAAAATGAAGAGTTGGTTTTTATATGCCGACTTTCTCTACCACTTAAGGGAGACTCAAACCAGCTTACAATCACCTTCCCGTCACCACAACAGACACCCTGTGAGGTAGGTGTGGCTGAGAGAGTGTGACCAGCCCAAGGTCACCCAGCTGGCTTCGTGTGTAGGAGTGGGGAAACCAAACAGCTTCACCTGATTAGCGTCCACCGCACATGTGGAGGAGTGGGGAATCAAACCCGGTTCTCCGGATCAGAGTCCACCGCTCCAAACCACCGCTCTTAACCACTACACCATGTTGGCTCTCTGCCACGCTGCTGCCAGTCTAGGTAGACAATGCTGATCTTGATGGGTCTGATTCAGCATACAGCAGTTTCAGGTGTGTTGATATGAGTCTCCCCAACCGTCTGAAGTGGTACAGCTTGATCCAGGCTTACGACCTTGCTGAGATCTCGAAAGCTGTTTTTAGGAAGAGCAGAGGCAGGTCCTTGTAGACAAGGGCTATAAACAACGGAGCCTTGTGAATGCCTCCTGCCTGCTCGGAACCCCTGATGCTGTTGGCAGAAGAAGCATCCGCCAAGGCGCCAGGATGAAGCTTCTCGAAAAGCAGCTGCCGGGAAGACATCACGGCTTCCCATAAAAGAAGGAAAATATTAGATTCTTGCCGGGGAAATAAATGACGCCCGTTTGAAGAAGAAGAAGAAGAAAAGTTGGTTTTTATATGCCGACTTTCTCTGCCACTGAAGGGAGAATCAAACCGGCTTACAATCTCCTTCCCTTCCCCTCCCCACAACAGACACCCTGTGAGGAAGGTGGGGCGGAGAGAGTTCGGAGCGAACTGTGACTAGCCCAGGATCACCCAGCAGGTTTCATGTGGAGGAGCGGGGAATCAAACCCGGTCCTCCAGATTAGAGTCCGCCGCTCATGTGGAGGAGTGGGGAATTAAGCCCGGTTCTCCAGATTAGAGTCCGCCACTCATGTGGAGGAGTGGGGAATTAAGCCCGGTTCTCCAGATTAGAGTCCGCCACTCATGTTGAGGAATGGGGAATCAAACCCGGTCCTCCAGATTAGCGTCTGCTGCTCATGTGGAGGAGTGGGGTATCAAATCCGGTCCGAGTCCACCGCTCCTAACCACTACACTACATTGGCTCTCTTCCCTGCTGGGGACATCTGATTGTCCACTATGTGAAATAGGATGCCGGATGAGATGGACAGTGTGTCTGACCCAGCATAGGGGCTCTTAGGTTCCTCCTGGTTTTGGAACTCTTTCCTGCAGCATCTTCACTCGGCAAAGAGCCTGTTCTATCACCTTGCACTTTTAGTGCTTAAGACCCTTACCATCTGATTTTCTGATTATTTTTTTTTTAAGCTGTGCTTCAGCTTGCTGTTGCTAGCCTTATTTATGTGTTGGGTTTAATTGTTGATATTTTTTTTAAAAATTGTAAATATCTATTTCAAGCCACCTGAGGATTTTATACCAGAAGGCGAGGGTGGACATTTTCTAATTAAATAAGAACGCGCAGTCAGTCCAATTATGCCATAATGCACACTCTGGTGTCAGCCCGGGATCTATTTCTTGTATACCCACTGGCATTATTTAAGCAGCCAGGAAGATTTGGAGTAAACATCTCTAGACTGCAGCTGTATAAATCGCCAATTAGTTGAGGAATCCGGACGATATCCCCCACTTTTCTGGAAGGGCCTTTTTTTCCGATGAAAAACTGGAGAGTCTGGGACTTTTTAGTTTAGGAAAAAAGAAGGCTAGGGAGGGGGTGATAAAGTTTTACAAAATTAGGGTGGGGAAAGTAGATAGAGGAACTTTGTTCTCCCTCTCCCACAATACTAAAACTTGAGGGGCACACAATGAAGTTGATGGGCGATAGGTATAGGACAGACAAAAGGAAAGACACCTTTCTCTGATGAACAATTAAATTGTAAATTAATTTGCTTCCAGGAGAGGTAGTCATGGCGAGGAACACAGATGGCAATAAAAGGGGGTGAGACTGATTCATGAAGAAGAGGAGTTGGTTTTTATACCCCGCTTTTCTCTTCTTTTAAGGAGTCTCAAAGCGGCTTACAATCACCTTCCCTTCCTCTCTGGTTTAGTGGTTAGGAGCGGTGGATTCTAATCTGGACAACTGGGTTTGATTCCCCACTCCGCCACACAAGTGGTGGACTCTACTCTGGGGAGCCGGGTTGGTTTCCCCACTCCTACGCATGGGGGGTGGACTCTAATCTGGTGAACTGGGGTCAATTCCCCACACCTCCACATGAGCGGCGGACTCTAATCTGGAGAGCCGGGTTGGTTTTCCCCACTTTAACACTTGAAGCCCGCTGGGCGAGCTTGGGCTAGTCACAGTTGGGGAAAGGAAGGAGATCATCAGCTGCTTTGAGACTCCTTAAAGGTAGAAAGAAGCAGGGCCTAAACCCCAACTCTTCTTCTTCTTCTTCTGTTCTCCCAGGGCTCCTTCCCCAAATCTCCAGGAGTTTCCCAACCTGGATCCGGCAACACTGCCCTCCCAACCCACCGCCTATGGCCAGAAAGGACCTGGCAGCTCTACCACTCCTAGAGATGCTTGTTTTGGAAGTGGGCTGGCTCGAAAAAGGATAACGCAGGAGGGGGGAAATCCAAGCTGTGAATCTGGAGTGGGCTGGCTGACCAGCCCACTCCAGATTCACAGCTTTGATTCCCCCCCTCCCGCGTTATCCTTTTTTGAGCGGTAAAAATGTGGTAAAAGCCCGAGGAGGATGCGTTGGGCTCGAGATAATTTTGCTCTTGCGCTGCCCGTGTCTGTTCTAGTTAAGAAGTGGAAAGGTTTGTTCTCTCTCTCTCTCACTCTGTGCTCGCTCTATTTTGGGTCAATACACAGCCTCGGGTCCCCCTCCCCCTCCCCTTTCAGCTCTTAACGAATGAGTCGGCCGAGGACGTCAAACTCTTTCTTCTTCTTTTTTTTTTTTTGGGGGGGGGGGCAAAGAATATTAATGTGTTGAACTTGAACCTTATAAATAAAGTGTCACTCACGGGGCTGGAAATTACAGGAATTCCTGGTCTGCCGGTCAAGTCGATGCATTTTGCTCTCTTGGAGCGCACTTTGTCTAATCGTGGCAGCGACAGAACCACTTAAGACATCTGGGAAGGGTTCACTTGGCACCTCTTGGCGTTTTGGGTCACCGGCTTGGGAGACGCCAGCCCTTTTTGAGAGCCTGTATGGTGGTTAAGAGCGAGGGTTTGGAGCGGCGGACTCTGATCTGGAGAATCGGGTTCGATTCCCCTCTCTACATGAGCAGCGGACTGTAATCTGGTGAGCTGGGTTGTTTTCCCCACTCTTCCACATGAAGCCAGTTGGATGACCCTGGGCTAGTCACAGCTCTCGTAGAGCTCTCTCGGCCTCACCTACCTGACAGGGTGTCTGTTGTGGGGACTGGAAGGAGATTGGAAGCTGGTTTGATTCTTCCTTCAGTGGTAGAGAAAGCGGCATATAAAAACCAACTCTTCTTCTTCCTGGTTCTAATCAAACCCAGATCTGTTCACCTCCATCCAGTTGACTGGGTCATCTGCCCTCCCACTAGGGTTGCCAGCCTCCAGGTACTAGCTGGAGATCTCTTGCTATTATAACTGATCTCCAGCCGATAGAGATAAGTTCCCCTGGAGAAAAGGGCTGCTTGGGCAATTGGACTCTATGGCATTGAAGTCCCTCCCCTCTCCAAACCTCGCCCTCCTCAGGGTCCACCCCTGAAATCTCCAGGTATTTCCCAACCCGGACCTGGTAACCCTCCCCTCCCACCATGCCATGGGGCTAAGCAGGTATGGCTCTAGTTAGTGCCTGGTCGTAAGACCAAAAGAATCCTTCATGGCATTTTGTGGCTTAAAAGGGGAGAGTGAGATAAAAGCTTAACAAGGTAAATATGAGCGCTGTTAAGTGAAGTGGCTCTAAACACACACCCAGCGAAAGCAAATCACAAGCCAAAGAATAGCAGCTAGTTACATTTGACATTTATATGAATCCATTGAAGAGGCAGAGAAATTAAAAAAGGGTGAAGGAGGGAAAAAATGAAAAGCTTTTTGGCTTATGAAAAGGGAATGCTTGTTTATAGATTCGGAAAGAACGAATCTGCAGTGGTTTCCCGAGCACGTCTAAAAGTTTAGTTTTATAGCCTGGGAAAAGAGCATCGAAAGTAAATACAAAGCACTTAAGTCTCTTGGGTTTGTGTTTTGTGTAATGGAGGTCAGGATTTAGTACCTGGGTTTTATTTTATTTTTCTTGGATGACGAGTGAGATCGGAAGGGAAGAGACTAAACCTGCTGTGTCTTCATCACCGGGCTGTCTCCAAGGAGGTCCCCCAGTGCTGATAGAAAACCTTCCTCGACATGAAAGCGGCCCATTTTCTGGTTTGGGTTGAGCACCTTTTGCAAACTGGTGAACCCAGAAGACGGCGATGGGGATTTTCAGAGCCCTTTTTATGGCCGACACCTTTGATCAAAGATTCGGAGGAGCTGATCTGGTTCTCTCTTTCCCTCTTTAACTCCCCCCCACCCCAGTGTGGTGCAGCTACATTGGAAACTCCAGGAGTGTTGAGAGATGCTACAATTTTGCAGTTCATTTTTTCTGAGAGCCAGCTTGGTGTAGTGGTTAAGAGCAGTGATTTGAAGTGGTGGACAGGGTTTGATTACCCACTACTCCACATGAAGCCAGCTGGGTGATCTTGGGCTAGCCCCAGCTCTCTTAGGGCTCTTTCAGCCCTACCTACTTCACAGGGTGCCTGTTGTGGGGAGGGGAAGGGAAGGTGATTGCAAGCCGCTTTGATTCTTCCTTAAGAGGTAGAGAAAGTCAGCATATAAAAACCAACTCTTCTTCCTCCTCTTCTTCTTCCTCCTCCCCCCCCCCAGTGGTCAAGTGGCAAGCCTCCAGGTTACTGTAGCAGCTAAGTGATGTACAGTTTCTCTCTAGCCCAGTTATGTTTTAGTTTAAGTGAGTTGTTCTGGGAAAAAATATCACGGAAGTTTGAAAGTAACTCTGTTTTAACTTGCACTATCTTGGTGGTGGTGGAAAGGGCCGTCAAGTCGCAACTGACTTATGGCGACCCCATAGGGTTTTCAAAAGAAGTTATCAAAGGTGGTTTTGCCATTGCCTGCCTCTGTGTAGTGACCCTGGACTTCGTTGGTGGTCTCCCCTCTAAATCCTAACCAGGGCCGATCCTGTTTACCTTCTGAGATCTGACGAGATTGGGCTAGCCTTCTTTGGTGGTCTCCATTCCAAATCCTAACCAGGACTGACCCCGCTTAGCTTCTGAGATCTGATGAGATCGGGCTAGCCTTCTTTGGTGGTCTCCATTCCACATCCTAACCAGGGCTGACCCTGCTTAGCTTCTGAGATCTGATGAGATCGGGCTAGCCTTCTTTGGTGGTCTCCATTCCACATCCTAACCAGGGCTGACCCTGCTTAGCTTCTGAGATCTGATGAGATCGGGCTAGCCTTCTTTGGTGGTCTCCATTCCACATCCTAACCAGGGCTGACCCTGCTTAGCTTCTGAGATCTGATGAGATCGGGCTAGCCTTCTTTGGTGGTCTCCATTCCACATCCTAACCAGGGCTGACCCTGCTTAGCTTCTGAGATCTGATGAGATCGGGCTAGCCTTCTTTGGTGGTCTCCATTCCAAATCCTAACCAGGACTGACCCCGCTTAGCTTCTAAGACCTGATGAGATCAGGCTAGCCTGGGCTATCCAGGTCAGGGCACACTATCCATGCTATCTTATAAGGCTGTTATAAGGGCCCAACCCCCTTCCCGGATGATTTGGCATGCTTTGAACATTTAGGAAGCATTCATAAGTGCCAATGTTGTAATCCACTACACTGTTACTTGAGAGTAAGCACAATCAACTCAACCGGACTTGATTCTGAGTAAACTCAGGATCAGACTTTATTTTCAATGTTTGGCGAGGCTTTCTCCCCCCCCCCGCCCCCTTTGTATTGTTTTCTCTTTGTATTGAGTTGAAACAAAGACTTATCTCTCTGCTGGCACCAAATGGAGAGCAGCAAATAAAATGGGTAGCCACCGTGGAGAAGATAATATGGTATTGACTTCTCAGTAGCGCTAATTTTCATCGGTCGCAATGGGATGGAACAGTGAGGTAGGAGCCAATTGCCACCTGCTGATGCCGGACTGGTGGTTACAAACAGCATTGGTTTGCAAACGCTGACAATTATTTACAGACAGACGGGCCGGGATATGCAAAACTTTCCCTGTTGTTTTTGCAGGTGTTTCTGTCTTTCCAAAAGCGGGTGTGGCATGTTCGGATTTTCAGGGTAGTTAAATCGGATGTTGATTCCTATCTGAATGTAACTTCTCTTAGTGTTGAAAGTATTTCAGAGGGGGCTGCTATGCTTAATCCTTGGTTCCCCGTCTTCCTTAAGTGGTAGAGAAAGTCAGCATATAAAAGCCTCTTCCTCTTCTTCTCCCTCCTCTTCCGCTTCTTCCTCCTCCTCCTCTTCTTTGTCTTCCTCCTCCTCTTCTTTGTCTTCCTCCTCCTCTTCTTTGTATTCTTCCTCCTCCTCCTCCATCTGGTTGATCACTGTGTAGACAGCAGGATGCTGGGCTGAATGGCACGTTGGTCTGATTGAGCATGAATGTTCTTGGGTTATTCAATTAAGAGCAAAGGGGCTGGCATTACAAGAGACTGCACCCCACCTGGAATCTGGGCTGGGACTCCAGGTTCTAGTCGAGTGGAAACCTTTCTTGAGCAAATAGGGCTGCCAAGCCCCCCGATTGGGTTGGGGGATCCCCACCCCACCCGGCAATCAGCTGACTGGTAAGGGGGACTTATCAGCAGCAAGGGAAGACCAGGCCCCGCACAGCAGTGACATCGCTGCCGATGCGGTGACATCACTCCCAGTGCGCACCGGAAGTGATGTCATCGTGCCAATGGGGATTTGGGATGTTCTGGTATTTGGGGCAAAACTCTATGGTAAAAATAGCCTGTACCATTAAGTTTTTGCCCAAACAGTGCATCCTATGTCGCTGGTGACGTGATGATGTCACTTCCACTGTGTGCCAGAAGTGACGTTGCTGTGTTGTTGGTTGGTGGTACAGACCTGGCAACCCGGTGAACAAATCGTCGGTTCTGAGCCTACTCCGCAAATAGCACGAAGCTTTGTGGTTTTGGATGCTTGTTCCTCAAGGGCCGCTGGTGTTCTGTGACTTCATTGCTTTGACAGAGGGAGCAAGTACAACGGAAGATAACAGTATGCATCAGTGGCCAGAGCAGGGCCTCGGAGGAAACTTTCCCAGCAATTCTGGCACCGCTTTGCTAGCGAGTCTCAAGAAATCACATCTATGCCTCTTCTCTTGGGATATATAATTAGTGGGATATTAATGTTTTACTGCTTCCTAGGAGGCCTGTAAAGCTTAATTTGCTGGTGTTTCCAGATTCTCGGTGGAAAATTCTCTATTCCCTAGAATGGAAAATGGATATTTTCTTTGCTTTCAGTGGAGGGAAATACACACAAATAATTAAAAGGTTTGCAGTAGCTGCTGCGATCAAACTAAACAGAACAGTTTAACGACAATTATATCTCTCGCTGATGGAGTGCTGTAGGGCAGAACTACATGTTACTTTAGCAAACATTTTTCCTGGATAATGGGGGATGCGGCAGATGGAGAAGCAACTGCAGGGAAGGATCAGGTAGGCTTCTAATTGCATCTAACGGTTGATGGCTCTGAGTTGAGAGGTTCCATCCATTTATTTGCAGGTGGTCCTGCATTTTACAATACCCCTGTATCGTACACAGGGAGCTGTGATTGCAAGAAGAATGCGTTGACAGTTTGGAGAGAGCTGTGACTAGCCCAAGGTCACCCAGCAGGCTTCATGTGGAGAAGTGGGGAAACCAACCCGGTTCTCCAGATTAGAGTCCACCACTCATGAAGGAGTGGGAAATCAAAGCCGGTTCTCCAGATTAGAGTCCGCCGCTCATGTGGAGGAGTGGGGAATGAAACCCGGTCCTCCAGATTTGAGTCCACCGCTCATGTGGAGGAGTGGGGAACCAAACCTGGTTATCCAGATTAGAGTCCACAGCTCTTAACTACTACACCACGCTGGCTCTGGAAGAGAAAGAAGCCTAATCTAAAGCGTACTTTCCCTATCAAAGTGGCCAGCTGGTCCGTCATCACGTGTGTGGAAGTATGAGGCCTTGTTTCAAGAGGGCAGATGTGTAGAGACAGCTGACTCTATGAAAAGCCATGTGGAGAGTGGGAAGAACGAAGAACAGAGAGAGAGAGGAGGTATCAGAGGGCAGCTCCCAAGTGAAGACAAAGAGAGGGACATCCCATTCAACACTTATACACACTTGGAGTGACGTAGTGCCCCTTATGTCTAGGCATGCTACGGTTACCAACCTACTAGCTGGAGATCTCCTGCTAATACAACAGATTTCCAGCCGATAGGGATCAGTTCCCCTGGAGAAGTTGGCCGCTTGGGCAATTGGACTCTATGGCATTGAAGTCCCCTCCCAAACCCTGCCCTCCTCAGGCTCTGCCCCCAAAACCTCCCCCCCCCCGGTGGCGAAGAGAGACCTGACAACCCTAGAAATACCTGGAGATTTTGGGGGTGGAGCTTGAGGAGGGCAGGTGTGGGGAGGAGCTTCAATGGCGAAGAGGGACCTGGCAACCCTAAGGCATGATGAGTCGCTCATTCCAACATAACTTTAATGAGAAGCTTTGCTTGACCTTTAAATATGGACATCTTGAACTATAATGTCATAAGAGGAAGGGAGGAGGAGAGAGAGTCTTCATACCTTCGGGGAACATTGCTGAGGAGAATCGAAATTATGCAAAGAGCCTGTTTGAAGAATAAGTTATTTTAATTCCCCCCTCTCCTTTTGGCGATGGTTTGATTTTGACTGCCACTTCCAATGTCCTCAGCTATGTCTTCAAAAAAGAAAAAATCTATCTGGTGTCAGTCTCAAGGTGAGAGACTCTGAATTGCAATATGTTTGAAATCCTGGAGCTGATGCTTGCCGTAGGCATTTTTTTTACAGGGTCTGATCCCATAACTTAAATCGATGATGATAAAATATAGGTGGAAATGAAAATCCAGAAAGACTTGAGGCTCTGAAAAATCCGCTGGCTGCAAACCTTTTTGTGAGGGGGAGGGAGAGATGTTGGGGCTGAAATGTTGAGCCTTGATTGAACCTAAAAAATCCACCCCTAAAAAAAGGATATTGCGGAGCTTGAGAAGGTGCAGAAAAGAGCAACCAAAATGATCAGAGGACTAGAGCAACTGCCCTATGAGGAGTACCGGTAGTTAAAACACTTAGGGCTGTTTGGCTTGGAAAGAAGGCGGTTAAGGGGAGACATGATACAGGTCTATAAAATTATGCATGGTATGGAGAGAGTGGGAAGTGAGAAGCTTTTCTCCCTCTCTCATAATACTAGAATGTGGAGTCATCTGCTGAAGCTGGAGGGTGAGAGATTCAAAACAGATAAAAGAAAGTATTTCTTCACACAACACGTAGTGAAATTGTGGAACTCCCTGTCCGAGGATGTGGTGATGGCTGTCAACTTGGACGGCTTTAAGAGGGGAGGGCATGTTCACGGAGGATAGTGCTATCCATGACTACTAGTCAAAATGGATACTAGTCATGGTGCATGCCTATTCTCTGCAGTATCAGAGGAGCATGCCTATTATATTAGGTGCTGTGGAATGCAGGCAGGATAATGCTGCTGCAGTCACCTTGCTTGTGGGCTTCCTAGAGGCCCCTGGTTGGCCACTGTGTGAACAGACTGCTGGACTTGATGGGCCTCAGTCTGATCTAGCAGGGCTTATCTTATGTTCTTATGATGCATACCTATTCTCTGCAGTATCAGAGGAGCATGCCTATTATATCAGGTGCTGTGGGACACAGGCAGGACAATGCTGCTGCAGTCTTCTTGTTTGTGAGCTTCCTAGAGGCACCTGGTTGGCCCCTGTGTGAACAGACTGCTGGACTTGATGGGCCTGGGTCTGATCCAGCAGGGCTTTATTATGTTCTTATGTTCTAACTATGAATGGAGTTGCCAAAAATAATGGCCTGGCTTATTTTGCTTTGGGGCCAATTGCCAGAAAAGCGAGCAGCAGATTAAGAGGCGGGTAGGAAGCCTAATCAGTAGTGCATCTTGGAGAACAGACAATGTTTCTGCAGGGCTCCACCCTTGGATCTGGCAAACGGTCTTTGGGCCCTGCCCTCTGATTCCACTGTTGATTCTGTCTTGGGCTTTGTCTCTTGAGCTGCTCAGGTGCTAGAACTTTTTGATTGTAAAAACCAGTATCTTTATGGGCCAAAGGTGCTCGATTCACACATAGCGCCATGTTTTCAGGGATAAAGCATCATTGCCTGTCTGCATGGAGAAAGCAGCTGGGCACAAAGTTGCCAACCTCCAGGTAGTAGCTGGAGATCTCCTGCTAATTACAACTGATCTCCAGCCAATAGAGATCAGTTCCCTGGAGAAAATGGCCGCTTTCGCAATTGGACTCTATGACACAGAAGTCTCTCACTCCCCAAACCTCGCCCTTCTCAGGCTCCACCCCAAAAACCTTCCATCGGTGATGAAGAAGGACCTGGCCACCCTACAAATACCTGGAGATTTTCGGGGTGGAGCTTGAGGAGGGTGGGTGTGGGGAGGGACTTCAGGGGGGTGCTATACCATGGAGTCTGCCTTCCAAAGCAACCGGTTTCTCTATGGCAACTGATCTCTTTTGCTTGGAAATCAGTTGTAATAGCAGGAGATCTCCAGCCACCACCTGGAGGTGGGCAACTCTACCTAAAGGTGATGCTTCTCACTTTTACAGTCCTTTACTACCTTGGATCCACAGACCTTATAGATCTTCCTCCTCTGAATTAATTGGGCAGAGGATAACCTATAGGGTTGCCAGCTTTGGGTTGGGAAATGCCTGGAGTTTTTTGGAGCGGAGCCTGAGGAGGGTAGGGTTTGGGGAGGGCAGGGACTTCAATACCATAGAGTCCAATTGCCAAAGCGACAATTCTTTCCAGCTGAACTGATCTCTATTGGCTGGA
Organism: Euleptes europaea; assembly: GCF_029931775.1. Classification (NCBI taxonomy): domain Eukaryota; kingdom Metazoa; phylum Chordata; class Lepidosauria; order Squamata; family Sphaerodactylidae; genus Euleptes; species Euleptes europaea. The sequence goes on along the minus strand of NC_079324.1, from coordinate 58,317,568 downwards.
GATCAGTTGTAATAGAAGGAGATCTCCAGCTAGTACCTGGAGGTTGGCAACCCTATATCCAGGTGAACTGAGCTCTATTGGCTGAAGATCAGTTGTAATAATGGGAGATCGCCAGCTAGTGCCTGGAGGTTGGCAACCTGAGTTACTTTTGTTCAGTCTTACTCTCAGAAGCCTTTAAGCAACCTTGTCCTCCTCCCGCCCCCAACCAAATGCAGTTGGAAAACCTCCATATTATAGCCTGAGTTACCTCCTTGTGGGGTATCCAGTCCTTCTCTGTTCAGCTCAAAGGTGAAGTGGTTTGCGGTGAGAGAGTTCAAGAGATCGTACGTGAACCAGAATATAAGTAGCGAGCAGCTACTCCGAGTTCATCATTGGTACTAAAAGAGGCAGGAGTTTGAGTGTAGGAAAGCGGGTGCGCGGTCCTGTATGTAAAGACGGTGTCATAAAGCATCTCTGAAAGGGAGATACTTGAAGGTATGGCCCTTTGCGACCTTTCTCCACTTCAGAAGGACACCTTGCTGGCTCCTTTATACTTTTGGCTTTCCAGATGTCTGCCTCCTTATGAGGCGGGTTCACGGAAGGCCACGGTTCTTTGCTGACCATAGAGGGCGGGGGTTAAGGAGACCCCTGAGAAAAGGTTTGGCTGCCGGGCCTTGAACTCGCAACCTTCAGAGCTGCTCACAGCTGGCCACGTAGAGAGATTTAAGATTCAAAGAAACTTTCCTCGCCTGATGTGCTCATTGGGGGAAAATCACTTCCTTCCGTCAGTTCCTCATAGAATCATAGAGTTGGAAGGGACCACCAGGGTCATCTAGTCCAACCCCCTGCACAATGCAGGAAATTAACAACTACCTCCCCCCCACATCCCCAGTGACCCCAACCCTTGCCCCGCAATGCAGGATCCCAGAATCAAAGCACTCCCGACAGATGGCCATCCAGCCTCTGATTAAAGACCTCCAAAGACGGGGACTCCACCACCCTCCGAGGCAGTGCATTCCACCATCGAACAGCCCTCACCGTCAGAAAGTTCTTCCTAATGTTTAGGTGGAATCGCTTTTCTATTAGTTTAAATCCATTACTCCGTGTCCTAGTCTCTGGAGCAACAGAGAACAAGCTAGTTCCCTCATCAACATGACATCCCTTCAAATATTTAAACATGGCTATCATGTCTCCCCTCAACCTTCTCTTCTCCAAACTGAACAAACCCAACTCCCTAAGTCTCTCCTCATAGGGCATGGATTCCAGACCTCTGACCATTCTGGTCGCCCTCCTCTGGACACGCTCCAACTTGTCAACATCCTTCTTAAATTGTGGATCCCAAAACTGGACACAGTGTTCCAAGTGAGGTCTGACCAATGCAGAATACAGTGGTAGTATTACTTCCCTTAATCTAGACATAATATTCCTATTGATGCAGCCCAGAATTGCATTGGCCTTCTTAGCCGCCATATCACACTGTGACTCACGCTCAGTTTGTGGTTCACTAAGGCTCCCAGATCTCTCTCACGTGTACTGTTGTCAAGCCAACTATCTCCCATCCTGTACCTGTGCCTTATGTTGTTTCTGCCTAGGTGAAGTACCTTACACTTCTCCCTATTGAAATCCATTTTATTACTTATGGCCCAGCTCTCCAGTCTATCAAGGTCACTCTGAACTCTGACGCTATCCTCCGGAGTATTAACTACCACTCCTAACTTGGTGTCATCTGCAAATTTGATTAGCATGCTCTCTTGGAATAACCATGTCTGAAGAGAGTTGTGCAACCAGGGCTGGAGAGGGAGCATTTGAATGAGGCTGAGCTGAACTCATTCACAGTTTGCTTTGAATATTTTCTGACCGCTTCCAAGCTTGCTCTCTTTCTTTTTTTTCCCCATTATTTTTTTTTAACACGCTTTGAGGAATGGTCGCCTGTGGTTGCTTTACACTGTCTTGATTTGCTTTCAGTTTTAAGTGACTTCACCTAACTTCATTGAGAATGCGATGGAATTTGTGGTACAACCCCTAATCAACAACAAAGTCCAAGCTCTGCTCAGGACCTGAGTTCGATCCCAATGGAATTCGGTTTCAGGTAGCCGGCTCAAGGCTGACTCAGCTTTCCATCCGAGGTTGTTAAAATGAGCACCCAGCTTGCTGGGAGTAAAGGGAAGATGACTGGGGAAGGCACTGGCAAACCACCCCATGAACAAAGTCTGCTTAGGAAACGTCGGGATGTGACGTCACTCCAAGGGTCAGGGATGACCCGGTGCTTGCACAGGAGACCTTTACCTTTTAAAAAAAATAACAGAATTAAGTACCCAAATGTCAAGAAAAAATCAACATCCAAGGCCAAGGTTATACAATATAAAGGTTATCTCAATACAAAATATGTATATATTTATTACAGGCTAAAATCAATGACATGTATATATTTGGGGAGTGGCTGTGGCTCAGTGGCAGAGCATCTGCTTGACATGCAGGAGGTCCCAGGTTCAATCCCTGGCATCTCCAGTTAAAGGGGCTAGGCAAGGTGGTGATGTGAAAGACTCCTGCCTGAGACCCTGGAGAGCTGCTGTCGGTTTGAGTAGACAATACTGACTTTGGTGGACTAAGGATCTGATTCAGGATAAGGCAGCTTCATGTGTTTGTGTGCCCTGTGGTAGCCTACCAAATCAACCCGTTCATGTAAACATACAACACAAATGGGCATACAATCCCAGAATTAGACTTTGACCAAATGTGTTTTGCCAAATGGCCTTCTTTAGTGGTCAAAACAATCACAATACAAGACTAAAAATATACATGACTTTCTAAAAATCTTTGACTGTAGGTACGTTGTGTTCTGCAAGACTTCCTCATCTGTTTTAGGCTTCCATACAAATGGGCAGCTAATCCCCATATGTGTTTCCCTCTTAAATGAGAAATGCTATATTACAGCCATAAATAAAATGGTCAACATATCATAGTCATAAAGATGTCTCAAAGTCTGAAGCAGCTGTAAAGTAATAAGGTCAGCTGAAGGGGTGGGGTAAACCCGGAAGTGATGGGGATGCTCTATCACATTCCTCCAAAACTCTATGGAAACCATAGAGCATCCCCGTCACTTCCGGGTTTACCCTGGAAGTGACGTTATTGTGCTGATCCCCCCCACACACACACACACACCACCACCACAATGAAGCTCCCGCTGGTGGTAGAGGTAGAGAAAACCGGTATATAAAAACCAACTCTTCTTCTTCTTCCCTTCCCATCATAGAATCATAGAGTTGGAAGGGACTACCAGGGTCATCTAGTCCAACCCCCCTGCACAATGCAGAAAAATCACAACTACCTCCCTCACCTTCCAGTGACCCCTACTCCATGCCCAGAAGATGGCGAGAAAAACCCTTCAGGATCCCTGGCTGATCTGGCCTGGAGGAAAATGGCTTCCTGACCCCAAAGTGGCGATCGGCATTTCCCTGGGCCTGTGAGAAAGGGCCACGAGAGCCGAACAGTGATGCCACCCTTCCTGCCCTCCCTCTCATGGTCTGCCTAAGTTCACGACAGCAGCTCTGTAGCGTTGAGTGGGTCGCCACAAGGTGCGCTGCTGAGCAGATCACACTATATCTGGTTCAGGTCCCCGCTAACCGGGGTTTACCCTTTCGGTAGCCCATTTGGCTTCTTGGCTGCATTTTCCAGTGGGCTGTTTGCAAAGTATGCCGTTTCTCGATGGGCTTTAGGCCGTTTCTCCCTTTGATAAACATCCCCATTCTGTTTTGATCCTTCCTTCAATAATAATAATATCTCATCAGGTGCTTTTCTGGCGTGATGACATCAGCAGGTCCCCGCAAGTTTAATTACATTCTTAATTACAGCTCTGTATTGAATTAGGGACCCATTATGCTCGTTTTAATTGAAACCCTGCCGAGACCACCGTCTGCTGCTGTCTCGTGGCACCCCACAATGTATTTGCCTTTTTGCTAAACTTTAAATGATGAAAAAAAATACCCTGGTATTTTAGTCAGGATGATTTTAATTAATTGACAAGAGGACTGTAATTAGGGCGGAGGCGGCAGGCTGACTATCCTGAAATCATCTCTGGGAAATTAATCGTGTTTAGGAGGGTAATTAACGCTTTCCAACGTGGATGTTGGGTTGCTGCGCTGCGGGCGGGACTGCCGAAAGAGTGCTTTTGTTGCTCCGAAAGTTGGGGAGAGGGGAAAGTTGTTCTGGGGGGAAAGGAAGCTATGCAGGAGGCTGGCAGTACTTATGCAGCGTGAAGCCTGGTCCGTAGGGTTCCCAGCTCCAGGTTAGGAAATACCTGGAGGTTTGGGGGTGGAGCCTGAGGAGGGCGGGCTTTGGGGAGGGGAGGGACTTCAATAGGGTATCAAGCCATAGAGTCCACCTTCCAAAGCGGCCGTTTTCTCCAGGTGAACTGACCCCTCTGTCACCTGGAGATGAACACATTAAACTGCCTCATACTGAACCAGACCCTCGGTCCATCAAAGTCAATATTGTCTACTCAGACCGGCAGCAGCTCTCCAGGGTCTCAGGCAGGGGTCTTTCACATCACCTACTTGCCTGGTCCCTTGAACTGGAGATGCTGGGGATTGAACCTGGGACCTTCTGCATGCCAAGCAGATGCGCTGCCACTGAGCCACGGCCCCTCTCCATGGCTCTCCAGGGTCTCAGGCAGAGGTCTTTCACGTCACCTATTTACCTAGTCCCTTTAACTGGAGCTGCTAAGGATTGAACCTGGGACCTCCGGCATGCCACGCAGATGCTCTACCCCTGAGCCACAACCCCTGAGGATGTGTATGAATATAAGATCGCCTGGGAGTGTAACTGGAATGTGAAGAACAAGGCCAGCAAAGGCCACGAGTCGCCATGAGTCGAAAGCGACTTGACTTAACACATGCGCACTAGTGGGTTCCCGGTGCTGGTCAGAAACCCAGCAGCCGTATTCTGTGCCAATCGACGTTTCGGCACTCTTATCGAAAGCAACCCCGCGTTTTGCAGTCGGCCAGCCTGGCTGGTACCGGAATAGGGACCTCGTGGCAAGATCATTGTTTCGATAGCCTGCGGCGGGTTATAGTGCCTGGTAGAAAAACTGAGCTAATAAAGCCCAGGCTGAGCGGGCCCCCGCCCCCCACTTCCCTGCAAGCTTAGGCCCTCCAGTCTTTGCCTGCTTGAGCAGACGTGCAAAATCCTTCAGGCTTAAGCCCCCGAGCAGACAAAGGAACCGATGGGGAATCCAACAGCAGGGACTCGGATGAAAGGGTCTGTTCATTTCGTCTTGCCGGCCCTGCCCTTCTCGGTCCGAAGTCTCCGCATTCCAGACCTCCTGTCATCCGGTCTCCAATCTGATTTTTTGGGGGAGGGGGGCTCTCTGGGGGAGACATTCATGTTCTAAGCTCCGCCGATCCTCTTTAATCGCCATGGCATCAGTTTTTGGGGGTCCCTTTCTCTCCTTTTTAAAAAAGGGATTGGCCTCTTTCCAGAGCGGTTGATAGACAAAGGTCCTGAGAACGGTGTGTTTTGAAACCGCCGCGGAGGTTATCCGGACCGTTCTTTCGTTCTCTTTTGAAATCCTTTCTGCCTCCGGAGCGCGAAGCCTCTGTCGGACATAAGTGAACTTTTCATGTCGCCCTCGAACAGCGAGAGCCGGCTTTGGTTGCAAATCGAGCTGTCTGAGGCGCCTTTGGATTGCAGATTGCTTTGGTGTTTGTCGTTTGCGGACTTTTGTAAATGCTGTATTTTGCTGCCGGTCTCTCGGATTTGGCTGAGATTCAGGCCAAGTACCACGGCTCCTCTCGCATGGAACCGCCCAGTCCTCCAGAGACCCACCACCAGGCTCTCCACCATCTGAGCTCAAGTGGAAAACGGTCGGAGAAGGGGCCTTTTTAGTGGTGGGGTCCCAATTACAGGTCACCTTTCCCGGACAGACTCACGGGATGTGGTGTGGTGGTTTAGAGCGGCGGACTCTAATCTGGAGAACCAAGTTGGTTTCCCCACTCCTTCGCACGAAGCCAGCTGGGTGACCTTGGGCTAGTCACAGTTCTCTCCAAACTGTCTCAGCCCCACCTACCTCACAAAGGTGTCTGTTGTAGGGAGGGGAAAGGAAGGTGATTGTAAGCTGGTTTCATTCTTCTCCTTCTCCTCCTTGTCTTCCTCTTCCTCCTCTTCTTCTTCGTCATCATCGTCCTGGAAAAGTCCCCTTCTAGTGACTATGATTCTAGGGGTGTCAGAATGTTTTAGGGGGTAGAAGGAGGAGAGGGGAGAACCTTAAAGAAGCTTTCTATTTAAGGTAGGGTTTTGTTCTCGGCAGACAAAAAGCTTCTGAAATTAAAAATCATGGCACTTATTCATATTTCAGATACTAAAATAAGAAACTTGGGCTAAGCTACAGAGTTCTACAAATTTTCTGTTGGGAGAGGCTGTGGCTCAGTGGTAGAGCATCTGCTAGGCATGCAGAAGGTCCCAGGTTCAATCCCCGGCATCTCCAGTTAAATGGACTAGGCAAGTAGGTGATGTGAAAGACCTCTGCCTGAGACCCTGGAGAGCCGCTGCCAGTCTGAGTAGACAATACTGACTCTGATGGATCAAGGGTCTGATTCAGTATAAGGCAGCTTCATGTGTTACCCTGATTTATTTAGAAGATTTATATGCCAGACCAGTTTAGCACACCAGTCAAAATCTGACAGCCTGTGTTTTGGTTGTGGCTAAATATTTCATGGAGCCCCCAGTGCCACCGTGCAAGTGATACCTACCACTTTTTACCTTGTTATGGCATCTTTCATTAGTGATGGCAGGAGAGGGAGGGGCTACCTGCTGCCGTGCCCATCAGCAATCGGGGCCAATCGAGCAGCAAAGTGAACCTTCTCCTACTGGCCACGGGTTGTAACTACTGGCGCTCCAAACGGGAAGCTGTCCAACTGTGACCCCCCCCCCCCGCCCCGCCTAGTACCTTCCATGGGAATTCATTTCAAGTTATTTATTTATTTAAACATTTATACCCCACCTTTCCTCATGGTTCAAGGCGGCTTAAAGTAGTCGTTTTGGAAAAAAAAAATACACATTTCCATTTAAAACCAGAATAAAATAAGAATCCCCTGAATCTCTCCTTCCCTAAAAGATGCCTGCCATTTAGGAGTTAATTTCAACAGTTTCACAATAATAGTCGGCTGATTTTGTTTGCAGTTAGCGCAAGTATCCAACCAGCTGGCAATTCAAGTATCTTTTTTTTCTCATTCTAATAATGTTAATGCTTTAAAATCACTTGACTGTTACTTAAAGAGAAGAGGAAGAGTCCGTTTTTATATGCCGATTTACTCTAACTTTGAAGGGGAATCAAACCTGCTTACAATCTCCTTTCCTTCCTCTCCCCACGACAGACACCTTGTGAGGCAGGTGAGGCTGAGAGAGTTCGGAGAAATCTGTGACTAGCCCAAGGACACCCAGCAGGCTTCATGTGGAGGAGCGGGGAAACCAACCTGGCCCACCAGATTAGAGTCTGCTGCTCATATGGAGAAGGGAGGAATCAAGCCTGGTTCTCCAGATTAGAGTCCTGACCACTACACCACGCTGGCTCTTATTATTAACTAATATTTGTCTGGTTGATCGGACGGCCAAATCATCTTGGAGGGGAGGTGTCCGCTCTAGCTAGTGGCTGATTCTCCACGCGCTTTTTGGAAACCGCCCCAGAGATGTGGCAGCCCCACCTAGCAGTAGAGGGTAGCTGTTGCCGAGGGGTTTCTTTGCGGCCCTCCCATCATAATTTTTGATGACCTTGGGGGTCAGTTGGTGGTGGAAAGCGCCCGTCAAGTCACAGCTGACCTATGGCAACCCTGTCGAGTTTTCAAGGCAGGAGGTGAACGAAGGTGGTTTGCCATTGCCTGCCTCTGCGTAGCAATCCCAGCCTTCCTCGGTGCTCTCCTGTCCACATAGAAACCAGGGCTGATCCTGCTTAGCTTCCAAGATCTGACGCGATCAGGCCAGCCTGGGTAAGGTTGCCAGCCTCCAGGTACTAGCTGGAGATCTCCCGCTATTACAACCGATCTCCAGCCAATAGAGATCGGTTGGCCATTGGACTCTCCGGCAGTGAAGTCCCTCTCCTCCCCAAACCCCGCCCTCCCCAGGCTCCACCCCCAAAACCTCCCACAGGTGGTGAAGAGAGACCTGGCAACCCTAAGCCTGGACCATCCAGGTCGGGGCCTGGGAGTCAGTTGTGCCCTGCTAAAGCAAACGGCGAAAATTAAATCCATCGCTTTGACGGTATCTAACTGACCCCTCACACAGCTGGCTGGTACGTATGTGCTAGCGTGTGAGGCCAAGCCGGGTGTTTGGCGACCAGCTGAAATAGAACAGTATTTTCTTCTTGATCCTGTATTATTTTAGAGATTTTAATTATTGTGAATATGCCCTAAATCCCAGCAATAAACAAACTGGCAGAGAGGAACTGGAGGGAGAAGCATCTGAAAGATTAGACCATGAAAGCGGTTTAAAAGGAGAGAGCTGCCTGTGAAGCAGAAAGCATCTGTTATAAGCTAGCAAGACAAAAGCTTGGGTTTTAGTAGGGTATGAGCTTACGAGACCGTAACGTGTGTATGTATTTTAAATTCTTTTTTAGTGTTTCATTATACAAAATGGGGTTGCTTGGTTTATTAAACAGCAGGGGAAAAAATCTATAACTGAATTCATTGTTTTGTCTTATTTCCCGGCCCTTCAATTGATTTCCTTTTTACTATGAGGGTTTGCTAAAATGACCTTGGAGACTAGTTGTGCCCTGTTAAAGTGAATAGGGAAAAATTCAGCCCGTCTAAGGTATTGGGCGGGGGGCGGGGGAGTCTAAGTGATCCAAACATACAGAACGCCGCCATTTAACAACTCCCTGTTAGTTTCGGTTCATACCTCCATTTAGGCATGCTGAGTTCCTTAGAAGAAGGGTGAGATAAAAGTGTCATGATCGGTTATCGCAAGGGTGGGGAACCTTTTTTCTGCTAGGGGCCATTTGGATATTTATAACATCATTCGCGGGTCATACAAAATTATCAACTTAAAAATTAGCCGACCGAGCCCCAAGCAGGCAGCTGCCCCAGATGACCCCCTCCCCCCCGGCTGGGGCAAGCAGACAGGCATCCAACCAGGAATACATTTCCCCATGGCCTGGGTGGGAAAGGGTTAACATAGTTTCTTGGGCGGTCCTAGCAGCTCCATAGCTAACAACTCTTCTGCAAGGAGGGAAAAAGGTTCCTTTTCTCAGCAAAACATACGCGCATCTGTCTTGAATAGAGGCTATTCCTGTCCGCAGGAGGGGGCGGATCACCAGTCTTAGATCCTTCTGAGCTAGAGATCTCCCAGGACCCACGAAGGGCCAGATTAAATGAGTTTTCAGGCCTTAAACGGCCCCTGGACTGACGTTCCCCACCCCTGGGTTATGGGGGGTCTGTTGGGAGATTATGAACCAGGAACCCACAATTGTGTGTGCTGCTGCTGCCCTGGGTACTGAATCACAACGATGGTGTGTTGCAAGGCTCCTGGGTTCTGGAGAGCCAGCGTGGTGTAGTGTTTAAGAACGGTGGTTTGGAGCGGTGGACTCTGGAGAACTGCGTTTGATTCCCCACTCCTCTACATGAGCGGGAGAGGCTAATCTGGGGAACTGGATTTGTTTCCCCACTCCTACACACAAAGCCAGCTGGGTGACCTTGGGCTAGTCACAGCTCTCCTAGAGCTCTCTCAGCCCCACCTACCTCACAGGGTGTCTGTTGTGGGGAGGGGAAGGGAAGGGGATTGTAAACCGGTTTGAGTCTCCCTTAAGTGGTAGAGAAAGTTGGCATATAAAAGCCAACTCTTCTTCTTCCCCCAACCCCGTCCTCCTCAGGCTCTGCCCAAAAACCTCCCACTGGTGGTGAAGAGGGACCTGGAAACCCTACTGTTGGTTTCTGTGGGTATCTCCATTTAGGTGTGCTGAGTTCCTTAGAAGAAGGGAGAGATAAATGTGTCATAATTGGTTATTGGGAGTCTGTTGGGAGTTTGTGAACCAGGAACCCACCATGGTGTGTGCTGGTGCTGCCCTGGGTACTGAATCACAAGGATGGTGTGTTGCAATGCTGGGTTCTGGAGTGACTCTGTCTCTCATGGTCAACCATGGCTTCCTTTGATGTGGAAGGGATGATCAAAGCTTCCAGGTCAAGCTGAGGTTTTGTTTTGTTTGTGCCTGGGCAACATCAATATCCTTTTTGCCTAGGCAACATCAACATCAATTTCTCTTTTCTGGCTTGTGATTCTAGACTTTTGCTTCTCGGTTTGGCCACAGCCAGGACAGTAACCATGACTCCCTTAGTGCAAGGGGCGGACAAATGCAGATCAGGAGGCCCATGGCTCTAATCCTGACTGCTTCTGACACCACTGAACATCCTTTGGCTGTCTCCTTAGAATTGACTCGCTCGGTTCAGCAAACGCGTGTATTGCGGAAGCCGCATACAAACAGAAGGCTTGCGGAATCTTGTGAGATCCAGGCGATCGGCATGTCACCACACTTAAAAGAGGATATTGCAGAGCTTGAGAAGGTGCAGAAAAGAGCAACCAAAATGATCAGGGGGCTAGAGCAACGGCCCTACGAGGAGCGGTTAAAACGCTTAGGGCAGTTTAGCTTGGAAAGAAGGCAGTTAAGGGGAGACGTGATGGAGGTCTATAAAATTATGCATTGTATGGAGAGAGTGGACAGGGAGAAACTTTTCTCCCTCTCTCTCATAATACCAGAACACAGGGTCATCTGCGGAAGCTGGAGGGTGAGAGATTCAAAACAGATAAAAGGAAGTATTTCTTCCCACAGCACATGGTGAAACTGGGGGACTCCCTGCTCCAGGATGTGGTGATAGCTTCCAACAAGAGGGGACAAGTTCATGGAGGATCAGGCTATCCATGGCTACTAGTAAAAATGGCTACTAGTCGTGATGCATACCTATTCTCTCCATGATCAGAGGAGCAGGCCTGTTATCTTAGGTGCTGTGGAACACAGGCAGGATGCTGCTGCTGCAATTGTCTTGTTTAGGGGCTTCCTAGAGGCACCTGGTTGTCCACTGTGTGAACAGACTGCTGGACTTGATGGACCTTGGTCTGATCCAGCAGGGCCTTTCTTATGTTCTTATGGCCTCGTGCAACGCAAGAATGTGTTTGCTGTCATCGGTGCGAAGACTGCTTTTCAGCTGTCCACTCATGGGCTGACACCATTCTCGATGGCATGCATAGAAAAGAAAGGGCTGCCCTGTGCTTTGACAATCAAAGCGCAAAGATCTCAAGATCGTTTTTGTGAAGACCTGCGTGGCTTCTTCCTGTAGCGTGTTGAGTGGGCTCTTTAATTATAGGCGCTGTCTCTGTAACATTATTCCTCACTATTATCGCGTCTGCTTGATGGTGTTCCATGATGGAATGACTCGTGGCAATAATTGTCACCGTGCGAGGTACATCGCTTCCTTGATTATATAATTTTCTTCCGTTGTGATGGTAGTCATATACCCATTTGAAGAAGAGAAGAGTTGGTTTCTATATGCTGACTTTTTCTCCCACTTAAGGGCGACTCAAACCGGCTCACAATCACCTTCCCTCCCCCTCCCCACAACAGATACCCTGTGAGGTTGGTGGGGCTGAGAGAGCTCTAGCAGAGCTGTGACTAGCCCAAGGTCACCCAGCTGGCTTCGTGTGTAGGAGCGGGGAAACAAATTCAGTTCCCCAGATTAGCCTCCGCTGCTCATGTGGAGGAGTGGGGAATCAAACACGGTTCTCCAGAGTCTACCGCTCCACCGTTCTTAAACACTACACCACGCTGGCTCTCCAGAACCCAGGAGCCTTGCAACACATCATCCTTGTGATTCAGGACCCAGGGCAGCCGCAGCACACACAATTGTGAATTCCTGGTTCACAATCTCCCAACAGACTCCCGATAACCGATCATGACACTTCTATCTCACCCTTCATGACACTTCTATGTCAGCACACCTAAATGGAGGTACCAACCGAAACAAATCCAGTTCACCAGATTAGCCTCCACCGCTCATGTGGAGGAGTGGGGAATCAAACCCGGTTCTCCAGATCAGACTCCACCGCTCCAAACCACCGCTCTTAACCACTATACCACGCTGGCTCTCTTGGAAAGAGATTTGTGGATTCAGCTTTGCGCTTGGATTTCCTGAGCCTTGGAAGTGATTGCGTTTTGAGAAATGTTAAGAATGGGGCCAATTAGATTCACTAACATGAGACCAGTAAGGCAGCACAGTTTGCCTTTGCTGTTTTTCTGCATGGTCATCTTGAATCTTTTAATTCTACTGATTGCCAGTGTTTTGGATTGGTTTTTCTTCCCTGCCCCTTTTTTATGCAAGCGGTGCAAAAGCGGGATTCGCTTATTGGATTTCCCTCAGATTTCTTTAGTAAGGTCAGCAAATATATATATATTTCTGCCATTTCATCCTGAGTGGGAAGAACCCATGTCAAAAGCCTGGAATTCTGAAATTAAAGATGTGCACAAAATTAAGTAGCACCACTAGAGAGAACATAAGAAAGGCCCTGCTGGATCAGACCAAGGTCCATCAAGTCCAGCAGTCTGTTCACACGGTGGCCAACCAGGTGCATCTAGGAAGCTCATGAACAAGATGACTGCAGCAGCACCATCCTGCCTGTGTTCCACAGCACGTGATATATCAGGCATACTTTTTTTATCCTGGAGAGAATAGGTGTGCATCATGACTAGTATCCATTTTTACTAGTAGCCATGGATAGCCCTCTCCTCCATGAACATGTCCACTCCCCTCTTAAAGCCTTCCAAGTTGGTAGCCATCACCACATAAGAACATGAGAAAGGCCATGCTGGATCAGACCCAGGCCCATCAAGTCTGGCAGTCTGTTCACACAGTGGCCAACCAGGTGCCTCTAGGAAGCCCAAAAGCAAGGCGACTGCAGCAGCATTTATCCTTCCCGAGTTCCACAGCACCTAATGTAATAGGCATGCTCCTCTGACCCTGGAGACAATAGATATGCATCATAACTAGTATCAATTTTTATTAGTACCCCTCTCCTCCATGAACGTGTCCACTCCCCTCTTAAAGCCTTCCAAGTTCATAGCTATCACCACATAAGAACGGCCCTGCTGGATCAGACCAAGGTCCATCAAGTCCAGCAGTCTGTTCACACAGTGGCCGACCAGGTGCCTCTAGGAAGCCCCCAAACAAGACCACTGAAGCAGCATTCTCCTGTCTGTGTTTCACAGCACCTAATATAATAGGCATGCACCTCTGATCCTGGAGAGAATAGGCTCCAACGGAATATACTCCCTTTCTTGATTTTGTTCACACCCAGAGCAAAATACGTGACAAAAGCCAGCATGACCGCCTTTGAGCAGCTGTGCGTCTTTCTTCATTGCATTCGGGGCCTCCATCCTGTGACGTCTCTGTACTGAGAAATGAATGGCAAATATGTCATGCTCTCTCTCCAACATTTCACGGATGGAAATAAGGACACCCTTGTGTGCTCCTGCATCAAGGAGCGCTGCCTGGGTCTGTCTGTCTGTCTGTCTGTCTGTCTGTCTGTCTGTCTGTCTGTCTGTCTGTCTGTCTGTCTGTCTGTCTCTCTCTCTCTCTCTCTCTCTCTCTCTCTCTCTCTCTCTTTCTCTCTCTTTCTCTCTCTTTCCAGTTATACTGCGATGGAGATTCTTCTTTGCCTACTCTACATGGCATTTACTTACCCTCCATTGGTTTCCAAAACAGGCCATTTATGATTGGTGTATGCTGGCTCCTCCCACACATATTGACGGAGGCATAGCATCCAAATCCCAAGATGTCCTAGTCCCGCTGTGCACCGCATTTAGGCTTGCCAACCTCCAGATACTAGCTGGGGGTCTCCTGCTATTACAACTGGTCTCCAGCCGATAGAGGTCAGTTCACCTGGAGAACATGGCTGCTTTGGCAATTGGGCTCTATGGCATTGATGTCCCTCCCCTCCCCAAACCCTTCCCTCCTCAGGCTGTGCCCCCAAAAGTTCCCGTCGGTGGCGAAGAGGGATCTGGCTACCTTAACCGCATATGTCAAGCTGCACCTGGAGTTCTGTGTGCCATTCTGGAGGCCTCGCTTCAAAAAGGATGTGGGCAGAATGGAGCGGGTACAGAGGAGAGTGAGGAGGACGATCAGGGGCTTCCTACGAGGAAAGGCTGAGGAATCTGGGAATGTTCAGTCTGAAGAAGAGGAGGTTGGAGGGGGGGAACACGATTGCTCTCTTGAAGTATTTGAAGAGCTGTCACTTAGAGGAGGGCAGGGAGCTGTTCCTGTTGGCATCAGAGGGTAGGACTCGCAATAATGGGTTTAAATTACAGGCAGAAAGGTACAGGCTGGATATCAGGATTTATTTATTTATTTTTGCAGGAAGAGTAGCTCAGCAGTGGAATGGGCTGCCTAGGGAGGCGGTGAGCTCCCCCTCACTGGCAGTCTTCAAGCAGAGGCTGGACGAACACTTGTCAGGGATGCTCTAGGCTGATCCTGCATTGAGGAGGGGGTTGGACCAGATGGCCGGTATGGCCCCTTCCAACTCGATGATTCTATGATGTCTTTGGTCCTGTTTGGTTAATGGAGTGGTATGCCATGACATCATCACGCTTACTTGTTCTCCCCTACACTTCATTGGCTCCCACTTGCAGGGGGCAGGGAAATACCGAGTGCAGTTCATGTCCTTCATACCACTTAGGGTTGCCAACCTCCAGGTAGTAGCTGGAGACCTCCTGCTATTACAGCTGATCTCCAGCCGTTAGAGATCAGGTTCCCCTGGAGAAAATGGCCGCTTTGGCAATTGGACTCTATGGCCTTGAAATCCCTCCCCTCCCCAAACCACACCCTCCGCCCCAAAAACTTCCTGCCGGTGGCAAAGAGGGACCTGGCCACCCTAGTGGTGCTCCACTTTTCTCCCTAACGGGGACCCAAAGAAACTTCCAACATCCTCTCCTTCTCCGTTTTAGCCTCACAACAACCCTGAGAGGTAGGATGGACTGAGTGTGTGCGACCGGCCCCAGCCTCCCAGCAAACTTCCACAGCAGAGCAGGGACCTGAGATGCATTCCCACCTCCGGACACCCATTTAAGGCCTAGAAACCCAGAAGAGAAAGCTCAAACCCCGTTACGTTCACTTGTGCCTGCTAGCCAACATTTTAGAAAGCTGCCTCTGTTTTCTTTCCAAAAGACAAAAGAGGGAGAAGGATTGACAAGGGGCCGGGTAACAACATGTGGGGTATATGCATGTTGCGTGATCACTGTTGTTTGTTACCTTAGCATATACATCTGACGGATTTACAGCAAGTGGTATATATTCCTTTGGGGTCTTTACATGTTTACTTGGTTTGGCCATCATGCTGTTTATTAGGTTTGCGCTCAGTTTTTCAGCACAGGTTTTTTTTTTCTTGTAATTGTTTCAGGGTATATCCGTGATGCATAAGGAGCTTAGAACATATGCTGAAGGCTTCTCCGTGTGCACGCACCCGCATGTGTCTTGTCCACATGGGTTTTAAGCCTGTTCCTCAGATAATTAAATTTGTAGAGGATAGTTTCTTTTTGCTGTTCCCATATTAGCGGCGGCTTTAAATATTCTCTCTCTCCCCCCCCCCACTCCCAGCCGCCATGCGCTGATCATCCTGGCGCACTGGCAGGGACCCATCCAGCGACTTAATATGAAGCATATGAGATCCCCCCCCCCTGTAAAAGTTGTGTGTGCGGTTTTTCTTTTCCCACACAGTTTTATGAGTCTTCTCTCCCCCCAACCCTTCTCCCCGCCCCAGCTGTAAATGCCGGTGCATTTGTCTCCTTGGCTTTCCTAAACCGATTCATGTGAGTGTTCTTAAGAGCTTGAGCCCAAATTTATTATGAACCGGGGAGGGGGGGGGAGGCAACCCAGAGCCTTTTTAATAATGTGAGTGCTTCATCTGTATTCAGGGCCAAGTGTATGTCCCCCTCGTGAACTCCTAAAAGCTTAACCCTCTCCTGACAATAAGCCTGTTGAACAGTAATATGTATATAGATAGAATCATGGAATCGGAAGGGACCACCAGGGCCATCAAGTCCTTTGGCCATTGGACTCTACGGCCTTGAAGTCCCTCCCTTCCCCAAACCCCACCCTCCTCAGGAGCCACCCCAAAAATCTTCCGCCAGTGGCAAAGAGGGACCCGGCAACCCTACGGACTGCTTGGGGCCAGGAGTGGTCTGTATTTCAGATCTTTCCGTATCTTGGAATATTTTGGAATTGTTTTGCATAAACCTAATGGGGATGGGACCCAAATTCATGTATGTTTCATATACAGTTTAGACACGTTATATTAAAATAAATCAAAAGCGTTTCCGCCTAGACATTAGGAAGAATTTGCTAAATAGTGAGAGCGGTTCCTCAGTGGAACTGGCTTCCTCGGGAGGTGGTCAGCGCCCTTCCATGTAGGTTTTTAAGAGGCTAGATGGCCATCTGTCAGCAATGCTGATTCTATTACCTTAGGCAGATCATGAGAGGGAGGGCATCTTGGCCATCTTCTGGGCAAGGAGTAGGGGCCACTGGGTGTGTGTGTGGGGGAGGTAGTTGCGAATTTCTTGCATTGTTAGGGTTGCCAGGTTGCTCTTCACCATCGGCAGGAGGTTTTTGGGGTGGAGCTTGAGGAGGGCAGGGCTTGGGGAGAGGAGGGACTTCAATGCCATAGAGTCCAATGGCCAAAGCGGCCATTCTCTCCAGGAGAACTGATCCCTGTTGGCTGGAGATCAGTTGGAATAGCAGGAGATCTCCAGCTAGTACCTGGAGGTTGGCAACCCTATTTAGACTGCTTTTAGAAGATGGAGTTGACGTCCCTAGGACATGCTGATGTGTCTTGGATTCCTCTGCTGAGGAAAGAGGTAGAAGGATCCACTGGAGGAAGACTGATAGGGAACCTCTTAGGAAGGACCACATGGAGACCTCCAGAAGATCCAGTTCAATGGCAGGGAAGTGTTTGAGCAAGACGCTTTAGAAGTAGCTCTTTTCCTGTGATGGAACATAGAAAGCCCCATTAGGGTTGCCTGGTCCGTCTTCGACACCGGCAGGAGGTTTTGGGGGCAGAGCCTGAGAAGGGCTGGGTTTGGGAAGGGGAGGGACTTCAATGCCATAGAGTCCAATTGCCAAAGCGACCATTTTCTCCAGGTGATCTCTATCAGCTGGAGATCAGTTGTAATAGCAGGAGATCTGCAGCTAGTACCTGGAGGATGGCAACCCTAGGCTCCATGGAATCCTACCCAATGGTAAAGCAACCTCTCTCTGCACCCTCGTTTCCTGGAGAAGGAGGATGAATGGTGGACCATCCTCATCTGAGTACAAGCCGGGCTTGCTCTTTTGGGTGGACCGAGGTGTCCAAATCCATGCCCCAAAGATAAGGCTTTTGGAACACCTTCGAGGAAGGTTCTTTGGTCTGCCTTCCCGCGGGCCTTTCGGCATTGACAACAACAGAGCCAAATGTCCCAGAGTGATCCAGCTGCTTTTGCGGGGGGGGGGGGGGAACGGAGACTTCTGACCCTACAGGAAGCGTCTTTGTGTCTGCATGGTGATAAGTTCATCAGCGGGTTTGGGGGGGGGATTGGCCCAGAATCCTTTGCTCGGCTGTGACTTGGCAGCAAAAATTCCCTTCTCCGATCAGTGAATGGGTTCCTCTCAGATCCTCTCTCTCTCTCTCTCTCTGGCTGTCCTTTCTCTCCCCCGGCTTTCCCTCCATCCCTCCCCTCCCCTTGTGGAAGATGAAAACCATCCCAGGGAGGGAGATTTATGAAGTGCCTCCGGAGACAGTTTGCATGACGTTGGGGGAAGGAGCTGAAGCAAAGGGAGGGGGCGGCCTTTCCGAATTTAGGGTTGCCGAAAGGACCCTGGATTAAACCTTATAATTTTGACAATACAGACAGAAGATCTTGAGTGGGCGGCAGTGCTGATCTTAAGAGGATTAGAGGCGGCTTCGGAATTTGGAGGGAAGGAAACCTCTGCCTTGTTAGCTATCCGCTGGATATATTTTTTCTTTGCAATATCCAGTTTTTCTTTGACTGTCTTTCTCTTTCTTCTCTTCCCCCCCCCCTTCAGATCACAGGGTGCTGGTATCCTCTGGGAAGGACTGAGCGGGGGAATCTTGGCAGGTACACGGGAAAGAGGGATAGTGATTTATATAGGATGCATGGGCACAGGCCCAGTTAGAGACGCTTTCCTCTCTCCATTGCAAGCCATCTTGACCGAGCTGGTTTTACCGGAGGGCAGTTTCCATAAAGGCAGACCCCAGTTTGGAATATGGATATGCTAACTTGCTTGTTTCTTTTCTCCCCGCTAGGGTTGACAGCTCTGGGTTGGGAAATACCAGGAGATTTTGGGGGGTGGAGCCTGAGGCGAGTGGGGTTTGGAGAGGGGAGGCACTTGGTCCATCAAAGACTGGCAGCAGCTCTCCAGGGTGTCAGACAGAGGTCTTTCACATCACCTACTACCTGGTCCCTACTGGAGATGCCGGGGATTGAACCTGGGACCTTCCGCATGCCAAGCAAATGCTCCGCCACTGAGCCACGGCCCCTGCCCTTACTTTCAAGGGCATCGATAGCCAAGGCTGCTTTCCCATGTTCCCGGGTATATATTTCCTTTGGGGGTTTGCTCAGCGCCGAGTGGATTGTAGCCAGTTCCCCCATGGCAACCTTCCGCTTTGGTGTCAGAAGCGAAGGTTTCGGGTGTTGGGCACTTAAAGCCTGTTTTCCTGCCTTTGGGGGATTTCCAAGCGTCCACTCCATGAAGGTATTAGTCAGGGTGTCTAGTCAGTCAGAGAGCGTGACTGGATAACACAGTGGGCGCATCCTGTTTGCAGGGAGCATTATCGGTCGCCGGCTCAGAAGGCCTCGTTTGATCGGTCAGCAGATAAATTCTCGGCTTCCTCTTTGGCGTTCCGTCGGCCGCTTGCATCCCAGAGGTTCAGGAAGGTCGCCTTAAAAAAAGGCCTCTGACTAATTGCATCGGATTAGCAGAGGTGAAATTCGGCGCTGGATGCCTTTGTTTTCCCTGCCTAGGGCCGGCTTTGTAGTTTGAGCCGATCGGAAATATTGGCCGAGAGGAGTCGAAGCTTCTGCAGAAGCCAAAATGCCTTGGGATTCTCAGTATATTAAACACCCTGCTGTTGATTAATTTTTTTTACTCCTCCAAGAGTTCTGTTAGCCAGCGTGGTGTCGTGGTTAAGAGCGGTGGACTCTGATCTGGAGAACTGGGTTTGATTCCCCACTCCTCCGCTTGAGCGGTGGACGGTAATCTGGTGAACCGGGTTGGTTTCCCCACTAGGGTTGCCAGGTCCCTGGGGTGGAGCCTGAGGAGGGTGGGGTTTGGGGAGGGACTTCACTGCCATAGAGTCCAATTGCCAAAGCGGCCATTTTCTCCAGGGGAACTGATCTCTGTCGGCTGGAGATCAGTTGTAATAGCAGGGGATCTCCAGCTAGCGTCTGGCGGTCGGCAACCCTATTCCCCACTCCTCCACATGAAGCCAGTTGGGTGACCTTGGGGTAGTCACAGCTCTCTCAGCCCCACCGACCTCACAGGGTGTCTATTGAGGGGAGGGGAAAGGAAGGTGATTGTAAGCCGGTTTGATTCTTCCTTAAGTGGTAGAGAAAGTCGGCATATAAAAACCAACTCCTCCTCCTCCTCCTATTAGCACTTATAAGGGCCGCACTTTCCTGAGCTGTTATTTTTTTTTTCACAACCCCAAAGGAGTGGGGTGCCTATCCCTTTAAGTACTCCCAAACTGGGCAGCATTCCTCAGGTGTTGCTTCCTGTTGCTGTGGCTACGGTGGGATGGGAGAAACTGCCTTTTGTTTGTAGACCTCTTAAATGGACAGATCCCTATTGGGAAGTGGTCACCTGCCCCTAAGCCACTAGCACCTCTTGCGGGTTGATTCACACAGTTGTTTTTTTTTAAAGTAGATGAATTCACCACAGTCCTGATGTCGGTCACTTTGCATCCTGAAACATGCTGGACTTCTAGTATTGTGGCTGGACGGAGCTTTCCATACCTCTGATTATGCAAGTGCACTTCTTCTCTTGATGTAAAACGGGTGCAGAGAAGAGTGACCCAAATGATGAGGGGGCTAGAGCAACTGCCCTATGTGGAGCGGTTAAAGCATTAAGGCGGATAAGGGGAGAAGGCGGTTAAGGGAAGACGTGATAGAGGTCTATAAGATTATGCAAGGTGTGGAGAGAGTGGACAGGGAGAAGCTTTTCTCCCTCTCTCATAATACCAGAAGGCGGGGTCATCTGCTGAAGCTGGAGGGTGAGAGATTGAAAACAGATAAAAGGAAGTATTTCTTCACACAACGCATAGTTAAACTGTGGAACTCCCTGCCTCAGGATGTAGTCATGGCTGCCAACTTGGAAGGCTTGAAGAGGGGAGTGGACATGGAGAGGGCTATCCATGGCTACTAGTCAAAATGGCTACTAGTTATGATGCATACCTATTTTCTCCAGGACCAGAGGAGCATGCCTGTTATCTTAGGTGCGGTGGAACATAGGCAGGATGGTGCTGCCGCAGTCGTCTTGTTTGGGGGCTTCCTAGAGGCCCCTGGTTGGCCACTGTGTGAACAGACTGCTGGCCTTGATGGACCTTGGTCTGATCCAGCAGGGCCTTTCTTATGTTCTTATGAGGCCTAATTCATGTTGGCAGACATTTTTTTTTAACAATATGTCACATAGGGTTACCAAGTCCCCCCAGGACATTGGTGGGGGATGGGGGAGTAGGGTTGCCAGATCCAGGTTAGAAAATTCCTGGAGATTTGGGGATGGAGCCAGGGGAGGAGTGGGACCCCGGTGGGATAAAATTGTGACTTTTTGGATCAAGTAACTGAAGAAGCTGGAAGCGCAAAAGGAGCCTAATTAGTATCCGGAAAGCCTGTCATTTTGATCTACTTCAAGCTGTGGGTCTCTAGAGATTCTTGGATTATTATACTTACCTGGGCCACTTGGCACTTTGCACCTAAGGAGGAAGATATATCACTTGGTTCTTTAAAGATACAGACTTTTTGATTTACCTGTTGAACCTTGTTGACTTACCTGTTGAACTCTTGGGTTTGCCTTTACCTCTGTTGGAAGGTTGGGTTCTGTGCAATTGCTTCTAAAATATTGCATGGATACTTTAGTTTCTATACATTACTGTCATGTTCGATAGAAATTCGTAGTGAACATAGTATATAATATTACAATAGCCTAGTGTTGTATTTTTTGGTTATAGTACCTGGAGGTTGACAACCCTAGTTATCTGGGATGCTGCATCATTTTTGCTGTAATGGTTGTCAAGACTTTCTTAGCAGGGTTATTGTCTGTGAGGCAAAGCCGAGGGTGGGGCTGGGGAGCGGGAGCCCATGTTCTCTTCTGCTCCTGCTTGGTGGAGACGGCGAGGGAACCGAAGGGCAGAAAGTGATTAATTTTGGCCTTCATCTTCAGAGATTTGGCCCACGCTCAGGCTGACTCAGCTAGGGGAGGGGGAAGAAGCCAATGGCCGCCAGCCGACCATTTATGAAATGAGGCAGCTGCTTTCATGGAGACGGAGGGATGAATTTAGGCAGCTGGGGGTACCAGCCAGGGAAGAGAGAGAGACATACACACACCAAGAGAAAGACACATACTGGCTTTGGCAGAGCAGCCAAGGACTTCCTTCAGCTCCCAAAGGAGACCTGCATAGGATTGCCAACCTCCAGGCACTAGTTCAGCTTGAGACCTATGATTTGTTCTGGTCCTGTTAGAGACTTTAATGAAATTTTGCTGTGCATCATTTTGATACATGTTGCTGATGAAGCCATGTGCGAAACGTGATTTGAATCTAGACAACACGTCTAGTCACCTTCCCTTCGTGGCTCTCGCCTGGGACATCTGCTCTTTCAGCTGTCTATAAGTACAACAGAAGTCCATACTGGATTATAAACATTGACTTACCTGATCTTCAGGATATTTACTTACCTTGTGCCTTTGGACATTTATATTTGAACTTGACATCATATTGGACTTCTATTATTTATTTTGTATGTGTATCTTCGTTATCGTTGTATATATTTTGTATATATTTTGCACTTTTGCACCACTTCACACTTTGATAAAGCTATACCTTTATATAATAATTTGTGAGTGCTGTCTGGATTTTTCCCAACCTCCAGGTACCAGCTGGAGATCTCCTGCTATTACAACTGATCTCCAGCCGAGAGAGATCAGTTCCCCTGGAGAAAATGGCTGCTTTGGCAATTGGACTCCATGTAGGGAGCCCAGTCCCTCTTTGCCACCGGTGGGAGGTTTTGGGGGCGGAACCTGAGGAGGGCGGGGTTTGGGGAGGGACTTCAATGCCATAGAATCCAGTCGCCAAAGCGGCCATTTTTCTCCAGATGAACCGATCTCTACCTGCTGGAGATCAGTTGTAATAACAGGAGATCTCCAGCTAGTACCTGGTGGTTGGCGACCCTAGTGGGACTAGCTGGGTGCCCTTACCACAAATGGTACAAATGTTTGTAGTATCCAAAAGGCACGAGAAGTGGAATGTGCTATATAGCCTTGCTGCAGTTGCACCTTGGGGACATTGATAAATGTGATTTTTTTTTCCGTTTTAGCTAAAAGGAACTTCTGATCATGCAATTATTCCCAATCCATTCGGTGCCCATAAAGTCCTCCCTGCATCTTCCCTTTAATTGCCTGGCTCGCCTGCCCCGCTTTCATTGCCTTCGTTTAGGAGGAGACTAATTGCGCCAGCTCACAATTTTAGTGGCGTTGAAGAATTAGCCATTAAACAGCAACGATCGGAAATCTCCCGTGATTGATCGTGCGGCGCTGTCTAATTCACCACGGTAACTCACCATAACCGTCATTGCTTATGGGGTGAAAAAGTAATAGAGCTGGCTAATAAAATATCACGAACGAGTTGTCACGAAAGCGCAGATACTGACATTACGGCCGTGCATTTCTGTACTTCTAAGTTAATATGTTTTTTTCTTTAAAAAAGAAGTGATGAGTCTGGATGACTCTTTCTAATTGCTTCTTAACAAAGAGCAGCAAAACCAATAGCAGAGAGACAGGTTGAATCATCTTTGGCATGCAGAGAGGTTTTCCTCCAGTGGGATTTCTTGGGGTTGTGCCAAAGCCACTGCTCTGGAGGAGATCGTCTGCAAAATGCTATCCTGATGTTTGCTGGATGGGAGGAAAGGTGGCAGAGTATAGCCTAATCTTGTCAGATCTCAGAAGCTAAGCAGGGTCGGCACTTGGAAGAGAAGATCCCCAAGGAAGACTCTGCAAAGGAAGCAGACAATGGCAAACCACCTCTGCTTCTCACTTGCCTTGAAAGCCCCTTGCCGGGGTCTCCAGAACTCAATTGTAAATTGACTGAGCTTATGTAAGTATAAAGATCTGGGAGGTCCCTACACATCAGTACTTGCAGGGAAGACCACCAAGGAAGGCTCTGCAGAGGAAGGCCATGGCAAACCCCCTCTGCTTCTCACTTGCCTTGAAAGCGCCTTGCTGGGGTCGTCATAAGTTGGCTATGACTTGACAGCACATTACACACACGCACATTTGCTGGATAACCTAGATAACCTGGATAACTTAGGCAGATCGTGAGAGGGAGGGCAAGAAGGGCTGCGTCAGTGTTTGGCTCTCGTGGCCCTTTCTCCTGGCTGTGGCAAAGAGGGACCTGGCAACCCTATCTGACTGGGACATAAGGACTTAGGGATCTCCATTCTTACTATTAGTTGATGAAGGGAACTTTGACTCCCGAAAGCTCATAACCTCCAAAACCTTGTTGGTCTCTAAGTTGGTCTCTAAGTAGGGTTGCCACCGGCGGGAGGTTTTGTGTGTGTGTAAAGTGCCATCAAGTCGCAGCCGACTTATGGCGACCCCTTTTGGGGTTTTCATGGCAAGAGAGACTAACAGAGGTGGTTTGCCAGTGCCTTCCTCCTCTGCACAGCAACCCTGGACTTCCTTGGTGGTCTCCCATCCAAATACTAACCAGGGCTGACTCTGCTTAGCTTCCGAGATCTGACGACATCAGGCTAGCCTGGGCAATACTGATTTAATGACTCACAAATAACATTTGAAAAATGGATAAATTTTACAGGAAAAGGCTGAAGTGCGAGGGGACAGAAAATGGTGCAAAAGTAAAGGATTGTTGGTTCCACTTGCACAAGGGAGAAGCAGTGTGTGTGTTGGTGGGGGTGTGTGTGTGTGCAGATCGAAATAACATGGATGAGGAATCTGAAATCCTCCCCGGCTGTGTGATCCTCCATTTATTCCTTTCCCTTTCTTCTCTCCCTTTCCGTCACCCGGCCTCTTGTTGTCGACTCATTCCAGCGCCTTTGAAAACCCGGACTCTTCAGAAGCGGAAAAGCTTCCCCAGTGAAACTTCAAAGCCCTCCTCGAAATGCAAGCCCTGACGTTTGGGGGTTAAAAAGCGAGGGGCTCTGCATTCTAATTGGCTAATCCCTTTCCAGGGCTACCTTTCGCAGGCGTTTCCTGGGGATGCAATTTACAAAGGAGCGCTTCTCCCGCCCTCCCGCCATGTGTCAATGGTAGGGTTGCCAGCCTCCAGGTACCCAGGTACTAGCTGGAGATCGCCTGCTATTACAACTGATCTCCAGCCGATAGAGATCAGTTCGCCGGGAGAAAATGGCCGCTTTGGCAATTGGACTCTACGGCATTGAAGTCCCTCCCCTCCCCAAACCCTGCCCTCAGGCTCTGACCCAAAAACCTCACGCCGGTGACAAAGAGGGATCCGGCAACCCTAGGTCCCGGCCATGTTCTTGAAAGGCCCTGACACTCAAAGAAGGTTGCTGAACATGGGTTTGGGGTAGGGTTGCCAACCTCCGGGTGGTGTCTGTAGATCTCTTAGGATTACCACTGATTCCCAGATGACAGAGGTACATTTGCCTGGAGAAAATGTCCCCTTTGGAAGGTGGACTGTATGGCATTATACCCTGTTGAAGTCTCTCTCCAAACCCCGCCCTCCTCAGGCCCCATCCCCCCAAATCTCCAGCGATTTCCCAACCCAGAGTTGGCAACCCTAGTTTGGGGGTTAACAGTAAAGTGAGAGGATGTCTACTCCCTTGCCCCTTCCCCGCCTTCCCTCAATTAACTAGAAATCGATATTATACCGTGTGACCAATTAGAGTTATTTTCACACCTTTTTTGAAATGTTCTGCTGCTTTCCTATGCTGAATGTAGAAGAAGAAGAGTTGGTTTTTATACACTGACTTTATCACTTAAGAAAGACTCAAACTGGTTTACAATCACCTATTATTTTGGGAGCTTTGGAACGCAGGCAGGTTGCTGCTGCTGCTGCAGTCGTCTTGTTTGGGGGCTTCCTAGAGGCCCCTGGTTGTCCCCTGTGTGAACAGACTGCTGGACTTGATGGACCTTGGTCTGATCCAGCATGACCTTTCTTATATTCTTATGAGATCTCCAGCTACTACCTGGAGGTTGGCAACCCTACCACTGTGGGAAAGAGGTTGCTGGACTGGATGGCCCCATGCTCTGATGGAGCAGGTCTCTCTGTATGTGCCTGCGTTCTCATGCCATGCAGGAATGCCTTTCCTTGGCAAACTTCCCCTGCGCATGAGGTTGTTTCTATGCGCCCTGGCAGTCCATCCAGGCCCCTGCTGCTTGAATGCACAGAGACGCCAACTCGGTCCAACTCGGGTGTCTGCTTCCTTTGTCTGCCCAGCTTCAGGCCCCATTAGCATAATTGTTACTCCTCCGAGTATGTTTTCATTCGGCCAGTCCCCCCACCACGGCAGTCAAAGAATTAATTACTCTGAGAAGGGGCCGAGCCCTCTTGAAAAGAGTTTCACAACTCGGGCTTTTCACGGTTTCCCCTCTCCTGCTGTGGCTGCCCCGGAGCTTGTCAAAGCATTCGGGGCTCTGCCGTGGGTCAGCGCATCCCAAAAGGAGAGACAATGCCAAAGGGACCATGACACCCATTCCAGAGAGTGATTTACTTGCTGATTGGGGGAAGGGGGTGCGAAGGAAAATAGGCAGCGTTATCAAAAGAAGAGAAGAAGAGTTGGGTTTTTATATGCTAACTTGCTCTTACCGCTTAAGGAAGACTCAAACTGGCTTACAACCACCTTCCCTTCCCTCTCCCACAACAGACACCCTTTGAGGTAGGTGGAGCTGAGAGAGCTCTAAGAGAGCTGTGACTAGCCCAAGGTCACCCAGCTGGCTTCATGTGTAGGAGTGGGGAAACAAATCCAGTTCACCAGGTTAGAGTCCACCACTCATGTGGAGGAGTGGGGAATCAAACACGGTTCTCCAGATTAGAGTCCACCGCTCCAAACCACCGCTCTTAACCACTACACCACACTGGCTGTTTAAAAAGATGTGACTATTTATAAGCAGCCCAGTAATCAGTATCTTCAGGGAAATATTACTTTTCTAGAGGCTGGTTGTTAATACTATTCCTGTTAATGTTCAGAATAATGTTAATAGTAATGGTTTTATGACGTCAATGATGGTTTTATTTAGGACTGCGCTGGGTTAAGTTTATGAGTGGTCCTGAATTTAACTTTTAAACCTTGTTTTTTATGGGTTTAATGTGTTTTATTTAATGCATTTTATCTATGCTGTTCCATCATCAACCCAAAGAGAGACTGCAGCCAAGAAAGCAAAAGGAGGTTGAGACTGGGAAGGGCAGCCATGAAGGAGCTAAAAAAGATTCTGAAGTGTAAGGATGTGTCACTGGCCACCAAGATCAGGTTAATTCATGCCATCGTATTCCCTATTACTATATATAGGTGTGAAAGCTGGTCATTGAAGAAAGCTGATAGGAAGAAAGTAGATTCCTTTGAAATGTTGCTGTAGATTAAATACCTCTGATGAAATGGGTGAGCGTTAGGGTTTTATGCACGGGTTGTTTCTGTTGGATATGCTAAATGCACAGTATTTGCAGTCAGATTCTCAAATCACTCCTCCCAGGGGTCTAAACTGACCAACATTTGCTGTGAAACTGACCGAATAAGCAGCCGCATAGGTCATTTGTGATTATTTCAGCATTCTTGCTAGTTGCAAATAAAAAACCTATTTAATCAGGCTGAGGTCTGAAACTGACCACACTCGCTGTGAAACTGACCAAATAAGCAACCTCATAATATTACAGCTTCCAGGGGAAGGGTTGCATGAGGGGGAAAGTCAAGTGGGAGGGAGAAGTGAGAATGGGCGTGGGAAGAAAACCCCAAATTGACAACCATGCACAGGACCAACTTTTGGATTGTGATCCAGGCAGACATTAAACTCGGTGCAGAGTGGTAAGCTGCAGTACTGCAGTCCGAGCTCTGCTCACCGCCTGAGTTCGATCCCAACGGAATTCGGCTTCAGGTAGCCGGCTCGAGGTTGACTCAGTTTTCCATCCTTCCGAGGTCAGTAAAATGAGCACCCAGCTTGCTGGGGGTGAAGGGAAGATGACTGGGGAAAGCAACGGCAAACCACCCCCTAAACAAAGTCTGCCTAGTAAACGTCAGGATGTGACGTCACCCCATGGGTCAGGAATGACCCAGTGCTTGCACAGGGGACCTTTCCCTTTAAAACAGCATCCACAAAACGCAGGGAAAATGGGAGGGGAGAGCAAGGTGACTTCTAAAGGTTGGAAAATACATGCACAATGAAAACAAAGCCCCAAAGTAATCAAGACTTGATGGCGAAGGAAACAACCTATGCATAAAAGGCCAGAGTCAGGCTATTGGTCACCTAGCTAAGGATTGCCCCTTCTAACTGACAGCCGCTCTCCAGAACTTCTTTCCTAACACCTGAGATCATGAGATGGGAACCGTCTGGGAGAGAACCTGGGTGATTCCGCATGGAACACCCACACCTGGGTGAGTGTTAACATTGAACCAGCATGGTGTAGCGAGGGTCAGAGTAGAATCTGGGAGGCTCAGGTTCGAATCTCCACCCTGCCGTGGAAGCTTGCCGGGTGACCTTGCGCCAGCTGCGCCCTCTCAGCCACACCAGCTTCACAGGGTTGTTGTGAGGATCAAATGGAGGAGAGGAGAACTCTGGGTCCCTACTGGGGAGAAAGGTGGGGTAGAGATGAAGTAAAAGGAAAGACACTCTGCTGCTAAGTTGTAGCTCCTTCCTCAAAAGGGCAGGAAAATGCAGAGAGGGAAAACTATCAGTTTCCATTAACAATGAGCATTCCAGATTGAAGGAATGAGTGGCAGCTTAAGGTGCTTTCCCCCCCTGCCCCGGTACCTCTTTCTTACAACAGATACTGCCGTCCCAATCTAGGAGCTGGTGTAGATGACCCTTTTTACTCCTTTGCTGCCCCGTGTCTTTTTAAACATTATGACTTTTTCATGTAGACAGGGGCAGTGATTTCAGGGTTTCAAATCTGGAACGAAAGTGATATTTAAAAAAAATCTTTTAAAGTTTATTATGTCTATCAACATACAAACCAGATGATCAAACTAGCATCTCTTTGCATAGATGCACAAAAAAGAGACACCTAAAGACTCAGAGGCGGGACATCTTTCTGTAGAGGTAGCCCCGTTGAAACAATAACCCCTTATCTAATCTCAACATTCAATACATCACAATGCATTCTTCTTGATCTTATCCAGTGGATTATACAAATTCCAATATTTTACAAGCAGAGGCCAGGTTCTTACAAATGGAATGTCTTGTGTCCCCAACTTTTTCTTGTCCTTATGTATTGAGATCTTATTCATATGCATTACATGACAGATTCTATGTACCCATTCTTTTTTTTTTCTACGATCATTTTCAGTTGATAGCCCCAGGCTAGCCTGATCTTTTCAGATCTCAGAAGCTAAGCCCCTGGCTAGTATTTGGATGGGTGACCTCCAAGGAATACCAGGGTCATTATGCAGAGGAAGGCAATGGCAAACCATGCCTGAAAGTCTCTTGCCTTGAAAACCCTACAGGGTGGCCACAACAAGTTAATTGTGACTTGAGGGCAAAAACAACAACTCAAACATACCACTTCCTGGGTGGAGGTAAGGGAAGAGCTGTGCCAAAACCTGACATAACAGTAAGCTGTATGCAGCAGTATAGACCAGTCTCTAGTCATTTATCCAAGTAAGTTGGTGAACCATTTTGTACAATGCAACCCTATTGTAGATGTAGACAAGTTGGAATATGTCCAGAGGAGGGCAGCAAAGATGGTGAGGGGTCTGGAGACCAAGTCCTATGAGGAAAGGTTGAAGGAGCTGGGTAACCCTTAGAGCGGTTCCTCAGTGGAACAGGCTTCCTTGGGTGGTGGGGAACTCTTTTTCTCTGGAAGTTTTTAAGCAGAGGCTAGATGGCCATCTGTCAGCAATGCTGATTCTATGACCTTAGGCAGATCATGAGAGGGAGGGCATCTTGGCCATCTTCTGGGCATGTAGGGGTCACTGGATGTGTGTGTGGGGGGGAGGTAGTTGTGAATTTCCTGTATTGTGCAGGGGGTTGGACTAGATGACCCCGGTGGTCCCTTCCAACTTTATGATTCTAGACTAAAATGAACCTCTGCTTCCATTTGGAAACCAAAGATCTTCCTAGGGGTATCTTGACCATTTGCTCCCTCTCTGCTCACTTTCCCAAAACGTTTTGGCTTGTCTATTTCATTCTCTAATGTCCTCCGCCAAGCTGCATTAAAAAATACCAACTATCCACCCCCCCTCCAACCATCCCTCTTGCCAGCATCCCTCTAGGGATAACCTATTTTATACCAAATCCACAGAGGGACTCCTGGATGGAATTACTTTAAGTGGGGATTATGCTTTTTCCCTGCGGCTAAGGGAAAAAAATGTTGATTAAATGGTTTGATCTGTGGGCAACTAAGCTTCCCTCCCCTTTGGGAAGGGAAGATATAATCCTGACACCAGAAAGTGGCGTAAAAAGAGTGTGAAGCACTGGAACAGAGAACGGCTTTCTGCGAGGAAGTGAACTGTTCTGCTAACTACATGCAAGAGTCGTGGCTGGGCGATGTTTCGATCGCATCTGGTGAACCGGACTTGCCTGGATTCCCCACTCCTCCACCTGAAGCCTGCTGGATGACCTTGGGCTAGTCACAGCTCTCTCAGCCTCACCTACCTCACAGGGTGTCTGTTGCAGGAAGGGGGAAGGAAGGTGATTGTAAGCCGGTTTGATTCTCCCTTAAATGGTAGAGAAAGGCGGCATATAAAAACCAACTCTTCTTCTTCCTCCTCTGCTGATTTTCCCCATCAGCAGGGTTTGTGGGGTATCCTGCCTGTGTTCATGGAAGCACGTGGCGAGGGTTGCCATTTGTTCCTTTACTGCCGTTATCCTTCCCTTGTAACTGGCCTTCAGAGGCAAGCTGTCTCTGAACATGGAGGCTCTATACAGTCAGCGTGGCTAACAATCTAGATGCTAGCATCTACTGACAGTGCCAGCGTGGTGTAGTGTTTAGGAGCGGCAGTCTCAATATGGAGAACCAGGTTTGATCCCCCACTCCTCCACATGAGCGTCGGACTCGAATCTGGAGAACCGGGTTTGGTTTCCCCACTCCTACACATGAAGCCAGCCGGGTGACCTTGGGCTAGTCACAGTTCTCTTAGCGCTCTCTCAGCCCCACCTACTTCACAGGGTGTCTGTTGTGGGGAGGGGAAGGGAAGGAGATTGTAAGCCGATTTGATTCTCCTTAAAAAAGGTAGAGAAAGTCGACATATAAAAAACAATTCTTCATCTACATCATCATCATCATGACAATCAGTCAAGTGAACAGGTTCCCTGATTTTTAATTTTGGGAAAGGGGGATCAGAAAACCAGGGGAAGCCCCAGTAGGCCGTACCCAGGGGGCTTCTTTTCAAGGACCTGGGAGTCATTGCCCCAACCTATTTCAAGTCACCCAGCAGCGAGCACTTCCTGCCTTTGCCCGGGCTCCCCGTTTTCCCCTTTTGCAAAGCAAAGCGTGCGACAGGGATTGCTCTCTTCCACATCCGCGCACGCACACGGAGCCGGCCTTTTGTTCTTCCCCGGTTTGGAGCAGCCGTCCTCCACAAAGCTGTGGGCTCTCCTCTTTCAGGCAGCCTGATCGACAGCCTGCCGCAGTGTGCCTCGCCTCCCTGCTTGACCTTTGCGATCAGGGACACGGATACCCCGAGGGCGAATTTCTTAAGTGCCTCTTTGAGCACACCTCGCTGGGCATGCTTCTCATGCGCCTGGAGCATGAGTGTGCGCCCTTGTTTCTTCTTCCCTGTAGTCTGTGTGCATAGTCAGAAGAAGAAAAAGAAGAGCTGGTGTTTCTATGCGGACTTTCTCTCCCACTTTAGGACAAATCAAACCAGCTTACAATCACCTCCCCTTCCCCTCCCCACAACAGACACCCTGTGAGGTCGGTGGGGCTGAGAGAGCTCTAAGAGAGCTGTGACTAGCCCAAGGTTACCCAGCTAGCTTCATGTGGAGGAGTGGGGAAACCAACCCAGTTCACCAAATTATCGTCCGCCGCTCATGTGGAGGAGTGGGGAATCAAACCCCGGTTCTCCAGATCAGAGTCCACCGCCCCAAACCACCCCTCTTAACCACTACACCACGCTGGGCCTCAATAAGCCCCTTTCTCTCAGCACCGTTCTCTGCTCATGCTTGTAAGGTCCACTTCATTCTCTCTCCCCCACCCTCTTTCCCCCCTTTTCCTTAATGGGACCTCCCCTCTTTCCCCCCTTTTCCTTAATGGGACCGTGGAAAAACCGACTTTTGAAGCCAGCGATTCATCACAGCGGGTGTGATGTGAATAGTACTGAATAGGTTGATGCAGATGAAAGGGGGACAGCTATCACCGTAGGCCTCCCACGAAGGCCCTTGCTTGCTGCCTCTTGGGAATCCGGGACCTTTAAGAGTTCCTTGGGAAGAAATTGGGGACGGGCAGACCAAGAGGGGCTCAGACTGAGGAAGCGAGACCAGAAGGAGCACCTTTATGGAGAGCCAGCGTGGCATAGTAGTTAAGAGAGGTGGTTTGGAGCGGTGGACTTTAATCTGAAGAGTCAGGTTTGATTCCCCACTCCTCCACATGAAGCCATCTGGGTGACCTTGGGCAAGTCACAGTTCTTTTAGAGCTCTTTCAACCCCACGTGCCTCAGAAGGTGTCTGTTGTGGGGAGGGGAAGGGAAGGTGAAAATGGAGGAAATGGCCGTTTTGGCAATTGGACTCTATGGCATTGAAGTCCCTCCCCAAACCCCGCCCGCTTCAGACTCTGCCCCAAAAACGTCCCACTGGTAGGGAAGAGGGACCTGGCAACCTATCAACAAATCTACTCGTTCAGACAAGCCTAGAAAACGAAACGCAAATTGAATATTCTGTTTCAGTCCAAGTTTAAGACTTTGGTAGGCTGATTTTGATGCAGAACATCGGCCAATTATGCATGGATGTGTTCTCGACTATTTGGGGGCTTTGCTTTGATGATGCATGCATTTTCCGACCAACAGAGGTCGCCTCGCTCCCCCCCTCCGTGTTTCTGCGCACTTTCCCCACCTTTTCTGGATGCTGGCTTAACACGAATCCAGAAAAGGCAGGTGAAACGCACGGGGAGACTGAGGCGTTCTCTGATGGTCTTTTCTTGTTTCCTCCTGTGGGATGGTCCCTCTTTGTCTCCAGCAGGAGGTTTTTGGGGCGGAGCCTGAGGAGGGTGGGGTTTCAGGGAGGGGAGGGACTTCAATGCCATAGAGTCCAATTGCCAAAGCGGACCCTTTCTCTAGGTGCACTGATCTCTATCGGCTGGAGATCAGTTGTAACAGCAGGAGATTTCCAGCTAGTACCTGGAGGTTGGCAACCCTGGATCGAGATGGGGAATGCAGAGAGGACCGGCGGAGGGTGAAACTCCCTTGATAGGATCATGCACAAAAAGATCACTGGCGGGGAGTCTGCTTTACTTTGGGCAGCCAGGGGTTAAAAGCCACCCCTCCCCAGGACACTGTTTCCAAAAGGAAGGCATTTCTCTCCCTGCCTGCTATAAATTCACCAGTCTTTGGATTTGAGTGTCAGGGGCTGTAAATGACCGGGCCCTCCCTCCCCACTTCCCCTCCCTTTAAAACCATCGACTTTTCTCTCTCTCTTGTTTCCCCCCAACAGCCGAGGTGGGGCTTTGAGATCCTGCCACAGCCGATTGTTCCGGGGAAGCCCCCTCGCTGCGAGGGACTGTGATTTATATCAGTCCCCCCCCTCGTCCCCCGGGTTGAAAGGAGGTCCCTGGTTTTTCATCCTGATCAAATGGGAAGCTTAAAAGCCACCCACCGCCGTAAAGTTGCTTGGAACGCCAGGCCTCTGCGGCCAGGCTAGGGCACACTGCATTCTTTGTGGCTGAGATAGTGCTTTGGCGCCTGATTGAAGTCCTTTTTCCCATCCTTGGCTGCAGCAGAGGAGGAAGGGGAATGTTGCCTGGGGCTTGGGGGGCTGGGGGCGGGCGGACAGAGCAATTGTTCCCTCCCGTGTCCGTCTATTACATTTTGGTTCTACCCTTTCCTCCAAGGAGGGGAAGTGATGGTCTCGCTTTACTCTGCTCTGGTTAGACCTCACCTAGAGAACTGTGCTCAGTTTTGGGCACCGCAATTTAAGAAAGATGTAGACAAGCTGGAACGTGTCTAGAGGAGGGCAACCAAGATGGTGAGGGGTCTGGAGACCAAGTCCTATGAGGAAAGGTTGAAGGAGTTGGGTATGTTTAGCCTGTAGAGGAGAAGACTGAGAGGGGATACGATAACCATCTTCAAGTACTTGAAGGGCTGTCATATTGAGGAGGGTGCTGAGTGGTTTTCTGTTGCCCCAGAATGTCGGACCAGAACCAGTGGGTTAAAATTAAATCAAAAGAGTTTCCATCCAGAAATTAGGAAGAATTTTCTAACAGAGCGGTTCCTCAGTGAAACAGTCTTCCTTGGGAGGTGGTAAGCTCTCCTTCCCTGGAGGTTTTTAAGAAGAGGTTAGATGGCCATCTGTCAGCAATGCTGATTCTATGACCTTAGGCAGATGATGAGAGAGAGGATATCTTGGCCATCTTCTGGGCTTGGAGTAGGGGTCACTGGGGGTGTGTGGGGGGGAGGTCGTAGTGAATATCCTGCATTGTGCAGGGGGTTGGACTAGATGACCCTGGTGCTCCCTTCCAACTCTATAATTCTATGATTCTAAGGTCTGGCCAGTGCATGGAGATCCTCCTTCCCACCTCCATTTTATCCTCCTAACTGCCTTGTGAGGTAGGTTCGGCTGAGAGAGCGTGGCTAGCCCATGGCTGCCTGGGAAGGCTCTGAAACAGGGGTGTCGAAATCCATTGTTACGTGGGCTGGATATGACATGAATGTCACTTGGTCAGGCCAGGCCATGCCTCCCCAGCCCAGATCGATGTGGGGGGGGGGGCTGCCTTGGCTGGCCTGCATGCCGGATAACAGCTCTCAAGGGGCTGGATTCGGCCCATAGGCCTTATAGACACCCCTACTCTAAAAGAGCCGGCGTGGTGGTTAAGAGTGATGGTTTGGAGCGGTGGACTCTGATCTGGAGAACTGGGTTCGATTCCCCGCTCCTCCACATGAGTGGCAGAGGCTAATCTGGTGAACCGGGTTGGTTTCCCCACTCCTACACATGAAGCCAGCTGGGTGACCTTGGGCTAGTCACAGTTCTCTTCGAGCTCTCACAGCTCTGTCTACCCTATGAGGTTGCCACAAGTCAGCTGAGACAGCACTTTACACACTGCCATCAATTGCTATTAACCGTGATAGCACAGTGAAACCTCCCTGTTCAGAAGCAGTGTACCTCTGCATACTGGCTGTGGCACATCTGCTTATGCTCAAGCCATCTTTGCTATTATGGAATAGCCTACCTAAAAAGGCGGTGCTTTTCAACTGGGCATACTCCTCACCCAGTTGCTGGGTTCTGTCTGCTCATTGTCTGGCTGATACGGGAAATACCTGGAGATTTTTGGGGCGGAGCCTGAGGAGGGCAGGGTTTGGGGGAGGGGAGGGACTTCAATGCCATAGAGTCCAATTGCTAAAGTGGCCATTTTCTCAAGATGAACTGATCTCTATTGGCTAGAGTCAGTTGTAATAGCGGGAGATCTCCAGCTACCACCTGGAGGTTGGCAACCGTAGCCTGGGCCAAGGAAAATTCCGCCTCAGACATGAGTGTGCGCTTGAGTGCTAAGCTGCCGAACTGTACATTTAGTTATTATTTTTGCAAGCTGATATGTGTATTTTTAAAGCTTATTGTCTCTTTTTCCGTGTTCTTTCTATTCACAATTTCATTTGCAAAGTACAGCCCTCCGTGTCTGCTCACTCCCCCCACCTTCAAGCTGGCTATAATCCCGTATTGTGACAGCAATGCTTCTCTGCTCCACAGATGGGAACCAATTGCAAAAGATCTGGTGATTACTCTGCCTGGAGATCTAGCCAGTAAAGCTGATTTCCAAATGTGCAGGAAATCCCCGCTTCTCTTGTCTCATGGAGGCATTAGCAGCCAGCCTCCCGGACATTATGTTACTAATAATTACTATCTTTGCCTTGTCTATTATTATTATTATTATTATTATTAGGGCTGGGAAAACGGTTCTATGCAATTTACAGGATATTTGGGGAAGAATGCGTTTACGCAAAGGTAATGCCAGGCGGCAGGGATGCTGGCGGAAAGAAGGGGACTACTGAACCAAGGCCATCCTGTAATGAGAAGAAGTAGAAGAAGGCTTGGTTTTTATCTGCCGATTTTCTCCACCTTTTCAAGGAGAATCAAACCGGTGTACAATCTGCTTCCCTTCCCCTCCCCACAACAGACACCCTGCGAGGTAGGCAGGGCCGAGAGAATTTGGAGAGAACTGTGACTGGCTCAAGGTCACCCAGCTGGCTTCATGTGTAGGAGTGGGGAATCAAACCCGGTCCTCCAGATTAGAGTCCACTGCTCTTAACCACTACACCACGCTGGCTCTCTGAGGTGACCCGAGGCAATTGTGACAGTTTTTTTTGGGGTGGGAATCTCTTCACCTATCGCCTGTCCCCTTCCCAATTGACATTCCCACCTAGGATGGTGGTGGTGGTGGGGGAGGGTGGGCGCAGCGATTTGGTGTTGTGCTAATGCCATAGCATCACTTCCAGTGTGAGCCGGAAATTATCTCATCACATTAGCAAGACGCTCTAGGAGTCTCCCAGCACTCTATGGTTTGAATCCTACAGCATCTACATAATTTGGAATTGCAAAATATGGGGAAATTTGAACAAGGAAAGTTTGGGGAGGGTTGCTAGCGTTCAGATGGCGTTGTCTTTCTCAGGTAAGAAAAGCCCTGCTGGATCAGACCAAGGTTTATCAAGTCCGGCAGTCTGTCCACACAGTGGTCAACCAGGGGCCTCTAGGAAGCCTACAAACAAGACCACGGCAGCAGCACCGTCCTGCCTGTGTTCCACGGCACCCAATATAATAGGCATGCTCCTCTGATCCTGGAGAGAATAGGTATGCATCATGACTAGTATCCATTTTGACTAGTAGCCATGGATAGCCCTCTCTTCCATGAACATGTCCATTTCCCTCTGAAAGCCTGAACATAAGAACATAAGAAAGGCCCTGCTGGATCCGACCAAGGCCCATCAAGTCCAGCAGTCTGTTCACACAGTGGTCAACCAGGTGCCTTTAGGAAGCCACTAACAAGACGACTGCAGCAGCATTGTCCTGCCCGTTCTCCACAGCACCCAATATATTAGGCATGCTCCTCTGACCCTGGAGAGAATAGACATGCATAATTTTATAGACCTCTATCATGTCACCCCTTAGCTGCCTTCTTTCCAAGCTAAACAGCCCTAAGCGTTTTGACCGCTCCTCATAGGGCAGTTGCTCTAGCCCCCGGATCCTTTTGCTTGCTCTTTCCTTTGCCTTCTCAAGCTCTGCGACAGCCTTTTTTTAAGGCATGGGGACCAGAACTGTCCTATCACCCAAGACACAAGGGCGACTTGTGAAAAGAATATTTTTACCCTTTGGGGTGGGCATTTAGATTTCCGGGAAAAGGAGTTGGACCCATATGGCAGAAAGGGAGGAGGGATCTGACGGCTGGCTGGACCGGCGCAGTCGGAAGCGAGCATCCAGAAAAGGACCCTCGAAAGGCTTTGAGGCCCACAGGCAACACCTGGCTTTGTTCTCGGCTGTCAGGGAAATGATCAAGGAAAGCAAGCGGAGGGAGGGAGGGAGGAGAGTTGACTTTGGAGCTGATTAATCATCAGGAAACTGTAATAACTGGCGGAGTGTTTGGGATCATTATTCAAAGGGCTCCCCTCTTGCTCATGCAAAAAAACCCCGAACCGGTGGAAAGGACACCAGCGGCTTCCTCGTATTGTTTTCCCCGTGCTCGGTGCTCCTGTTGGCGGACAGAGCAGGCCGTCCCTCTTCTTTTGACTTGTAGCTCGCCGGTCCCTGGGGCATGGCTTCTAAGTAGGGCTGCCGGCTCCAGGTTGGGAAATTCCTGGAGGTTTTGGGGGCGGAGCCTGAGGGAGGCGGGGTTTGGAGAGGGGAGGGACCTCAACGCCGTAGATAAGGTTGCCAACCTCCAGGTAATGAGGAATCAAAGTTATGCACTTTTGGAGAGCTCAATAAAGCACATATAAGCAATAGGCAAGCTCCAGGTAATAGCGGGCGATCTCCCTCTATTACAACTGATCTCCAGCCGATAGAGATCAGATCACCTGGAGAAAATGGCCGCTTTGGCAATTAGACTCTATGGGATTGAAGTCCCTCCCCTCCCCAAACCCCATCCTCCTCAGGCTCTGCCCCATAAGCCTCCCGCTGGTTATGAAGAGGGACCTGGCAACCCTAGCCATAGAGTCCAATGGCCAAAGCGGCCATTTTCTCCAGGGGAACTGATCTCTGTCAGCTGGAGATCAGTTGTAATAGCAGGAGATCTCCAGCCGCCACCTGGACGTTGGCAACCCTACTTCTGAGTGGCTGTTTATTTTGGAAGTTCACCTGGAGGAGCAGGTTTTTGGCTGGCTGTGGTTTTTGGTCCCCCCCCCCCCAAAAAAAAAAGCAGTTGTGGGCTTGAAAACAGCCTTTCAAAATACTGGGGCTGTCTATTGAAGCTACGAAAAGACAGGTTATAGTTAGGGTTGCCAGCTCTGGATTGGGAAATACCCGGAGTTTGGGGGGGGGAGGGCAGGGAGGAGGGCAGGGAGGAACTTCAACAGGGTATAATAGAATGATAGAATCATAGAGTTGGAAGGGGCCATAAAGGCCATCTACTCCAACCCCCTTCTCAATGCAGGATCAGCCTAGAGCATCCCTGACAAGTGTTTGTCCAGTCTCTGCTTAAAGACTGTCAGTGAGGGGAAGCTCACCGCCTCTCTGGGTAGCTGATTCCACTGTCGAACAACTCTTACTGTTAGAAAAAAATTCTAATATCCAGCTGGTACCTTTCCTCATGCAGTTTAAATCCATTATTGCAAATCCTCTCCTCTGCTGCTCCCTGCCCTCCTCTAAGGGACAGTCCTTCAAATACTTCGAGAGAGTATTTCCCCCCCTTGACCTTCTCTTCTCCAGACTGAACATTCCCAACTCCCTTAGCCTTTCCTCGTAGGGTTCGATCTCGAGGCCCTGATCATCCTCGTCACTCTCCTCTGCACCCTCTCCATTCTGTCCACATCCTTTTTGGAGTGAGGCCTCCAGAACTGCACACAGTACTCCAGGTGCGGCCTGACCAATGCAGTGTACAGCAGAACTATGACATCTTGCAATTTGGATGTTATGCCTCGTTGATGAACCCCAAGATCGCATTAGCCTTTTTTGTCACTGCATCACATTGGTTGCTCATATTTAACTTATGGTCCACCCATACCCCAAGATCTTGCTCACGCACAGTGCTACCCAGAATTGTATCCCCCATCCAGTATGCGTGTCTCTCATTTTTGTTACCCAGATGTAGAACTCTGCACTTATCCTTGTTGCGTTGCATCTTGTTCACATCTGCCCACTTTTCCAGTGGGTTCAGATCTCGTTGGCTAGAAAACAGCTTTCCAAAATACTGGGACAGTCTGTTGAAGTGAAGCTATAAAAAGACAGGTTATAGTTAGGGTTGCCAGTTCTGGATTGGGAAATACCTGGAGAGTTTTGGGGTGGAGCCTGAGGAGGGCAGGGAGGGACTTCAGCTGGGTATGGTGCCATAAGGTTCGCCTTCCAAAGAGGCCATTTTTTCCCCAGTTGAACTGATCTCGGTCACCTGGAGATGTTGTAATCCCAAGAGATCTCCAGATCACGTGAAGTGATGGTATCCCTTTACTCGGCTCTGGTTAGACCTCACCTAGAGTATTGTGTTCAGTTTTGGGCACCACAATTTAAGAAAGATATAGACAAGCTGGAACACGTCCAGAGGAGGGCAGCAAAGATGGTGAGGGGTCTGGAAACCAAGTCCTATGAGGAAAGGTTGAAGGAGCTGGGTATGTTAGCCTGAAGAAGAGAAGACTGAGAGGGGATATGATAACCATCTTCAAGTACTTGAAGGGCTGTCATATAGAGGAGGGTGCCAAGTTGTTTTCAGTTGCCCCAGAAGGTCGGACCAGAACCAACGGGTTGAAATTAAAAGAGTTTCCATCTAGACATTAGGAAGAATTTTCTAACAGAGCAGTTCCTCAGTGGAACAGGCTTCCTCAGGAGGTGGTGAGCTCTCCTTCCCTGGAGGTTTCTAAGCAGAGGCTTGATGGTCATCTGTCAGCAATGCTGATTCTATGACCTTAGGTAGATCATGAGAGGGAGGGCACCTTGGCCATCTTCTGGGCATGGAGTATGGGTCACCGAGTGTTTGGGGGGGGGGTAATTTGGAATTTCCTGCATTGTGCAAGGGGTTGGATTAGATGACCATGGTGGTCCTTTCCAACTCTATGATTCTATGAGATACCACCTGGAGGTGGGCAACCCAACATACAAAGCCAATAGCGACGCAGGTCAAAATCAGAGAAAATTCATTACACTGCATCCACACTGAGACTTCAAAGTCCTTCCCATGTTTATTAGAATTGGCCCTAGAGAAGAGGCTGAACGGGGGGGGGGGGGGGGAGGTGATCGGGGACTTTTTCCTGTTGTCTTCCTCTGTGTTTTGCCTTGCAACATCTGCACCAAGCAAGATCTAGGTCAGCCAAATACACGTCTGGCCAGATGTTAGGCAACGTACTGCTTCCTCTCTCGGGAGTGGAAAGGTTGCGGAGATGCAGGGAGCTTTTTGGGCGGAAGCCAAATTAGAAAGCCAGCTAGAAATCCGCACCAAGAGAATGCTCTTCAGGCCACAAAGCCGTACATGCTTGAGAGAAATTATCACCGCTGGAATCGTGGAGGGCACTGGTGATGGTGAAGCAGGTTGGAAAATACCTGGAGATTTGGGGGGAGGCGGAGGAACTGATCTGAGTAGGGTTGGCAACTGATCTCTTGTCACCTGGAGATGAGTTGTAATGGCAGGAGATCTCAAGCCACCACCTGGAGGTTGGCAACCCTATTTGCAACAGAGTAGGGATTCAGGGGTCTTTCACATCACCTCCTGCCTGGTCCTTTTAACTGGAAGTCGGTTTCAGGTAGCCGACTGAAGGTTGACTCAGCCTTTCATCCTTCCGAGGTCGGTAAAATGAGTACCCAGCTTGCTGGGGGTAAAGGGAAGATGACTGGGGAAGGCACTGGCAAACCACCCTGTAAACAAAGTCTGGCTAGGAAACGTTGGCATGTGACGTCACCCCATGGGTCAGGAATGACCCGGTGCTTGCGCAGGGGACCTTTACCTTTAGGGATTCAAACCCAAGTCTCCCCATAACTACTTCCATGCTGCCACCACTGTCACATGTCAGATCTCCTGCTTCTTATAGACAAACCTGCTAATCCTGGCTGTTATGGCTGATACCACGTCAATGGCAACTAAGTAGGGTTGCCAACCTCTAGTTACTAGCTGGAGATCTGCTATTACAACTGATCTCCAGCCGATAGAGATCAGTTCCCCTGGA
Source organism: Euleptes europaea (assembly GCF_029931775.1). Lineage (NCBI taxonomy): Eukaryota > Metazoa > Chordata > Lepidosauria > Squamata > Sphaerodactylidae > Euleptes > Euleptes europaea. The sequence goes on along the minus strand of NC_079324.1, from coordinate 58,276,680 downwards.
GAAAATGGCCACTTTGGCAATTGCACTCCATGGCATTGGCCCCTCCCTTCCCCAAACCCTGCCCTCCTCAGGCTCTTCCCCCAAAACCTCCCACCGGTGGCAAAGAGGGACCTGGCAACCCTACAACTGAGCCAGAGATGGGGGCGTGGCTCAGTGGAAGAGCCTCTGCTTGTGTGTGTGTTAAGTGCCGTCAAGTCGCTTCCCACTCATGGCGACCCTATGAATCCATGTCCTCCAAAATGTCCTATCTTTGACAGCCTGGCTCAGGTTTTGCAAACTGAGAGCTGTGTCTTCCTTTATTGAGTCAATCCATCTCTTAGCAAGCAGAAACTCCCCGGTTCAATCCCTGGCAACTCCAGCTAAAAAGGACCAGGCAGGAGGGGACGCGAAAGACCTTTACCTGGAGAGCCACTGCCAGTCTGAGCAGACAATACTGACTTTGATGGACCAAGGGTCTGATTCAGTATAAGGCAGCTTCATGTGTTCAGTACCGATCTTGATGGATTAAGGGTCAGATTCAGTATAAGGCAGCTTCGTGTGTGTTCAGATGGGTGGAGGGGTGCATTACTCTAATTTTGGAACATATCCAGTGGCAACTTGGGAATCAAACCTCTATCTCACATGCAGTTAAAAAGCACTCAGTTACTCTCTTTGTCCCAGCTTCCATTGATGTTTGCAGGACATGTTTTCCACTTGCCCTGGGCCTGTTATCTAAGGGTAATCTTCCTTCCTATCTGGATATTCTGGTTAGTCCAAAGTTATGTAGAATCTTTATGCATTCAAGATTTAATTGCCCCCTTTCAATGGTTTTGTTGGGTCGTATGCAAAGGAGCCCTTTTTCAGATCGGATGTGTCCCTGCCCTCTTCAGTGGGTGGACTCCTTGGGACATATCCTTTGGCCTTGGCCTTGCGTTTACCAACTTCGGCTAAAATGGATCATACTGTGTTTTAACCAACGGTCCACGTTTTCTCGAGCAACTTTGGAGCAAAAGGTCCAGTTCCTCTTAGAGGATTCTGACCCTCAGTATGCTTATTTTGTCACTCATTTTTTGGCAGCTTAGGAGAAGAGTCGAAGGGAGGTGTTTTTAGAGATGGGTCTTCTTTTAGCTTTAAGGTTTTATTGTTCAAGACCTCGGGCTAAGAACAGGGGGGAGGAGAAGGAGAATGACCCAGCTCCCGTTCCTTTCAATAGGGTTTGTGCAGGAGAGATTCCCAGGCATGTCTCACACTACAGGGTAAGTTCTTCTGGCCTTTAAGCCCCAGGCACTGGGCCGCCCACACCAGATACCAGTCGAGTGAATTACTGAAGCTTATCAGCAATCACTTTTGAAGCTCGCCCGGCTGACCTTCCCCCCCCTTTAAAGTTATTCGAATCCTTTTATTTTTTTAAAAAGTTAATTTTCCAGTCATCTCTGACATCTCCCATGCAAGCATCTTGAAACACTTTGCAAAGAAAAGAAACCCTGTTCAACAACACGGAGATTAAACCAACGTGTTTCCAGGCCGGGCTGAGATCTGGCTCGGGATTGTAAAATTATGGAGATCGGGAGGGAGGGAAGCAGGACTTTGCCACATGTGTGGAATGGGAAAGGGGGGGGGGAGAGAGAAGAGTTCAAAGAGCTTGAACAAAAAGAGAAGAAAGTTCCAATTTCAAGCGCACATGCAGGGAAAATTGGAAACGGGCCAGGTCGCTTGTAGCAAGGGCGTGTGGCATTGTGCTGATTTGCACTGAGAATGGCCGTACCAAACACCACCCAAAAATTTTTTAACAACAAATGCGTACCATTTATATCATAAATTTCAACGTGTGTGTGTGTGTGTGGGGGGGGTGTCGAACATTCGATATCTCCAGATCTTTAGCCATTCGGGAGGTTCCTACAGTCTGGCTGGCTTCCCAAGAATGAGCGGTCTTTGTTTTTCTTTATTTGGTTGCAAATCAAGATTCTAGTTCTCAGGGCTGCTAAGCATCCCTGTTTAGCAGCCCTGAGAACTAGAATCGGGAGAGAGGTGTTGTCCAACACTCAGAGAGCTCCCCCTGCTGGTTAACTGACCAAGCTGAAAACATCATAGATGGTAAGGTGGAACTAGGCAGGGACATGCCAAAATGGAAAGTATAGTAGCGGGGCTTGAAAAACAAAAAGACCACTCACAAAAAATGAGAAAGCATCTCATAAGATATGCTTGATCTCTCAGATGCAGTGATAACAGGAACCATGACCAAGATCTCCCCACCCCCCACCCCCCGGGGTCAAAGACAGTGCTTAAATAGAGCTAGAGTCCAGCTAAAATGACTAAACTGAGGCTGTCGTACTTTGGTCACATTATAAGAAGATGAGAGTCGCTGGAAAAGACAATCGTGCTAGGAAAAGCTGAAGGCTGCAGGAAAAGAGGAAGACCTAACAAGAGGTGGATCGACTCTGTAAAGGAAGTCACAGTCCTCAATTTGCAAGATCTGAGCAAGGCTGTTAAGGATAGGCGTTTTGGAGGACATTGATTCATAGGGTTGCCATGAGTTGGAAGTGACTTGATGGCATTTAAGACATACACAGAGTCCAGTAGCACGTCAGAGATGAAGAAGAGGAAGAGGAGGAAGAGGAGGAAGAAGAGTTGGTTTTTATATGCCGACTTTCTCTACCACTTAAGGCAGAATGAAACCGGCTTACAATCACCTTCCCATCCCCACAACAGACCCTCTGTGAGGTGGGTGAGGCTGAGAGAGCTCTAAGAGAACTGTGACTAGTCCAAGGTCACCCAGCTGGCTTTGTGTGTAGGAGTGGGGGAAACAAATCCAGTTCACCAGATTAGCCTCCACCGCTCATGTGGAGGAGTGGGGAATCAAACCCTGTTCTCCAGATCAGACTCCACCGCTCCAAACCACCGCTCTTCACCACTACATCACGCTGGCCCTTTTTGGGGGTACAAGCTTTTGTGAGATGAAGCTCCCTTCATCGGATACAAATAGGAATGGAGATCCTTCAGCCCTTCAGTCAGAGGGTGGGAGGGGTGTTGCAAAGAAGGGAATCAGGATGGGAAGGTATAATGCAAAATGTAATCAGCTTTGATTAGAACTGGGAAGAAATGCTTACCGACAAAAAATTAGCATTTGTAGTGAGATAAGAATCCTATGCCCCGGGGGGGGGGGGTGTCCATGGCTTTGAAGTTGTGAATGAAGTCAAGTTTGGCAATCTCCCATTGTAATCTGCCTTTGAAGACCAACATGGCTACCCTCTTGAATGCTTAAGCAGATAAACCAGTGGCCTGACGTCGGGTTGCCAACCTCCAGATACCAGCCGGAGATCTCCTGCTGTTACAACTGACCTCCAGCCAATTGAGATCAGTTCCCCTGGAGAAAATGGCTGCTTTGGCCATTGGACTCTATAGCATCAAAGTCCCTCCCCTCCCCAAACCCCGCCCTCCTCAGGCTCCACCCCAAAAAACTCCCGCTGGTGGCAAAGAGGGACCTAGCAACCCTAGACCTGATGGCAGATGCAGCATTGCAGAGTGGTTAAGAGCGGTGGTTGGAGCGGTGGACTCTAATCTGGAAAACCGGGTTTGATTCCTCACTTCTCCACATGAATTGCAGAGGCTAATCTGATGAACTGGATTTGTTTCCCCACTCCTCCATACGAAGCCAGCTGGTTGACTTGGGCTAGTTACAGCTCTGTTAGAGATCTCTCAGCCCCACCCACCTCACAGGGTTTCTGTTGCAGGGAGGGGAAGGGAAGGTGATTTTGAGCCGGTTTGAGTCTCCCTTAAGTGGTAGAGAAAGTCAGCATATAAAAGCCAACTCTTCTTCATCATCATTGAACAGTAAGGGAAGGCTCATGGCTCAAGGGCCGGGGTCCTGGTTTTGCATGGGGAAGGTTCCAAGTGCAAACCACCATCCTTTTGCCAAAAATCTACCTTTTTAGTGCGAGCCAATCTTCCTTTTTATTTGGGGGAGCAAGAGACGTCATCAGATGTCTAGGGCCGTGGCAGCCTCGATGCTCCACCCCACAGGACAGCAAGGGGCTTCTTGAGCCCCCCCCCCATGTCCTCTGACAGACTTTGCATCCAGGGGTGCCTCGGTGCTTAGAGCCACAGGGGTCCCGGCTCGGCCCCAAATCAGGTCTCCCCTTTTTACCTGTATGGCTGCAGCTGTGCTAAACGGGAACAGCCGTTCTGGCTTTCCGCTGTCTCTGCTTTCAATTTGGCCCAAGCGGCTGAGTTATGAAATGAGATCACCGTTGGCGGGGAGAAAAAGAACATGGGGGGGTGGATTTTGTAAAGCATGACGAGTTTAAAAACACAAATGAAACGACCACCTTCTGTTCCACAAACAAGAAAGGGGGCATTACCCTGCTTTCCTGTCTCTCTTCCCCTCTAGTTTTGCCAGGACTCAATAGGGTTGCCAACCTCCAGGTAGTAGTTAGAGATCTCCCACTATTACAACTGATCACCTAACAGAGATCAGTTCCCTTGGAGAAAATGGCTGCTTTGGCAATTGGACTCTATGGCATTGAAATCCCTCCCCAAACCCCTCCCTTTTCAGGCTCTGCCCCCAAATAATATTAGCAGGAGATCTCCAGCTACTACGTGGAGGTTGGCAACCCCACGGGTGACCTTGGGCCAGTCACACACTCTCAGCCTAACCTACCTCACAGGGTTGTTGTGAGGCTGACACGGAGAAGGATGTGAGCCACTTTGGGTCCTCATTGGGGTAGAAGGCGGGGTACAAATGAATTAAAAATAAATAAATGAAGCCTGTGTCGGCACAGCTGGCAGGGGTGGGTTTGCATGATGCTCCTGCATCCCCCCCATTCCTAGTACACAGAAAAGTAGCTAAATATAGGGTTGCCAACCTCCAGGTACTAGATGGAGATCTCCTGCTATTACATCTGATCTCCAGCTGATAGAGATCAGTTCACCTGGAGAAAAGGGCCGCTTTGGCAATTGGACTCTATGGCATTGAAGACCCTCCCCAAACCCCGCTGTCTTCAGGCTCTGCCCCCAAAACCTCCCGCCTGTGGCAAAGAGGGACCTGGCAACCCTAGCTAGATTCCATCCCTGACTTTTCTGTGCCCAGGGATATCTCTTCCTCCTCCGTGAGAACTCAGGCAAAGCATTCTTTTTTCCCCCTGTGGTAAGGGAAGGAAAGCTGCGGGGAATCTGTTCGAGACCCCCCACTCAATAACCTGGTTCTAATTAGTCCCCCTTTTTATGAGCTCAGCTCCAAAGTCAGACATCAATCGGGGAGGGCCCCCCCCCTCTTCTGAAGTTTTCCTGTCCTGCTTGCTGCTTGGAAGCAAAAATCCGACTCTTCTGTATGTTAATAAGGAGCGGGTAATGCAAACCAGCCCGGAGATGTTGACTTAGTCTGGGCTTCTGCCAGGCGCGAGGGGAAAGTTCAGGCATCGGCTCCGGTTGCCAAGCCTGGTTGTGGGGCGGGGAGGGGGAAGGGGTGGGGAGGCCCGTTAATCACTTCTCATTAAGGGTTGCTCCCTTGGGGGGCGAAATCCTCTGGGGCTTCAAGGACCAAAACCCAATCAAAAGGCGAATGAAGACAGTGGCAGATTTACTAGGTTTCTCTTTTAAAAGGGGGGGGGGAGCAGAGGGATGCTAGGAAGACTTGGCAGCTTCCCCCAGGGGAAGAGGCACCAACGGGCTTTGAAGTGCATCCCAAATTCCTGGCCTTGTGGTTATAGCTGGACCAGCTCCTAACTTTGATGCTCCGCCACAAACACGATTTCGTGGGGAGTACCCTTCGGCTGGGGCACAAATGCCCCACCAGGGGCTTTACCCCAGGGTATGGAAGTTTTACCGGGTTTCCCCACTCCTACTAGGGTTACCAACCTCCAGGTACTAGCTGGAGATCTCCTCCTATTACAACTGATCTCCAGCCGACAGAGGTCAGTTCCCCTGGAGAAAATGGCCGCTTTGGCAATCGGACTCTATGGCACTGAAGTCCCTCCTTTCCCCAAACCCCGCCCTCCACAGGCTCCACCTCAAAAGCCTCCCACTGGGGGTGAAGAGGGACCTAGCAACCCTAACTCCTCCATATGACTTTGGTCACATTATGAGAAGAGAAGAGTCTCTGGAAAAGACAATCATGCTAGGAAAAATTGAAGGTAGCAGGAAAAAGAAGAAGACCCAACAAGAGGTGGATTGACTCAATAAAGGAAGCCATGGCCCTCAATTTGCAAGATCTGAGCAAGGCTGTTAAGGATAGGACGTTTTGGAGGCCATTGATTCATAGGGTCGCCATGAGTCAGAAGTGACTTGACGGCACTTAACATACACCAACACACTGAGCATCCTTACTGCTTCTCTTTAATTCCAGTTTAACAGGAAACATTTCCAAAATGATTTCCAGAATTAGAGCATTCCCAATTAGTCTCTTCTGTTCGTTTGCCTCCTTTCTTTCTCTTCTTTGGTACTGGTATGCAATGTGCCTTTAAAAAAAAAAACACAGCAAAAAAGCAATCTGAGAGTGCACTAGGATTCTTTTCGTGTGGTGTTTTACTAGAGTGCCAGAGCACACTGCAAATCAGCAGGAGGGGGGTAGAAAGCAGACAGCCTGGAGTCTGACCATCCCTTGCAATTGTTTATCTTCTTAGCAGAGGAAAAGATGTTCCACCGGATTCCTCTGCCTCTGCCTTTGGTCTATCAAAATACCAGCTGTCTGGAGGGAAGATGGGGCACATGGCGGCAATTAACTCTCCAGTATTCAAGGCCGAACAGTGAGATTGAACGAAAGGGGCTGGGAATCACCAGGAAGAAGGGCTTATGAGAACTAGGGTTTGGGTAGGATTCTCCCCAAGAGAGTTGCTGTGTCAGAGGAAATGAGAGCATTCTCAATTGAGGTGTATTTCATAGAATCATAGAGTTGGAAGGGACCCTCAGGGTCATCTAGTCCAACCCCCTGCACAATGCAGGAAATTCACAACTACCTCTCCCCCACACACCCCAGTGACCCCTACTCCATGCCCAAGATGCCCTCCCTCTCATGATCTGCCTAAGGTCATAGAATCAGCATTGCTGACAGATGGCCATCCATCCTCTGCTTAAAACCTTCCAGGGAAGGAGAGCTCAACACCTCCCGAGGAAGCCTGTTCTACTGAGGAACCGCTCTGACTGTTGGAAAGTTCTTCCTAACGTCTAGACGGAAACTCTTTTGATCTAATTTCCACCTGTTGGTTCTGGTCCGACCTTCTGGGGCAACAGAAAACAACTCGGCACCATCCTCTCTATGACAGCTCTTCAAGTACTTGAAGATGGTTATCATTTCACCTCTCGGTTTTCTCCTCTTCAGGCTAAACATTCCCAGCTCCTTATCAGTATGTGTTAAGCTGCCTTGAAAGTCGTCACAGACGAAAAGGCAGGGGAGGTACTAGTTGCAGTACCTCCTTCTGGCCAGCTAACTTGGTGGTGCCCAAGAGCAACAAACTGCAGCACCCCTTTTCTGGCAAGTTGCCGGAGTGGCACGGAGCACGGTTCCTACTCTGGTCCTGTTTAAAATTCCCCGCTTTACCAAAAAGGGGAATATTTGGTTGACGTTTCCCAGAATGGCAACGATAGAGCTGAAGCGGTTATTTCTTCTGAAGCGGAATACTACGTTTAAGCTGCGTTCGGAGCCGCTAATTGATCCGATTAATCCATTAAAGACTTCGGCCCTAATTGAAAGGGGGGGATTCATTGTCATTAGGGGGAAGACGGATCCAGGATTTGTCGGGTTTTTCTTGCCTCCTCCTTTTAATTAGCCAGCCTAATACACAGACACAAGGCTTTAATAGAACGGGGCTGACAGGAGAAACATCAGAACAATGCCGGCCTAATTAGGAAACATCTGCATTATATATATATATTTTTTCCCCTGCCAAAAAGGCCTGACCTATTTTATGCTTTGTTAACTTGATACAAACGTATAAAGTAGAGGGGGAGACAGGCGATGGTGGAGTGGAGCTTAACCGAGGTAGAGCGCAGAACCAGTCGGGATTCCTTAATTGCAGGTGACAAGCTATTGTCTTGAGCCGAACCATGCAGGACAGACTTTTTGTCTCTTTCCTCTTCTACCTGTCTGTCCTTATGGTATCATTTAAAAAACCTTAAGAGGTACAGATAAAACCAGCGATCAGTCTAGACCCCAAGAAATTTCCAGTTCTTGAAAATCACTAACGTTTGTAAAGGGGAATGAGTTGCAAAAGCCCGTTGCTATATCAGTAGACTTGCTGAGGGTTTGTTTGGTTTTTGCAATGTCTTTCGATCACTGCGTTGGAGTTACTTTGGTTTAGGAGCTTGGGGGTTTATTTTGGCACATATGACATAGCGGTGTCCCTGGATATCTGTGTCAAAGTCTCCAAACATCATTTTGGTGAGATTCCCCCTTCCCCAGGGCGAAAATAGAAAAGCCGCTTTATTACCGGGGTTGCAATTTTCACTTCGCAGCAGTGGAATAGCAATAAAGTCTCGAACAAAGATATTCAGCCGAGACCTGGGGATTTTAATAAAGGGTCTTCGAGATGCTCAGACTTCGCGGCTCTGGCCAGGCCTTGTTCGATATATCATCTGTGACCTCTGTGTAATCAGGGTTAAGTAAGAATCCTGCCATTTCTAAGCTTTTAAATGAAGAAAAAAAAGGCCTGATTAGCTGTCAGGAATATCTACTGTCATGTTAATGAAAAGGACCTACCCATGAGGTTAAGCAGGGAAACCTACAGGGCCGGGGGCTAGGGGGGCCTGGGTTCAAGTCCTGCTGGGACACAGACTCATGGGGTGTGGAGCTCCTAGTGCTTTTGATCTCAGCCAGGGCTGCGAGTGCATCACGAAATGGCTGGAAGCCTAAAATAATAATAAAAATAATAAAGATATGGAACAGGGTGTTTAGATTCCTGAGAATCTCCACTTGAAAATCACTAACATTTGGAAAGGGGAATGAGTTGCAAAAGACCGTTGCTAGATCAGTAGACTTGTTGAGGGTTTGTAACTAGAACGCAGGGCCATCTGCTGAAGCTGGAGGGATAGAGATTCAAAACAGATAAAAGGAAGTCTTCACGCAACACATAGTTAAACTGTGGAATTCCCTGCTCCAGGATGTGGGGATGGCTGCCAACTTGGAAGGCTTTCAGAGGGGAGTGGACATGTTCATGGAGGAGAGGGCTATCCATGGCTACTAGTCAAAATGGATACTAGTCATGATGCATACCTATCTCCAGGATCAGAGGAGCATGCAGAATATATTAGGTGCTGTGAAACACAGGATGCTGCTGCTGCAGTCGCCTTGTTTGTGGGCTTCCTAGAGGCACCTGGTTGGCCACTGTGTGAACAGACTGCTGGACTTGATGGGCCTTGGTCTGATCCAACATGGCTTTTCTTATGTTCTTTGTTCCACTTCCGTTGTCTTTAACAGCAGGTTCCTGCCACTTGCATATGTGAAGCTATGCTTGAATGCCTTATGTGCAGAGCATGGTGAAATCTCAGGCACCAGAATGAAAGGGAATAAATAAATGTATTTAATGCAGTCCAAGACCAATAAAATAAAATCCATATAATAATTCAGAGTTCAATATCAAATAACTTTTGAGAAAAGAAACATTTCAAAATTATAAATTCACAGAATTATAGAACATCTCTATAAAAATTATAGCTAAAAAGCCTATATATGTCTTACCTAAGTTTTCCTAGTCTTATAGGCTGTCCATCCAAATTTGGCGACTTTGTAAGTGATCTCTTGATTCTTATCTGCTAGCATAACTGAGAGAAGAATCCTTCTGTTTTTACCAGGATGAGGGGAAATTATGGGAGTAATCAGAGTTTCCCCAATATGACTGTAGGTCCACGGAAACTCTTTTGATTTAATTTCAACCCCGTTGGTTCTGGTCCGACCTTCTGGGGCAATAGAAAACAACTTGGCACCATCCTCTAGATGACAGCCTTTCAAGTACTTGAAGATGGTTATCATATCACCCCTCAGTCTTCTCCAGTCCAGGCTAAACATACTCAGCTCCTTCAACCTTTCCTTGTAGGACTTGGTCTCCAGACCCCTCACCATGTTTGTTGCCCACCTCTGGACACGTTCCAGCTTGTCTACACATGCTTGCAACAGGACCTATGTTCTTACTGAGTTTTCAGTTCTTTGACTGTGTTTCTTCTTCCTTCTTCACCAACAGTGACTGTGGGCCGTGGCGCTCTGGACAACATCCAGAAATTTTCCTCACTACCAACGTATCTACCTGTAAGATATCAGATCCTGAGTGCTGATACTTCCTTTTTCCTCAAAGAAGCCAATCAGGACTTCATGAGAAACTCAAGTTTGCAGTCTCGGATGGAGACCTTCTTTACTTATAAAGCCAAGAAGACCCCTGTGATTAATGCTAGTTATGGGCCATTCTCGGTAGAACATGCCGTGCCCCAAGATCTGCTGTTCGCCTCCAGCCTGTTCGGATCCACCAACAAGTTTACATTCAACTGGAAACTGAAAGCCTACATCATGAACGAAAAGGTCTACCTGAGCAGACCGAAGGTCCAGATCCTTTTCTACATTGTCGGAAGAGACTGGGATGATTATAGTTCGAGCGAACCGCTGCCTTGCATGCGAGTTTTTGCTTTCCGGGAAACTCGGGAGGTCCGGGGCAGTTGCAGGCTAAAGGGGGACCTCGGATTGTGTGTAGCTGACCTGGAACTTCAGCCCGCCTGGTTTAACCCGCTGACGGTCGTCTCCGGACGCAAGAAGGCTCCTGATCCCTCTGACCCAAGTTCTATCGAGCTTTACTACACCATCCAGCCCGGGGACGAGAATGGGGAGTGCACCACAGAGGACATCAGGAAAGGAAATGCCATCAGGCCAGGAAAGGAAGGCTCAGGGGAAACCATGTCTCATTTGCAGAGAATCGGTTCCGTCAGTCTCTATCGGACCACGGAGAGCTCTCAGCTGACGGAGCTGCGGCTGGACGGCAACGTGGTCATCTGGTTGCCATCGAAACCCGTCAGGCAAGGAGAAGTTGTGAGTGCCCGTGTGACCGTCACGAACAATGTCACGGTGGACCAGTTCATTCTGAGGTAGGATGGGCTTGCTTTTTTCTGAAATAAAAATCTGTTTGCTCGCTGGGCAATTGACCTCGGTCGTTTATGCATGGGTACCTTCACTCATGTTCACCCCCGGTCTTTCTCAGTCGTTCCTTGGAGTTATGCATGAGTTTTTCGTCCATTAGAGATGACCTCGCTGCCAGCCCTCACAAATCTCGGGTCTTCCCGTTCCTCTGTTAACCTGATTCTTCCCTCTCCTTCCATCTCAGCTCGGGTGAAATCCCCATTAGGGTTGCCAACCTCCAGGTACTGGAGGAAAAAACAGACACCTCTGTACAAATATCAACAGATGAGAAATTCAATACAGGAATATAGCTGTAAGCAATGCCAATTGTATTGGCTATATTTTTACAGTATGTGGTAATATGCCCACCATGCATATTTTTATAGAATATCCAAACAGGTAAGTTATACAGCAACTTCCTCTATCAATACTTACTTGATAGAGGAAGTTGCTGTATAACTTACCTGTTTGGATATTCTATAAAAAATATGCATAAAAATACACACGTCTGTTGATGGTATATGTTGTTGGTGGGCATATTACCACATACTGTAAAAATATAGCCAATACAATTGGCATTGCTTACAGCTGTATTCCTGTATTGAACCTCCAGGTACTAGCTGGAGATCTCCTGCTATTACAACTGATCTCCAGCCGACAGAGATCAGTTCCCCTGGAGAAAATGGCCGCTTTGGCAACTGGACTCTATGGCATTGAAGTCCCTCCCCTCCCCAAACTCCGCCCTCCTCAGGCTCCACCCAAAAAATCTCCCGCCGGTAGCGAAGAGGGACCTGGCAACCCAATTCCCATGCATAAGGCAAAGTGTGGGACACACAAGCTGGGTTTCTTTCACAGCCAGTTACAAAGCAGCATGTAAAGAGGCGGGGATGCAGATACTACCTGCTTCCTCAGAGTGCTTTCTGAGGAGGCTTTTTAAAAATGAGGCTTGGATTCCCCCGCCCTTTCCTTTCAGATTGCTCTGGGTTTTTTTTTTGGTTTTTTTTGTTTTTTGTAAAATGCTTTTTTATGTGGTAATTGGGTTTGGGACGGGAGATTTTCTCTCACAGTAAACACTACAATGTAAGCCAATTACAAAGCAGCTTTTAAAGGGGCGGGGACTTGGTTTGGGCTTAGAGACTGCTGGTGCAGAGATTCCCGACAGGAAAGTGTGGGTCCAGCGAGCAACGAACCGCAGGTCAAACTCCTGTGCATAAACGCCCCTAGACTGCTTGGAAGATGAGCGCTCTGGTTCCAGTACACAGACCCACCCAAGATAAAAGGCCTTGAGTCGAAAACCTTGGCCACGTTCCTTTTTCCATTTCAAGGCTTTATGGTCGAGGGATATTCCCGCCGTGATAAGAGGGCAAACAGCTGTTTTGGCCTCACCTTAGGCAGCCAGATGTTTGTCAGAGGATTCTGCCGGCGAACGTATTTCTGTCTCAAGCTTATAAGGACTAGAGCAGAAGTTCCCATACTGTGCTCCGAGGAGCACTTGGTGCTCCGCGAAACATCTCCTAGTGCTCCATGAAGAGACTGGAAAGAAAAATACTCCTGTCATTCGGTTTAGTACATAGGTGCTAGGTGAAAATTAGTGCTCCATGACGAATTTCTCTCCTGAAAAGTGCTCCATGACTCAAAAAGTTTGGGAACCGCTGGACTAGACTAATAGGGGCTGATAGTAACCATGGGGGGGGGGGGCGTGGATACATTTTAATGTGCATACTGAGACCGATGTTAGACTCTTGAGGCTAGTGTGGTGTAGTGGCATGCCTATTATATTAGGTGCTTCGGAACACAGGCAGGATGGTGCTGCCGCAGTCGTCTTGTTTGTGGGCTTCCTAAAAAGAAGAAGTAGTGTTGGTTTTTATATGCCGACTTTCTCTGCCGCTTAAGGCAGAATCAAACCGGCCTACAATCACCTTCTCCTCCTCTCCCCACAACAGACACCCTGTGAGGTAGGTGGGGCAGAGAGAGCTGTGACTAGCCCAAGGTCACCCAGCTGGCTTCGTGTGGAGGAGTGGGGAAACCAACCCGGTTCACGAGATTAGCCTCCGCTGCTCATGTGGAAGAGTGGGGAATCAAACCCGGTTCTCCAGATCACAGCTCCAAACCAACGCCCTTAACCACTACACCACACTGGCTCTCCTAGAGGTACCTGGCTGGCCACTGTGGGGACAGACTGCTGGACTTGCTGGACCTTGGTCTGATCCAGCGTGGTCTTTCTCGTGTTCTTAAGGCTGGAGACAAACAGAGGTAGTTTGCCATCTCCTTCCTCTGCATAGCAACCCTAGACTTACTTGGTGGTCCAAGTACGAACCAGGGCCAGTTCTGCTTATCTTCTGAGATCTGGTGAGGTCAAGCAAGCCTGGGCCATCCAGGTCAGGGCTGGGGAGAGCTAGTCCTATTTCCCCCCACCCCACCCAAGGCAAGAGGCTAATATGAATGCTCCTCTGCAATGTCTCCTGACCCCCCTGCTTATCATTTTTGTTGAAAACCTGCCTTTGCCAAATGCAAAGATGAAATAACATTCCTCCGAATGGGTGTCGCTGCCAGAAAGAAAGAAAGTTGCAGAAGACAAATCTGGCGTCTTACGTTGGGATGCAGGGGGAGGGGTATGCCTTTGAAAGCGTGCCCATCTCTGCTTTGTATCTCTCTGCAAAGGAAGCCCGAGGTAGGCGCGCAGCCGAAGCCAGATGGTTTCGCTCCGTGGCTCGGGAAGGGATTTTGATTACCGCTGAAATGAATCCCGAAAAGCGAAAACAGATTTGCATCTGGCAGGCGCCGGGCCGCCAAGCTCGCCGAGGACAAATCGCTTTCTTTGCCGCCCCGGCGATAGACGCAGATCTGTTTCGAAACACTTATTATTTATACCCCACTTTTCAGCCCGGAAAAAAAAAATTGGCTCCCAAAGCGACTCGTGGGAATCGAAAGATAATAGAAAAGAGTACAGTGAAAATTCAGTCAAATGTCCTCCGGGAGATGGTTCTCGGCTGGGCTCCCCTCCCCTATTTTTGATTACCCCATCAATGGCATTTGGATACTGAGGGGTGGGGGTGTCTCGTCTGGCACCGGTGTACACATGTATTTATTTATTTGGCCATTTATATCCCTACTTTCTGCAATTAAATCCCTAGGTACCATATACAAAATATATAAACAAGCACACCACAAAGTGCCAACCTCCAGGTGGTGGGAAGAGATCCCCTGGGATTATGACTGATCTCCAGGCGACAGAGATCGGTTCACCTGTAGAAAATGGCTGCCTTGGAAGGTGGACTCTATGGCCAGTGTGGTGTGGTGGTTACGAGCGGTGGTGTAGTGGTTAAGAGTGGTGGTTTGGAACAATGGACTCTAAGCTGGAGAACCGGGTTTGATTCCCCGCTCCTCCACATGAAGCCAGCTGGGTGACAGTCACAGCTAGTCATAGCTCTTAGAGCTCTCTCAGCCCCACCTACCTCATAGGGTCTCTGCTGCGGGGAGGGGAAGGAAATTGTAAGCCAGTTTGATTCTTCCTGAAGTGGTAGAGAAAGTTGGCATATAAAACCAACTTCTTCTTCTCCTTCTCCTTCTTCTTCTTCTTCTCCTTCTCCTTCGTCTTCTTCTCCTCCTCCTCCTCCTCCTTCTCCTCCTCCTCATCCCTAGGGCGAACAGGGTTAGGAAGCTACCCAAAAACAGCTCCACCCCCGGGAACGCCCACACACACACACACACTGGCACGGGCTTTCCCTTCCGGGAAATCCCTGCTGGCGTGGCAGCACTGGCAGCGGGGGCTGGCAGCTCCCAGACACCGGCATGTTCACCCCTATGCTGGCATAGGTGTCACTTTATTCCAGGGCGCCTACACCGGCGTGGGGTCACGCCAGCTCCTAAAGAGCTCCGCCCCCCTTCAGGAATGGGCTCATAGAAGCTCTTAGTTCCAATCCTTGTTGTTACCAACCGGAACAGGCAGCCTTGACAGGAGCACATAAACCTTATGGAGTGCTTGTCTGACCCATCTTTCTCAACCCTTTGACAAGCCGCACGTCCCCTTCGAGCCCTGCAATCCTTCACCCACGTGCCGAAAACCTCTTCGTTTGGGCATATTTTTTGGTATTTATTTATAGCTAACGATACCACTAAATTATGGGATGTTTGCTTTACATTTATCCTTTTCAAGCGTAAGGAGATTTATGCAATGCCCTTATGGTCATTTATTTCACATAGATCTCATATATCCGTGGTGTGATTACTCTAGCTGGGGAAAGTTGACGGGAATCTTCCTGCATTGAGCGAGGCTTCATTATTCAAAGCTGTTCGGAGGGAGGGAAGGGGAGAAATTCCCATGAAACATTGCAGCTCACACAGAAGTTTTTGACTTAATAATAAGATTTTTTTCCGCCCAACCTGGGATGTTCCAACAGTTGTTTACTGCTGCTGTGGGCGTAATGAGTGATGTGAAGGGCAGCCTTAATCATTTTTGGCCTTAGGGAAATATCAAACTCGCATCCTTCCTCTGGTCATTTTTCAAAATGACCCACAGAGTCATTTTGTACACAGAGGCCAGTCCTCATTTCCCTGGGTTTGTTTTAGGGTTGCCAACCTCCAGGCGGTGGCTGGAAATCTCCTGGGATTACAATTGATCTCCAGGTAGGGTTGCCAGGTGGGTGGTTTCGGCGGGCAATTGCCCTCCAATCCAACCAGGTGCTCAAGAGCGGGGATCGCACTAGCGCGCGGTCACACATGACGCCATCGTGTCATTTCCGGGTTTACCCCCGGAAGCACCACATCACCCAGAAGCTCTGCATCACTTTGGCACTCAAACCCCCCAAACACCAACCTTTTTGGGGGGGGGGTTTGAGTGCCAAAGCAGCCACAGCAATGCAGCACTTCTGGGAGTAAACCCGGAAGCGACATGACTGTGTCACGTGCGGCTGCACACGCAATCGCCCCCCCCCCCCCGAAACCTCCTGCCGATGCAAAGAGGGGACCTGACAACCCTATCTCCAGGAGACAGAGATCAGTTCCCCTGGATAAAATGGCTGCTTTGGGCACCACAATTTAAGAAGGATGTAGACAAGCTGGAACGTGTCCAGAGGAGGGCAACGAAGATGGTGAGGGGTCTGTAGACCTATGAAGAAAGGTTGAAGGAGCTGGGTATGTTTAGCCTGGAGAGGAGAAGACTGAGAGGGGATGTAATAACCATGTTCAAGTACTTGAAGGGCTGTCATATAGAGGATGGTGCCGAGTTGTTTTCTGTTGCCCCAGAAGGTCGGACCAGAACCAACGGGTTGAAATTAAATCAAAAGAGTTTCCATCTAGACATTAGGAAGAACTTTCTAACAGAGTGCTTCCTCAGTGGAACAGGCTTCCTCGGGAGGTGGTAAGTTCTCCTTCCCTGGAGGTTTTTAAGCAGAGGCTAGATGGCCATCTGTCAGCAATGCTGATTCTATGACCTTAGGCAGATCATGAGAGGGAGGGCATCTTGGCAATCTTCTGGGCATGGAGTAGGGATCACTTGGGGTGTGTGGGGGAGATAGTTGTGAATATTCTACGTTGTGCAGGGGGTTGGACTAGGTAACCCTGGTGGTCCTTTCCAACTCTATGATTCTATGAATCCAACCTTGCCAAGAAGAGCCGCTGCATTTATCACAGGGCCTTGTGCCACGATTGATCTAGCTTGGGGTTAAGAGCAGTAAGCCAAGGTATTTCAAGCACAGCTCCATGATTTGGCTGCGGCATGAGTTACTTTGATGTGGGAGGTATTTAAAGGACTACATCAGAGAGGTGGCGTTGAGCAGGATAAACAGACAAGAAGAACAAGGGATGATGAGCCAATTAAGCTCTTCATCTTTTTTCATCCGGTACTCTAAACGGCTGCATTTGTCTCCTCTCAACCCACAGCTTCGGACACCATCAGGTTGATAAAAGAATGTTATTGAATTACGCAGAGCCGGCCAACAAGTTGACTTGAAGAGAATAGGCAATTAGCCGAGATAATAAATCGTGGGATTACAAGAGGGATGGAGGGGAAATGTGGAGAGGCGCGTGATGAAACAGATCAGCTGAGGTAGCTTTTTACATCCGTCCCTAATGAGTATCGACAGAGCGGCCGTATTCGGAAAAGATGAGGGTGCTGGAAAACGATACCGGAGAGAAAGATTAAATGTGACTCGACTGATGGTCAGGAAAGCTGCAGCCAAGGAAAGGGTGCTCCTTCAGATCATAGAATCGTAGAATCATAGAGTTGGAAAAGACCACCAGGGTCATCTAGTCCAACCCCCTGCACCAATGCAGGAAATTCACAACTACCTCCCCCACGCATCCCCAGTGACCCCTACTCCATGTCCAGAAGATGGCCAAAAAATTTTTTTTCCTCCAGGATCCCTGTAGGAAAATTGCTTCCTGACTCCCAAGTGGTGATCAGCATTTCCTGGTCCTTGAAAGAAAGGGCCTCAAGAGCCAAGCACTGATGCAAACCTTCCCGCTCTCTCGCTCATGATCTGCCTAAGTTCACAGAATCAGCATTGCTGTCAGATGGCCATCTAGCTTCTGCTTAAAAACCTCCAAGGAAGGAGAGCCCACCACCTCTCGAGGAAGCCTGTTCCACTGAGGAACCACTCTGTTCGAAAATTCGTCCTAATGTCTAGATGGAAACTCTTTTGATTTAATTTCAACCCGTTGGTTCTGGTCCGACTAGGGTTGCCAACCTCCAGGTACTAGCTGGAGATCTCCTGCTATTGCAACTGATCCCCAGCCAATAGAGATCAGTTCACCTGAAGAAAATGGCCGTTTTGGCAATTGGACTCTATGGGATTGAAGTCCCTCCCCTCCGCAAACCCCCCAAAACCTCCCACCGGTGGCAAAGAGGGACCGGGCAACCCTAGCAATTGTCCCCTTTCCTAACATGTTCTTCACTTTCCCACATGTTGTGGTACTATTAAGCTGAGCATTTCCTTCCTCACAATATTGACACCAGGTGATCAGGAAAGTCGAAGAACGGGTTGCGGAAAGGAAGGATTGACTGGACACAGGCCTGCCATTTTTGGTGGTAGCCATTTTTTCTTGTAATACATAGTCAGAGCCTGAGGAGGGCAGAGTTTAGGGAGGGGAGGGACTCCAATGCCATAGAATCCAATTGACAAAGCAGCCATTTTCTCCAGGTGAACTGATCGCTATCGGCTGGAGATCAGTGGTAATAGCAGGAGATCTCCAGCTAGTACCTGGAGGTTGGCAACCCTATACATAGTTTTCCTTTGTGATATAAGAAAAAGGTTTTTTTTCATTATTATGGCCATCTATAGTGCAAAGAACCCTACACTGTGGATTCTATCTATGTCTGAAATGTACATTGGTGTAGTCTGAAAATTATTCCTTTTCAAAAAGAATCATCCATCACAGAGGAAAAACATAGGTGCATGCACAAAGATAACATCCACTGAGGCTAAATCTGGCTGGGGTCCCCCCCCCCAGACGGATATGTGAATATCAGGCCTCAAAACCCAACAATTCAAACTCAGCATGACCCTGTGAGTGATGCCGAAGCAAGGGTAGGATTTCTTTAATTTGCCCTCCTCCTGCATGCGGTGCGTCCTCGGATGAGGATTGCATCAAATCATTCCCCCCCCCGCCCATTCCAGAGCAGCTCTAAAGTCCTCATAAATTTAAAGCGGTTTTGCTATTGTTAGCAGACACAAAAGCGCAGAAGCGATTCAGCCAGCCTCCGCTGAGCAAACCCTGCAGCCGCAGGACAGGACCTTGGCCTTTTGTGGTTTCATGTTCCATTTTCACCTAGGGAAAAATAAAGAGATCTTTGCCTCAAAATTCTTCTTGCAGCTGTTTGATCAACTACGGACAAAAGAATTTTAAAAAATAGCTTCAAAAAATAGGTTTACCTTTGCTTTCAGTCTTGACTTTGTAGATAGGGTTGCCAGCTCTGGGGTTGGGAAATACCTGGCGATTTTGGGGGCGGAGCCTGAGGAGGGCGGGGTTTGAGAAGGGGAGGGACTTGAATGCCATCGAGTCCAATTACCAAAGCGGTCGTTTTCTCCAGGGGAACGGATCTCTGTCGGCTGCAGATCAGTGGTAATAGCAGGAGATCTCCAGCCACCACCTGGAGGTTGGCAACCCTATTTGTAGACCTAGGCCAGATGATTTTGTAGATGACTTTGTAGAGCTAGACCAGATGAGCAAGAGTCCAGTAGCACCTTAAAGACTAACAAAATTTCAACCAGAACTTTCGTTAGTTTTTAAGGTGCTACTGGACTTTTACTCTTTTCTACTGCTAGTGACAGACTAACACAACTACCCATCATGAACTATCTTAGATGAACAAGGTTATCTAAGACAAAGTTTCTTAAACTGTGGGTCACGACCCCATATAGATATTTTTACGTGACCCCCACTGAATGTGAGGGTCGCAAAAAATTTGGCAACAGTAAAAGATTTGTATACCTATTTTATATACCTATATACCTGGGCTCGCGTAAAAAATTTCTCAGGCAAAAAGTTTAAGAAGCCCTGATCTAAGATTTGAGTTTGGGTGGGTCATTTGGGTTTGGAAGAGGAGATTTCAATCTTTTATTATAGACATGAAAAAACCTACACCCCCAAAATACTACTTACCATCTATAACTGTGTTCCCATATCTTGATTTTTTTTTGCCACCAAGTTAAGGTTGCCAACCTCCAGGTACTAGCTGGAGATCTCCTGCTATTACAACTGATCTCCAGCCGACAGAGATCAGTTCCCCTGGAGAAAATGCCTGCTTTGGCAATTAGACTCTATGGCAATTAGACTCTATTGCATTGAAGTCCCTCCCCTCCCTAGACCCCACCCTCCTCAGACTCCGCCCCCAAAATCTCCCACCTGTGGCCAAGAGGGACCTGATAGCCCAACGTCACCCAGCTGGCTTCAAGTGGAGGAGTGGGGAAACCAACCCAGTTCTCCAGATTAGAGCCCGCTGCTCATATGGAGGAGCAGGGAATTGAACCCGGTTCTCCAGATTAGAGTCCACTGCTCTTAACCACTACACCACGCTGGCTCTCATCTAAGGACTAACCAGGGCCGACCCTTGCTAGCTTCCGAGATCTGATGAGATGGGGCTAGTCTGGCCTAGGGAGGTTTTATAGAGTCATAGAATTGCAGCTCTCGCCCTTGACAGCTGCGAGGTCTTTTGCTGTTTCACGATCTAATAAGTGGAAACCCCAGCTGGGCACCCGTTGCTTTTGCCTTTCTGGATGATTGTGCAGCGTTGCGTGATTGGGGGGGGGGGGTGGGGGGTTAGAATATTTGAATCACTTTGACAAAGTGCTTTTCAGTGCTTTTTCACCCCCCTTTTTTCTCAAGGTCGTCGCACACGCTGCTCTGATGAACAACGGTAGCCTGCAAACAGGAAGAGAAACAAAAATAATCCTATTGTACATGCGTGGGATTTTTTTTTCCAGGCCCAAGAGAAAGGCGCATTATTGCCTCCTCATGCACCTGCCAACCACCCTTTGCAAGCACACACAGTTTAAGGCATAATAGTTAGTGTGCTGAAAATACCTGATATTTCCCCGGAGCAGCACATTATAGAGGAAGGTCAACTGGGGTGGTGAAGCTGCCCTTGACACTGAAGAATCCCTGATAGGCTTCCAGGGTTTCTTGAGGTTAGCTTGAATATATCATAGCGTATCATATTTGACAGCTAGCATGCCTTAGTGCCGAGGGTGTCATTCGTGTTGGGACGATCAATATTTTACGGCAGGGGTGTTGAACTCATTTGTTATGAGGGCAGGATATGACATAAATGTCACTGGGCTGGGCCATGCCTCGCCAGCCCAGATTGGGGCTGGGGGTTGGCTACCATGGCTGGCTCATGGGCCTGATCAGAGCTCTCAAAGGGCCGGATCCAGCCCCTGGGCCGTATGTTTGACACCCCTGTTTTACCGTGTGCATGAGATAGTTGATGACGGCAAAGAAGAAGAGTTGATTTTTATATGCTGACTTTCTCTAACATTTAAGGGAGAATCAAACCAGCTTACAATTACCTTCCCTTCCCCTCCCCACAACAGACAGGTAGGTGAGGTAGGTAGGGCTGAGAGAGTGTGAATAGCCCGAGGTCACCCAGCTGGCTCTGTGTGTAGGAGTGGGGAAACAAATCCAGTTCACCAGATTAGCCTCCGTTGCTCATGCGGAGGAGTGGGGAATCAAACTCGGTTCTCCAGATCAGAGTCCACTGCTCTTAACCCCTACACCATGCTGGTGTACACCGAAGCTTAATCCAGACAAAATAGAGGTGTTGCGCACTGGGAGAAGTGCTGGCTCTGGAAGAGGTGTTCAAACTGCAGTGGACAGGGTTGCCCTCCCCAAAATATGGCAAGCCTTATTGACCACCCAAAAAGATACAATGTGGATTGTGGGGTCAGCACAGGAACAGAGGTCATATAAGATAGGGGCGGCAATGAGAATGGGAACGGGGCAAGCATGAGCAGAAAAGAAAAGGCCCTCTCATTTGCCCTCTCATTTGCCCTCCACCCTCAGCCCCACCATGAAAAAATTGAGCGCCATGAGAAAAAAATGGCCACAGTGGTGACCCTCTAGGAATTCCCCCATCTCTGTGGTATTTACCATAAAGATTAGGGGAAATTCCTAGAGCATTGCCGAGAAGAGGCATCATATCCTCCCCACACTTCACACTCCCCAGGTGCTGTCCTCGAAATCTCCTTCCATTTGCCAAGGCAGTGCTGGAAACCCCCCCCCCCCCAAAAAAAAGACGGTAGGATCCAATTTCTAGGCTGGGGTGAAGAATGACTAATATATACATCTTCAAAAAATTATGGTCTTTTGACCTATGGTGGGACCATTCCTATTCTTGAGACCTGAGACCTGATGCCAGATCAAATGTATGAGAGCTGGCAACCCAAGTACCTTAAAAATAGAAAAGGAAAAAAGGCAACATCCTTTTGCACTTGGGAACATTTTTTTAAAAAAAAAACCCAACTGTGTTCAATCCTCATGGAAA
Organism: Euleptes europaea; assembly: GCF_029931775.1. Lineage (NCBI taxonomy): Eukaryota > Metazoa > Chordata > Lepidosauria > Squamata > Sphaerodactylidae > Euleptes > Euleptes europaea. The sequence continues at coordinate 58,254,634 of NC_079324.1, read as the reverse complement.
CCTCTCCCGAAACTGTCTTTCAGCAGGCTCGTAAAACCTCTGCTTTGAAAATGCCCAGATGTTGACCACCTGGGAATTGAGACACAAAGCAAAAGCCTTCTGGGATCCCGTGGAAGCTGAGCTGTTGCCTTTGCCTGGCGTCTCAGCCAGGAACATGGACAGCTGTTCCCAATTCCTCAAAGAGCAAGCTCCTGAAAAGCCCCGAACCCTGGGGAGCTGAGCCTCCCGGCCCGCTGAATGTAAACGCGGCACCTTTTCCAGGGTGCCTCACCTTGCTGCTGGGGGCTTTGCACCTGTTCAGACCACAAGATGTTTCAGCTTGAGAATCACACCTCAGCATGCCTTGTGTCCTTGGCAGGACAAACAAAGTGTTCCCGTAGACCTACCTGTCAGACTGGCACCGGGACTTTAGGAAATAATGGACCCCTGGTTACAGAATAGTGGTTTCAGAGCCAAACCTGCTTGGTTGGTGGGGCAACCATGTTCCCCAATGGGTAGGGTTGCTAACCTCCAGGTACTAGCTGGAGATCTCCTGCTATTCAACTGATCTCCAGCCGATAGAGATCAGTTCACCTAGATCAGATCACCTGGATCAGTTCACCTGGCCCTGCATTTTCTCCAGGTGAACTGATCAGTTGGAATAGCAGGAGATCATATAGTAACTGGAGGTTGGCAACCCTATTTGAACAGCAGGCATCTTTTAAGGGGGGGAGGGAGGGAGAGATTTGGGGTTTGCTCTCTTATTCTGGTTTCAACTAGGAATGCTTTTTAACTATTACTGTAAGCTGCCTTGAACCACGAGGAAAGGTGGGGTATAAATGTGTAAATTAATTAACTGAAATGGGAGCAAAAATAGGGGTACCCAAGAACACATGAAGCTGCCTTGTACTGAATCAGACCCTTGGTCCATCAAAATCAGTATCATCTACTCAGACCGGCAGCGGCTCTCCGGGGTCTCAGGCAGAGGTCTTTCACATCACCTCCTTGCCTAGTCCCAACTGGGACCTGGGGCCTTCTGCCTGCCAAGCAGATGCTCTACCACTGAGCCACAGCATTTTCTGGGAGGGGGAAAGAAATCGGGGTTGGCATCTAAAGGCCAGGGACTTAGTGAGTGGAAGAGAGACCTTTTGATTGCTGTTTTCCAAGATCAAGTGGGAACTGTTGAAAGCATCGCGTGTTCTAGACGCGCGGCGATAACAAACTCTGCTAAAGATGCTTTTTGCTTTGGAGGAGAAATGTCTGTCTCTCTGATGCACAGGTCCAATCGAATTCTCAACGGCGTGTTTTGTTTGCTTTTGATTCTTTTCAGCATCCCCTGTGGAGGGAAGCCGCTGCCTTCGGGGCCCTCCTCCGAAGCAGAGGATTGGTTGCCCAAACTTCTTAGCGGGGTTACGCATCTATAGGATGGCCCGCGTTCATGTGTAAAGGCTGCAGGCTTCCCTTTCAGTGGTCCCTTCTTCGTCTGCTATCTGTTGTCGTTTCAGCTGGCACAAGTCGGAAAGAGCTTTTTACAATTATTAATAGAGCTCGTTTGCTGAATGTAAAACTAGGGCACGCTGATTAAAAGGAACAATTTTCTTCTCTGGGTCGCAAGCATGTGCCTGGACTCCGCTTGGCTCATAGGCCTCGGTACACACTTGCGGTGCCTTTGGAATTGAGAGGTTGTGAGTTCATATCCTCTCGCGCTCGGTAATGAAGCTGCAGAAGCATTACGAGGAACAGCTTGACATTTTAATTATAATAATCCGACTGGGTGGCATCCTTTTCCCCCAAGGCTTGTTCTGGGGAGAGGGATTGGCTCACACAGTTGGACCATCTAGGGCTAAGGTTGCCAGCTCTGGGTAGGGAAATACCTGGGGATTTGGAGGGAGGAGCCTGGGGAGGGTGGGGTTTAGGGAGGGGAGGGACCTCAGCAGGGTATAATGCCGTAGAATCCACCCTCCAAAGCAGCCTTTTTCTCCAGGGGAACTGATCCTGGTCAGCGGGAGATCAATTGTAATAGCAGGAGATCTCCAGGTGCCGCCTGGAGGTTGGCAACCCTATCTAATGCTGAGGGACAAGGAATATGAACTGGGCCTCCTTTGAAAGGCCTGAGCAGACAGAGTTTGGGGGAAGACCTACACTGAACACTAGGGTGGCTAGCTCTGGGTTGGGAAATAGCTGGAGATTTTGGGGGTAGAGCCTGAGAAGGGCAGGGTTTGGTGAGGGGACCCTAATCATCTGGGTGACCTTTAAGGTTGCCAGGTCCCTCTTCACCACCAGCGGGAGGTTTCTGGGGTGGAGCCTGAAAAGGGCAGGGTTTGGGGAGGGACTTCAATGCCATAGAGTCCAATTGCCAAAGCGACCATTTTCTCCAGGTGATCTCTATCGGCTGGAGATCCGTTGCGATAGCAAGAGATCTCCAGCTAGTACCTGGAGGTTGGCAACCCTAGTGACCTTGGCCCAGTCACAGTTCTCTCAGAACTCTCTCACCACCACCTACCTCATAAGGTGCCTGTTGTGGAGAGGGGAAGGAGATTGTAGGCTGGGTTTATTCTCCTTAAAAGGTAGAGAAAATTGACATATAAAAACCAACTCTTCTTCTTCTTCTTCTTCTTCTTCAGATATACAAAGCAAGGGTAATTTTGAGACTTGAAAAACAGACCTCCCAACCACCAATTGCTTCTTTGCAATTATGATCTTGAGGGAAATGCACACCTAAAGGAGAACGCCGCTCACAGCCATGTATTTCTTTGATATTTCCACTGCAACCTCTTGTGCGGTTGAAGGGGCTAGCAGTTTACAATCACCTCTCCCTCCGTGCTTGGCGCTTCAAAGAACTGCTTAGCTCTTTGGCATTTCCCTCTGCCCTTTTCACGAGGGTGCTGGGGCCACCCAAAGGTGGCAACACTTCGAAAACCACTCGGCTAGGGTTAAAATCAGTTCTTTATCTGCCGATTTCCCGAGCACCCTTGTAACCCTGAAAACACACACACGACATTTCTGGTTCCGTACCAAGTTATCATATTCCCGCTATCTTTTGGAGAGAGAGTGGCGGCGAATATTAAAGCGAGAGATGGCACGGCATTGGGAGTTTGGCAGCCTTCCCGTTTGCCTTGCAAGGCGATCCCATTAACATTAATGCAGTAAGACCTTCCCTGTGTAGGGGAAATGTTTATGGGGTCTTCAGAGACCGCAAAATGAGCCTTCGTTAAAAAAAAAAGGGTTCTGCCAAGTACAACCGGGCAGATTAGGAACATATGGTTTGCAGGGGTCTGATGCCGACAAAGAGCTTTGCACAGGGTGCTTTTATGGGTCTTCTTTCTGCCATCCATCACCTCTTCTGCAAAGTGGCAGGTGAGGCCAGCCAAAAGCTTTTACGGCACTTTTTAAAAACTTCCTTCAGCATTCAGCAGACAGGGCCAAAAGGGAAACACGGAGTTTGGAGCAGCTCCTTCTTGGGAAACGGAGAGCAGAACAGGATCAGCAGCTGAAGATGGGCGGATGGGGTTCGGATCAGGAAAATGGCGGATGATCGGGGGGGGGGGTGTTGAGTGCCGTCAAGTCACTTCCGACTCATGGCGACCCTATGAATCAAAGTCTTCCAAAATTTCCTATCCTTAACAGCCTTTCTCAGGTCTTGCAAACTGAGGGCTGTGGCTTCCTTTGTAGAGTCAATCCGTCTCTTGTTCGGTCTTCCTCTTCATTGTCCATCTTTCATACCCAATACATAGTAATAGGGAATATGATGGCATGAATTAACTTGATCTTGGTTGCCAGTGACGCATCCTTGGGTTAGGATCAGGAAAATGGCGGGTGATTGGGGTAGCCCTGTGCTTTAAGTGGAGGTCATCTTACATTATACTTACATTATATCCACATTTCTTGTAGCAAACACTAAAGAGTGCAGGGACGCGTGAGCCTTTTGAATTTCTTTAATGTTCATGGAGCAGTTCTTTGTTCTTCCCTGACTTCCGTTTTCCAAAAATAAAAATAAAAATCCAAATCTGGGTTGTTCTTCTACATTAGTATATTAGGTTTGCATGGATTTTTAAACATACATTCTAAAGCCATCCAACTGTCTTTTTTCATCACTCATAATGCATTTCTCTATATGACGTATTCAACTATTTCTGCTTCCCAGAGTTGTGAACGGGCTGGCAGGATTTACCACGGTTTTGGCTTTCCTCCCTGTGGCAAACTAGAAGGAACATTAGTTTCTCTGTTAGAAATTAAAGAGACTTAAAGTTACCTTTCTTGCCATGGGTTCCTGGGGATATTATTGCAAAGGGGATCTCCCCTCCTTACCCCGAAAGAACGTTTGCATGCCATTCTTCTCATTTTCTAGAACTCAAACAATGTCTTCTTAAGCACCACAGGTTTTTAATAGATCAAAATGACCTGATTAAACTGACTCGAGAGACACTGTCCTTCAGTGTTACTCCTCTGAAGATGCCTGCCACAGCTGCTGGCGAAACGTCAGGAAAGAAAATACCAAGACCACGGTCACACAGCCCGGATAACCTACAACAACCAATGACTCGAACTTTGTTTTAATCAGTTGTTGCTCTTTTTAAATCTGCACCCGCCCATACACACACTTCCGTCTTTTGTCAGCTGGGAAGGAACACTTCCTCCAAACTCCCACGGATAGTGGAGGAGTGGTTAAGAGGGGTGGATCTGGAGAACTGGGTTTGATTCCCCACTCCTCCACGGCGGAGGCTAATCTGTTGAACCGGGTTGGTTTCCCCACTCCTCCACATGAAGCCGTCTGGGTGACCTTCGGCTAGTCACAGCTCTTAGAGCTCTCTCAGCCCCACCTACTCAGGGCATCTGTTGTGGAGAAGGGAAGGGAAGGTGATTGTAAGCCGGTTTGATTCTTCCCTAAGTGGTAGAAAAAGTCGGCAGAAAGTACATGGCTTCTATCAAAGAAATTCTGGCTTGGAAGCTTGCGTGTAGCTTGTGAGTTGGGTGATGCACAAGTTGTCCTGAGCTGGCTTTCCCAGGTGGTCCACATTTCTTTGGTCAGGAACGGGGTTCTCTAGCCGATCCTCCTCCACCTTCCCTTAAGATTGAGTGAGAGAGAGACGTCCTGTTTTGTTTTGAATACTGGTGATTTCCTGGTTATCACCTTCCAGTCACGTGAGCCCATGAAGCTGCCTTATTCTGAATCAGACTCTTGGTCCATCAAAGTCAGTATTGTCTACTCAGACCGGCAGTAGCTCTCCAGGGCCTCAGGCAGGGGACTTTCATGTCACCTACTCGCCTAGTCCCTTTAACTGAAGGTGCCGGGGATTGAACCTGGGAACTTCTGCATGCCAAGCAGATGCTCTACCATTAAGCCATGGCACCTTTCCATGGCTCTCCAGGGTCTCAGGCAGAGGTCTTTCACATCCCCTACCAGTGTGGTGTAGGGGTTAAGAGCAGTGGTTTGGAGCGGTGGTCGGTGGAGTCTGATCTGGAGAACCGGGTTTGATTCCCCTCTCCTCCACATGAGCGGCGGAGACTGACCTGGTGAACTGGATTTGTTTCCCCGCTCCTACACACGAAGCCAGCTGGGTGACCTTGGGCAAGTCACATTCTCTCAGTCCCACCTACCTCACAGGGTGTCTGTTGTGGGGAGGGGAAGGGGAGGTGATTGTAAGCCGGTTTGAGTCTCCCTTAAGTGGTAGAGAAAGTTGGCATATAAAAACCAGCTCTTCTTGTTCTTCTTCTACTTGCTCAGTCCCTTTAACTAGAGATGCTGGGGATTGAACCTGGGACCTTCTGCATGCCAAGCAGATGCTCTACCACTGAGCCACAGCCCCTCCCCTACTTTGAAATCACTGCTCCGAGGCCAGGAAGCAATCGAGCCCAGAAACGTGCATTTCGGGACTATCCGCAGCAGGGGGCAGTAGCTCTAGCGTTTTGGTGCGCACGGATGGCCGGCGCAAAGCCCAAGGGATATGGAAAGCATCTCGCCAGTTGCCATCAAGCTGTCCGACACCAATATGTTTAATCAAGGCGAAATTCCTTCTCATTAAGCGGTGTCACTTAATTATAGCCCTGGGTGAAGCCCAATGATTGGCAACGATTGTGTCGGTTTAATCAACACCTTATAAAGGGAGCGGAGGGTGTTTGGTTGTTGCTGCTGCATAATGTTCCTCCCATAATGAGTAAACATGACCTCTCTTTCCCTCTTGTTACTTTTATTGGCGTTTTTAATTGGCTGCCCCGGTGCTGGCTCGGCGTGCAAATCGTTTCCGTAGGGGAGCAAAAGGACACATTAGCATGCCTGGTCAGACCAGTTGCTTGAATAAAGATTTCATCCAAGGCTCTCTGTACACTGCATACTGTTAAGAACAAGCCATGGGCATGATCCAGACTCTGGTGGTGGTGGTGGTGGAGGAGGAGGAAGAAGAAGAGGAAGAGGAGGAAGAAGAAGGAGGAGCTGTGGCTCAGCGGTAGAGCATCTGCTTGGCATGCAGAAGGTCCCAGGTTCAATCCCTGGCATCTCCAATTAAAAGGACTAGGCAAGGAGGTGATGTGCAAGAACTCTCCCGGAGAGTAATACTGATTTTGATGGACCAAGGGCCTGATTCAGTATAAGGCAGCTTCATGTGTTCAAGAAGAGGAAGAAGAAGAAGAGGAGGAGGAGGAAGAGGAGGTTTTTATACCCCAATTTTCTCTACCTTTAAGGACTCTCAAACTGGTTTACAATCACCTTCCCTTCTGCTCCCCACAACAGGCACCTTGTGAGGTAGGTGGGGCTGAGAGAGTTTGGAGAGAACTGTGACTAGCCCAAGGTCACCCAGCTGGCTTCATGTGGAGGAGTGGGGAAACCAACCCAGCTCACCAGATTAGAGTCCACCGCTCATGTGAAGGAATGGGGAATCAAACCTGGTTCTCCAGATTAGAGTCCACTGCTCTTAACCACTACACCATGATGGGGGAGTATGCAAGCAGGCCTAGGAAAGATGCACCTACCAGCACCTGTGCCGAGTCTGAAGCAGTGGAAGCCATGCTACTGCCATGCCAAATGTGTCATGTGTCATGGCGTATCTATGGGAAGTCCTCTGTGCCTCCCAGTATACTGTATATGGGGTGCAAAAATTTTGCCATCTGAAAAAAGTGCTACAAATTCACATTACAGCTATGTGCACTCATGTCAGGGTTGTGTAGTGATAAGAGAAACTGGAAGACTTGGGATCAACTCCCCCCTTGCCTATGGACGCTCACTGCATATGCCAGCTTTCATCTCTTGCTTCCTAGTTTAACTCACAAACGTGTTGAGAGGATAAACTAAACAAGGGGAGAACAAAATAAGCACAGGTCAATGGTAGATCCTCTTCTGATTTGCATGCAGAAGGTCCTGGTTAAATTCCTGACATCTCCAGTAAAGAAAGGATCAGGGAATAGATAATGTGAAAGACCTCTGCCTGAGACTCTGGAGAGCCACTGCCAGTCAGAGTAGGCAATTCTGCCCTTGGAAGATTGAGGGTCAGACTCAGTATATAGCAGCTTCCTATACTCTCCGGGCAAATTTCCCATATCCTTTTGCATAGAGCCGAACTCTGGACACTTTTGCATTCCTTTTAGATCAATCAGGGCAAGAAGTGGATGGTGCAGTTGTTGGGTTGCCAACCTCCAGGTACTAGCTGGAGATCTCCTGCTATTGCAACTGATCTCCAGCCGATAGAGATCAGTTCCCCCGGAGAAAATGGCCACTTTGGCAATTCGACTCTATGGCCTTGAAGTCCCTCCTCATCCCAAACCCCACCCTCCTCAGGCTCCACCCCAAAAATATCCAGGTATTTCCCAACCCGGAGCTGGCAACCATATGCAGTTGGCACCTTCCAGCATAGTTAGGGTTAGGAAGGAGGCCAAGAGGACAACAATGGAGGGAACATAAGAACATAAGAAAGGCCATGCTGGATCAGGTCCATCAAGTCCAGCAGTCTGTTCACACAGGGACCAACCAGGTGCCTCTAGGAAGCCCACAAACAAGACAATGGCAGCAGCATTTATCCTGTCTGTGTTCCACAGCACCTAATGCAATAGGCATGCTCCTCTGATCCTGGAGAGAATAGGTATGCATCATGACTAGTATTCATTTTGACTAGTAGCCATGGATAGCCCACTCCTCCATGAACATGTCCCCTCTTAAAGCCTTCCAAGCTTTAAGCCTTCCCCACATCCTGGGGCAGGGATTTCCACAGTTTAATAGTATCAATTGTATCAATTAAGAACATAAGAAAGGCCGTGCTGGATCAGACCAAGGTCCATCAAGTCCAGCCGTCTGTTCACACAGTGGCCAACCAGGGGCCTCCAGGAAGCCCACAAAAAAGACGAGTGCAGCAGCATTATCCTGCCTGTGTTCCACAGCATCTAATGTAATAGGCATGCTCCTCTGATCCTGGAGAGATTAGGTATGCATCACGGCTAGTATCCATTTTTACTAGTAGCCGTGAATACCCCTCTCCTCCATGAACATGTCCACTCCCCTCTGCATTAGACATTCTCGAATGCATTAGACATTCTGGACCAAGATTCTCGAAAGACCCGCAGCAAACTGTGCCTTGACCCTTGTTAAAAGCTTCCCATGTCAAACTATTTTTTGCCAAGTGACAGACGGCCTGGGTCTCCTTCTGCCTGCTTTTGACTGCAGAAGAACTGAGCCTGGCATTAACTCTTTCTGTGCCTTCAAGAGGTTTGAACATGGAGTGGAACGTTCGGCGTCAACTAACAAACGTTTCAGCTGCCGTAGGGTGTCTTGAAGGAAGATGGCGAAACATCACCGCTTGAAATTCAAACATTTCCTGCCGTTATTAAGGTTACAGCAGAATCACGAGCGGCTGTTTGATGTTGGTCATGGTAATCAGAATGCACGAGAAAGACATTCATCGAAGCAGAGAAGGTTCTGACATCCCAGCAAGAGAAATTGCGGTCTGTTTATGGCGCTTTGTTCGGTCCTTATTATTATTTTGAATTTCTGAATTATCCTTCTGCCCTCCTTTGGAGTGCCGTTTGCACCGAATCCATGCAGCGCTAAGCTGTACAAATTGGAGAAAAGCTGTAAATCTTTGCAGTGTCCTCTTTTTACCAACTTTGGGTTTTTTTGTAAGACGTTGTCATTGTGATGGATGAGCCTCCTTCGTTTCAACAAGGGCCCCAGCTGAAACTATTTACCTTGTTTCGAGTTAGGTTTTCTACCTCTTTAAAAGCGTCTCTCCTTCTCGGCGATCTTCAGCACTCATTGTAAACAACATCCATTTTGTCTGAGGGCCCTTCTTCTCGGGACCAATTTTCCTCTTCTTCTTTTGATCTGTTTTGTCATCTGTTTCATTGCTCTGCTCTTTCATTCTGCGGCTGACCCATCCAATTTGGTCCACCCCTCTTCTGACAATACAGGCCAGGTGAGGACATTACCTGCAAAATAAATCCTGTCGGGCATCATGGCCAATCAGGTTCAAAGAGCCAGCGTGGTGTAGTGGTTAAGAGCGGCAGACTCTAATCTGGAGAACCGGGTTTGATTTCTCGCTGCTCCACGTGAGCGGTGGACTCTAATCTGGTGAACCAGATTAATTTCCCCACTCCTACACATAAAGCTAGCTGGGTGACCCTGGGCTAGTCACAGTTCTCTCTGAACTCTCTCAGCCCCACCTACCTCACAAGGTGTCTGTTGTGGGGAGGGGAAGGGAAGGTGATTGTAAGTCAGTTGATTCTCCTTAAATAAAGGTAGAGAAAATCCAAAGTATTACAAGACGAAAAGAAGCGGGGAGGTCTTGCATTACCAAATCTCAAATTATACTACTTTGCAGCTTGTTTGACCTGGGTTGCAGATTGGATTAAACATCCCATGAATAGAAACACAATATTGGAAAGAGCAGACCTTTTGCAAGGTTTGCACAAAGTTTTATGGAACCCTACAACGACTCCGCAACCCAAAAAAATCTCTGAAGATTGTGATATAAAACCTGCAATTCTTAGAGTATGGAAGAGATATAAGAAGAGAATTAGTCCCTCCCCACCATCTATAATGTCTCCAACTGAAGCTTATCTTGATGATGTCAAACTGAAGACCGACTCGCCACTATTTTATTCTGATATGATAGACTCACTAGGAGAGATTAGAAGTTTACCAACGCTTCAAGACAAATTTGAAAAATCAACTTGGCTGATTTATTTCCAACTGAGATCTCGTTTAAAGACAGACTGCCTACAATTTAGTCCACTTCAAGAGTTAACGGAATTTGAATCACTTGTAACCAAAACAAAAGATCATCTATTAGGAAAAATTTATAAGCTACTCTTGAAATATGATACAGAAGACGAGCAAGTTAAAATGAATATGATTAAATGGATGCAAAACTTTGGAGAAATGGTCCCAATGGAAACCTGGGAAAAACTTTGTACCTCAGATCTAAAATACACTGTAAGTCAAGAAGTTAAGGAAAACTGGTTCAAGATGTTTCACAGATGGTATATGACACCCAATATGATTTCCCAAATGGCCAATCCAAAAGAGAAAAAAGGGGCCTGTTGGAAATGTCGACAGCTAGATGGTTCCTACTTTCATGTCTGGTGGACGTGTCCAATGGTACAAAAGTACTGGAAAGAAATTCATCACGAAATACAGATTATGACCAAAACAAAGTTAAAACTAGATCCTAAATACTTTTTATTGAGTATGATACCTTCTGACTTGCCCCCAAGATGCAAAGACATTTTTAAATATGCCACAACAGCTGCCAGAACTGTATTGGCAAGAATCTGGAAACAAGCATCTGTACCTTATATACGAGAATGGAAGGATAAAATGTTTGATTATGCTAATATGGCCAAAATGACCTTTTTGATGAACCTTTCCACTAACGAAACAGTAGAACAATTCAACAAAAAATGGCAGTTATTCTACGATTACATATCAATAAATCTGTAGAAATATGTAATACAGTATTAGAAAAGAATTAATCATTTCTTAATCTATTAATACAATAGTATGATACATTGTGTATAATGTTGAAGATACCTTAAGCAGTAAATGTTTAGTTAAATATAGCGGATATTTTAAATATTTTTTCTGCATTTACTAGTTAGAAATAATTTTATGGTTTTTTTTTTACTTAGATTTACATTTACGCTTCTGTCAACGCAGACAGACTGCCCTTCCCCCCACCTTTCCTTTCTGAACCCCTTTCTTAAAAAATAAATAAAAAATTATAAAAAAAAATAAAGGTAGAGAAAGTCGACATATAAAAACCAACTCTTCTTTTCTTCTTCTTCTTCTATCTGCTCTGGTTAGACCTCACCTAGAGTACTGTGTTCAGTTTTGGACTCCACAATTTAAGAAGAATGTAGATAAGCGGGAATGTGTCCATAGGCGGGCAACAAAGATGGTGAAGGGTCTGGAAACCAAGTCCTATGAGGAAAGGTTGAAGGAGCTGGGTATGTTTAGCCTGAAGAGGAGAATAAAAACCAATTCCTTCTCCTCCATTTCAAGGGGTGGGGACCCCAATGCTTCTTGATTTGAGCTTGGAGACTGCTGGTTCCCAGGTTCCCAACAGGAAAGTGTGGGTCCAGCGAGCAACACATCTCTGGTAAAACTCCCATGCATAAACGACCATAGATGTTTTCTTTCTCATTGTGGCTCTATGGCATTGAAAAGGCCTCCTTCTTAACTAAAAGAATGCAACCAGGAGACCTGGAAGGGACCTGGTACTGAACCAGTTCCCAAGGAATCTTGCACAGTGTAAAATAAAATATAGTCAAGGTGGAGCGGTCAGTGTGAGAAAAATGATCCAGAGTTGGTTAAGGGGACATAAAACAAATTTCAAGAGAGTACCACCTGGTTAAACCTTGCCTGTCTTAATAATGGTTGCCAAAGACGTGACACCTAAGGCAAAGTTTGAAGCGTGATTGAGGGTTTCTCTTTAGGCCAAACACAGAGGGAGCCAACTGCGTTTAGAAAAATGGTAAAAATGATGAGGGTTTTTTTTTTGGGGGGGGGGGGGGTTTGCACATCCTTAGTCATAATTTATTATCTGTTCTGTTACCCTCCCTCCTGCCAATTTCCTGGATAAACAACAGCTTGATTTGTGAACTGGCTCCATTGGAAAATCGTTTTATTTGGCGTGATGTTTGCCTTTATTTTTTAACACTTTAGCATTTTCTACAATATCCAAAGTGCCTACCGTAATTAAAGTCTCAGTGTACATATTCTGATATGTAAATATTATCAATAAGCCTATGAAATAGAGTTAATGAAACTAAACAGAGGTCAGATTTTTTTTTGAGAAACCATCCAATAAAATCAATCACACAGATGGAGCTAACCAATTCAAGACAAAGAAAATTCCCAAAGCATGGGAAAATAGGGTTGCATTTTATTCTTCCAAAAGAGTAGTAGAAATTTCATCAAGCACATTTTCTTTTGGGAGGACGTTCTGCGATGGGTGTACCTAGGGTTGCCATGTCCCACTTCGCCACCGGAGGGAGGTTTTTGGGGTGAGGAGGGTGGGGTTTGTGGAGGGGTGGGACTTCAATGCCATAGAGCCCAATTGCCGAAGCTGCCATTTTATCCAGGTGAGGAGGGTGGGGTTTGGGGAGGGGTGGGACTTCAATGCCATAGAGCCCAATTGCCGAAGCTGCCATTTTATCCAGGTGAACTGATCTCTATCGGCAGGAGATCAGTTGTAAGAGCAGGAGATCTCCAGCTACTACCTGGAGGTTGGCAACCCTTGGTGTACCACTGGAGAAAAGATTCTACTTCCATGATCACCGTCCCACCTTCCAAAGATTCATGGAGGAGGACCTCAGAAAATGAACTTTGTTGCCAGATAGGTTCATATGAAAAGAGCAGTTGTTGAGTTACCAATACTTCTAAACAGTGACATCTATGTCCTTCCTTCATCAAGCTCAAGGCCGAGTCCAAGGTGTCCCCCAACCCAAGAACCTCAGAACAACCCACAAAGTAGGTCAGGCTGGAGATAATTGACAGTAATAATAAGCATAGTTAAATTGTGGAACTCCCTGCCCCAGGATGCGGTGACAGCTGCCAACTTGGAAGGCTTTAAGTGGGAAGTGGACATGTTCATAGAGAAGAGGGGGTATTCATGGCTTTTAGTAAAAATGGATGCTAGTCATGATGCATACCTGTTCTCTCCAGGATCAGAGGAGCATTCCTATTATATTAGATGCTGTGGAATACAAGCAGGGCAATGCTGCTGCAGTGGTCTTGTTTGTGGGCTTCCTAGAAGCACCTGGTTGGCCCCTGTGTGAACAGACTGCTGGACTTGATGGACCTTGGTCTGATCCAGAATGGCCTTTCTTATGTTCTAAGCTAAAAAATGATGCTTTACTTAAAACTCCGTGACTTCTGAAGCGAAGGATGGGTAGCAGGATTCAATAATCGTTGAATAAATTCCCATGCATCCTTGTTCGAATCAGTCAAATTAACCGAACAAGACCTTTACATAGTCAGGAATATGGCTGATCTGTCTACTTTCCCTGTCATTGAAACACGCAGCGATCCTAAGCAGGTGCTCACAGAAGTAAGTCCACTGTGATCCAATGGAACTTACTCCCAGGAAAGTGCTTTTAGGATTGTAGCCTTAGTGATACAGCACAGCTTTTCTGGCGGTCATTGTTTAACAAACTTTCCAATAGCACACTGTTCTTAGACCACCCTCACCAGCAAGGAGTTTCTTCTCCTTATTTGATGATACGCAGATAGGACACCATTTTATTAGGTTAAACTGGAAATAATGGTTTAATATTTTAATTTGATATTTATTTTGTAACATATTGTAAATTATTGGGCGGGTGGGATTTGCACATCCTTAGTCATAATTTATTATCACTTCTGTTACCCTCCCTCCTGCCAGTTTCCTGGATAAACAACAGATTGATTTGTGAACTGACGCCATTGGCAAATTGTTTTATTTGGCGTGATTTTTGCCTTTACTATTTAAGACTTTACCATTTTTCTACGATATCCAAAGTGCCTAATTAAAGTCTCGGTGTGCATATTTTGATATATAAATATTATCAACAAGCCTATAAAATAGAGTTAATAAAACTAAACAAAGGTCAGATTTTTGTTTGTTTGTTCCAATCCCGGCCAGGGAAAAGCGGAGTATAAATGGAATAAAATAAAATAAATAAAAAATAGCTTTCTGTTCTGTTTTTTTTCCCCCTTGAGACACTTTAATAGATTTCTGATTCATTTATGTGTTATTGCATAAGGATGACTCTGTTTCAGAAAAGGGCGATTTCGCTGCTTCATTTAGTTCAAGGGAATGCCATCTCAACTGAGGTTGTTTAAGATTGGAGCTTTGTGGCCCAATTCTAGGGATCATCACTCAGAAGTAAGTCACACTTTATTGAGTGAGATTTGCTGCTAAGCAGGTGTACATTGTTTCCCATCAAAGCCATTTGTGCTCCTCAATGTGCTGATATTTTGTGTTCCCTAAATGTCAAGTGAAATGCATCCTATCTGTTTTAATGACACTTCATATCCACATTTTTCTTGCTCTCTTTAACATTCTCGGCATTAGACGGTTGGATTCATTTAGGACATGTCTTTTCAGCTTCAAATACAATTTTGTCACATTTGAATTTTGATTGTTTCTGCTCTTAAGCAGAAACATCCTGTCCCTTTTATGAGTAGCTTTTAGATTTCTAGTGATAACTATTAGGTAATTACCAAGTAATCTCTTTGAAATCATGTCTGATCTGTGCCTTCGCTGTTTAAAACAATTGTCACAGCTTGACAGGATATATTGGTTTCGTAGAAGATGTTTAAAAAAAATCCCCCATCAAGATGCTTCAAAGAAATAAATATGTAGGATTATGATTCTTAGTCGAGTCAGTAGAGCAGGTAGGGTTTAGATTAGGTGTAGAAGTTTCGGGTTAGGGCTTAGATTCAGTAGCTAGGGGCAGGTTTAGAAAGTTTGGATTTGGTTTAGGCAGATAGCAGTGCAGTCCTTAGCAGACTTGCGTCCTTTTAAGTCCATTGAAGTCAATGAGCTTAGAAAGGTGTAACTCTGTTTAGAATTCCAGTGTAAATTAAAAAGTGAGTGGTAAAAGGTTAGGGTTCATGGTCGTTGGTTCGGGGTTAAGGTTCATATGAGGGCAGGGTTTCTGTGGTTACAGTCAGGGCTGGGATTAGATTTCTGGCTCAGAGGTTAATGTCAGGAGTTTAGGGTTAGAGGTGGGTTTAGGATTAGAAGGTTAGCGTTGTAAATAACTGGTCTACGTTCACCCAGAGAACGTCATGGCTGGAGAGAAGGTCTGAACCCAACTCCCCAGACCAAGTCGATGTTCATGACTTAGGGTGGCCAACCTCTACGTAGTAGCTGGATATCTCCTGCTATTACAACTGATCTCCAGCCGATTGAGATCAGTTCACCTGGAGAAAATGGCTGCTTTGGCAATTGGACTCTGTGGCATTGAAGCCCCTCCCCTCCCCAAACCCCACCCTCCTCAGGCTCCACTCAAAAAAACTTCCACCGGTGGTGAAGAGGGACCTGGCAACCCTATCATGACTATATCCCATCAGGTCTTTACACCTCTTTATGTGTAGGATTTATAGGGTTGCCAACCTCTAGGTACTAGCTGGAGATCTCCTGCTATTATACCTGATCAGTTCACCTGGAGAAAATGACCGCTTTGGCAATTGGACTCTCTGGCATTGAAGTCCCACCCCTCCCCAAACCCTGCCCTTCTCAGGCTCCACCCAAAAAACCTCCTGCCGGTGGCGAAGAGGGACCCGACAACCCTATGGATTTAAGAAGGGTCATCCACACATTCAGATCATCATGAAGACCATCATGGGTGTGACTCATGCAGAACCTTAGGTTGGCCCAGAATGCTTTGTTAATTGCCCCCCACCCCCAGACAAGTTGGACATCTGTGAATGCCTTTTGGGTGGCTGCTCCCACCCTCTGGAACAGCCTGCTTGAGAAAGTGCAGGACTCCCTCCCTGGCTGTTTTTCAGAAACTTTATAAACCTTCTTGTTCCAGATTTATCCTGTTAGATTTTGGGGAGCTTTTTGCTGGACAGGTGTTGTTATCTGCTATTATAGTGTTTTGGGTTGTGTTTTGTTTTATACCACTCTTAATTTTTGATGTAGCTCATCCTGAAATTATGGCAGGCTAGATGATGATGATGGTGATGATAATGATAACAATAATATAAAAAACCATAGATGCCAAAATGTATGCTCATAATATTCACTGCAATTTTAATAAGGCTGTTCCTTCCTTCCTTCCTTCCTTCCTTCCTTCCTTCCTTCCTTCCTTCCTTCCTTCCTTCCTTCCTTCCTTCTTTCTTTCTTTCTTTCTTTCTTTCTTTCTTTCTTTCTTTCTTTCTTTCTTTCTTTCTTTCTTTCTTTCTTTCTTTCTTTCTTTCTTTCTTTTCTTTCTTTCCTCCTTTCCTCCTTTCCTCCTTTCCTTTCCTTTCCTTTCCTTTCCTTTCCTTTCCTTTCCTTTCCTTTCCTTTCCTTTCCTTTCCTTTCCTTTCCTTTCCTTTCCTTTCCTTTCTCTGTTTGCTTTGCTTTCTCTATTCCTTAATCAGTCAGTAACCAATCCCAGCTCCGTCCCAGAGTGTCTGGCTTCCCCCATACTTAAGCCAAACCATGTTCTAAATTACACTGTCTGATAAAAGGCATCTTTATTTTGGTTATCAGCTGAAAACCTCATTTAACAGCCTTCTAAGAGTTCTCGAGGCACTTATCCTGGAACAATTACATTGGGGGGGGGGTTCATAAATTTTGCCTGATTGTTTATACAACCAGTTGAAATTGAGGAAGGACCATGAAAGGGGCCATCTACTTTTATGTTAATGGGGTCCCGTCCTTTCTGGCTTAATATCACCCAGGAACGCTAATGGAAGCCAAGTAGGTTTATGGGATGATGGTAAGGATCGCCTTAGGTTTCCCTTTCAAACAGTGGCAGCATCCGAAGGCAGAGCAGACACAAAGTTGGCGTCACTCTCAGTCTGTCTCCCTATTTTGATTCATTGGGCAAAATCACTTTACCACCCGCGGCTCAGTCTATATCGCCAATTTACTCGTAAATATCAGGGTTTCGCTCTCGTTCGAAGAGATTTTTAATCTGTATTTCATAGTTGCGTTCTTAGCCTGAAGGCACCTGAGGCAGCGTGCGGCATATCAAGGGACAATAAAAACTGGGGGAAGCGGAGAAGTTAATCTGAATGAGAATTTAAAAACGTCGTTTTTTTAAAAAAGACCCAATTGTTTTTAAAACAAGCAATGATCACATTAGAGAACAGCTAGAGTCATGCATTATTTCAGTTCACGTTGATGCTTCCGGTCTAAAATTGCACCAGCTTGGCTACAGTGGGCCAAGCAACTCTGTATTCATGCGTATGGGTGTAGTATGGGTTCTAATTAGGGTTGCCAACCTCCAGGCGGTGGCTGGAGATCTCCTGCTATTACAACTGATCTCCAGACGATAGAGATCAGTTCCCCAGGAGAAAATGGCCGCTTTGGCCATTGGGCTCTATGGCATTGAAGCCCCTCCCCAAACACTGCCCTCCTCAGGCTAAGAACATAAGAAAAGCCATGCTGGATCAGACCAAGGCCCATCAAGTCCAGCAGTCTGTTCACACAGTGGCCAACCAGGTGCCTCTGGGAAGCCCACAAACAAGACTACTGCGGCAACTTTATCCTGCCTGTGCTCCACAGCACCTAATATAATAGGCATGCTCCTCTGATCCTGGAGAGGATAGGTATGCAGCATGACTAGTATCCATTTTTACTAGTAGCCATGAATACTCCTCTCTTCCATGAACATGTCCACTCCCCTCTTAAAGCCTTCTGCCCTAAAAACCTCCCGCCAGTGGCGAAGATGGACTTGGCAACCCTAGGTCTAATGTGGTTAAAATGTTGAACTAGGACCAGGAGACCCGTGTTCAGATTCTCACTCAGGGACTCTATTTGGGTGGGAAGGTGGCTCGGAATGTTTTAAATGAATAAATAAATAGTGCTCAGTGGTTGAGCATTGATCTAGATATTCATTTGTAGTTAATCCTTTTGATAGGACCCATCATTGTCTCTCGGCCTGCCTTGTAGAGTTGTTGTCAAGATATGTATGGCTGACAGAGTTCCTGGAAAGAAAAGCTGGATTAAAACTGCACAGGCAGAAAGTTAGTGTGAGTTTTGCCATCACTACCAGCATGGTGTAGTGGTCAAGAGCGGTGGTCTCTAATCTGGAGAACTGGGTTTGATTCCTCACTCCTACATCTGAAGCCTGCTGGGTGACCTTGGGCTAGTCACAGTTCTTTCCAAACTCTCTCAGTCTCACCTACCTCCACAGCAGAGCAAGGGATTCCAGCCAAGGTCTCCATGATCCTAGTGTGATATTCGAACCACTGCACCATGCTGCACTTAATAAAACCTTCCGAAGGCCTTGTGCAGTTTCCATTGATGGTTTCAGGATTGATGGCAGGGATGATTCTGGTGGAAAATAACCCCGCAGCATGAAATACCCTTCCCTGTTTTGCTTGCAACGCCATGCCCAACCATTCTTTTATAAACGAGGCGTCCTTTTCTGTGTTTAATATCTGCTCCCTTCCCCGCATTTGCCATTCTTTAGTCCAATTTGTGCCACCGTGCATCTCACCTGAGAAGAATACATCATTCTCTACCCCAACCCCCCTCCGTGCCACTCTAGAAGCCATTCCGTTATGCTATCTCGGCAGACACTGTCGAAAACATGAAGTGTAAAATCGGATTCATTACCTAAGTTCTCCGAAGGCAGGGGGACATTAGGCTGATCAGATGCCATTAGGAGTTCAAGACTCATTGCTTGTCGGCTCCTTGTTCTAATTAGTTGATTATATCTGTGCCTGAGCCAGATACAGAATGAGGTCTTTGTATCTCCCATTACTGTCATCCTTGTAGAAGAAAGGCTGTGCAAAAGGAAGAAGGCTGGAACCTTGGATCTGAAGGGAAGATTCTCCTGGCCCGGATTTTTCTCTCCTCTTGCTAAATTCGATTGCTACATGCAAGTCAGCGAGAGGCAAATGGGCCATTCCACAAATTAATTTCCCCCCCTTTTGTTTGCAGAAAAAAGTTTATTACTACGCTATAATTTATATGTAATCAGAGAATCATAGAGTTGGAAGGGACCACCAGGGTCATCTACTCCAACTCCCTGCACAATGCAGGAAATTCACAACTACCTCCCCCCACGCAGTGACCCCAGTGACCCTACTTCATGCCCAGAAGATGGCCAAGATGCTCCCCCTCTCGTGATCAAGTTTGATTTCCAGTATAGTGCAAATACTAATCTAGCAGCTGCTAACAGATGCGGAGTTAGAAAAAGAAGAAGAGTTGGTTTTTATATGCCAACTTTCTCTACCTTTTAAGGAGAATCAAACCGGCTTACAATCTCCTTCCCTTTCTCTCCCCACAACAGACATCTTGTGAGGTAGGTGGGACTGAGAGAATTGGGAGAGAACTGTGACTCTATGGATTCTATGGCATTGAAGTCCCTCCCCTCCCCAAATCATGCCCTCCTCAGGCTCCCCCCCAAAAGTCTCCATGTATTTCCCAGCCTGGAGCTTGCAACCCTAGCCGTTGGGGTTCTGCCAACATGTGCATCATACCACTCAGCTGTGTACAGAGAGGTAACATTTCTGAGAATTTTGAAGCCCTATGATGGAGAATGGGGTTTTTCCCAGGTCACGTGTCAGAATTTTTTTTGGAAGAAAATTGAATACCTGCAGTATTTACTTCCTCATCAAGCTGAAGCTGATTTTTACTGCTTTAACATCATCAGAGGGATTATTCATACTTCACTGAGCTTATAAAATTGACCTAATTGGCACGTTTGTGACATTTAAAAGTATAAATGCCTTTGTTTTTCTGCAAGAAAAACTGTGAACGTGCCCAGTGCTAAGGAGAGAGATCTGCAAATTGCGGTACCCTATGCTACCTATGAGCCTAGGAAGGCTTTCTTTCACTGGCTGTGGTTAGAAATCTCCAAACACAGGATTATGGATTCCTGGCTCAGAAGTCTCAGTATGTTTGAAAGAGGTTTCTCGCCTGTTGACTCCAGTTTCTGTAACAAGACAGTGAATGTATTGATCTTTACAACAGGTCAGAACAATGTTATTTTTTTACTTGATACTCATATACTGGAGAGGAATCCCTCAAAACGGGACTGCATCAAAACTCCGTATCTTGAACTTGAAACGGTATTTGAACGTGAATCAAACTATTTCTGAATCTTGTTATTGTGTATTCTCCTGCAAGTATTTCAGGAATCGTTCTTTGTATGTTCACAGTGTTTGCTGCGGCACCCTGTGCTACCCGACAGATCTAAGTACCATCTAAGTACCATCAAGTTTTCTGTGGCCCCAGAAGGTTGGACCAGAACCAACGGGTTGAAATTAAATCAAAAGAGTTTTCATCTAGACATTAGGAAGAATTCTCTAACAGTTAGAGTGGTTCCTCAGTGGAACAGGCTTCCTTGGGAGGTGGGGAGCTCTCCTTACCCTGGAGGTTTTTAAGAAGAGGTTTATGGCCATCTGTCAGCAATGCTGATTCTATGACCGTAGGCAGATCATGAGAGGGAGGGCATCTTGGGCATCTTCTGGGCATGGGGTAGAGGTCACGGGGGTGGGTGGGGGGAGGTCGTTGTGAATTTCCTGCATTGTGCAGGCGGTTGGACTGGATGACCCTGGTGGTCCCAACTCTATGATTCTATGATTCTAAGTGGAAACCAACTTACGGCGACCCAAGCAAGGGGCTTTCAAGACAAGTGAAAAGTAGAGGTGGTTGGCCATGACCTTCTTCTGCAGAGTCTTCTGAGGTGGCCTCACATCCAAGTACTGACCCTACTTAGCTTCCAAAATCTGATGAGTTCAGGCTATACCCTGCCACCTTTCCTTCCTGTGGTACCGTAAGAACATAAGAAAGTCCATGTTGGATCAGACCAAGGCCCATCAAGTCCAGCAGTCTGTCCACACAGTAGCCAGCCAGGTGCCTTTAGGAAACCCACAAACAAGACGACTGCAGCAGCATTGTCCTGCCTGTGTTCCACAGCACCTTCACAAAGGCAGGCAAATGAAGCCAGTTTGAGTCTCCTTAAAAGGTAGAGAAAATCAGGGTATACAAACCAACTCCTGTTCCTCCTCCTCCTCTTCTTCTTCATCTTCGTCTTCCTGCTAGTTCTGGCAACTTGTGTCCAAATTCCTGCTGGGCTGTCTATCCAAACTGTTGGCTCTCTGCTTCCCCGAAATGTGATTCCATCTTCAGAATCCTCCTTGCTGTAAACCAGCAGGAGCTCTTCTGTAGACACCATTTGATTTCATTTATTCCTCTGTCACTCGGCAGGCCCACCATGGGAAGTGCCCGGCTTTTTAATTTCGCTTCGCCGTACGGGGCGAAGCGCGGGATCTGCCATCTCGGAGTTTGTTGGCTATCTCCGAGGAGGAGCCCAAACCGGCGCCGAAATGAGAGACGCCAGGGTGTGTAATGTGCCTCTAAGTGGTTTTCTATTGCACTAGACTGCTCATTACAGATCTCTCCTGCTCTCAAGCATTGCGGGGACTTCCAATTCTCTCCCCGCTTAGTCTTTCAATCAGTGACTTGGAGATTATGAAGTTGAGAAAGCACAAGGCGTGCTTTTCTGCTGTGGGCAATCATGTCAATGCCAGATCAAAACAGACTGCAGGTTGAGTATCCCTTATCCAGCGTGGGGTAGTGGTTAAGAACGGTGGTTTGGAGCAGTGGATTCTGATCTGGAGAACCGGGTTTGATTCCCCACTCCTCCACATGAGGGGCAGACTCTAATCTGGTGAACAGGGTTGGTTTCCCCACTCCTCCACATGAAGCCTGCTGGGTTACCTTGGGCTAGTCACAGCTCTGTTAGAGCTCTCTCAGCCCAACCTACCTCACAGGGTGTCTGTTGTGGGGAGGGGAAGGGGAGGTAATTGTAAGCAAGTTTGATTCTGCCTTAAGTGGTAAAGAAAGTCGGCATATAAAGACCAACTCTTCTTATTCTGTCCAGACATCTTCGGACCAGAAGTGGTCCATATTTCGGATCTTTCTATATAGCTAAAGGCTAGTCTGGGGCCTTTCTCTTCAGCATCTCATTTCAGAGCAAAAAGGCAGGATATACATTTTATAAAATAAAATAAACAAAATATATATTGGCTGCTCAGCGTGTCTTAGGGATGCTGTGAATTTTGCTGTGAACCCGTTTGACTGTTGCACGTACGATGTTCAGAGGTAGCGCTCAGATGCGAGTGATTGCTCAGTCTGTTCAGTTCATTGTCGAGCGGCTGTGAAGGCCAGCTGAACTGGTTTGTGCCGGGTTTTCCCCAAACTGCTCATGCACAAAGATGCTGCCAATTCAAAATTATAGGTGGCTATTAGCATCACTAAGCACTACTCAGATGAACACTGAAGTGTAGGGATTTATGGAAACACGGCATTTATTGATGACTGATTTACATGATTTGTGAGTGATCTTAATTGTCTACTTAAACAATTGCCTGCTGATTGGAGCAGTCGCGCAGCAAGGATGGGCAAGCAGTAGAACTCAATCAGGCTGGGTGAAAACGCGAATGTGCGGAAAGCCATGTTCTGTACTGCGTGGTTAGGAAGGGATGCAACGAAGCAACTTGCCAAAAACCAATAAATATATCGATAACCTATAGGGTTGCCAACCTCCAGGTAAAAGAAGAGGAAGAAGAGGAAGAGGAGGAGGAGGAGGTTTTTATATGCCAACTTTCTCTACTACTTAAGGGAGAATCAAACTGGCTTACAATCCCTTTCCCTTCCCCTCCCCACAACAGACACCCTGTGAGGTAGGTGGGGCTGAGAGAGCTCTCACAGAGCTGTAACTTGCCCAAGGTCACCCAGCTGGCTTCGTGTGTAGGAGCAGGGAAACAAATCCAGTTCACCAGATTAGCCTCCACTGCTCATGTGGAGGAGTGGGGAATCAAACCCGGTTCTCCAGATCAGACTCCACCACTCCAAACCACCGCTCTTAACCACTACACAGACAAACACAGACCTTTATTGGCATAATCCTAACCACTACACCATGCTAGCTGGAGATCTCCTGCTATTACAACTGATCTCCAGCCGATAGAGATCAGTTCACCTGGAGAAAATGGCTGAGTTGGCACTTGGACTCTATGGCATTGAAGTCCCTCCCCTCTCCAAACTCCGCCCTCCTCAGGCTCCGCCCCAAAAATCTCCCTCTGGTGGTGAAGAGGGACTTGGCAACCCTAAAAATCTATCATGTCGATCACTGAAAAATCAGGTCTTGGTTCACAACTGGCGAACAGGAGGGAAACCGAACTGGTGGGTGTTCGAGCATCCCTTTGATGTGCAGACTGTACGAAGAATGAGCAAAGGCAGAAATTTCAAGGAGAATTCCTTCAGAGAGCAAAATTCATTTTGGTTCTAAAATAAGCACCGTCTTGATTGATTTTTCTTCTTCCTCGCCTGCATCAGCAGAGCCCAACTAATAATAAGCATGAAATAGGCCTTTTATAAAAACAATTCTGCTTCCATTCTTTCACCTTTGTCATTATTCAGGTCTTGTATTAGGGGGGGTGCCTTTTAAAAAAAAAATTGAAACGCGCAAAAGGCACAATAGCCTGTCAGTGCACAGAGTACAATAAAAGATTGTGAACAATGGCATCCTACAGACGGCAAGGCTGCTTTGGACAGTTTGATGTTCCTGGGAGGGAAGGGCTGATTGATGGTAATGCCGGAGACAGTTCCCCATTTGGCTTGACATGCAAATGGACTTTGTTACCCATTTGCTTATCAGAAATGTTGTTTTAAGAACATAAGAACATAAGAAAGGCCCTGCTGGATCAGACCAAGGTCCATCAAGTCCAGCAGTCTGTTCACATAGTGGCCAACCAGGTGCCTCTAGGAAGGCCACAAAAGACGACTGCAGCAGCACCATCCTGCCTGAGTTCCACATCACCTAAGATAATAGGCATGCTCCTCTGGTCCTGGAGAGAATAGGGATGCATCATGACTAGTATCCATTTTTACTAGTAGCCATGAATACCCTCTCCTCCATGAATATTAGCCATGAATACCTCTCTCCTTCGTGAACATGTTCACTCCCCTCTTAAAGCCTTCCAAGTTGGCAGCCATCACCACATCCTGGGGCAGGGAGTTGTACAATTTAACTCTGTGTGGTGCAAAGAAAGACTTCCTTTTATCTGTTTTGAATCTCTCACCCCCACCCCCCCCCAGCTTCAGCAGATGACCCCACGTTCTGGTATTAGAAGAGAGGGAGAAAAGCTTCTCCCTGTCCACTCTCTCCATACCATGCATAATTTTACAGACCTCTGCCATGTCCCCCCTTAACCGCCTTCTTTCCAAGCTAAACAGTCCTAAGCGTTTTAACCGCTCCTCATAGGGCAGTTGCTCTAGTCCCCGGATCATTCTGGTTGCTCTCTTCTGTTTTAAAAGTAGCTGCCACCGCAGCACAAGGATCTGCACTGTGTTGTTGAAGTTAAGCTATGGCAATCATTTTGTGGCCAGCTCCGCCTCCTGCGGCAGCCATTTTGTGGCAGCCATTTTGTTGCTGCGCCCACCATGCAAAGTCAGAATTCCAGATGTGCCTGCAGGCTCAAAAAGGTTGGGGACCCCCTCCCCTGTACAGAATGATCACCAAAGACACTGACCATTCAGTGGTCAGCCTTGTGGTTTTGTAGGGAATTCGTTGCTTTAGATCAGTCAAAGAGACTTTTGGTTTCCTTGTGCCTGTCTTAAGTAAAGCCCCCATTCCACGGGTGGGAGTAACTCCGTAATAAATCATCCCATGGGTAGTAATCTAGACAGAACAACTAACTAATGTCCTTTGGGCAATCAGAACTTAAGGTTGCCAATCTCCAGGCCAATGCAGAGAATGTTAATAACAGCCAGCGTTGGTCCCTGAATAAGGCATTAATCGCTGAAACAGAAAGATCACCGGGCTTCTGTTGAGAACAACTGCACTACTGAATTGCTACTCTCAAGAAGCATATCTGTGGAAGAAAGGGAGGTTGGCACCCCCTTTCATGGACTTACCTATAATACTGTTATTTGTTTGTAACAAGGCATAGTCCTCTCTTTGGTGTTACTTTTAAGGCAATAATTAACAACACATGTTTTTGCCTATATACTATCAGTGGTGGATATGTTATTAAATACCACTACTTTATAATCATTATGTCTAGCTTGTGAAGTGCTGTTTCTAGTTTGCTGAATCTCCAGGCGGTGGCTGGAGATCTCCTGCTATTACAACTGATCTCCAGCCGATAGAGATCAGTTCACCTGGAGAAAATGGCCGCTTTGGCAATTGAACTCTAGGCCATTGAAGTCCCTCCCCAAACCTTGCCTCCTCAGGCTCCGCCCCCCAAATCTCCAGGTATTTCCCAACCCGGAGCTGGCAACCCTATCAGAATTGTCCACACGGAACAGTTCCTTGACTTTCAGACCTCTCTTATTTCCCTCGCTGTATTTCATTTGATTGTATTAGCATTCCGGCTTAGTCGCCTCTGATCAAAGAGAAATAAATTCCCTCTTTTGTAAGGAGCGGAAACATTTTCTCACAGTGCGCAAAATAACCGCCTCTCCTCTGTATAATTCATGCCCTTCCTCCCCCCCCCCCCACCGCCTGTCACTTTTAAATAGCCCTAACTGTTGTGTATCCCCATAACTCTTGGTGTGTTTGATCAGAGATCCTTCAAGGAAATGGAGCAGTTGACCCCGGGTTATTGAGCTATCGGACTGGTTTACAGATGGTCTTCCCGCCTGTTGACTGTTCAGTGGGCTGATACTTGGAATCATAGAATCATAGAGTTGGAAAGGACCACCAGGGCCATCTAGTCCAACCATTCCTGCACAATGTAGGGAATTCACAGCTACCTCTTCCCCCACACCCCAAGTGACCCCTACTCCACACCCAGAAGATGGCCAAGATGCCCTCCCTCTCATCATCTGCTTAAGGTCATAGAATCAGCATTGCTGACAGATGGCCATCTAACCTCTGCTTAAAAACCCCCAGGGAAGCAGAGCCCACCACCTCCTGAGGAAGCCTGTTCCACTGAGGAACAGCTCTGTTAGAAAATTCTTTCTAATGTCTAGATGGAAACTCTTTTGATTTAATTTCAACCCGTTGGTTCTGGTCCAGCTTCTGGGGCAACAGAAAACAACTCGGTACCCGCCTCTATATGACAGCCCTTCAAGTACTTGAAGATGGTTATCATATCCCCTCTCAGTCTTCTCCTCTCCAGACTAAACATACCCAGCTCCTTCAACCTTTCCTCACAGGACTTGGTCTTCAGACCCCTCGCCATCTTTGTTGCCCTCCTCTGGACACGTTCCAGTTTATCTACATCTTTCTTAAATTGTGGTGCCCAAAACTGAACACAATACTCTAGGTGAAGTCTTACCAGAGCAGAGTAATGTGATACCATCTCTTCGCGTGATCTGGACACTATACTTCTGTTAATGCAGCCCAAGCTCGCATTTGCCTTTTTAGCTACCGCATCATACTGCTGACTCAAGTTCAGTGTTTGGTCTACTAAGAACCCAAGATCCTTTTCACACACACTACTTGTGGCTCATCGCTGCAGTTGGGGGTGTTGGTGGACAGCACCCACCAAAAGAATGGGAAATCCCAACTTCACATATACACTGATGGGATCTGTGCTGGCAGCAACAGACCAAGAAAGGGATCTTGGAGTGGTAGTGGATAGCTCAATGAAGATGTCAATCCAGTGTGCGGCTGCTGTAAAAAAGGCAAATTCTATGCTGGCCATAATTAGATAAGGAATAGAGAATAAAACTGCTGATATCATACTTCCCTTGTACAAATCTATGGTGAGACCACACTTGGAATACTGTGTACAGTTCTCGTCACCGCACCTAAAAAAGGATATTACAGAGCTTGAGAAGGTGCAGAAAAGAGCAACAAAAACGATTAGGGGGCTAGAGCAACTGTCCTATGGGAAGCGGTTAAGACGCTTAGGGCCGTTTAGCTTGGAAAGAAGGCAGCTAAGGGGTGACATGATAGAGGTCTATAAAATTATGCATGGTTTAGAGAGAATGGGCAGGGAAAGGTTTTCCTCCCTCTCTCATAATACTAGAACACGGGGTCATCTGCTAAAGCTGGAGGGTGAGAGATTCAAAACAGATAAAAGGAAGTATTTCTTCATACAACACAGAGGGGGTTACTGCACTTGTATTCCCAGCGATGTATTAAGAATTTGAAAACATTATAAAAAATACTGTTCGCACTTTCTATGTATTCCCACCGATGTATTAAGTGTTTGAAAATGTTATAAAAATACTGTTCGCACTTTGTTTGGCCCCTTTAGCTGTGAAGATGTCTTCCAACCATTTATAAGCCATGGTATCTAAAAACCCTTTTAAAGCGATGTTTTTTATAATGTTTTCAAACTCTTAATACATCACTGGGAATACAAAGTGCAGTAACCCCCATAGTTAAATTGTGGAACTCCCTGCCCCAGGATGTGGTGATGGCTGCCAACTTGGAAAGTTTTAAGAAGCTTGAACCTGGGACCTTCTGCATGCTAAGCAGATGCTCTTCTGATTCACAACCCGTCCCCTAATCTACCATTGGAGAAGAATGTCATGCAGACGTTGGGTACTTACCTGGAGACGTATTAGAGGAAGCTGGGCTTCACCAACTTCTAGTGCTTATAAAGCACCTCTCATGTCCTAGATACTGAACATTAATTAACAGGAATAACAAGGCCCTGGTTGTAGGTCTCATTATCTTAGGCTTCTGCTCATTTTGGGAGTTTTAAAAACCCGATTCCAAAGGAAAGATTTGGTGCAGACCTTGCGCTTTCCAAAAATAAACTCTCCATTCCGGGGAATTCTTCTTCTTTGCTCAAGACAAATCATGTCATAAGAACATGAGAAAGGCCCTGCTGGATCAGACCAAGGTCCATCAAGTCCAGCAGTCTGTTCACACAGTGGCCAACCAGGGGCCTCTAGGAAGCCCACAAACAAGACGGCTGCAGCAGCATTGTCCTGCCTGTGTTCCAAAGCACCTAATGTAATAGGCAGGCCCTTCTGATCCTGGAGAGAATAGGGATGCGTCATGACTGGTATCCTTTTTTACTAGTAGCCATGGATAGTCCTCTCCTCCATGAATATGTCCACTCTCCTCTTAAAGCCTTCCAAGTTGGCATCCATCACTCCATCCTGGGGCAGGGAGTTCCACAATTTCACTATGCGTTGTGTGAAGAAATACTTCCTTTTATCTGCTTGGAATCTCTCACCCTCCAGCTTCAACAGATGACCTCACGTTCTGGTATTATGAGAGAGGAAGAAAAGCTTCTCCCTGTCCACTCTCTCCACGCTATGCATAATTTTATAGACCTCTATCATGTCTCCCCTTAGCCACCTTTATGTTGCATGCGCGTCATTCATTGCATAATTTCTTCTGAGGGCTGGATGGAGATCTTGCATTCTGCTCTGATCCTTGCGCATCATGCTCCAGTCTCCCCCTAACGCACAAACGCACTGTTTTATGCGCTGAAATGTATTAGTCTCTATTTTGTGAGCCTCCTTGATTGCTCCAGCCTTTTCCAAGCCCCTGAGCTGAGGCAATAGCCTGTGGAACCCAAAGACAGGTGTTCATTCATGCCCAGTACCTGCTACATGCAATCTCATTTCTATGGCATCATCCTGAAACAAAGTGATTTTTTTATCCCCAAAGTTAGGAAACTGAAATGTTAGACGAATCTGTATTGCTTTGGCGAAAATGGGGGTAGGGGAAACCACAGAGCTGAAAAGAAGATCTTCTATGGAAGAAGAAGTGGCGTAAATGTTTTTAATGCTATTTCAAAAGCGTTTTGAAGGGAAGTATAACATAGGACAGGTATAAAGAACATTAGCATGGGTCCAACTTTAACTGGAAGAACTTTCTCCATCCTACGCTTTCCTACAGCCTTCCTGTAACTTATTGATACTCACTCAGCTAGATTCACTAGGGTTGCCAACCTCCAAGTACTAGCTGAAGATCTGCTAATACAATTGATCACCAGCTGATGGCTGCTTTGGCAATTGGACTCTATGGCATTGAAGTCCCTCCCCTCCCCAAACCCCATCAGGCTCTGCCCCCCAAAAACCCTGAAAGTGGTTAAGTGGGACCTGGCAATCCTAAGTAGCATCTTACAGTCAAACAAGAAGAAGAGTTGGTTTTTATATACAGACTTTCTCTAACTTTTAAGGAGAATCAAACCGGTTTACAATCTCCTTCCCTTTCTCTCCCCACAACAGACAACTTGTGAGGTAGGTGGGGCTGAGAGAGTTCAAAGAGAACTGTGACTAGCCCAAGGTCACCCAGCTGGTTTCATGTGTAGTAGTGGGAAACCAACCCAGTTCAGATTATTGTCAGCCACTCATGTGGAGGAGTGGGTAATCAAACCCGGTTCTCCAGATTAGAGTCCACCGCTCCAAACCACCGCTCTTAACCACTACACCACACTGGCTCTGGGTTGGGGAATATCGGAGATTTTGGGGGCAGAGCCTGAGGAGGGCGGGGTTTGGGGAGGGGAGGGACTTCAATGCCATAGAGTCCAATTGCCAAAGCGGCTATTTTCTCCGGGTGACCTGATCTCTATTGGCTGGAGATCAGTTGTAATATCAGAAGATCTCCAGCCACCACCTGGAGGTTGGCAACCCTACATATATGTCACTCGGTTGGGCCAGGCCATGCCTCACCAGCCCAGATTGGGACTGGGGGTGGGGGGTGGCTGCCTTGGCTGGCTCACGGGCCAGATAAGAGCTCTCAAGGGGCTGGATCCGGCCCATGGGCCTGATGCTTGACACCCCTGCCTTAGATCTTTTAAATGGTGATACATGAAACTGCCTTATACTGAATGAGACCTTTTGTTCCATCAAAGTCAGTATTGTCTTCTCAGACCGGCAGCAGCTCTCCAGGGTCTCTAGCAGGGGTCTTTCACATCACCTACCTGCCTAGTCTCTTTAACTGGAGATGCCGGGGATCGAACCTGGGACATTCTGCATGCCAAGCAGATGCTCTATCACTGTGCCACAGCCCCTCACAGAGACTATGTTTGCAAACAGAAAGGAACTAGTATTTCTCTTAGTATGGAGAACAAATTTTGCAAGTGTGGTGTGTTGATTCAAGTAGCCTCATTTCAGTAGCGGGTTTTCCTCGGGAGAAAACAAACCCACGGATATTTTTTTGCAACAGTTTCAGCATGGAGTTTTGCAGTTATTTGGGGCACAACCGGGGGAAAAAATGAATCCTCAGAATCCAACTAAATGTACATGGCTGTATGGTCTGTATTACTAGTAATAAGAAGAAAATTAATAACAATCTTAAGCCGCTTCCCAGGCCCTCTTCCCCCAAAGGCTTACAAATATTATACAATTAAATACAGTCCACTGTGCCTCACCGAAATAAATGCCTTCTTCCAGCATAGTTTATACATCACTTTGCATTTCTTGGGCTGTAGACCTTTCTTGTTTTTATACATTCTGGTCTCATAAAAATCCCGTCTCCTCATAGCGGCGTAGTGTGTGATCCAACTACAAATCAAAATGCAAACCAAGTGGGAAAACACAAACCAAGAGTCAATGTTATTATTTTCTTTTCCGGATTCTGCTTTGCTCCGTGTTAGGAGGTGTTTCTTAGGAGCTCTTGGGTGCCTGGAGCATCAGGGAATCCCTTGGCTTAGGATATGACTAGACACGCGTTATGCATGCATGCTCGATAAAGCATGGAGCACGAAGGGACTCAAAAATACACACCAGGAGGGGGGAGAAGCAGAGATTTCCAAGCACAGAAACAAAAAGCAAAGCCCCCCCCCCCGTGTGGATTGAGCAGTAGAGAAAGCCCCTATCAAAACAGACAACTGTTAGAGGGGATTTAAGTTCAGGCTGAACTTTTGTAGTTCTGAACATATTGAACTGTCAGAAACCAGTGGGGGAACATTTAAGCTTCCAGGAGATTCAGTTGCTGATTTAAAAGTAGCAGCTCTCTTACCAAAGGGAGATTAGAAAGAGAGACTGCTGAATTACAGTGCATAGTGGCGCTCAAGACAATGCATTCTCCTGGACTGAATAGGGACCTGGGATTCCTGTCTTTCCTGGTGAGTCTTGGCTTCTCGTGATGGGGCTCTTTTGATTAGCTCTCCCATAATTCTCTCCTGCCTCTGCTTGGCAGAAAAGCCCCCCACCAAAACTGCTTGAAAACGGTCGTCTTGTACGTTGCCTCTCACTATTGCAAAGGCGCCGTCTCCTAAAGAGTGCTAACCCCCAGGGAGTCTTCTGATATGCCTTCTTAGTAACAATCCTCCTTGCGTAGGTTTGCCAGGTCCCTCTTCACAACTGGCGGGAGGTTTTTAGGGCGGAGCCTGAGGAGGGCGGGGTTTGGGGAGGGGAGGGACTTCAATGCCATAGATAGGGTTGCCAACCTCCAGGCAGTGTCAGAAGATCTCCTGCTATTACAACTGATCTCCAGCCGATAGAGATCAGTTCCCCTGGAGAAAATGGCTGCTTTGGCAATTGGACTCTATGGCATCGAAGTCCCTTCCCTCCCCAAAGCCAGCCCTCCTCAGGCTCTGCCTCAAAAACCTCCCACCGGTTGCAAAGAGGGACCTGGCAACCCTGCTTCCAACTCTGTGATTCTACAATTCTAATGATTATTCCTAGCATCAACATTATATTCCATTTTAGTTCCCCTCCACTGATTCCTCAAGCTGCCCCAGTTGTTCCTTTCTAGAAAGTGCGCCAAATCTCTGAGCTGACGTTAGCCACCCTTAGCCCAGGGAAGAGTGCAGGATACAAGCAAGATTGTCAGATAGCTGTGCAGCTAGATGGGCGAAGAGGGACCTGGCAACTAGGGTTGCCAACTGCCAAGTAGTAGCAGGACATCTCCTGCTAATTCAACTGATCTCCAGCCGATAGAGATCAGATCACCTGGAGAAAAATGGCCGCATTGGCCAGGCTCCACCCCCAAAATCTCCCGCCAGTGGTGAAGAGGGACCTGGCAACCCTACTGGCAACCCTAGCCACAGAGTCCAATTGCCAAAGGCGGCCATTTTCTCCAGGGGAACTGATCTCTATCGGCTGGAGATTAGTTGTAATAGCCGGAGATCTCCTGCTACTACCTGGAGGTTACAAACTTATAAACTCAGCAGCATAAGACAACAAAACACATAAATCATACTATGCAAAGAGTGCTATATTCTATGTGCAGTAGATAAATGCAGTGAATAAATATATACAGCGCTGTTAGCTAAACAAATAGTACTACGGTATATACAAAAGTTAAACGTTCTTTTTTAGAACCAGTACAGGGGTCCGGATTAATGCCCAGTTTCGACTCGAGGTCTTCATCAGAAAATATGCTATAATATACATATACTACCTGGAGGTTGGCAGCCCTATCCTTGCCTCTCCTCTCATCAGATTGACCTCGGAGATTTCTGGATCCACAACACACTTCTGCGTTTGCTAGCGTGCTTTGATCAGCGAGTTGCTTCAGTTTTCTTTTTCAACGGAATTAAAATAGCTTCGAAGGCGTGCCGTCTAGATGCACCCGGGGGCTTGCGATATGATCCCGTTTGTCAGAGTGCTGCTAATTGCCTGACAAAAGTTCTTTCTTTTTTAAAAAAATCACATAAATATTGAGTTCTCAGTCTGGCTTTTTTCTTCTTCCTTTTTTAGAAAAGAAAGAAATGGTCTGGCAGCCGGCCGATTGGCCTGGTATGATTAAACATTGGCAGCTCTTCTGGGGGAGGAATGGATAATTCTGAAAATATAAAAATAATAGTTTCTCGGGATGGTTGCTTAGATCTGCTTCAGCACTGCAGAGTTTGTGACTGAAAACCTAGAGTACTGTGTTCAGTTTTGAGCACCACAATTTAAGAAGGATGTAGACAAGCTGGAATGTGTCCAGAAAGGGGCAACAAAGATGGTGAGGGGTCTGGGGTCCAAGTCCTAGGACAGTGATGGCGAACCTTTCAGAGACCGAGTGCCCAAACTGCAACCCAAAACCCACTTATTTATCGCCGAGTGCCAATGCGGCAATTTAACCTGAATACCACCCCCAGAGGGGGCCCAGAGGGAGAGGCTAGGGTTGCCAAGTTCCTCTTTGTCATGAGTGGGAGGTTTTTGGGGTGGCGCCTGAGAAGGGCGGGGTTTGGGGAAGGACTTCAGTGCCATAGAGTCCAATTGCCAAAGTGGCAATTTTTTCCAGGGGAACTGATCTCTATTGGTTGGAGATCACTTGTAATAGCAGGAGATCTCCAGCTAGTACCTGGAGATTGGGAACTAGTTCCTTAGTGTTTTCTCTCTACATATCAAGACAAATGGAAAGGTGTTTGGAGGATGGCTTGTGGGCACTTCAAAGGTGGAAAAGGACTGCACGCCCCTCCGCCCGCACCGACCCAGAGGGCGCCGGAGAAGCCTCTGGAGGGAAAGAAGGAAGGAAGGAAAGATGGAAGAAAGGGAAGGGAGGGGGAAAGGGAAGAAAGGGAGGGAGAGAAAGAAAGAAAAAGAGAAAGGGAGAAAGAAATGGAGCGAGGGAGAGAAAGAAAAATAGGGAAAGAAAAGGACGGAGGGAGACAGAGAAAGAAAGAGGCCACTCAAGTATGGGAAGTTTTGCCTTGGATTTGCCACTCTCCAGATGCACATTTTCCCCCATCCGGGGCAGGGCAGAGCCGGAATGGCCAGCGGCTTGGAGGAACCACGCGTGCCGGCAGAGAGGGCTACGCGTGCCGGAAGTGGCACCCGTGCCATAGGTTCGCCAACACGGTCCTAGGAGGAAAGGTTGATGGAGCTGGGGATGTTTAGCCTGGAGAGGAGAAGACTGAGGGGTGATATGATAACCATCTTCAAGTACTTGAAGGGCTGTCATAGAGAGGATGGTGTAGAATTGTTTTCCGTTGCCCTACAAAGTCGGACCTAGGGTTGCCAGGTCCTACTTTGCCACCGGCTGGAGATTTTTGGGGCGGAGCCTGAGGAGGGCGAGGTTTGGGGAGGGGAGATGAACACAAGAAGCCGCCTCATACTGAATCAGACTATCAAGGTCCATTGAAGTCAGTATTGTCTACTCAGACCGGCAGCAGCTCTCCAGGGACTCAGGCAGAGGTCCTTCACATCACCTACCTGCCTAGTCCCTTTAACTGGAGATGCCTGGGACTGAACTTGGGACCTTCCGCGTGCCAAGCAGATGCTCTACCACTGAGCCACAGCCCCTCCCCACGGCTCTCCAGGGTCTCAGGCCAAGGTCTTTCACATCACCTACTTGCCTGGTCCCTTTAACTGGAGATGCCAGGGATTGAACCTGGGACCTTCTGCGTGCCAAGCAGATGCTCTACAAACTGAGCCACAACCCCTCCCCTTATTGTGGAAGGGAAGACTTCCCTTAAAAAAAAAAAACATATTGCCCTCACCTTACAGAACCAACAGCAGGGCAACCCCCCCCCCACCCCATTTCTACACACTTCACAAACAAAGGGCGCTTCTGCATTCTCCCTCCACCCAACCACACACACACACACACACACACACACACACACACACAGTAATAATGGGGTTACCCATTTGTATTCCCAGCGATGTATTAAGAGTTTGAAAATGTTATAAAAAATACTGTTCGCACTTTCTATGTATCCCCATCGATGTATTACGAGTTTGAAAACGTTATAAAAAATACTGTTCGCACTTTGTTTGGCCCCTTTAGCTGTGAAGACGTCTTCCAACCATTTATAAGCCGTGGTATCCAAAAACCCTTTAAAAAAATATATTGCTTTTATAATAATACATACAAAAAAGAAAAGAAAAGAAAAGAAAAAGAAAAAAATATATAGTAATAATAATAAAATCATAATCCAATACAGAAAAATAAACATGAAATACACAAAAAACATGGGTGGGTGGTAGGGTATGGGGCACTATAGGCCTTTTTTTTTAAAAGAAAAGATAGTAAATATAAATGTATTAGTATTGGTCGTAATAGTGCTCTGTATATTTTTTTTTTCCAAAAACCCTTTTAAAGCGATGTTTTTTACAACATTTTCAAACTCTTAATACATCGCTGGGAATACAAAATGCGGTAACCCCCCATGATAATAAAAATAATAAAGAAAAGACAGACTTTGGGGATAAGCTTCACGTGGTCAATGTCACCTCCAACCACCCCCAAGCTAGACTGCCCACTCTCCCCCCACCAGCCCCATTTCACTCCCCTCTCCCGCCAGCCCCATTTCACTTCCCCCCTCCTTCCCCCAGCCCCATTTCACGTCTCCCCTCCCTCCCTCCCACGCCAGCCCCATTTCACCTCCCCCCTCCTTCCCCCCAATCCCCATTTCACCTCCCCCCCTCATTTCACCTCTCCCACCTCCGGCCTCCCCTTGAAGGCTCAGTTTCCTTAAAGCTATATCCTATCCCCCCAAACGGAGTCACCTGAGCAGGTGCGTGCCACAGTTCACCCCCTCATCCCCCCCCCCCGCGAGCGCCTGCCGGATCCCACTCTGAGGGAAAAGCGCCTCTTTTCTTCCCACCACCACGGGACTTCAATGCCATAGAGTCCAATTGCCAAAGCAGCCATTTTTCTCCAGGTGATCTGATCTCTATCGGCTGGAGATCTGTTGAATTAGCAAGAGATCTCCTGCTACTACCTGGCAGTTGGCAACCCTAGTCGGACCAGAACCAGCGGGTTGAAATTAAATCAAAAGCATTTCCAGCTAAACATTAGGAAGAATTTTCTGACAGTTAGAGCGGTTCCTCAGTGGAACAGACTTCCTCGGGAGGTGTTGGGCTCTCCTTTGGAGGTTTTTAAGCAGAGGCTAGATGGCCATCTGTCAGCAATGCTGATTCTGTGAACTTAAGCAGATCATGAAAGGGAGGGCAGGAAAGATTGTATCAGTGTTTGACTTTCGTGGCCCTTTCTTACATGCCCAGGGTAATGCCACCCTATTCACCACTTTGGGGTCAGGAAGCAATTTTCCACCAGGCCAGATTGGTCAGGGATCCTGGAGGGGTTTTTTTTTTTTTTTTTTTTTTTTGCCATTTTCTGGCCATGGAGTAGGGGGGTCACTGGGGAAGTAGGGGGTAGTTGTGAATTTCCTGCATTGTTCAGGGCGTTGGACTAGATGACCCTGGTGATCCCTTCCAACTCTATGAATCTGTGTTCCAAACACAGCCATGTATGCCAGCCATGACTTTCCATAAAATGTAGCTTTGCATGAATAGGAGAAAGGGGATCTTCTTAGGGAGGGGGAACATTTCGTTTCAAGCCCGTCAACAGCACAAAACTGTAGACCTTCTGACTACTCTGCAGTTTCAATTTTCTGTGCAAAAACTAGCAATTTTAGCAAAGCATAAATTTCTCCCTTGAAAAACTCTTCAATTGTTTGAATACCGGTAGTCACTTATTTTCTCCTCCACTGGCCCAATGACCTTCTTTAGCTCTTTATAGGCTCTTCACATGGACGAGAATGCTAAAGAGCCAATCAGATGTGTCTGCGTAGTGGCATCACTGCCGGCAAAGGGGAGGGGCAATGTAAATAAAGAAGCCAGTGTGGTGTAGTGGTTAAGAGCGGTGGTTTGGAGCGGTGGACTTTGATCTGGAGAACCAGGTTTGATTCCCCACTCCTCCACATGAGCGGCGGAGGCTAATCTGGTGAACTGGATTTGTTTCCCCACTCCTACACATGAAGCCAGCTGGGTGACCTTGGGTTAGTCACAGTTCTCTGTGAACTTCTCATCCCCACCTACAGGGTGTCTGCTGTGGGGAGGGGGAAGGTGATTGTAAGCCGGTTTGAGTCTTCCTCAAGAGGTAGAGAAAGTCGGCATATAAAAGCCAACTCTTCTTCTTCTTCTTCTTCTTCTTCTTCTTCTTCTCCTCCTCCTCCTCCTCCTCCTTCTTCTTTCTGAGTACTGGAAAAAATAACAAAAGGTTCAAACAAGATTGTTTGTGGAATAATTGGGATTCATTTACACTTTGCTGTAGTGTGAAAAAAAATTCATATTTTCACCTTGAGATCTTTCAGGTGCATGAAGTGAACATTAATCACTTTCTGCAGCCAGAAGCAGAGCTTGAAACCCAAGCATTAGGCAGCAAGCATTCTCAGAAAGGGGGGGTAGGTAAATTAAAAATAAATTGAGCCACGAAGGAAGAGTGAGCCAAAAGAGGGCAGTGTTTATTAAGCTGAAATGTGAAATTGCTTGACAGGATGGATTTGTTTTCTAGGAGAAAGTCTCGTCACGCAGCTGAATATAGACCCACGTCTGGCTGCTCATCTATCTGGCGGTCTTGCTTGTATCCTGCCCTCTCCCCTGGGCTAAGGGTGGCTAACGTCAGCTCAAAGACTTGGCCCACTTCCTGGAAAGGAAGAACTGGGGACAGCTTGAGGATTCAGGGGAGGGAAACTTAAACGGAATGATAATGTTAATGCTAGGAATAATCATTAGAATCGTAGAATCGTAGAGTTGGAAGTAGGGTTGCCACCAGCGGGAGGTTTTTGGGACAGAGCCTGAGAAGGGCGGGGTTTGGGGAGGGGAGGGACTTCAATGCCATAGTCCAATGGCCAAAATAGCCATTTTCTAGTCAAAATGAATACTAGTCATGATGTATACCTATTCTCTCCAGGATCAGAGAAGCATGCCTATTATATTAGGTGCTGTGGAACGCAGGCAGGATGGTGCTGCTGCATTCGTCTTGTTTGTGGGCTTCCTGGAGGCCCCTGGTTGGCCACTGTGTGAACAGACTGCTGGACTTGATGGACCTCGGTCTGATCCAGCATGGCTTTTCTTATGTTCTTCTATAATGATGGCTGCCAACTTGGAAGGCTTTAAGAGGGGAGTGGACATGTTCATGGAGGGCTATTCATGGCTACTAGTAAAAATGGATACAAGTCATGATGCATACCTGTTCTCTCAAGGATCAGGATCAATGGGCTTCCTAGAGGCACCTGGTTGGCCACTGTGTGAACAGACTGCTGGACTTGATGGACCTTTGTCTGACCCAGCATGGCTTTTCTTTTGTTCTTATGTTAAATTTGTATTTATTTAAATAAAGTACTTCTTGCTAGCTGTCTTCCAAACTCGCAAGCTGTCTCTCCTCGGGTCCAAATGGCCCCCGCCCTGCGCTGATTCAAATCTGACTGCTGACTCTGACCCAGACAGATGAGTCTGGCATTCTTAATCTGGCCTGGATGATCCATCAAACCTTTCCAAGGGCCGGTGGCTCGATGCAGAGGACAAGCTTTGCATGCAGAAGGCCAATCCCCTGCCATCTCCAGCTAAATGTACTCAAACAGAAGGTGTTGGGAAAGGCCCAGAGATTAGGGTTGCCAGGTTCCCCCCGAGCACCAATGGGGGCTGGGTGGGGTGGGGTTGCCAGATCCAGGTTGGGAAACTTCTAGAGATTTGGGGATGGAGCCTGGGGAGGACAGGGACCTCAGTGGGGTACAATGCCATAGAGTCCACCCTCCAAAGCATCAATTTTCTCCAGGGAAACTGATCTCTGCCATCTGGAGATGAGCTGTAATTTCAGGGGATACCCAGGTCCCCCCTGGGGGCTGGCAACCCTACCAGAGACCCTGGAGATCCACTGCTGGTCAGCACAGGCAGTGGCAAACTAGCTGGACTCATTCAGTGTAAGGCAGAATTATATGTGCATATGTTCTTGTATTCCCTATTACTAAGTATGGGTGTGAAAGCTGGACATTGAAGAAAGCTGATAGGAAGAAAGTAGGTTCCTTTGAAATGTGGTGTTGGAGGAGAGTGTAATGGATACCCTGGACTGCCAAAACACACATCAAATCAGTGGGGTATAGATCAAATCAAGCCTGAACTGACCCTAGAAGCTAAAATGACTAAACCGAGGCTATCATATTTGGGTCACATTATGAGAAGACAAGAGTCACTGGAAATGACAGCCATGCTAGGAAAAGTTGAGGGCAGCAGGAAAAGAGGAAGACCCAACAAGAGATGGATTGACTCAATAAAGGAAGCCACAGCCCTCAATTTGCAAGATCTGAGCAAGGCTGTCAAAGATAGGACATTTTGGAGGACATTGATTCATAGGGTCGCCATGAGTCGGAAGCAACTTGACGGCACTTAACACACACGTTCTTTCCTTCTCAGTGTGGATGGCTGTGGCTCAGTGACAGAGCACATGCTTTGTATGCAGGTGGTCCCCGGTTTGATTCCTGTTTGTCACCCCTGAAAGGATCTCAGGGGCTGGGAATGATTTTTCATTGCTTGAGAGCTGCTAATAGCAGTTTCACCTTGACCTGGATGGCCCAGGCTAGCCTGATCTCATTAGACCTTGGAAGCTAAGCAGGGTTGGCTCTGGTTAGTACTTTGATGAGAGACCACCAAGGAAGTCCAGGATCAATACACAGAAGAAGGCAAGGGCAAACTACTTTTGAATGTGTCTTGCCTCAAAAAAGCTGCAGGCTCACCATAAGTCGGTTGCGAGTTGATGGCACTTTCCACCACACTAGAAATTTTATATTATTGATAGGGTTGCCAACCTCGAGGTGGTTGCTGGAGATCTCCTGCTATTACAACTGATCTCCTGGCGACAGAAATCAGTTCACCTGGAGAAAATGGCTACCTTGGGACTCTATGGCATTGAAGTGCCTCCCCTCCCCAAACCCTGCCCTCCTCAGGCTCTGCCCCCAAAATCTCCAGGTATTTCCCAACCCGGAGCTGGCAACCCTACTTATTGAGCTAAGTAGACAAATGATCTGATTTGATATAAAGCAGTTCCCCGTTCATACATATGAAGCCAGCTGGGTGACCTTAGGCTAGTCACACTCTCTCAGCCTCACCTACCTCACAGGGTGTCTGTTGTGGGGAGGGGAAGGGAAGGTGACTGTAAGCCGATTTGAATCTTCCTTAAGTGGTAGAGAAAGTCGGCATGTAAAAACCAACTACTACTTCTTCATCATCATCTTCTTCTTCATCTTCTTCTTCTTCCACCAAAACAGAGAAGAAGAAATATTGGTGCAGTGGGAGGAAATGTATTGTTGTTGTTGTTGTTGTTGTTGTTGTTGTTGTTAGCTTATTGCAGCAGGAACATTCTGGGAAACGGCTGCCTTACAGGTCCTCTAACAAAGCAGCATGCAAAACGCATAGGGATTTTCAAGTGATCCATGTATTGTTTTACAAAAATCTCTCCGCAACATCAGTTTTTTCCTTCTCTGCTCTTGACTCTGCATTCTCAGCATTTTTTTCATTCTGGCTACACCATAACCCATGGAAAGCATGAGAAATAATCAACATCAGAGGAGTGGTAATTTGTGCTTCCTGATGTGGTTGGTATTTTATGCCTACCATGCTTAACTGATGTTTGAGTTCTGGGAAATGAAAAGGTGGGAAAGATTTGCATGCCTTCTCCCGGCTATCTCTTGAACTGCCGTGGATTTAATTGCTATTCGTCTGCATTTATCTTTTAGGCCCATTTGTCACAGTTACTGGTAAAACACTAGGTTCTGCTTATTAATCTGAAAAGGTATCAAGATATACACATGTGGGCGAAATGACAAGATTTTCGCCCTCCTTTTAATTGGTACTTGATAGGAACATATTAATTACACATTTGTTTCTTGGGCGCGGCAGAGCGTTGGGGAGACTTTCAAATCTCAGTGGAGGCACTTTTTTGAACCTATAAAGTACTAATTCCTCATTATGTACTAATGAAGTACTAATTCCCGCATATGTAAAGACACGGCTTTTATAAACCCAGCTCACGGGGGAGGCTGCCCACTGCCTCTCTGTATGACTCCCTCTCTGAGTTTGCCTACTTCCTAAACAGTCCCCATTGGTAGGGTTGCCAACCTCCAGGTAGTCTTCCTCCAGGTAGTAGCAGGAGATCTCCTACTATTACAACTGATCTCCAGCCGATAGAGATCAGTTCACCTGGAGAAAATGGCCGCATTGGCCATTGGACTCTATGGCATTAAAGTCCCTCCCCTCCCCAAACCCTGCCCTCCTCAGGCTCCACCCCAAAATCCTCCCACCGGTAGCGAAGAGGGACCTGGCAACCCTACCCATTGGGGAACCCGGCCCAGATTGGATCATTGCAAAGATTTGCAATGCAGAGTCACTGCAAAAAAACAACAACAAAAATCCCCACCCTGACAAGAGGATGTCTGTTGTATCACTACTTGAGTCAGCCCTATCCTTCCCACTGGGTTGCAGTTCCAAGCTCTGTCGTGCTCCCCTTTATTTTTAAACAGACATTCCCACAGCACCTGTGTGGCTGTGGGGAGAGAGAACAGAGTCCAGGGATAGGGTTGCCAGATTCCTCTTCGCAACCGGCAGGAGGTTTTGGGGGGCGGAGCCTGAGGAGGGTGGGGTTTGGGAGGGCCATAGAGTCCAATTGCCAAAACTGCCATTTTCTCCAGGTGAACTGATCTCTATCGGCTGGAGATCCATTGTAATACCAGGAGATATATATTTTTTTTTGGCAGTCCAGGGTATCCGTAACACTCTCCTCCAACACCACATTTCAAAGGAATCTACTTTCTTCCGATCAGCTTCCTTCAATGTCCAGCTTTCACACCCATACATAGTAATAGAGAATACGATGGCATGAATTAACTTGATCTTGGTGGCCAGTGGCACATCATCTGGCCCTTTTTTTAACTAGAGATGCTGGGGATTGAACCTGGGACTTTCTGCATGCCAAGCAGATGCTCTACCGCTGAGCTGTGCCCCCCCCCCCCGACCTCCTACATGCAGGCGGCTTGAAAAGTACTTCTCCCACGAACATTAATGCCGAGGAGAAAACGTCTCTGGCTGCTGCTCATGGGGGGATTTGAACATTCACTTTAAATAAAGAAAAGACACGCTCTTCTCTCACTTCCTGACCTTATTCCACCTCATTGGTTGGCCTTGTTATGTAAGGCCAAGAGCTCTTTGAGAGAAGGGGAGGGGAGGGAAGAGAGCATCGTGGATTATATACATTTATTTAGAAGCTTAGAGATTTGAGCATTCAGACCCACCCGCCCTTCTCCGTTCCAACATTAAGTGCCACCCTCACCGTGATTTCCCTTACTGTGTATATGTACTGAAGTACTGTGTAAAGAGGAGAAGAGAAGAAGAAGAGTTGGTTTTTTATATGCCGACTTTCTCTACCACTTAAGGCAGAATCAAACCGGCTTACAATCAACTTCCCTTCCCCTCCTCTCAACAGACACCCTGTGAGTAGGTGGGGCTGAGAGAGCTGTGACTAGCCCAAGGCCACCCAGCTGGCTTCGTGTGTAGGAGCGGGGAAACAAATCCAGTTCACCAGATTAGCCTCCGCCGCTCATGTGGAGGAGAGGGGAATCAAACCCGTTTCTCCAGATCAGAGTCCACCGCTCCAAACCACCGCTCTTAACCACTACGCCACGTTGGCTCTTCATTTCAGAGTCTTCCCACTGTGTGGAAATAGTTTTTAAATGACCTGAATACATTGTGAGAGATGGATTTCCCCAATATTTAGGGTTGCCAGGTCCCTCTTCGCCACAGGCGGGAGATTTTTGGGGTGG
Source organism: Euleptes europaea (assembly GCF_029931775.1). Lineage (NCBI taxonomy): Eukaryota > Metazoa > Chordata > Lepidosauria > Squamata > Sphaerodactylidae > Euleptes > Euleptes europaea. The sequence continues at coordinate 58,212,117 of NC_079324.1, read as the reverse complement.
AGCTTGAGGAGGGCGGGGTTTGGGGAGGGACTTCAATGCCATAGAGTCCAATTGCCATAGCGGCCATTTTCTCCAGGTGAACTGATCTCTGTTGGCTGGAGATCAGTTGTAATAGCAGGAGATCTCCAGCTAGTACCTGGAGGTTGGCAACCCTAAGTGATATGAAGGACATGAACCTTCTATTTCGGTTTAAAAAGAGCTTTAAAAAAAACACAAAAAAGTGTTTATAAATTATCAGTTTGCTCATGGAATGACACACAGCCACAGGTATGGGGTGGGGGAGCACTTAGGCTCCCACTGGCACTCCCACTTAGGCTAAGCTGTGCCTGGCAACTGGCAAGAGGTTTGGAGGTGGGGTCACGGGAAAGTGACATCACTTCCGGGGAAATTCCCAGCAATTCTGATATGCCTGTATTACTGTATCAATTCCCAACGACAATAACACCGTAGGAGGTTGAGAGTTCAAAGCAGTTTGTTTATTAGGCCCAATATACACACACCGGGTGAAAATTGCCCCAAATGCGCAGGACAATTCACACCAACATCAAAGGAGTGCAAGCACGGATATAATCTTTGGTAATGGGAGGTACCAAAGACGAAATGCATGGCGTCAATACATAGAACCAATAATAGATAATTAAGGATTTGAATACCCTATACATAGGGTTACATAGAAATGGTGATCTCATTCTCACTAATGAGCAGTGAAGACCCTTATGGTCAGGCGCTTCTCTATTTGATCCTAAATTACTGCAGTTCTTCTTATCTTGGACCCTGGCAGCTGCCAAGGCTAACTAAGGGAGTTTTCCTAGCTGGCCCTTAGGAGTGGGGAGCCAGCTTATGAAAATATACTCGGGCCTTCTATGGATTCTCTAATTAGCTTCTAACGAGCAAAGCTGGGCCTCTTATACGCAAGGCCTTTAACATATATCTGTGCTTGGTGTGACTTTAATCATAGATGCCAACTCTTATACACTGAGTATGGCATATTCATAAGTGCAGATTATACTTTACTGATTACAAAGAATATATTTCAAATCAGAGAATACATTTCCAATACATTTTTAGTGAATGAATACATTTCGTCAGTGAAAGAATACATGTTCAATAACATATAATGATTTCAGGCATTACAATTCCAAGAGTAACCCAATTTGACTTCCAGGGTATTTGTAACTCTGTGCTTTTTAGGAAGCGTGTATATTAGGCCCTTTGTTTTTATATACAACTGTGCATGGTATAGAATAAAAATAGATTTATCGGTTGCTATTTTAAATAGTGTTTAGCTCAACCCCTTTGGTTCCCCCTGACTTTTAGGTTGATTTTCTTTGTTCCCCTTTTTGTTTCGTTGTTTTCCTGGAAGTGCTATAGCGGTGCAGATGATGGCAGCCTTTACAAAAAATCCCGGCCGCCCTGCCAATTGAGCGAATCTGCACATAATGCTGGGCGGTTGATCGTACTGCTTTGCAGAAAGGAACCTTCCAGACAGACTAATGCTGCTCATAAACAGCCGAGCTGCTCATTTTTTATTTTTTTTTACTCTGTGTTCACCACTGGCGAGCAGAGCAGGATCTGAACTGAGCGGGTTGCTTGAGAATCATAGAATCATAGAGTTGGAAGGGCTCATAGAGGCCATCTAGTCCAACCCCTTGCCTGATGCAGGATCAGCCTAGAGCATCCCTGACAAGTGCTTGTCCAGCCTCTGCTTGAAGACTGCCAGGGAGGGGGGAGCTCACGGCCTCCCTGGGTAGCCGATTCCACTGTCAAACAACTCTTACTGTAATAAATTTTTCCCTAGTATCCAGACGGTACCTCTCCTCCTGCAATTTAAATCCCGAACCACAATATTATGGACACTATTGCAAACAGTAGTGCTGTTACCATAGATATAACAGTGTTTAGTGCGGGGGGGGGGGGGAGGGAGATGTTCTTCAGAATGGTGCTTTTCTTATTGTTTCTTTCTTTCTTTTTTTACCATTCTCAAAAGGGCAAAGGTGAAGAAAGGGGTCAACATCCTCCGTGCCAAAGCAAGCGACCCGCAGCAGTGGGACGTGACGCAAGAGGTGGGGAATGGCGGGAAACACTCCACCACCACCGTGATGTGTCAGAGAATAAGCCAGAGTGCAAAGAGCAGGTGAGTGGCCGCCGCCTCTCTGTGCGGGAGCCGTGTGTCGCATGCCGAGGCTTGGCTTCCGTATTCGCTGCCGCGTAGCAAAGCTGGCCAAAAGCCCCGGTTCGGAAAGCAGGAGACGGCGGGATTCATTGAGACGGATGCCTGCCTCTTTCGGTGGTCCTCGGTGTTTCCTTTCTTTGTTACACTCTTCCGGGATGCCGCACATGTGGAGGAGTGGGGAATCAAACCCAGTTCTCTAGATTAGAGTCCGCCGCTCATGAGGAGGAGTGGTGAATCAAACCCAGTTCACCAGATTAGAGTCCGCCGCTCATGAAGAAGAGTGGGGAAACCAACCCAGTTCTCCAGAGTCTGCCTCCCTTGTGGAGGAGTGGGGAAACCAACCTGGTTCACCAGATTAGAGTCTGCTGGTCTTAACCACCACACCACATCTTCGTGCTTCAAATGGCTTTACAGCACATCGGCGAGTTGGGTCAGGTTGCCGTGACCTCGGGTTTCTCAAGAGCAATGCCTCCGTGGCTCATTGTTCCATCCGCTTGTCAAGGGCCTGTTCCTATATTGAGGCTCGCTGGCACCTTTGCCATTCGTGCGGGATCATCATGCAAACGGAGCCCCTTTTGGCATGCAAGGAGGGGAGGGCAGGAGCTTGCCTCTGCTTTCACCTTTGCAAGTGGAAGAGCATGGATTTGCTGTTGCCTTGGAGGGCTCCTGCCCACCGAGACCTTCAAGCCTTTGGCTGTTGAAAAAGGAGAGGCGGTCACGGGTAATGTACTGAAACAGCCATAAGATATTTATAGAGTAGGTCATTGGGATGCAGCTTTATCCTTCATGTAGCAAAGGGTCTTGACCTTTCGCTCCCCATCCTGGGCATCTCCTGACGCAGAGATTTCATTAGTTACAGTGCGGAGGGAAATAAAGATATATGTCTGCTGGGACTCCCTGGATGTCCTTTCTGTCCGGCTGTCATTTGTTTCCTTCACCCAGCACCCCCAAATTAGCTAAGCAAGGTCAGTTTACTGTGCGTTTGGGGACAGATCCCTGTCTTTTTTGTTTACGCTGCCCTATAAACTTCAATGTTCTTTCAGTGTCCCTTACAGACATTCAACAGATCCTAATTCTGCAGCAGGCTGAAACACAGGCCAGCTGGCTCTTTTGTGAGTCCAGCCATTTAAAGCCCCTTCGTTTTCATGGCATCGTTAAGCAGGGAGGGGCGGATCTTTACTACTACTACTACTACTACTACTACTACTACTACTACTACTACTACTACTACTACTACTACTACTACTACTACTACTACTTCCCCACAACATAATAGAACTCTTCTGCCATTTTGAATCCCCAACAGGTAGGCATTCAAACTCTGATAGATGAGAGGTTTTGCCGTTAACAATGATGCATTGGTCCCCCAAAGTTGGGAGGCGGGTTGCTGCTTTCGCAAATGCTAATGGGGATTTTATTTGCTTGGCTTTAAAGAGGGCAGCTTGGGAATTTTCCTGCCTCCCTCCCTCCTTCCTTTCATCCTTTATTGCCTGGTTGATTTATTTCTTCTCACCGGTGCAGAAAGCCAAGTTGGGCACCCAGATGATATTCTGGTGCTGAAGTCAGCTGTTTATGAGTTCCAGCAGATGTTCCGTTTCTAAGATACTTGTAAAGAAAGGGGGCGGTGGGGGGGGTGGGGAGAGGGAGACGCTACCTCATTTCGGCTATGCATCATTTTGTCCTTTCCTCTCTGCATTTTGTAAGTCACCAGGCAAGCGTTTCTCTCCTCGGAAGCGGATCAAATATGCCAACCGAGACCGGGGCGGAGAGGGAAGAAGAGCTGATCTCGCCCAAAGTAGAATTTGTGCTGCTAGGTGTTAAAAAAGGAACATGAGCATCAGTCCGAAAAGCTCTTCCCAGCCAGAAGGGCTTTAACAGATAACCTACTTATTGCTGGCAGCGCATTAGAGGGGAGGCATGGCGTGCCAGACACAGAAATGGAGGGGCCTCCGAGCCGGCCGGCAGAGCCAAATTCCTGTAGCGATTGGATCCAAGGCACATGGGACAAATTTTCCATTCCAAACGAACTGCCTCTCTCCTGGGTTTGATGTGGGGCAGGGGGAGATGGGGTAGGCTGAACCACGGCAGAACTAGGAGCTGGAGTGGGTGGATTAGGGAGGCCTGGGTTCAAATCCTCACCGACTTCTGACCTGGGTTACAAAGCCTCCAATGGAAATGAAAAGGGGTGGGCGCTCATCCATCGCCACCATTCCAACCTAGCATGGACCCATGCCACACGGATTTCTCACCGACTCCAAGCCAGTCTGGTATAGTGGTTAGTGTTGGATTACAGTCGAGGTTCAAATGTCCCCTCTGCCATAAGAACATAAGAAAGGCCATGCTGGATCAGACCAAGGCCCATCAAGTCCAGCCGACTGTTCACACAGTGACCAAACAGGTGCCTCTAGGAAGCCCACAAACAAGATGACTGCAGCAGCACCATCCTGCCTGTCTCCCACAGCACCTAATATATTCGGCATGCTCCTCTGATCCTGGAGAGAATAGGTACACATCATGACTAGTATCCATTTTTGCCAGTGGCCATGGATAGCCCTCTCCTCCGTGAACATGTCCACTCCCCTCTTAAAGCCTTCCAAGTTGCCAGCCATCACCACATCCTGGGTCAGGGAGTTCCCCAATTTCACTCTGTGTTGTGTGAAGAAATACTTCCTTTTATCTGTTTTGAATCTCTCACCCTCCAGCTTCAGCAGATGACCCCGCGTTCTGGTATCATGAGAGAGGGAGAAAAGCTTCTCCCTGTACACTCTCTCCACATGGAAGCTTGCTGGGTATACGTGGGCCAGCCGTAACCTACCCTACCTCACAGGGTGGTTGTGAAGATAAAATGGAGGAGAGGAGAATGATGTCAGTTACTTTGGGTCCCCATTGGGGAGAAAGGTGGGACAGAAAACAAAACATATTAATAAAAAAATAAAGAATAAAGTAGCTTCAATTGTTCTACTCTTCTGCATTTTATCCTCATGACCCTTGGAGGGGTGGCTATGTGATGGTCACCCGGCAAGCTTGCCTGGCGGAGAGGGGATTTGAACCTGGGTCTCCCGGATTGTAGACTGACACTCCATCCACTATACCACACTGTCTCTTGTGTTTTATCCTGCAGCTCATTTCCCAGTGGCTCCATTCCCAGGGGCTCAGGGCCCCCGCTCCACACCTTGAGGACACTCTATACACGAAGGAGAGCCAGCGTGGTGTAGTGGTTAAGAGCAGTGGTTTGGAGTGATTTGGAGCGGTGGACTCCGATCTGGAGAACCGGGTTTGATTCCCCACTCCTCCACATGAGTGGTGGAGGCTAATCTGGTGAACCTGGTTGGTTTCCCCACTCCTACACATGAAACCAGCTGGGTGACCTTGGGCTAGTCACACTCTCTCAGCCCCACCTACCTCACAGGGTGTCTGTTGTGGGGAAGGGAAGGTGATTGTAAGCCGGTTTGAGTCTCCCTTAAGTGGTAGAGAAAGCCGGCATCTAAAAACCAACTCTTCTTCTTCATCTTCTTCTTCTTCATCATCAAGATCTATATCTTCTCCGCGTTAACCCTGATGATTTGCCCAGGCAGCCCCTCCGAACTCATAGTTCTGCCTTGTAGAGCACTGTGTAATGACCGTCATTCATCAACTCGATGTTCTGTCTTAACAGTACCAATCATGCTGGACTCATCATTCCCTTTCAATCCCGAATCAATTTTCTGGGAGGAAATTGATTTGATTAGTGATCCAGTTGCTTAATCTGTTTCAATCTGTTGACGGTTGTTAGGGTGACCTCTAGGGTATATTGCGGGTAGTGCGCTGAGCATTTCCCCCTTATCGAGACCATGTCTACTAATGCCAACTAATGTCATGACTGTCGTGATTCCCTGTTGAGGAACTCTGGGGATTTGTCTTTTGTAATAGCAAGAATCTTCTAACAGAGAATTGTAAGACCCATCTCCAGTAGAGGGGCCAACGAACGGTATCTGAATTGCAAGTTGCAGAAAGATTTAGCGGGTCATGCTTGGATAACCATGGGAGTCAGGAAGCAGTTTTCCTCCAGGCCAGATTGGCCAGGAATCCTGGAGGGTTTTTTGCCATCTTCTGGGCATGGAGTATGGGTCACTGGGTGGGGGGGGGGGAGGTAGTTGTAAATTTCCTGCATTGTGCAGGGGGGTTGGACTAGATGACCCTGGTGGTCCCTTCCAATTCTATGATCGGATGAGTAGTTTTAAGTTAAGGGAGGAAAGTTCCATACAACTAAGCAAAGTTTATCGGGGTGATGCAGCACATCCCTGCTCATCCATACTGATCTATCTACTATACGATCTTCTTCTACAGAGCTCAGTGTGACGTTTATGCTTCTTACTGCCTCTTTTTATCCTCGCAACAACCCTGTGTGGTAGGTTGGACTAAGAGAGACTGACTGACTCCAAGTGACTCACTCAGTGACTTTTATGGCAGAGGAGGAGTTGAACCTGGATCTCCTAGATCTGAGTGCAAGTGTATCCATGATACCACATTGGCTTTCACCTTTGTAGTGGTGTTGCCAATACTCGGTATGGCCTGATTCAAAATATGCATTTCTTGGCTGTGTTTTGCAGCCAGCGTGGTGTAGTGGTTAAGAGCGGTGGTTTGGAGCGGTGGCCTCTGATCTGGCGAACCGGGTTTGATTCCCCACTCCTCCACATGAGTGGGGGGGCACTAATCTGGTGAACCGGGTTGGTTTCCCCACTCTTCCACATGAAGACAGCTGGGTGACCTTGGGCTAGTCACAGTTCTGCTAAGAGCTCTCTCAGCCCCACCTACCTCACTGGGTGTCTGTTGTGGGGAGGGGAAGGGAAGGTAATTGTAAGCTGGTTTGATTCTTCCTTAAGTGGTGGAGAAAGTCGGCATATAAATACCAACTCTTCTCCTTCTCCTTCTTCTTCTTCATCTCCTTCTCCTGCTATCACAACTGATCTCCAGCCGATAGAGATCAGTTAACCTGAAGAAAATGGCCACTTTGGCAACTGGACTCTATGGCATTGAAGTCCCTCCCCTCCCCAAACCCCGCCCTTTTCAGGCTGCACCCCAAATACCTCCCGCGGGTGGTGAAGAGGGACCTGGCAACCCTAATGATAAGGCACATGCCCCCACCACTAGCATGCATGCACTGACATGATAAACCTGGAGAGAATTCTCAGGAAACAAAGGAGGTTTTTATTTCTGAATGTTTCCTGAGAAAGCTCATAATTTCCAATCCAATTTCAAATCGAGGTGAGGGCAATTCACCCGTCGCCAGTCATAAGCTTTGCAGTTCTTGATACAGTTTGATAATCACGGCTTGCAATTTAAAGGCAATTTCCTAGCCATTCAGCTCAAATTCTCAGCAGCCTTGCAGCCCGGCTTGTTTCTGGTGGTCGGGAGACGCAGCACAATTAATGATATAAACAAGAAAAATGCAAAGGATTAATTTAGCCCGTTCATGTATTCTAAAGAGAATTCCTGTATTATCTGGTCACAAACTTTACTGCAACAGAGAAAAGGGGGATTGATATCATTGTTAGGGTTACCAGGTCCCCCTTCGCCACTGGCGGGAGGTTTTGGGGGTGGAGCCTGAGGAGGGCGGGGTTTGGGGAGGGGAGGGACTTCAATGCCATAGAGTCCAATTGCCAGAGCGGCCATTTTCTCCAGGGGAACTGATCTCTATCGGCTGAAGATCAGTTGTAATAGCAGGAGATTACCAGCTATTACCTGGAGGTTGGCAACCCTAACTGCCCCATTGCTTGTCACTTGCACCCATGCAGTTTCTGCTCACATAGGGCTGCCAATAGGGTTGCCAACTTCCAGGTGGTTATGCAATTCAAAAATCGTCCCTCGTGCTATAATAACAAAGTCTGATTCACTGTATAAGGTTTGATTTTCATGACTGAATTATAAAAAGTCTTATTGATGTTTCCAGTAGCCATCAGTGCTTGTTATTTTCCTTCAACTTCCAGGTAGTGGCTGGAGATCTCCTGCTATTACAACTGATCCCCAGCCAATAGGAAAAATGGCCGCTTTGGCAATTAGACTCTATGGCATTGAAGTCCCTCCCCTTTCCAAACCCTGCCTTCCTCAGGCTCCACCCCAAAAACCTCTCACCGGTGGCAAAGTGGGACCTGGCAATCCTACGCTCACACCCATGGTGCTGTGACCTTTTCTACCGCCGCAATGTTTCCCTCGCTTCCAGATCTTGTGCCAGCGAGATGGATCTCTTCACTTTGCATCTGACTCACGTCTGCCTTCCCTTCCAGGACTCTTCACACCCCCTGCCAGGCTGGCTAGCCAGACTTCTTTGGATCACTGATGTGGGTTATTGTTTATCTCCCATAAAACACCTGCAAGTCATTAATCCTCCCGCACGGGCTCTCTTCTTAGCCGTAATCTCTGCTCCCTGCTATGGTATTTTTTCACCCATAAGGCCGAGAGAAGCCATGCGCACGGTTGTTTCTTGCTCCGTCCCCATGGTACCACCCACAAAGGGGAGCCTTAATCTCACTCAGGGCATGTGGGAGTTACTGTCATACAAAATTAAGGGGTGGGGGAGAAACAGCATAACGATAAATGCTCATAATGCAAGAGGTGGAAAGGGTGCGCGAAAGTGCTTCGCAAAGACACATTCTCATAACTTTTAATCAGATCTCCGGCTATGTTCTCACAACCTGGGGAGGAGAGGAGAGGGAGGGGAATCCCAGCTCTTTGGGATGTGATGCGCCAAGATGCTCCCAGGCAGCCCCTTTTAACGGGCCGGCTGGATTTCAGTCGCAGCTCAATATCTCCAGGCCCCGCGCGTCACGAAACCAGCCCGAATAAACACAGCCGGCAGCTCATCCATCAAGGCCTTAATTTTGAAGCTCAACGGAAATGAGTTGTCTGTGGGAGCCCCGGACACTGCTGTCTCCGCATGTTAACATCGACGCGAGCCGCAACCTGCCTTTTCCGGCGTAAGGGGCACGGTTTGGTTTTGGCACACGAGCTACCAGTAGGGTTGCCAACCTCCAGGTACTAGCCGGAGATCTCCTGCTATTACAACATCTCAGTTCCCCTGGAGAAAACGGCCGCTTTGGCAATTAGACTCTATGGCATTGAAGTCCCTCCCCAAACCCCGCCCTCCTCAGGCTCCGCCCTAAAAATCTCCCGTTGGTGGCGAAGAGGGACCTGGCAACCCTAGCTACTGAGGTTCGGGTTCAAGAAGTGCAGAGCGATACGCTTTGCCCCCCTGTTATGAAGCATGCGCCCCCACTGCCCTTCAGGCATTGGGGTGTTGGTTGGTTGGTCTCATATGGCAGTCCAGTGGTACAATGGGGTCCAGGGGTCCAGAGGCAGCCTTACTATCAAGATATGCTTATGAATAAGCAAGAAAGATGCTGTGTAGTAGGGTTGCCAGGTCCCTCTTCACCACCGGCAGGAGGTTTTTGGGGCGGAGCCTGAGGAAGGCGGGGTTTGGGGAAGGGAGGGACTTCAATGCCATAGAGTCCAATTGCCAAAGCGGCTGTTTTCTCCAGGGGAGCTGATCTCTATTGGCTGGAGATCAGTTGTAATAGCAGGAGACCTCCAGTTACCACCTGGAGGTTGGCAACCCTATATATCCAACACATAAAGAGGTGTAAAGACCTGATGGGGTACCGTCATGATAGCAATTGAACAGTCCCAACCATTATTTAGAGTATATTGTTTGGGGTCTTGAGGAGACTCTTTGGTATGAACTGATATTGTATGTCATTTTTTGAGGCTGCAGGTTGCATACTTTTTGTGATACTGCAGGTTAACATGCAGTTATATATGTTATAATTATTATTGAGTTGTGGTCATTGCATGGCCATCTGTGTTGAATTCTTCTAGTACCTGGAGGTTGACAACCCTAGAAATCCAACACATAAAGAGGTGTAAAGACCTGATTGGGTTTAGTCACGATAGGGTTGCCAGGTCCCTCTTCTCCTCTGATAAGAGGTTTTTTGGGTGGAGCCTGAGGAGAGTGGGGTTTGGGAAAGGGAGGGGCTTCAGTGCCATCGAGTCCAATTGCCAAAGTGGCCGTTTTCTCCAGGTGAACTGATCTCTATCAGCGGCACACATTCAATTTTTTTTTCATTTTAAGAGTTCATTGGAAAAAAACATTTCGGGATTATATTTAATGGCCAGAAGGTGGAGCTCTTGGTTTACTGCACTCTGATTTAGGGAAGACGCTAGTTAAAGGGACCCTTAACCAGGCTGACTTCCCAAAGGGCTTCCCTTAACCAAAGTAGGCTGCACTAGTCCCAAGTGCCTCTGGAGGAGGGGCCCTCCAGCCCTTGAGAAACCATCTTGTCCCTTCTTTAAAGCTCCTCCTAAAGGTAAAGGTCCCCTGTGCATGCATCGGGTCGTTCCTGACCCATGGGGTGACATCACATCCCGACATTTCCTGGGCAGACTTTGTTTATGGGGTGGTTTGCCAGTGTCTTCCCCAGTCATCTTCCCCTATACCCCCCGCAAGCTGGGTACTCATTTGACCGACCTCGGAAGGATGGAAGGCTGAGTCCACCTTGAGCCGGCTGCCTGAAACCGACTTCCGTTGGGATCGAACTCAGGTCGTGAGCAGAGGTTTCGACTGCAGTACTGCAGCTTTACCACTCTGCGTCACGGGGCTCCTAAAGCTCCCCCTACTGGTGAGGAAAGCTGGCTGCGGCTGTGACCAGCTCTGCGGCTCTGACCGGCTCTGCGGCTCTGACCGGCTCTGAAGGCTGCGGCTCTGACCAGCAGCCCAAGAAGCAACTCAGTATGTCCATCAGAGTGGAAGGCTGCTTGTGATCTCTCTCGGTTTGATAAAGGAACCAAATACACTTGATCAGAACCAAATACAGAGGTGGAGGAAAGTCCCTCCGAGTTGCGGCCAATATATGGTGACCCCCTAGGGTTTCACGCTGGAGAGCCAGCATGGTGTAGTGGTTAAGAGCCGTGGTTTGGAGTGGTGGACTCTGATCTGGAGAACCGGGTTTGATTCCCCACCCCTCCACATGAGCGGCGGAGGCTAATCTGGTGAACTGGATTTGTTTCCCCACTCCTCCACACAAAGCCAGCTGGGTGACCTTGGGCTAGTCACAGCTCTCTCAGCAACACCTACCTCACAGGGTGTATATTGTGGGGAGGGGAAGGGAAGGTGATCATAAGGCGGTTTGATGGTGTATGAAAGAAGTATAGTAATAAACAAACATAGACATTTTAATCACTTAGGGCAAAAACAGACGTGACAAAGTGACCCTCCCTTCCCTGATTATGCCATGTGCATAGGGTTGCCAACCTCTAGCTACTAGCTGGAGATCTCCCGCTATAACAATCTCCAGTCAATAAGAGATCAGTTCACCTGGAGAAAATGGCCACTTTGGCAATTGGACTCTATGGCATTGAAGTCCCTCCCCTCCCTTAGGCAATTGGACTTTATAGCATTGAAGTCCCTCCCCTCCCCAAACCCCGCCCACCTCAGTCTCCACCCAAAAATCTTCAGGTATTTCCCAACCCAGAGCTGGCAACCCTACATGTGCGGAAAATCACCTTCCCTGAATTTCTCCTCTTTTTTTGGGGGGGGGGGGTACCTTTTCTGACCTATCAGCCACCCAAGCATTTAGCGTGCCAAAAGATTTCCAATCCATATGGAGGAGTCTATTGATTGCAACCCACATTTGTGCGGATTTCTGACAAGTTAATATGATTTGTCAGAATTTTCCCTCCAAGAGAAGTGATTTCCCACCTCTGAAGGAGATCCTCTGTATCGCAGAGGGCCTTGCAGTTATTATTCCTGGCAGAGCCTCACTCCCTTTGCAGGGGCTGCTGTTATCATCCTATCAATTATGCCCAAACTGAATATCGATTCCTTGCTCTTAGAGAAGTTCCAATATGAATCCGGCATGTGAGGCACAAAGCAAGTGTCCATCATGGGCTTCTTTGATGTGAAAGGAGAACCCGACCTTGCAACATGCAACACTGGATAGCCAGCGTGGTGTAGTGGTTAAGAGTGGTGGTTTGGAGTGGTGGACTCTGATCTGGAGAACCGGGTTTGATTCCCCACTCCTCCACATGAGCGTTGGAGGCTAATCTGGTGAACTGGGTTTGTTTCCCCTCTCCTACACGTGAAGCCTGCTCGGTGACCCTGGGCTAGTCACACTCTCTCAGCCCCACCTACCTCACAGGGTGTCTGTTGTGGGGAGGGGAAGGGAAGGTGATTGTAAGCCGGTTTGATTCTTTCCTTAAGCGGTAGAAAAAGTTGGCATATAAAAACCAACTCTTCTTCTTCTCCTCCTTCTCCTCCTCCTCCTCCTCCTCCTTCTTCAAAATGAGGAGTGACCTCAAACCAGTCACCATGGTTTCTGGATCATTTGGGCCCTGACTAAAATTGCCTTCCTTATTTCCCAGCCCAGCTTGGAATAAGAAGAGTTGGTTTTTATATGCTGATTTTCTCTATTTTTTAGGGAGAATCAAACTGGTTTACAATCTTCTTCCTATCACCACAGCAGACACCTTGTGAGGCAGGTGGGGCTGAGAGAGTTTGGAGAGAGACGTGTCTAGCCCAAGGCCAACCAGCTGGCTTCACGTGTAGGAGAGGGAAACCAACCCAGTTCACCAGATTAGAGTCCGCCGTTCATGTGGAGGAGTGGGGAATCAAACCCGGTTCTCCAGCTTAGAGTCCGCCGCTCCTAACCAGTACGCCACACTGGTCGGTTAGGCTGAGAGGGTGTGACTGGCCAAGGATACCCAGTGAGCTTCCATGGCACAGGTGGGGATTTGAACCTGGGTCTCCCAGATCCTAGTCCAGCCCTCTAACCATCACACTGGCTCTCACTGCTTAGGATGGTCCCATCTGTTAACACAGAGTGTGATCGGACCACGTTCCTGGCTCGAGGCAAGCTCATTCCTTGGGAAGGGACAACAGAGCTCTTAGTAAACGTTGTCGTCCTCGGAGGCTGCTGCAGGGCACTCTGCTGTCCCCGCTTCTGATCAATGTTCTTTGTACGGTAAGGTTGTTTTTTCCCCCTCTTCTGTCGGAAAATGGCTTTCCCAACATGACGAATGTCGCTTTGCCTCCTCCTCGAGCGTAAACAGATGTTCAAGAGAGAGTGCGGCTTGCTCCCCCGACGTGCTCCCGAGAACCGTCTCTGAACTGCCCCCGTCTCCCTTCGACTCTCGAGGTGTAGTTAAAAGTATTGAATTGCAATCAATAGAAAAGGAGAATCTCTCTCTTTTCCTTCTTTTTCTTTTTTTGTCCCTCAATCACTCCGGCTAACTGTGACGACCGCCAGAAGAAAGCTCTTTTAATATCCTATTTGTATGGGGAACGTTTTATTAACTCCGACAGACAGCCAGGGACTGCGATTTCTTTTCTTTTCTTTCTCTCTCTCTCTGTGTCTCTCTCTTTTTTTCCTGGAGGAAACAGTAAAACATGACAGGTAATTTTGTAAATGAAGGCAGTCAGCAAACATCTGTTGAAGATGATAATGTCTGAGTGGTTGTGCTGTGTTTCCCCCCCTAAAACTTAGTTACATTCCGTTGAGATTAATTTTTCATTGTCCCTCCGGTTAAATGGGAATTGCTTACCCAGCTGCCTCCCATAGAACCTTGATTGCTTTCTAGCCTTTGCCAGATCGTGAAAGTTTGGCGCGGGGAGGGCGGGGCGGACATCCAACATATCGCCATATCGAGGCGGATGGAGACGTATAAATTCCTCCGCCGGCTCGAGGGAAGCTGGATTTTTTTTTTTTTTAAGTTGGATGAATTGTGAGTCCCACTCCATGGCAAGATGCGCATGCACATGTTCTGGAGGGGGAAATAAACACGGAAGGGCGCCGGCAGGAAGCATCAAGGCAGACGGTAGTAAAAATGATTTCAGAGCTTACCTGGCGAGTAGTGGTGTTGCCAATACTCGGTATGGCCTGATTCAAAATATGCATTTCTTGGCTGTGTTTTGCAGCCAGCGTGGCGTAGTGGTTAAGAGCGGTGGTTTGGTGCGGTGGACTCTGATCTGGAGAACCGGGTTCGAGTCCCTATTCCGCCACATGAGCGGAGGAGGCTAATCTGGTGAACTGGGTGGGTTTCCCCACTCCTACACGCAAAGCCAGCTGGGTGACCTTGGGCTAGTCCAGTGATGGCGAACCTTTTAGAGACCGAGTGCCCAAACTGCAACCCAAAACCCACTTATTTATCGCCGAGTGCCAATGCGGCAATTTAACCTGAATACCACCCCCAGAGGGGGCCCAGAGGGAGAGGCTAGGGTTGCCAAGTTCCTCTTCGCCATGAGTGGGAGGTTTTTGGGTTGGCGCCTGAGGAGGGCGGGGTTTGGGGAAGGACTTCAGTGCCATAGAGTCCAATTGCCAAAGTGGCATTTTTTTCCAGGGGAACTGATCTCTATTGGTTGGAGATCACTTGTAATAGCAGGAGATCTCCAGCTAGTACCTGGAGATTGGCAACTAGTTCCTTAGTGTTTTCTTTCTACATATCAAGACAAATGGAAAGGTGTTTGGAGGATGGCTTGTGGGCCCTTCAAAGGTGGAACAGGACTGCATGCCCCTCCGCCCGCACAGACCCAGAGGGCGCCGGAGAAGCCGCTGGAGGGAAAGAAGGAAGGAAGGAAGGAAAGAAGGGAAGAGAGGGAGAGAAAGAAAGAAAAAGAGAAAGGGAGAAAGAAATGGAGCGAGGGAGAGAAAGAAAAGTAGGGAAAGAAAAGGACAGAGGGAGACAGAGAAAGGAAGAGGCCATTTATGCATGGGAGGTTTTGCCTTGGATTTGCCACTCTCCAGATGCACATTTTCCCCATCCGGATTCTCAAAACTCTGCATGGGGACTTACTGATGAGTTTTGAGAATTTGGATGGGGAAAATGTGCATCTACAGAGCAGCAAATCCAAGGCAAAACCTCCCATGCTTGAGTGGCCAGAGACAGAAAAGCCTTCCTGCTTTCTCTCTCTCTCTCTCTCTCTCTCTCTCTCTCTCTCTCTCTCTCTCTCTCACACACACACACACACACACACACACACACACACACACACACACACGGCCCCTGCCTCCTCCCTCAGCAGAGAAGTGGGGGGCGTGCACGCAGAACAGCCCGCAGCGCAAGGGGGGGCCCGGGAGACCCTTCCCTTCCCGCAAAGGCTCGGTGTCCTGCCCCGCTCCTACACACCCATGGAGGGCTGGGGCAGGTCCTGGGTGAGGGAGAAGGAGCTGGGAGAGGAAGGGTGAAGGGGCAGGAGAGGCACAGCAGCCCAAGGAAGGCCAACAATGCGGCGGTGTGGCTCAGGCCCACCAGCCAGCTGGGCGGTGAGCAGGAAGGCATGCAAGGGGAGAAGGGGGGAAAGGGGGGAATGGACAAGGGCCCAGAAGCCTTCCCCAATCAGGCACCAGCTGCAAAGGGGGACAAGAAGGGAAAAAGAAAAAAAATCCTGCCCGGCTGACAGCTGCCCCCACCCAGCCAGGCCCAGAGGGCGCCGGAGAAGCTGCTGGCCATGCCGAGTGCAGGCACTTGCCTTCTGTTCCCCGTTCTCCCACCCTCCTGGCTGGCCACGCACGCTCCAGCGGCGGCTTCTGTGGGAGAGTCCAGGGGCCACCGCCAATGATGTCGGAGGTTCCCCACCCCTGGGCTACAGCCTCCCCCATCCGTGGCGGGGCAGAGCCGAAAAGGCCAGCTGCTTGGAGGAACCGCGCGTGCCGGCAGAGAGGGCTACGCGTGCCGGAAGTGGCACGCGTGCCATAGGTTCGCCAACACGGGGCTAGTCACAGCTCTCTTAGAGCTCTCTCAGCCCCACCCACCTCACTGTGTGTCTATTGAGGGGAGGGGAAGGAAAGGTGATTGTAAGCCGGTTTGAGTCTCCTTTCAGTGGTAGAGAAAGTCGGCATATAAAAACCAACTCTTCTTCTTCTTCTTCTTCTTCTTCTTCTTCTTCTTCTTCTTCTTCTTCTGCACCTTTTTATTTAGAAGGTTCCAAGAACCATTCCAGAAGCAAAGAATTATGGAGAGAAAGGAAGATCCATCAAGGCCATGCTTAAATGCTTAAGGTTGCCAGGTCCCTCTTCACCACCGGCGGGAGGTTTTTGGGGCGGAGCCTGAGGAGAGCGGGGTTTAAGGAGGGGAGGGACTACAGTGCCATAGAGTCCAATAGTTCAAGCGGCCCTTTTCTCCAGGGGAACTGATCTCTGTCGGCTGGAGACCAGTTGTAATAGCAGGAGATCTCCAGCTAGTACCTGGAGGCTGGCAACCCTAGCGATGCCGCTGCTAAAATTTGAGCAGCAGTATTTAAAGAATCAGTTTAAAACCTTTAGCAAATGAGTACAAGGGTGTATAAAATTGCAGGCGACCGGTCTCATCGGAAAAGAGGCCTGCACATGAAGCCAGCGGGGTAAGGGCAGATCTTGACTTCTTCTTCGAAGACTTTAAGAGGGAAGGCTTTAAGAGGGGAGTGGACATATTCATGGAGGAAAGGGGTATTAATGGCTATTAGTTAAAATGGATACTAGTTATGCTGCACACCTGTTCTCTCTAGTATCAGAGGAGCATGCGTATTATTTTGGGTGCGGTGGAACACGGGCAGGATGGTGCTGCTGCAGTCGTCTTGTTTGTGGCTTCCTGAAGGCACCTGGTTGGCCACTGTGTGAACAGACTTCTGGACTTGATGGGTCTTGGTCTGATCCAGCAGGGCCTTTCTTATGTTCTTATGTTCTTCTGGAGTAAATAAATAACTAATAAATAATTAAATAAATATTATCCTTCCTGGAATGCTGGACTCGAAGGGCTTTCTATGTTCTCCTTGTACTGTTAAAACTCCTTCCCAAATAAAGATGGTAACCCTTCTGTCCCCGATTTGGTGGAGGTGGGGGCAAGGAAGAAGAGGAAGTTATAGGCAGGATTATCTGAACCCCACACTGACCAGTCGGCTTAGGAAATGTTATAGATAAATGTTTCTTCTGGCAATGAGAAAGTGGCTGGTGTCTGCTGCGGATAAAGTACATTGGATTTCCAGTTAAGACTGTATTTGTGGGGGGACGGAGATGTTGTTTGCACAACGAAGAGTGTTGACCTTTTACTGAATTTACTTTTGACATAAATGTCAAGGAATGACACAAAACAGGAGCTTTTGACAAGTCCGTCAGGGAACATATTGATAGAAATCAGCAAGAAGCTGCATTTGGGAGAGATCTGATATTTGAAACGCTTTCCGTCCACATTTCTCCTCAATGTTTGCACCCACTTCGGTGAGCCTTGCGTGGAGGGAATGTAACTAACAACACATTGATTTCTTCCCCACTCTGAGTTTTGACACTTTATGAAAATCTCTGGACAGAGATGGAGATAACTGTCTCCTTTAAAAAAAAAATGAATGCACTGAAGTTGATGGTAAAAAGCAATTTGTCTATTTAGAAAAAAATCCACGAAATCTCAAGTGAAATACTCGGTGTCCCACCAACACTCTGTTTAAGCCAGTTTTCAAAAATACATAGGGAAAGAAAGGGGGATAAGTTAGCCACATGAGGAGGGCGGGGTTTGGGGAGGGGAGGGACTTCAATGCCATAGAGTCCAATTGCCAAAGCGGCCATTTTCTCCAGGGGAACTGATCTTTATCGGCTGGAGATCAGTTGTAATAGCGGGAGATCTCCAGCTAGTAGCTGGAGGTTGGCAATCCTACATGAAAGCCCCTTGCTGGGGTCGCCGTAAGTCAGCTGTGACTTGACTTCTCTTTGAACGCACACAATGCTGTTGATTGTCTTATATATTCTTCTCGTCCTGTGTACATTGAGTGGTTACAACCTTGTCTAAAAAAAACAGGCTTCCGCTCATTCCAAAAGAAAATAACATTCATAGGAAACTTTTCACGGTTTCCCCTAATTTCTCAGTGTTTTCTTTGGAAGCCCTCAGGAAAATACCTGGGGGGAGTAGGGGGGGTTAAAACTTCTTCTTTTTTGTTTCCCAGGCCTTCACATTTCTGGGCATGAGCTTTCTTGGGAGTTACAGAGCAGCATCCCTAGAAAAGAGCAAGCTGTACTGTGTGTGTTAAGTGTCGTCAAGTCGCTTCCGACTCATGGCGACCCTATGAATCAATGTCCTCCAAAATGTCCTATCTTTGACAGCCTTGCTTAGATCTTGCAAATTGAGGGTGATGGCTTCCTTTATTGAGTCAATCCATCTCTTGTTGGGTCTTCCTCTTCTCTTGCTGCCCTCAACTTTTCCTAGCATGCCTGTCTTTTCCAGTGACTCTTGTCTTCTCAGAATGTGACCCAAATACGATAGCCTCTGTTTTAGCTTCTAGTGTCAGTTCAGGCTTCATTTGATCTATAACCCACTGATTTGTTTTTTGGGCAGTCCACGGTACCCATAACACTCTCCTCCAACACCACATTTCAAAGGAGTCTATTTTCTTCCTATCAGCTTTCTTCAATGTCCAGCTTTCACACCCATACATAGTAATAGGGAATACGATGGCATGAATTAACTTGATCTTGGATGCCAGTGACACATCCTTACACTTCAGAATCTTTTCTATCTCCTTCATGGCTGCCCTTCCCAGTCTCAATCTCCTAGTGATTTCTTGGCTGCAGTCTCCCTTTTGGTTGATGATGGGGCCAAGGAATAGAAAGTCTTCAACACTTTCAATTTCCTCATTGTCAACCTAAAAGTTGTATAATTCTCCTGTAGTCATCACTTTTGTCTTCTTGATGCTCAGCTGCAGTCCTGCCTTGGCACTTTCTCTTTTAACTCCAGTTTGTACTACAGACTGGAAAACGAAGAGAGGGCAGTAGTGCCAACACTCTGCATTTTCTCTCCACATTTTCGGTTTCTCTCCCAATACTGGTTGCCAGCCAAGCTTACAGAGAAAGGCTTTTCCATTTGCACCTCTGATATTCTTTGGCTTGTCACAAATATTTTTGCACTTCCCAGCAAGATGCATCAATAATTACAGACGGTTGGGTTTTCCCTCCTGTAATATAAATATATATATATTTAAAAATAGAACTGAGAAGGGGAAGGAGGGTGTGTGTTTAATTTTCACGCTGGTTGCCACAATTTCCTCTTCCCACTCTTCTCATGCTCTCTTGCATCTGCATTTCCTTTTTGACATGGGTGCTATTTTGAGTCTTTTTAAAGGTAGAGGAAAGCTGGGTATAAATACCAACTTTTCCTCCTCCTTCTCTTCTTCATCTTCTTCTTCTTCTTCTTCTTGGGAGCCAGTGTGATGTAGTGGTTAAGAGCGATGGTTTGGAGCGGTGGACTCTGATCTGGAGAACCAGGTTTGATTCCCCACTCCTCCACATGAGCGGTGGAGGCTAATCTGGTGAACTGGAGTTGTTTCCCCACTCCTCCACATGAAGCCAGCTGGGTGGCCTTGGGCTAGTCACAGCTCTCTTCGAGCTCTCTCAGCTTCACCTACCTCACAGGGTGTCTGTTGTGGGGAGGGGAAGGGAAAGTGATTGTAATCCGGTTTGAGTCTCCCTTAAGTGGTAGAGAAAGTCGGCATATAAAAACCAACTCCTCCTCCTCCTCCTCCTCCTCCTCCTCCTCCTCCTCCTCTTCTTCTTCTTCTTCTTCTTCTTCTTCTTCTTCTTCTTCCTCTTCTTCTTCTTCTTCTTCTTCTTCTTCTTCTTCTTCTTCTTCTTCTTCTTCTTCTTCTTCTTCCCATGTTCCTTCCAACACAGAGTTGCACAATTTTGCAGTGTTAGTATTTTTTAAAGGTTAATGCTTTGGGTTTTAAGATGGGGCTTTGAGCACCTTGTAGAGAGTTATGACCAAAATTGTGTTCCTCGAGTAGACCAGACTGGGGGTGCTGCTGATGGGGAATGAACATTGTAACTGAATTGCACCTTATTTCTTGGTGTACTGCAATTGAAGGAGGTCTATTTTCTTTTCTCCAACTCCTGTGATTTTAGAACTGCGTTTCCAAGGGCAAACACAAACAATATGAAAATTGCTTTTCAGAGGAAAAGCTGGGTTCATGATGAGTTCTTTTTTTAAAAAAATTCTTCCTAAATTATCTCAGCCTTCGGTACCTTTCTTAGTAATTTTATTTTCTCTACTTGGAAAAAAAGGATCAGTAAGAGCTTTTCTGCTAAAGGCCTCGAAAGGTGGTCTGTTTTCAGTGTGAGGTTTCTTGCTATTTGTAGAGATGAAGCTGCCTTATGCCAAGTCGGTTGCGTTGCTACTTCTAGACCAGTAAAGAGCCAGCATGGTGTAGTGGTTAAGATTAAGGTAAGGTAGAGGTCCCCTGTGCAAGCACCAGGTCATTCCTGTCCCATGGGGTGACATCACATCCCGACGTTTCTTAGGCAGACTTTGTTTATGGGGTGGTTTGCCGTTGCCTTCCCCAGTCATCTTCCCTTTACCCCCAGCAAGCTGGGTACTCCATTTACCGACCTCAGAAGGATGGAAGGCTGAGTCAACCTTGAGCCGGCTACCTGAAACCAACTTCCGTCGGGATCGAACTCGGGTCGTGAGCAGAGCTTGGACTGCACTGCAGCTTACCACTCTGCACCACGGGGCTTTTAGTGGTTAAGATTAGGGCTGTGCATATCAATAAACCCAAACCAAAAATAAGCCGGAAAAATTTTTTGGTTCAGGTTTACCAAATTCCAAAACCTGGGGGGAAAGCCAAAGCCAAATTGGCCATTCCCCAAAAAATGGATAATTTCCCAGCTTTTTTGGGTTCTCCCCAGGCTTTGTGAAGCTCTTGGGGGGGCATTTTTTGAGGTAGGGCCCCCAAAGCTGCAGGGTAGCTTGCAGGGACTCTCCCTGCAAGAACCCTTAAGTTTGGTGAAGATTGGGTCTGGGGTTCCAAAGTTATGGGGTCTGGAAGAGGTCACCCCCTCCCGCCTCCATACGCAAGCAGGAAGGTAAGAGTCAGATTCTCTGTTCGTTCGCTAATCGGCTAATGCTTGTCTATGGAGGAGGAAGGGCCGACCTCTCCAGAGCCCATAACACCGGATCCCCTGACCCAATCTTCACCAAACTTTGGGGTTCGTGCAAGGAGAGTCCCTGAAAGCTACCCTAAAAAATTGGGACCTCTACCCCCAAAAATGCTCCCACAGGAACTTTGCAAAAATCCCCTTTGCTTGCTATTGTGGTAACTTTCAATCAGCCCTACTTTCCCTACATAGACGCGATCCTGCGGAAGGAAGATTTTTTTTTTTTTACAGTAAGAGTTGTTCGACAGTGGAATCAGCTACCTGGGGAGGCGGTGAGCTCCCCCTCACTGGCAGTCTTCAAGCAGAGGCTGGACATCACTTGTAAGGGATGCTGTAGGCTGATCCTGCATTAAGCAGGGGGTTGGACTAGGTGGCCTGCATGGCCCCTCCTGATTCTATGATTTGGAAGAAGTTCTGCTTTTGTCCCAGTTTATCACCAAAGCGTGCTTGTCACCTGAGTTGGAGCATGCATTTCTCACCAGCCATTTAATCTTAGGATGTTGTCACTTCCAGTTGACGGCCTTGAAACATTGCAGCTGCTTTCCCCCCCCCCCTGGTGTCTGTGAGCCATACGGATGACGCTCTCCTGTAGTTTCACAAACCTGGTATCTGCTATCAGTCATGATGGACGATGGAATGATGGCATGCCATTTTTCTTAGCAGTAGACCACAGCAGACAGTATAAATCCAAATGCCATCTTTGCAGATCGGTTGGCATCTCCTCAGGGCTGGCTGACATGTGCGTTGTACATTGGGCGATTGCTCAACATTTGGATGGGCTCACTTTTGCAAGAACAAAAAAGGGCCCAAAAGCAGTTGGTGCAGTGGGGAAAAAACTTGGAAAATCAGTACTTAGTTTTATATCAGCACTAGAATCCTCCTGTCCTGGAAGACCCAATCAGGGGACCCTGGTGTTACTGAGCAATCTGTCTAGTTGAATTATAGAACCATAAATCATAGAGTTGGAAGGGATCACCAGGGTCATCTAGTCCAATCCCGTACACAATTCAGGAAATTCACAACTACCTCCCCCACACACACCTCCAGTGACCCCTACTCCATGCCCAGAAGATGGCCAAGATGTCCTCCGTCTCATGATGTGCCTAAGGCTCCATTGCTGACAATAAAGTAAAGCAGTAAAGCATTGCTGACAGAAGGCCATCTAGCCTCTTCTTAAAAACCTCCAGGGAAGGAGCACTTACCACCTCCCGAGGAAGCCTGTTCCACCGAGGAACTGCTCTAACTGTTAGAAAGTTCTTCCTAATGTCTAGATGAAAACTCTTTTGATTTAATTTCAACCCGTTGGTTCTGGTCTGACCTTCTGGGGCAACAGAAAACAACTCAGCACCATCCTCTATATGACAGCCCCTCTAGCACTTGGAGATGGTGATCATATCCCCTTCTCAGTCTTCTCCTCTTCAGGCTAAACATACCCAGCTCCTTCAACCTTTCCTCATAGGACTTGGTCTCCAGACCCCTCGCCATCTTTGTTGCCCTCCTCTGGACACATTCCAGCTTGTCTACGTCCTTCTTAAATTGCAGTGGCCCAAACTGAACATGATACTCTAGGTGAGGTCTAACCAGAGCAAAGTGATACTGTCACTTCTCGAGATCTGGACACTAGACTTTTGTTGATATGGTGCAAGATCGCATTTGCCTTTTTAGTAGTCCAGTGTTCCTCCAGGGAGCTCAGGGTAGCATGTACAGTTCTCTGTTCCCTCATTGGTTAACGACACCTTGTTAGGTGGGATGGGCTGAGAGAGAGTGATGATCCTGAGTAGAGATCTGAACTCAGGTCCCTGGTCCTAATCAGACACTCAACTACACCACACTGGCACTCTGAACACTCAGACCTGCTGATTTCTCTCAGCCTGGGTTTGAGACCAGAGGAGGATACCTCAACGTCCCTCTGTACTTCCAGCCTTCTGGTCCTTAACTCCTGGTCTCCCAGCTCCCTGCCTGCCTTCAGAGAGCCAGCGTGGTGTCATGGTTAAGAGCAGTGGTTTGAAGTGGTGGACTCTGATCTGGAGAACCGGGTTTGATTCCCCACTACTCCACATGAGCTGCGGACGCTAATCTGGTGAACTGGATTTGTTTCCCCACTCCTACACATGAAGCCAGATGGGTGACCTTGGGCCAGTCATGCTCTCTCAGCCTCATCTACCTCACAGGGTGGCTGTTGTGGGGAGGGGAAGGGAAGGTGATTGCAAGCTGGTTTGAGTCCCCCTTAAGTGGCAGAGGAAATTGGCATATAAAAACCAGCTCTTCTTCTTCTTGTCTTTCCATTTCTAGCTTGCCTGCTGGTGGACTACCTGCATTGGCCTTTGCCACTGGGCAGGTATAATTTACCAGAGGAGGACCACTTATACTTTTTCTCCTGGCAATTAGAAAGAACACATGAAGCTGCCTTATACTGAATCAGACCCATGGTTCATCAAAGTCAGTATTGCCTACTCAGACTGGCAGCAGCTGTCCAGGACCTCAGGCAGGGGTCTTTCACATCACCTACTGGCCTAGTCCCTTTAACTAGAGATGTGAGGGATTGAACCTGGGACCTTCGGCATGCCAAGCAGATACTCTACCTCTGAGCCACAGCCCCTCTCCAAGTCTCTCCAGGGTCTCAGTTAGAGGTCTTTCACATCACCTCCTTGCCTAGTCCCTTTAACTGGAGATGCCAGGGATTGAACCTGGGACCTTCTGCATGCCAAGCGGATGCTCTACCACTGAGCCACAGCAATTATTTTGAGCTGGTGTTCCAAAGTTAGCCCTGCTGATGTTGCATGGTTTCATTGCATATAGATTTTTTTTTTATTTAAAAAGAATCTGATTGTGTTTCCTGATTGTTTTTAGCAGCTTTGCTTATCTCTGATTGTTTTTTAGCAACTTTGCTAGTTATAAATCTGGCGAGTCAGCAAGCGTTTTTTTTTAAAAAAGAAAAAAAGATCTATTTGCTTCTTTGGCATAATTCCTTTTGCTTCCGCTTGTCTCAGGCACTGGCAAAGATTGATGCCGAGCGCTGAAGCCCTGACCATTGTCTGGGGTGGGGGTGGGGGGCAGACGTCTACAGAAAATAGATACAGGATTGAATGCCAAGTGAAGTTACATCTTACAAGTTTCAGGGCGGAGGTGGACGATTGAAGATGTAATTTGAGATGGGGAAGAGCAGCTGCCTGAATGCTACTGATGCTGCCTGTCTCTTAGGGAACATCAACTGCTCCTTGCTCTCTCTGGAAGGGCCCTTTGCCTGTTGCGTGATGGTTGCCAACTCCAGCCCATGCCCCATCTAGCACAATTCCCCGCAGCCTCAAGTGTGTATAAGCAGAGAAGGAGCTGAAATAGGGTCGCCAACCTCCAGGTACGCTTTACCAAAGCTGTCCATATTTAATTGCAAGCTTACAAGCTTCTTTTCCCATAAGGGTTATTGGCACACGGAAACATTTGAAGCTTGAAAAAAGAATATGAAATGGGGACTTTACCGGAAGCCCATTGCGGTTTATAACTACTCCGTTGCCTGTGCATACTTACCAGTTGGATGTTTGGACTTTTGGCCTATTATACCTCGACTTACCTTTTAGAGAAATTGTATACTTATACTTACCTTTAGGATACTGTAACTGTGAATTTTGTTTGATTTTTGTCTTTTGCTCTTTGAGCACGTATTTATTCTTATAATTAAGGTTGTTCCTTTGAATAGACCTAATTGCATTTCAGTTTGAGTCTGAGCTTTTATTGTTAGCTATACAAGTGCATTATTTTGATTCCTTAACCTCCAGGTACTAGCAGATCTCCTGCTATTACAACTGATCTCCAGCCATTAGAGATCAGTTCACCTGGAGAAAATGGCCATTGGACTCTATGGCATTGAAGTCCCTCCCCTCCTCAGACCCCGCCCTCCTCAGGCTCCGCTCCAAAAACCTCCCATCAGTTGCAAAGAGGGACCTGGCAACCCAGTACCCACCTATGAAGACAGAGACCCTACCCCGTTTTTGGGTTGGTAGAGTGACTGAACAGCGCTGGGTCAGTCCAGTGAACTCAAACAGTGTAGCTTAAAAAGCTTTATTGTTAGAAAAGTTCAAAAAAGGATAAAATAAAAGTTACACAGTCAACAGGCAAACAGCAATAATAAAATAATAAATCTAGCCGGCTACATGATAAGTTATCATGTAACTTAGTTGTTACATGATAAAGTGGATAAACTGAAGAGGGACCTGGCAACCGTAGGCTGAAATGAAATCACCCTTCAGCTGATTTCTACAAGCTGAGAGTTCCCTTTGGGAACTGTGTAGTCCCTCTATGATTCTATGAAAATCCATCTGTCTCTGTCTCTCTGTCTCTGTGATTGTGTGTGTGTGTGTGTGTGTGGCATGCTGCCTACTCTTGGTCACCCAGTGCTTTTCTGTCAGTTCCCCAAAGAGGTGAGACCTCTGACTCCACATCAGAATTGGGGTCATCAACAAACTGGTTATCCCTCTGGATAGCCATCATCAGACTGCCGGGGCTGTAATTAATTCTGCCATTTTAAATTGCCTCTGTCTAAAATTGGCAATTAAAAAAAAAATAGCCTGCTCTTATAGTGGAATTACTCTGTATTTAGGAAAAGGTGACCCCCAGCGGCAGGAAAGCACAGCTTTTCTGTTAATTGGATAACCCTCTTGGTCAAAAAGAGTTTTCAATAAGAGGAAAATATCAGTTCATTCACCCATTTCCTGTCTTCCGTGTTTCTGTTGTATCTCAATGGCTAGTACTGGAGATACATCTGCAATTCTCTATATATGATTTTTACTCCAGATTTTGAGATTTCAACAGTGTAGACCTAAGCCTTAGATGCCCAGTCTATCTCCACATAATGCTGGCATCTCCCCAAGTTACGTCAACATGGGAGTTAGATGCTATCCGAAGCCATTTGTAGGCTGGCCGTGGGCTTATGTGCTAACAGTATAATCTTAAATGTTCAGTCCTTCTAAACCCATTAACTTCAACTGGAACTCTGTGTAGGATTGCACTATTAACCACTTGATCTTGATTCCAAAGGGAAATCAATGCATTAGTAATTGTCCATGGTTTTCGTTTTTATTTCTGAATTTTTGTAGACTACTGTGCGTGCAGTTTTCCCCACAGAAAGCAGATACCTTTCTTAAGAGTTCCTGAAGAGGTTTTCTTTCTTCTTCTTTTCTTAAACAGAGCCCTTCTCTAAAGCTTTAAGGCTCTTCAACTGTTGCTCTCGCCTGCCCGGGAAAATCCTGGGTTGTTTTCTTCTACAGCTGCAAGGAGATTTTCCACACCGGATGAATGCTAACTAGCAAACTGACTTCTCAAAAGTCATAGTTGAGGGAGAACCTCGCCCAAACAGGGACGGGGACTTAGTTCTCTCAAGACGACTTGTTTTATGCTCTGCATTCTAAGGGTTTAGAAGCCACAGCATTCAGTCAAACTGAAATCAAAAAGAGAAAGCAAACCGTCGGTGGAGGCGGCGATCGCTGAAGGCAAAAGATTTGCAAATAGCCTTTTTATCTCCTGGGAGAACTGCGAAAGCAGCGGATCTCCTCTAGCTTTGAAGCAGGAGAGAGAAGTAGAATCGTTTTCCATGCTTCCAGTAAGTATGGTTGGCTTTATACCTGAAACATCAGCATACAGGATTACGGGATGCGCTATATCTCAGTGGTAGAGGTTATGGTTTGCATGCAGGAGTTCTCTGGTTCTGTCCCTGGTGTCTGCAGTTAAAGCAGTGTAATGCAGAAGGCACTGCTAAAATATTCTTCACCAGAGATCTTGGAAAGATACCACCAGTTAGGGCAGGTATTACTGGCTAATGCTCCATCTGACTCTATATAAAGCATCAGAATTATTAGTAGTGAAAGACACTGTGGCTCAGTGCCAGTGCATGTACCCTACATGCAGAAGGTTCTAGGTTCAGCTGGGAGCCAGCGTGGTGTAGTGGTTAAGTGTGGTGGACCCTAATCTGGAGAAGCGGGTTTGTTTCCCCACAACTCCACATGAAGCCTGCTGGGTGACCTTGGGCCAGTCCCAGTTCTCTCAGAACTCTCTCAGCCCCGCCTACCTCACAAGGTGACTGTTGTGGGGAGGGGAAGGGAAGGTGATCGTAAGCCAGTTTGAGACCCCTGAAAGGTAGAGAAAATCGGGTATAAAAACCAGCTCTTCTTCATTGCCTAACAAGCAGAAACATAAAGAAGCTGAACCCAATGAGATTCATGACACAGTGGGGATTTGAACCTGGGCCTCCCAATCCCCAGTCACAGGTTTCTGTTGTGGGGAAGAGAAGGGAAGGTGATTGTAAGCTGGTTTGATTCTTCCTTAAGTGGTAGAGAAAGTCAGCATATAAAAACCAACTCTTCTACTACTTTATTTTTTGTTCTGTGGGTTCCAGCTACCAAACATTTCCAAATGCTGTATGCTTGTGGGCTGCTTTTTCGGCTGAGAATTCTTAAAACATTAGAGCTGATGTAGAATAAGGGGTTATTTGTCTCTGAAGGTGTATTTATTCTAAGAGTTTGCTTTCCTAGCTCTTGATCTATCTCAGCCGCTGTTATGGGGAAAGTAGGAAGGGGGGAACAGATGCTCTTGGAGGGCAATTTAAAGGTGCTTGAAAGCGGTGTGAATTTGCAGCGGCTGCATTACTCAGAAGAGAAGCGGCAGGGAGTAAATTCTCCCAGCCTTCCCGTGCAAGCAGTGATCAAACATCTGCCTTTTGTGGTTTGGGATATAGAGTGCCCCATATTTCTGAGTAGGGGAGAAAAAAATACACATGCCATGCATTAGATCATGTTTCAAAAAATACGTAGCTGTACATGTTTGACATTCTCCTGCAGGTAGACTCAAGATCCCATTCTGGAAATCTCTCAGAGTGGAAAGAGGAGACGTTTGTAAAGTTCAAAGCCATACGGCATCCCACTTTGTGGTGGAGAGGAATCTCAGCTGAATCAGAAGGTCCCAGGTTCAATCCCCTGCATCTCCAGTTAAAGGGATTGGGCAAGTAGGTGATGTGAAAGACCCCTGCCTGAGACCCTGGAGAGCCGCTGCCGGTCTGAGTGGACAGCACTGACTTTGATGGACCAAGGGTCTGATTCAGTAGAAGGCAGCTTCATGTGTCCATGTGTTCATGAATCCCCAGATTCAGATTGCTAATGGACACCGCCGCTACCCCCCAAAAAATCTCATCTTTTTTCCTGTTGATTTCCAAAACAGCAAAAAGCTATGTCGTTGTTGTTCCCCGGTCCCAACTATTCCTTTCAGTGTACACAAATGCTCCAAGACAAGCCCCAAATGCTTCTGTAACCTGACAGCTGGATTATTGCGATGAACTCTACAAGGGGCTGCCCTTGAAGACAACCCAGTTATTTCAGTTGGTCCAGAATACAGCAGCCCACTTATTGTCAGGAGCATACGTTTCCCATTTTGAAACAGCTACACTGGTTGCTGTGAGAGCCAGCGTGGTGTAGTGTTTAAGAGTGGTGGACTCTAATCTGGAAAAATGGGTTCGATTCCCCACTCCTCCACATGAGCGGCAGACTCTAATCTGGGGAACCGAGTTCGATTCCCCACTCCTCCACATGAGTGGCAGACTCTAATCTGGAGAACCGGGTTCGATTCCTCACTCCTCCACATGAGCAGCAGACTCTATTCTGGGGAACCGGGTTCGATTCCCCACTCCTTCACATGAGCAGCAGACTCTAATCTGGGGAACCGGGTTTGCTTCCCCACTCCTCCACATGAGCAGCAGACTCTAATCTGGGGAACCGGGTTCAATTACCCACTCCTCCACTTGAGCGGCGGACTCTAATCTGGAGAACCGGGTTCGATTCCCCACTCCTCCACATGAGCAGCAGACTCTAATCTGGGGAACCGGGTTTGATTCCCCACTCCTCCACATGAGCAGCAGACTCTAATCTGGGGAACCGGGTTTGATTCCCCACTCCTCCACATGAGTGGCAGACTCTAATCTGGGGAACCGGGTTCGATTCCCCACTCCTCCACATGAGCAGCAGACTCTAATCTGGGGAACCGGGTTCGATTACCCACTCCTCCACTTGAGCGGCGGACTCTAATCTGGAGAACCGGGTTCGATTCCCCACTCCTCCACATGAGCAGCAGACTCTAATCTGGGGAACCGGGTTTAATTCCCCACTCCTCCACATGAGCGGCGGACTCTAACCTGGTTAATTGGGTTCGATTCCCCACTACTCCACATGAAGCCTGCTAGGTGACTTTGGGCTAGTCACAGTTCTCTCAGGACCCTCTCAGCCCACATGGAGGCAGGCAATGGCAAACAACAACTGAACATCGCTGATCTCTGTCGGCTGGAGATCAGCTGTAATAGCAGGAGATCTCCAGCTAGTACCTGGAGGTTGGCAACCCTATTCTTCCCCACTACATTATTTAAAACATGACTGCTGACCTGACCAGAGGAGCACAGCAAGTCCATTCAACAACTGAACTGAGTAACATTTACTCTCTGTGCTGATTGTTCCCTATTGCCAATGGGCTGAGTATGCATTGGTTGCCACTCTGTCTGGTCTAATGCTTTCTCTCCTTTCTCTTTCCCACCCCTTCTCCCTTCCAGGAACAGCAACGATCTCTTCAGTGAGGTGGTGCAGTTGAACTTCGAAATCGCCAGCTTCAGCAGCCTTTCGGGGACCCAGCCGATCACTTGGCAGGTGGAATATCCCCGGAAGAGGACAACCGACACGGCCCTCTCGGAAATCTTCATTTGCCAAAAGGATCTTGTGGGGATTGTTCCTCTGGCAATGGTAAGAGAGTTTATGTGCATAAACAACTCTCAGTTTCTGTTGCTGTTCGTCTGTGGTTGTTTTTGTGTGGAGATCCAATCCAAATCTCTTTCCTCCAAACAGCAGTCTGGTGAGCTATATCATTAACAGAGGGAAGAAGTGAGGTTCAGAAATAGTGTCCCGACTAGGGTTGCCAACCTCCAGGTACTAGCTGGAGATCTCCTGCTATTACAACTGATCTCCAACCAATAGGGATCAGTTTACCTGGAGAAAATGGCCGCTTTGGCAATTGGACTCTATGGCATTGAAGTCCCTCCCCTCCCCAAACCCCACCCTCCTCATGCTCTGCTCCCAAAACCTCCTGCCAGTGATGAAGAAAGCCTTGGCAACCCAGTACCCACCTATGAAGACAGAGACCCTACCCTGTTTTTGGGTTGGTAGAGTGACTGAACAGTCCAGTGACTGGGTCAGTCCAGTGAACTCAAACAATGTAGCTTAAAAAGCTTTATTGTTAAAAAAGTTCAAAAAAGGATAAAATAAAAGTTACATAGTCAACAGGCAAACAGCAATAATAAAATAATAAATCTAGCTGGCTACATAATACTTACTAAGTTGTTACATGATAAACGAAGAAGAAGAAGGAGGAGGAGGAGGAGTTGGTTTTTATATGCCGACTTTCTCTACAACTTAAGGGAGACTCAAACCAGCTTACAATCACCTTCCCCTCCCCACGACAGACACCTTGTGAGGTAGGAGGGGCTGAGAGAGTTCTGAGAGAACTGTGACTGGCCCAAGGTCACCCAGCAGGCTTCATGTGGAGTTGTGGGGAAACAAACCCGCTTCTCCAGATTAGAGTCCACCACACTTAACCACTACACCACGCTGGCTCCCAAGGTCACCGAGCTGGCTAAAACTAAAGATGTTCTTCAAAGCGACAGAGTGACATGCTGAAATAGGTATGAAGGAAGCTTAGCTACTACCAGGCATAGTCGAACTTATAGAAAAGTGAACCTAGGACAGGTGACTCTCAACTCCCAATCAGGATGGACATTGGGGAGAAGTCTCTAGATGGCGTAAACCAGTCTGAACCAGAAGAAGGCTCCCAGAGGAGATGAGAGATCTCACCCCTCTCGTCTTCACACATAGGTTCTTGCTCAGTTAATTGGGAGTGGTGTGAATTAGTGACCTTGACAGCCAGACCTGTCGATGGAACAAGCTACAGCTGGTGTTATGAGGACGAAATGAGCTAGGCTTCTGCAGAAAAATACTGAACACTGACCCCCAGGATCACCCAGAGGTAGCAAAAATCGAAATGGTTCTTCTGTCTTGACGCCAACTTTATCAGGGATGCAACTACAATTGTCTTGCAAGTAGAATTCAAGCTGCGTTTTGTGGTCACAGAATCATAGTGTTGGAAGGGACCACCAGGGCCATCAAGTCCAACCCCCTGCACAATGCAGGAAATTCACAACTACCTCCCCCCTCCACACCCCTAGTGACCAGAAGATGGCCAAGATGCCCTCCCTCTCATCATCTGCCTAAGTCACAGCTGACTTATGACTAACCCGTAGGGTTTTCAGTGCAAGAGATGTTCAGAGGTGGTTTGCCAATTGCCTGCCTCCACATCACAACCTTGGTCTCTCATCCAAATACTAGCCAGGGCCAACCCTGCATAGGTTCCAACACCTGATGCAATCAGACGGGCTATCCAGGTTAAGATATGTGGTTCTACTAATGGGCATATAAAGGATGTCTTTGTACTAAGGTTATGAGTTCATACAGCCCAGGATTCAAGGGGCCACTTGACCATTAAGGAAATGTCCTCTGTGGATGATGGCCCAAGAGGACCACCCAGGTCCCAAGCATGGGTTAGCCCTCTCCCCGTACCATGTGCAGAAGGAGTCACATAACTCTGGCAAGCAGCACAGCACAGACAATTCTCAGCCAAGCCATGCATGGCACAGGGCTGGCTGGGCAGCCTCTTTCTCCCTCCCTCAAGGGTCAGGGTCTGGGGTGGGCCAGTGTGGTATAGTGGTTAAGAGCGGTGGTTTAGAGTGGTGGAGTCTAATCTGGAGAACCGGGTTGATTTCCCCTCTACTCCACATGAAGCCATCTGGGTGACCTTGGGCTAGTCACTGTTCTCTTAGAGATCTCTCAGCCCCACCCACCTCACAGGGTGTCTGTTGTTGGGAGGGGAAGGGAAGGTGATTGTAAGCCGGTTTGATTCCTCCTTAAGTGGTAGAGAAAGTCGGTATATCAAAACCAACCCTTCTCCTTCTCCTCCTCCTTCTTCTCCCCCCCCCCGGGCCATTTTTTTCCTTCTAGGCTGCCCCTGCTAGGCTTGTCTACCCCACTCAGCTACATCTTTCCAAAGACCAATGAGGAGAAATTAGAAATCATCTTGCCTTCTCGTCCCTCAGTGATATGATTTTGTAGTCAAAGCTGATTGGCTAGATAACATGGTTTACCATCCCTGCTCTTTCCATCATGATCATTCCCACTTTGATTTGGCCATTTCCTTTGCGTGACCCGAACCTCTCGTTTGTTATTTAGGTGCCACTTTCTGATTCCTCACACCACATTTTCCCCATAAAATGTATGCATTTTCTAGTATCATTTGTTTGACGATAAATCGGCATGATCTATGGTATTTAAATACAAATGACATATGATGTATCTATAAAATAAAGGATAACTTACAACATATGTACATGATGAAAATGCATCTACAAAGTCAGCAGTAAAGGGTGTAGAACCAAACCCATTAAAAATATAGAAATGGATAAAATAACAAAATGAAACATTTGATGGTACCAGCTCGATCTCAGATACTAAGCCGGGTTGGACCTGGTTAGCACTTACATGGGAGATCACTAAGAACCATGCAGAGGCAGGGAATGGCAAACCACCTCTGTCCATCTCTTGCCTTGAAAACCCTATAGGGTCGCCATATGTTGACTGCACTTTCCACCACCGCATTTCTGATAGGGCTGTTGCTGAGGGACTTGGGAATGTTCAGGCTGGAGAAGAGGAGGTTGAACATGATTGCTCTCTTGAAGTCTTTGAAGGGTTGTCACTTAGAGGGGGTCAGGGAGCTGTTCCTGTTGGCAGCAGAGGATAGGACTCACAATAATTGGTTTAAATTACAGGCGGAACGGTACTGGCTGGTTATTAGGGACCATGGCAGACCACCTCTGTTCATCTCCTGCCTTGAAAACCCTACAAGGGTCAGCATGAGCCACCTGAGCTTTGACGACCCTTTTCACCACCAAGAGAATCCAACTGAGAAAGCAAACAAGACAGGCCAATGTGAACAAACCAGGGGACGTTTTTACAGGCCGTGTGGAAAAGGAAGGGCAATTTTTTTTTCCTGATCCTGCTGAACCACATTCTTCAAAAACCTCTGAGCGCTTTTGGCTCGGGCTGTCGTCGAAAGCAACGAACAAAGTAACTTTGGGCGACTCCATGCTTAATTGTAAAACTCGGCGACTTTCATCTAGTGAGAGTCAGCAGGATCCAGAGCACACAGCCAAATAACTGGAACCAGGCTCTCGCCCGGTATTGAGATGCCTCCTAAAAATGCGCTTTGAAATGCCTTCTGAGTGCTGAGCATGGGTTTTGTCGCCGTGCCTAGTGAGAAGGCTTGGCACTGCTCATAACGCGCCGCGCTAATAGAATCCAGGTGGAGAAGGTGCCAGCGGTCGAAATTGCCTTTGTTAGCGGGGACGGGACTAGATAAAGGGAAGGTTTCTCTCCGCTAGCTCAGCACTTCCAACCGGGCTCCTTTTTATTGCTTCTTCATTTGAACGTTAATCTCCTGCCGAGCTGATTCCCTGGCAATTCCCTTGTTCCGAATCACAGAAAGAGAGTCAAAGGGAAAGTCTGAGGCTGCCATCTGCTAAGGAGTCAAAACAGCTCAGTGTATTCAGGGAAGTTAAGTACTTCCAATTCTGCGGGAAAAAGTAGGTTCCCCACTGCCCATTTACTGTCAAGCATGCCTATGGATGGATTGTTCCAAATATGTACACATCTAATTATTTTTATTTTATTTTATTACAATCTGACCTCCCCAGCCAAGACCAGGCTCAGGGCAACTTGCATAAATATACATTATATCATAAAACACAATAATACAGTTAAAACGATGGTTAAAAACCAGCCTATTCAGTCAATAACAAGCAATAGTATATTATCCCTAAAGGTGCAACAAGTATGTCCAAGCTCTGCTCACGACCTGAGTTCGATCCCAACAGAAGTCGGTTTCAGGTAGCCAGCTCCAGGTTGACTCAGCCTTCCATCCTTCTGAGGTCGGTAAAATGAGTACCCAGCTTGCTGGGGGTAAAGGGAAGATGACTGGGGAAGATGACTGGCAAACCACCCTGTAAACATATAGTCTGCCTAGTAAATGTCAGCTTGCACAGGGGTCAGCTTGCACAGGGGACTACCTTTACCTTTTAGTGTGAATAGGCCACAGCAGAGCCTGCTGTATTCCACATCCCCAAAGTTTGAACGATTCAGGGGGGGGTGCAAGGTAGGGAGGCCAGCATCGATGGGGGGGGGGGGAACGTAGCTGGCCTTAGCCATAAGCCTGGTAAAATATCTCCATCTTGCATGCCTTGGGGAAATCCCTAAGGTCCTGCAGGGCCCTTGTCTCATTTGAGAGGCTATTCCACCAGATAGGGGCCAGTGCAGAAAAAGCCCTGGCCCTAGTCAAGGCCAGCCAGACACTCTTTGGGCCAGGGACCACCAGCAGATTTGTATTTGAAGATTGTAATGTTCCCCACGGTTAATAAAGAAATGTATACAGGAAATAAATAAATATCTATAGGAACTATAGATATATTTGCTGACAAGTCACAGCCGACTTCGGGTGACCCTGGAGGGTTTTCAAGGCAAGAGACATTCAGAGGTGGTTTGCCATTGCCTGCCTCTCCATAGCTACCCTGAACTTCCTTGATGGTTTCCCATCCTGATACTGAGCAGGGCCAAGCCTTCTTAACCTCCAAGATGTGATGAAATTGGGCTAGCCTGGGTCACTATACGCTGCCCTAAAATTCAGCTAGAGCAAAGGATCTGCTTCCCCCTACAATTTTCCTTTTCTTCCTTTGGTTACAGCTTAATTGTTTATGACCCATGGGCATGCCATTCACAAATCAATTATTAATGATCAGATCTTGTTCGGGGGGGGGCAAAATTGAAAAGGACAGTAGCTGTGAGAGGCATCGGTAGAACTTTGACTGCCACACAGGACAGCCTGGTGTTGCGCTTAAATTTTAAAAATCATGACAAATCAAGATCTGGAAAACAATGATGGACTGCAGGGAAAACACTGGAATGCCATTATCAGTGACACTGTTCAAAATTTCATTTAAAACTGAGTGAAAGAATGGTCGCAATTGCAGGCAAGCTAAACAGCCGATGGGACATCATAATATGTACTCATAGAATAATAGAATCATAGAGTTGGAAGGGATCACCAGGGTCATCTAGTCCAACCCCTTGCACAATGCAGGAAATTCACAACTACCTCCCCCACACACACCCAGTGACCCCTTCTCCATGCCCAGAAGATGGCCAAGATACCCTCCCGCTCATGAACTGCCTAAGGTCATAGAATCAGCAATATGCTTGTTTGCAATATGCTTGAACTGCAGGGGAAACACTGGAATGCCATTATCAGTGTCATTGTCCGAAAGTTCAGTTAAAACTGAGTGAACAAATGTTCACAATTGCAGACAAGCTAAACAGCTGACAGGACATCGTAATCTATATTCCTCAATGTGCTTGTTTGCAAAATATCCTCCTTAAAACAGCATTCCCCTTCCCAGCAGTTAGGGATAGTCTGCCTGAGATGGAAGGAGAGGCACCCTTCTCGGCCGCGAGAACGTCCTGGCATTTCAGCCTCCTGTTTCTCATTTCTCAGGCAGACTTCTTCCGAGTTGTGAGCTGCCACCTTCCGCCCTTCTATCCCACGGAGAGATGCTCCTTTGCCCTCCCTCCCCTGTCTGATCGGGCAGGCGAAAGGCAGCCACTGCAGGCGCATATGGCGGCCGTGGTTCTTGGCAGCCGCCGAACCGAAAGCATCACTCCGTAACGTCATTTGCAAGCGAGAGCATCTGGGGTGGAAGCTTGCTGGCTGGGCTTGAAGCTGGCCGAGTCTGAAGTTTCTCCAGTATCCTCTCATTCATGCCGCACGGCTGCCCGTGAGGATCAGTTGACAGGGCTGGCTTTTTGAATCCGCTGTCTTTTCCAATACGGATGAAGGCTTAAATATCAAGTGGCTGCTTCTAAGAAGTCCTGCAGAAATCCTTCTGGAGGGAGATCAAAACAAGCTGTAGACAAGCTGGAACGTGTCCAGAGGAGGGCAACAAAATGGCGAGGGGTCTGGAGATCCTGTGAGGAAAGGTTGAAGTAGCTGGGTATGTTTAGCCTGAAGAGGAGAAGACTGAGAGGTGATACGATAACCATCTTCAAGTACTTGAAGGGCTGTCACATAGAGGAGGGTGCTGAGTTGTTTTCTGATGGCCCAGAAGGTCGGACCAGAACGAACAGGTTGAAATTCAATCAAAAGAGTTTCCATCTAGACATTAGGAAGAATTTTCTAACAGCTAGAGCGGTTCCTCAGTGGAACAGGCTTCCTTGGGAGGTGGTGAGCTCTCCTTCCCTGAAGGTTTTTAAGCAGAGGCTAGATGGCCATCTGTCAGCAGTGCTGATTCTATTACCTTAGGCTGATCATGAGAGGGAGGGCATCTTGGGCATCTTCTGGGCATGGAGTAGGGGTCACTAGGGGAGTGGGGGGATGTAGTTGTGAATTTCTTGCATTGTGCAGGGGGTTGGACTAGATGACCCTGGTGGTTCCTTCCAACTCTATGATTCTACGATTCTATGAACAAGCGCCCGATGATGCAGCCAGCTGTTAGAGTTGCAGTTAGCAATCAGAGAGGGGGAGGGGGAAACCTCATGTCTTATATGGGAAGTCAGCTGCCTATAGGCCTGCTTGCCTATGAACTCACCACCACCATTGGCTGAGCTGGAATGATGTCACAGAATGTGCTTCAAGATTCTAATGGCTGAAGAGGAGGGGTCAGGGATGCAGTGCCGAAAATTAGACCCATTAAGGATGTGAAAGCTTGATATGACAGAGGAATTTTTTCCTAACATCCAGCCGGTACCTTTCCACCGGCAATTTAAACCCATTATTGCGTGATCTATCCTCCGCTGCCAACAGGAACAGCTCCCTGACCCCCTCTAAGTGACAGCCCTTCAAATACTTCAGTAGAGCAATCATGTCCCCCCTCAACCTCCTTTTCTCCAGACTGAACATTCCCAAGTCCCTCAGCAACTACCCTATCAGAAAGGTGGTGGTGGAAAGTGCTGTCAAGGCACAGTTGACATATGGTGACCCCGTAGGGTTTTCAAGACAAGAGACTTCCAGAGGTGGTTTGCCATTGCCTGCCTCTGCATGCTCCTTAGTGATCTCCCATCTAAGTGCTAACCAGGGCCGACCCGGCTTAGCTTCTGAGATCTGACGAGATCGAGCTGGTACCATCAAACGTTTCATTTTGGGTTTTTTTTTTATCCATTTCTGGTTTTGTTTTTAGTCATTTTGGTTCTACACCCTTCGCTGCTGACTTCGTAGATTAGTTTGTATCATGTACGCATGTTGTACGTTATCCAGCATTTTGTAGATACGTTGTATGTCATTTATATTTACATACTGGAGATCATGCCGATTTATTGCTGCACAAATAGTACTTGAGACCAACAGGCGGTTTGCCATTGCCTGCCTCTGCCTAGCAATCCCGGACTTCCCTGGAATTCCCTGGCAATCAAAAAGGTACTCGTATCAATAATCAGAAACTTCCCGTGATGAGTCCCTGATGGGTTAACCTTATTCTCACGGGACTCAAGCAACTAGCAGTTTATGTCCCCCCGAAGCAAAAATTCTTTAGACCATCACATTTAGATCAATTCCAGAGCAGATTTGGACAGATGCGTGGGTCGGTAACGCAGACCCTGTAGAAGACCTGTTGGGTAGCAGGCCTTTTTTGGGGGGGGTGACAGCCCAGCCTAACGGTCCTCTTCTCCGCGCTCACGTCCCCCACCCCGCCTCTTTCCCCCTCCAACCCTTCCCCGAGCTGAGCCGTCGAGCCGCTGAGTCAATCTCCCTAATGACACGTGCGACAAACATCCTCGGTGATGAGAATTTGTCAGTGATAATGAATTGTAAACCAGAAAGCCGAGCAAGGCAAACATGTGTCAGACGACAGAGTGAAGGTGAAATGCCTGCCGGGTTTGTATGTGTGTGTGTTCGCGCGCACGTGCAAGCATCCACGCACAGAAGCCGCACGTATTTATTTATTTATCAAAATCCTTGGAGGGGAACTCAATATGTTTCTGGGGCATACCGAAAAGTCCCGGCAAATTCATCACCCGGCCTTCACTCATTCCTTTCCGTTATGATGAAGCGTTTTCCTCATAAGCCAGTTAGGGGATTTTTTTAGTGCAATGTTTTTTTGTGGTTTTTTTTGCTTTTTTGGG
The DNA here is from genome assembly GCF_029931775.1 of Euleptes europaea. Taxonomy (NCBI): domain Eukaryota; kingdom Metazoa; phylum Chordata; class Lepidosauria; order Squamata; family Sphaerodactylidae; genus Euleptes; species Euleptes europaea. The sequence goes on along the minus strand of NC_079324.1, from coordinate 58,173,742 downwards.
GTTGTCATTTCTCAAATCACCTCCAGACCTCATTAATTACAGCTTGGCAGACACCAGGGGTTTCTCCGGCACCCGGCGCTGGAGCTGTTACTGGAACTGTCACTGAAGAATGTTGAAGGCATTTGAAAATATATCAAAAAGCAAGCTTTGCACATTTCTGGCCATTTAAAAATAAAACAGTTTTACAACATCCACGGGGATTAGCACCTTGATAGCCTGGATCCTCAGTGTGCGTGCTAAGTGCCGTCAAGTCGCTTCCGACTCATGGCGACCCTATGAATCAATGTCCTCCAAAACTGCCCCTCCAAAATGGAGGGGTTGTGGCTCAGTGGAAGAGCGTCTGCTTGGAATGCAGAAGGTCTCAGGTTCAACCCCCCGACATCTCCGGTTTAAAGGATCAGGTATCAAGTAGGTGAAAGACCTCAACCTGAGACCCTGGAGAGGCACTGCCGGTCAGAGTAGACCATACTGACTTTGATGGACCCCTATGAATCAATGTCCTCCAAAACTGCCCCTCCAAAATGGAGGGGTTGTGGCTCAGTGGAAGAGCATCTGCTTGGAATGCAGAAGGTCTCAGGTTCAACCCCCTGCATCTCCAGTTAAAAGGATCAGGTAGCAAGTAGGTGAAAGACCTCAACCTGAGACCCTGGAGAGGCACTGCCGGTCAGAGTAGACCATACTGACTTTGATGGACCAAGGGTCTGGTGCAGTATAAGGCAGTTTCATGTGTGTGTGTGTGTGTGTGTGTAGATGATTTGCAAGGTAAGGTTTAATTTTTTGGTCACTGTGTGAACAGACTGCTGGGCTTGCTCAGATCTTGCACATTGAGGGCCGTGGCTTCCTTGATTGGGTCAATCCATCTCTCGTTGGGTCTTCCTCTTTTCCTGCTGCCCTCAACGTTTCCTAGCATGACTGTCTTTTCCAGTGACTCTTGTCTTCTCAGAATGTGACCAAAGTACGACAGCCTCAGTTTAGTCATTTTAACTTCTAGGGTCAGTTCAGGCTTGATTTGATCTAGAACCCACTGATTTGTTTTGCTTTGGTTGCTTTGGCAACAGGACTTTATGGCATTGAAGCCCCTCCCCAAACCCCACCCTCCTCAGGCTCTGCCCCCAAAACCTCCCGCCGGTGGCGAAGTGGGACCTGGCAGTCCTAAGATTAGAGCCCACTGTTCTTAACCACTACACCACACTGGCTCTGTGAATGCTCTCTCTATAGTTATATGTTGTTTTTTTGTTGGCAATCAAATTGCAATTCGAGAAAAGGAGCTTTTGCACATGGCTGAAGTTTCGCCTCTGGGGCGGACAGTTGAGCCGGGGTCCCCGGACATTCCCGAGGGCAACTTCGAAACGCTTTTGCCAGGGGTGTTAACAGCCAAAGCGCGCAGCACATTTGGAAGTACTGTCACGCCATGATTGTCAGCACCCGGTAATGGCCCACTGGAGAGAACGGGAACTTCAGCAAATGAAATGGAAAGGAAGGGAACAGCGGCATTAATTTTCATCGGGGCTCTCTGAGCTGCTGCCTCTCTCCAGCTCCCCCCTCCCCGGCTTTATCAACGCTGATTGTCCTACGGCAGGATTTGTTACGTCCCCAAACAATAATAAATGCACTTACATTGCAATTTATTACTCTTGTAAGCCTTCTGAAATCCTCGATTAGTAAAAAACGGCTACATGGCAGTCTGTAATCGCCGACGTACGTTGAATACTGAGTTGCCGGCCTTGGCTTGCCCGGATAAATTGTCTCCTGTCTTCCTGGAGGGTTGCTTTTACACAGAGATGTGTGGCTTGTTGTAGGAAGGCCGTAGGGCAGGGGTGTCAAACATAAGGCCCGCGGGCCAAATCCGGCTCCTTGAGAACTCTTATTCAGCCAAGGCAGCCACCTCCCCCACTCTCAATCTGGGCTGGCAAGACATGGCTAGGGTTGCCAGGTCGCTCTTTGCCACCGGTGGGAGGTTTGGGGGGCTGAGCCTGAGGAGGGAGGGGTTTGGGGAGGGGAGGGTCTTCAATGCCATAGAGTCCAGTTGCCAAGGTGACCATTTTCTCCAGGGGAACTGATCTCTTGGCTGGAGATCAATGGTAATAGCAGGAGTTCTCCAGCTATTACCTGGAGGTTGGCAACCCTAGGCATGGCCCGTCCTGACCAAGTGACATTTATGTCATATCCAGCCCTCACAACATCCCTGCCGTAGGGTATTTCTCAAGTAGGAACATACCTACACATTTTAGACCGCTCCTTGTTCGCCGCCTTCACATGGTTGTGAGGACAATGTGATCAAAGCTAGGGTTGGCACTCAGGTGGCCAACTCCTGGTTGGGAAATTTCTGGAGGGCCGGGGGCAGAGCCTTTGGTGGCAGAGTTTGAGAAGGGGAGGCCGGTCATCGGGGAATGTGATGCCATAGAGTCCGCTCTCTAACTATGCCCATTTCTCCAGGGGAACTGATTTCTGTAGGCTGGAGATGAATTGTTATTCCGGGAGAACTCCAGGCCCCACCTGCAGGGTGGCAATCCTACTCCAAGCTCAAGTTTCTGGGGAAATAAGTGGTACAGCATGGTGTAGTGGTTAAGAGGAGTGGGGAATCAAACCCAGTTCTCCAGATTAGAGTCTGATGCTCATGTGGGGGATCAAACCCGGCTGTCCAGATTAGAGTCTGATGCTCATGTGGAGAAGTGGGAGATCCAACCCGGTTCTCCAGATTAGAGTCCAATGCACATGTGGAAGAGTGGGGGATCAAATCTGGTTCTCCAGTTTAGAGTCTGCCGCTCATGTGGACTAGTGGGGAATCAAACTCAGTTCTCCAGATGGGAGTCCGCTGCTCATGTGTAGGAGTGGGGAATCCAACCCGGTTCTCCAGATTAGAATCCACTGCTCTTAACCACAAACCATGCTGGCTCTCGGTGTGGTGAGCAAGAAGCAAGAAGTCCCCGTGATCTGTGGAAAGTGGTTTTCAAAAACGACTCTCAGCTCTAGATTGCTGCAGTCCTCTGATCTGAGAATTGGCTTGCTGAGTGAAATCCATAAAGTAAGCCTTTCCCCCCAAAAAAGTTTCCTTCGAACACAGAGAGCAAACCACCACCATCTGAATGCACCGTCACCCCTGTCTCCCTCCTCCCGGCCTCTTCTGCTGACATTTTTATGACTTCTCAGCCACCACTGTTCCCTCTCCGGCATGATCAAGTATCTGCGTTATTACTTGTGCTTATCAAAAATTAAAGGGAGACCTCCAAAACGAGGCAAGAGCTGGTGGAAATGTCTCCCTGCAGAGCTTCCAAATGGGCTAAATTAAACCCGTTGGCAGGAAGCTGGCAAAGGGAAGCTCTTTTCTGGCTTCCACTTGATGGGTTTTCGGGCAACGGCGGTTTCTAGCCGGGACTGTGAAAGTGCAACTCGCAAATATGGAACCGAGTGCCTTGGAACCGTTCCGTGGCCGCCGCGCGATGAAAAATTGAAGACCCAGAGAACCCTCTGGACGACGGATGCCTCCCGTTATGAGGGGAAGGGAGGCCGTTAATAAGCACGATCCCCTTAATCGGCACCGATAAAACAAGCCCACAGCCCTCCCATGCGGCCGTGCAAATAACAAATGTGCTCCTCTGCCGCTTCTGCTTGCTCTAAAATATTTATTTAATGGAGGCTCTTGCCCACGAGCCTGAAAGTCCACAAAAGCATTGTAGGGGAAAGTTAAATGAGGGATTCTGGTTCTCGGCCAAGCGCGAGTTGTCTTGGACATCTTTCTGAGGCGCAGTGCTATGATGGAGCGCTAGAGCTGCAGCACATTCTCTAGTGCTAGGGTTGCCAACCTCCGGGTAGTTGCTGGAGATCTTCTGCTATTACAACTGATCTCCAGCCGATAGAGATCAGTTCCCCTGGAGAAAATGGCCAGTACATAAAAGACTGATTTCTCCTCTGGAGAAAATCCAGTACATAAAAGACAGAGTGATTACCTGAAAGGAACACTAGGCTCTTCCATACACGTCCTATCAAGAAAAAGAGGTGTGTGTGTATGCCCACCCACCAAAATCTGCCGTTTCCTCCAGGGGGACTGATCTCTATAGGGTGGAGATTTGTTGTAGTCCCAGGAGATCTCTAGCCAACACCTGGAGGTTGGCACCCTAACACTCCCCGAAGGACATTAAGATCTATGGATAATGATCTGTTGATGGTCCCCAGAACTAAGAGTGTGCGACTGTCTTCGACGAGAGGCAGGGCCTTTTTTGCCCTGGCGGAATGCTCTGCTAGGGTTGCCAACCTCCAGGTACTAGCTGGAGATCTCCTGCTAATAAAACGGATCTCCAGCCAATACAGATCAGTTCCCCTGGAGAAAAATGGCCGGTTTGGCAATTGGACTGTATGGCATTGCAGTCCCTCCCCTCCCCAAACCCTGCCCTCCTCAGGCTCCGCTCCAAAAACCTCTCACTGGTGGTAAAGAGGGACCTGGCAACTCTACTTCCCAGCCCAGATCGGGAAGGGAGGGGGGGGGCACTGCTTTGCTGGCTTGCAGGCCGGATCTCTCAAGGGGCCGGATCCTGACCGTGGGCTGCATGTTTGACACCTCTGCCTTAGCCTGTCCTTACAGGGAAGCTGCTTCTACCCCTTGATCGTTCCTGTACTGTTTCCAGCGATACAGTGACTAGACTCCAGTATTCCAAATGCAGCTGCACCACTGCACAGATCTTTCCAAGGGCATTACAATATTGGCTGGGTCCCCTCACCCAATCCCTAGCATAAAATATGCCTTTTCCACTGCTGTCACTCATGGAATTAACATATTAATCGAGTGACTGAGGCAACACCTTACTGGATGGGGGAGAATGGCTGCAAATTCTGTTGGGAATCCCTCCACCCCCTGGTCTGCGGCAGTGCTTCGTGACCATGTGAACCGTAGGCGTATTCTGTTTTCGTGAAAACAGAGGCCGGGTTGCTGGTAATTGAAAAACATCTGCATCGCAGCAGACTGGATTCTGTGCATCGTCTTGTCCTGGGCTGATTATCACCCAGCTTCCCTTGGCAATTGTGTGCAGATGTATGCTTGTGGATGAAATATTCATGCCTTTTTTAAAAAAAACTCTGTGCCTCTCTGTTGGTTGTCGTCGAACCAGCCGTGCTAAGTCAATTACCAAATAAATAAGTGATCGTAGCTATAGGGCCGAGTACAGAACCTTGCATTTTTCATTTGGGATTTAAATTTTAAAGGGACGAGATGCAAAACACGCGTCAGGAATTGTCCTTTGGGGCCCTGGGTTTTGCCAGCCGAGAGCAGGACTTCCTTTGGTCGGCGTCTCAAGAGGAAAGGGCCAGATTGAGGCAGCTTCGGTGTGTGCATCAAAACAGTGGCTGGAGGTGATGTTCTTCTGGAAAGACAGAAGCTGAAGAGATTACCCATGCCTGTCTCATAGTGTGAAGACAGGTGGGGTTCCTACCTGGTACTGGATGCTGTGATTTGCCCCTGGCTAGGTCCAGATTGGCATTACTGATTCTCAAGAGGTGATTAAAATCGGGGCAGGTAGAGAGGCCTGAGGCACATGAGTGGGGTTGCCAGGTTCCTCTTTGCTACTGGCGAGAGGTTTTGGGGGCAGAGCCTGAGGAGGGCAGGGTTTGGGGAGGGGAGGGACTTCAATGCCATAGAGTCCAATTGCCAAAGCGCCCATTTTCTCCAGGTGAACTGATCTCTATTAGTAGGGTTGCCAGGTCCCTCTCCACCACCTGCGGGGGGGGGGGGGGTTTGGGGCAGAGCCTGAGGAGGGAGGGGTTTGGGGAGGGGAGGGACTTCAATGCCACAGAGTCCAATTGCCAAAACAGCCATTTTCTCCAGGGGAACTGATGTCTATCGGCTGGAGATCAGCTGTAATAGCAGGAGATCTCCAGCTAGTACCCGGAGGTTGGCAACCCCATCTATCAGCTGGAGATCAGCTGTAATAGCAGGAGATCTCCAGCTAGTACCTGGAGGCTGGCAACCCTAAGTGTGAGACAGAAGAAGCTAGGGCTGAGGAAATTCTCAGACGTGCAGACAGGTGAGGCTCACCTCTTAAGCTGAATTCACAGCCGACTCTCCGGCTGCAGGCCTCCCATTTATTCAAATCCAGTTGATTAGCTAATCATGTAATGGATTCAACGGCAGACAATTAATCAACTGACAATCCCGAGCGGGCTAAAAAAGGATGTCGACTCGTACCTTCCCTTCACGTCCTCAGGAATCTTGTCTTTTCCAAATATATATCCAGTGGCCTGGATATCCTGAAGTGTCTTTTCTCTTCCAGAGCAAAGGAAGACCGTTTGAATAACAGTCATTTTTTTCCAGGGAGCAATAATTAATTATATTTGGTATTACAGCTGCTCCAAGCTGAGAAATCTCAGCTAATGGGAGGGAGGGGAGAGAAAGAGAAGGGGGAGGTCAATCATAATTGATGTACATGGATGATGGAGGGGATGGGTGGCAGAGAAAAAGAGAAAGCAGGGTCTTTGCACATTTTACAGATTTTTTTTTTAAAGAGCAAAAGGCAAGGCAGCCAAGCTTGAACATGTGCCACAGATTCCATTCCCTGTCCTTATCAATTTGAAGTTCTAATTACCTCCGGAGCGGGATTATCTAATAAGATCATCTTGTCAATTTCACTAAAGAAGCGGAAAGCAGCCAGTTGGCAGCACCAGCTCTATGGGGTGGCAGAGAGCGCCATCGAGTCGCAGCTGACTTATGGCAACCCCGTGGGGTTTTCAAGGCAAGAGATGAACAGGGGTGGTTTGCCATTGCCTGCCCCTGTGTAGCAACCCTGGTATCCTTGGTATCCCTCCATCCAAGTATTAACCAGGGCTGACCCTGCTTAGCTTCCAAAATCTTTGGGTGGAGTGTGTGTCTTTAGAACATCACAAACATTGGTCACACTCAGCTTGTGCTGCAAATGTGCAGACTTTTTTTTTTAAGAAGAAGAGTTGGGTTTTATATGCCGACTTTCTCAACCACTTAAGGAAGAATCAAACTGGCTTACAATCACTTTCCCTTCCCCTCCCCACAACAGACACCCTGAGAGGTAGGAATTGTCTAAGAGAGCTGTGACTAGCTCAAGGTCCCCCAGCTGGCTTTGTGTATAGGAGTGGGGAAACCCACCCAGTTCACCAGATTAGCATCCACCGCTCATGTGGAGGAGTGGGGAATCAAACCCAATTCTCCAGATTAGAGTCCACCGCTCTTAACCTCTACACCACGCTAGCTCGGCTGGGGAAAAGATACATTCAGACTAAACACGGCAGTGGTGTTTCCAAACGGACCCCTAAAGGTAAAGGTCCCCTGTGCAAGCACCGGGTCATTCCTGACCCATGGGGTGACATCACATCCCGACATTTTCTAGGCAGACTTTGTTTGCGGTGTGGTTTGCCAGTGCCTTCCCCAGTTGTCTTCCCTTTACCCCCAGCAAGCTGGGTACTCATTTCACCGACCTCGGAAGGATGGAAGGCTGAGTCAACCTTGAGCCGGCAACCTGAAACCGACTTCCGTCGGGATCAAACTCAGGTCGTGAGCAGAGCTTGGACTGCAGTACTGCAGCTTTCCACTCTGCGCCACGGGGCTCTTAAACGGACCCCTGCTGCTCCACAAATATTAATTCTTTCTTCATTCTGGGAAAGGGTTATGTAAGACACTGGACATAAACATTATAGAAATATTAATATTGTTCTTACATATGAGCTTTACTGTGTCAATAAATCCAGTGCCAGTTGCTTAATATTTTTTTTAAACCCACCCAAATATCCTTATGCATCACAGTCTATTTTAGTGCAAAGATATGGTTTGAATTGTCTTCCGAGTGTTTTGTGTCGCTTTCCATGATAGGGCCTTTTAAAATAAAAAACAAATAAACCCATTTATGACGGCTTACATAATTGAATTTTCGCAATGCAGCCTACATCTGCCATACATCAAAGACGTTGTCAGCTGAGTGCCTTGCGTGGGATTTCAGCGGTTAACAGGGTGACTTCCCTTCAAAGACCCTCCCCAAAGAGCCGTCAGGGATTCAAAGGACCCTAAGGCATCCAAATGAGGGCCCCCCACAGGACTTTCCCCACCTTCACAGCTTCCCTGCCATCTTACAAATGCAATTTCATTGGGTTCATCAGGAAATCTTCCCTGACTGGTGTTTATAAGAAGAAAAAACATACACACGCATCTGATCCAACTGGTTCTACAGAAAGGAGTTGCTAATGAAGAGGTGTCTCGACACAGCGAGATAAAACCGAGATGTTATAATCAATTCAAGAGAGAATCCGAGGAAGATCAGAGTGGCAGGGTAGAATCCATACACAGGGAGGGGCCGTGGCTCAGTGGTAGAGCATCTGCTTGGCATGCACACGGTGCCAGGTTCAATCCTCAGTATCTCCAGTCCAAAGGACCAGACCGTAGGCGATGTGAAAGACCTCTGCCTGAGACCCTGGAGAGCTGCTGCTAGACAATACTGATCTTGATGGACCAAGGGACTGATTCAGTATAAAACTGATTCATGTGTGTTCTCATGTTCCTAGAGATACAAGGACAGGCTATGATTTGGTGGTAGAACATGCACACAAGGTCCCGGGTTCAGTCTCTGCTATCTCCAGTTAAAGGGACTCTGAATAGAAGTTTTGGGAAATACTTTTCTCATCTTAAACCCTCAGATTGCCACTGCCAGTTGGAGGAAGCAATGTTGACCTAGATAGAAGGTCCCAGGTTCAATCCCCGACAGCTCCAGCTAAAAGGATCAGGTGATAGGTGTTGAGAAAGGCCTCCGCCTGAGACCCTGGAGAGCCCTGCTAGACAATACTGATCTTGATGGGACCAAGGGAATGATTCAGTATAAGGTTGATTCATGCGTGTTCTCATGTTCCTAGAGATACAAGGACAGGTTATGATTTGGTAGTAGAACAGGTGCTTCATGCACTCAAGGTCCCAGGTTCAATCCCTGCTATCTCCAGTTAAAGGGCCTCTGGATGGAAGTGCTGGGAAAGATTTCTCTCATCTTAAACCCTCAGATTGCCACTGCCAGTCGGAGGAAACAATGTTGACCTGCGTAGAAGGTCCCAGGTTCAATCCCCGACATCTCCAGCTAAAAGGGTCAGGTGGTAGGTGATGTGAAAGACCTCCACCTGAGACCCTGGAGAGCTGCTGCCTGTCTGAGTAGACCATACTGAACTTGATGGACTGATGGTCTGATTCAGTATAAGGCAGCTGCATGTGTCGTGTGTCTTCAGTCAGGAGTACAGCTACAAATACCTATTAAACGCCAGGTAGTACACAAACCCAGAGGCTGTATACTCTCTATAGGTATTCTAGCTATGTGGGTGTGGAAAGTGCCATTGAGTCTCAGCAGACTTATGGATCATGGTGGGTAGCCATGTTAGTCTGTCACTAGCAGTAGAAAAGAGCAAGAGTCCAGTAGCACCTTAAAGACTAACTAAATTTCTGGCAGGGTATGAGCTTTCATGAGCGACAGGTCATACCCTGCCAGAAATTGTCTTTAAGGTGCTGCTGGACTCTTGCTCTTTTCTACTGCAGACTTGTGGAGACGCTGTAGAGTTTCAAAGCAAGCAACATTCAGAACTGGGTTGCCACTGCGTGCCTCTGCATAGCAACCCTGGACTTCCTTGGTGGTCTCCCATCCAAGTACTGACCAGGGTCAACACTGCTTAGAAGAAGAAGAGTTAGTTTTTATATGCCGACTTTCTCGACCACTTAAGGAAGAATCAAACCAGCTTACAATCGCCTTCCCATCCCCACAACAGACACCCTGTGAGGTACTTGGGGCTGAGAGAGCCCTAAGAGCTGTGACTAGCCCAAGGTCACCCTGCTGGCTTCATGTGCAGGAGTGGGGAATCAAACCCAGTTCTCCAGATTAGAGTCCACTGCTCCAAACCACCCCTCTTAACCACTACACCATGCTGGCTCTCTTCCATTGATGAGATTGGGGTAGCCAGGGCCATCCAGGTCAAGGCATGAGATGAACAGAGCTGGTTTCCCATTGCCTGCCTGTGCATAGCAACCCTGGACTTCCTTGGTGCTCTCTCATCCAAGTACTAACCATGGCCGACCTTGCTTAGCTTCCAAGATCTGATGAGATCAGGCTAGCCTGGGCTATCCAGGTCAGGTCTAGCTACACACTGTGGTAAAGTACAGTCGGTATTCTCATCCCCAGCCAGTGCAGAACATCGGCTCTGCAAGTTGGCCGAAGGGCAGCTTGCAAATGTTTTCAATCACAGGACTATGCTGAAAAACACAAGCCTTCACCTGACAATGTCCATTTGCTAATCAGCTGTAATCGCTGCTGCGGGTAACAACTCTGAAGCTGTGACGGGGGTGTAAGGTTGCCCCGTTTCTTGGCTAATTATTTTTAAAGTGACATTTAATGCGACACTCTGCAAAACCTCTCACTGTCTGCCCTTCCTCTCATACATAAGACCAAGTTCAAGCCACAGTTACGCAGAAAAGCTGCAGAAAGTGGTACTGACATTTTAGGAGATCAAGGAAGTATTTCTGCACACAACGTATAGTTAAATGGTGGAACTCCCTGCCCCAGGATGTGGTAATAGCTGCCAACTTGGAAGGCTTGAAGAGGGGAGTGGACATGTTCATGGAGGAGAGGGCTATCCATGGCTACTAGTCAAACTGGATACTAGTCATGATGCATACCTATTCTCTCCAGGGTCAGAGGAGCATGCCTATTATATTAGGTTCTGTGGGACACAGGCAGGAGAATGCTGCTGCAGTCGTCTTGTTTGTGGGTTTCCTAGAGGCACCTGGTTGGCCACTGTGTGAACAGACTGCTGGACTTGATGGGCTTTGGTCTGATCCAGCATGGCTTTTCTTATGTTTTTATGAAATCATGACAAAAAAGTTGCTAGTCCTTAATGTGTGGTCTCTCTCTGTGTGTTAAGTGCCATCAAGTCACTTGGTATAGTGGTTAAGAACGGTGGTTTGGAGTGGTGGACTCTGATCTGGAGAACCAGTTTTGATTCCCCACTCCTCCACATGAGCGGCGGAGGCAAATCTGGTGAACTGGATTTGTTTCCCCATTCCTATGCATGAAGCCAGCTGGGTGACCTTGGGCCAGTCACAGTTCTCTCCGAACTCTCTCAGCCCCACCTAACTCACAAGGTGTCTATTGTGGGGAGGGGAAGGGAAAATGATTGTAAGCCACTTTGATTCTTCCTCAAGTGGTAGAGAAAGTCAGCATATCAAAACCAACTCTTCTTCTTCGTGACCCTGTAAATCAGTGTCCTCCAAAATGACTTATCTTTAACAGCCTTGCTCAGGTCTTGCAAATTGTGGGCTGTGGCTTCCTTTATATAGTCAATCCATCTCTTGTTGGGGCTTCCTCTTTTCCTGCTGCTCTCAACTTTTCCTAACATGCCTGTCTTTTCCAATGATTCTCGTCTTCTCATAATATTACCCAAGTACAATAGCCTCAGTTTAGTCATTTTAGCTTCTAGGGTCAGTTCAGGCTTGATTTGATCTAGAACCCACTGATTTATTTTTTTGGTTGTCCACAGTATCCGTGTGTGTGTGTGTGTGTGTGTGTGTCCTACAGTTGCTGAAATGAAAGAAGCCAGCAGAGATTTTCAGGAGTGAGAAGGCAGGAATTATGCATGTCTCATTCATTGCTTTACCCCCAATCTGCTGAAGCAGAAGTATGCAAAGTAGGAGCAATTAGGCAAATATGCCAAGCTTAAATAATTTATGCAGGTCACAGGGCAAATGTTTTATTCCTTTAATATGCTACCTTCTTTCACGGGGAGTTCCAGCTGGCTAGCTGAAGTAGGGGAGGAGAGAGACCAAAAATGACAGTTCTATCAAGTCAATAAAACTATATATATTACAAAACTGTATCTGAAAGTTACAAAAAGGGGGGACTTAGGGGGGGAATCCTAAAGCCCCAACCCTTTTTGGAATTAAGCCACATGCAAACAGTTTCTCTGTACTAGAGGAAGATCTTCAAGAGTTTTAAGATCTTCAAGACCACAGATTTAAATGTTCTGCTTCTGACACTAGAGAGCCAGTGTTGTATAGTAGTTAGGCTTGCCAATTCCCCGGTGGGGGCAGGCAAAAGCCGGCCAATCCACCGGGCTCCCCACCAACCAGCTGAGGATCGGCAGGCAAAAGAGAGCCAGCTAGAGGGGGAGGCTCCATAGTGTTTTGGCAGAGATTGCTAGAGCGTCCACATCGTTTACGGGTAAATCTGGAAGTTATGTTGGTGTGTCATGCGGGGCTATGGTTGCCAGGTCCCTCTTCGCCACCAGCAGGAGGTTTTTTGTGAGGAGCCTGAGGAGGGTGGGGTTTGGGGAGGGGAGGGACTTCAATGCCATAGAGTCCAGTTGCCAATGTGGCCATTTTCTCCAGATGAACTGATCTCTATCGGCTGGAGATCAGTTGTAATAGCAGAAGATCTCCCACTACTACTTGGAGACTGGTAACTAGGGTTGCCAGGTCCCTCTTTACCACCAGAAGGAGGTTTTTGGGGCAGACCCAGAGGAGGGTGGGTTTTGGGGAGGGGGGACTTCAATGCCATAGAGTCCAATTGCCAAAGCGGCCATTTATAGAATCATAGAGTTGGAAAGGACCACCAGGGTCATCTAGTCCAACCCCCTGCACAATGCAGGAGTTTCAACTACCTCCCCCACACACACCCAGTGATCCCCACACACACCCAGTGACCCCTACTCCATGTCCAGAAGATAGCCAAGATGGAGTAGGGATCACTGGGTGTGGGGGGGGGGGTAGTTGAAATTCTTGCATTCTGCAGGGGGTGGACTAGATGACCCTGGTGGTCCCTTCCAACTCTGTGATTCTCCAAACGAACTGATCTCTGTCACCTAAAGATCAGTTGTAACAGCAGGAGATCTCCAACTAGCACCTGGAGGTTGGCAACCCTAAGCCAGATAGGCTTAGGTCTGGTACCTGTGGGGTGATTAAGGAGACAAATAACGGGGGGCATGGAGTTCTGGACAAGCTGGGCCTTTTGCCAGTTCCTGCAGGACTTTTCTTAATACATTCCCCATGCACGGGACCAGAAGACATCGACACATCTTGCGAGGAACACTTCTTTTCATCAGAATCTACCATTTGTGCTTGTCGGTTTTATGAACTTCGACAGTTCAGAGGTAAATGAATCACCACTGATTCGGATGGAGATGACAGATTAAATTTCCTCATCCTTATTCCAATTGAGCTAATGGGATTCCTGCCCATCCCCTCCTTAGGGCAGTCATCTCAGATGAAGCTAATGGGACCCGTTGCGTTCTTTTTAATGAACCCTGGTAAAGCTGACTCTTCTCGACGTGTTGGATGCGGTTCTATGCAGAAAAAAGGATGGGGGGGGGGAGATTTAAAATTTCCACAAGCCATTAGCAAAACAAACCTTGCCTTTGATTTCCTTCCTCCCGGACGCAGCCCCCCAAAAGCAATTAATCAAAATAAATCCTACATTCATATGTAGGTTCCTGGAATGAAACCATTAGCCAAGGGCAAAAGATGGAAATATCTTAATTACTGATATGAGAAAAGGGAAGCAGAGAAAAAAAAAACCTTTCTGTGTGTGTGTGTGTGTGTGTGTGTGTGTGTGTGTGTGTGTGTGTGCGTGCATTCACTGGCTGGACAAGCACTGGAGAAATTTTACACGTTAAAAGGGAACTTTTTGTTAATATTCTTTCCGACATCAAACTTGCCACAGTGCTGGTTCTTATGCCGGGCCATTCCCAAGCATAATAGGTTTATCCAGTCCATTTAGGCTTGCAGTAGAATTGTAATGTGATCACCATGGTCCGTTGCGCCTTACACATACCTAAGCACTGTCAAGTCACAGCCAACTTGCGGCGACGCCAGCGAGGGGCTTTCAAGGTGAGTGATTGAGCAGAGGTGGCGCTTGCCATCGCCAGAGCCAGCGTGGTGTAGTGGTTAAGAGCAATGGACTATAATCTGGAGTACTGGGTTTGATTCCCCACTCCTCCACCCAAGCGGTGGATTGTAATCTGGTGAACCAGGATGGTTTCCCCACTCGTACACATTAAGCCAGCTTGGGTGACAGATTCAAAACTGATAAAAGGAAGTGTTTCTTCACACAATGCATCGTTAAATTGTGGAACTCCCTGCTCCAGGATGTCGTGATGGCTGCCAACTTGGAAGGCTTGAAGAGGGGAGTGGACATGTTCATGGATACTAGCTAAAATGGATACTACTCATGATGCATACCTATTCTCTCCATGATTGGAGGAGCATGCCAAATATATTAGGTGCTGTGGAACACAGGCAGGATGGTGCTGCTGCAGTCGTCCTGTTTGGGGGCTTCCTAGAGGCACCTGGTTGGCCACTGTGTGAACAGACTGCTGGACTTGATGGACCTTGGTCTGATCCAGCATGGCCTTTCTTATGTTCTTATGACCTTGGGCTAGTCACAGCATTCTTAGAGCTCTCTCAGTCCCACCTACCTCAAAAAGTGTCTATTGTGGGGAGAGGAAGGGAAGGTGATTGTAAGCTGGTTTGATTCTCCCTTAAGTGTTAGCGAAAGTCAGCATATAAAAACCAACTCTTCTTCTTCTTCTTCTCCTTCCTCAGTCATGATCACCAACCACTCTTCCCTTGATCTTACTTACATGCTGCTTGCTTCCCCCGCTGCAATGTCTGACTCAAACTCCACCACTCCAGGGTCAAGGTTTGGTCGTGCCTTGTTAGATAAGTATCATTTGCTCTGTGTTGGGCTTGCAGCTGATTCTGTGCCTGTGTAGTTTTCCAGGTCAAGGTTGGGTCATCACAGTGCCTTATTTTTCCAGCACGGATCACTCACAGGTGTCACCCCCCTTTTTGCACCTTCATGGTAGATTTAAATGGTTTTGTAGTAAACACATTGCCTTGCTTTTTGCAGCTGCATGGTTGGCTGCACCGCTCAAACAGCTTGGCACTGATTAATGCACAGTGAGTTAAACAGTTGTGCTAAGGCACATGGAGATACCAAAGGAGTAAGTCTCCCCTTAACAATGTGCTTTTAAGTTGGAAGAAGAAGAAGAAGAGTTGGTTTTTAATACCCTGGTTTTCTCTACCTTTAAGGAAACTCAAACTGGCCTTCCCTTCCCCTCTGCACATCAGATACCTTGTGAAGTAGGTGGGGCTGAGAGAGTTCGGAGAGAACTGTGAGTAGTCCAAGGTCACCCAGTAAGCTTCATGTGGAGGAGTGGGAAAATCAACCCAGTTCTCCAGATTGGAGTCCACCTCTCTCAACCACTGCACCATGCTGGCTCTCTCTCACGCTAGAGGCAAGGGGATCACAACTTTGAGAAAGCATGCAATCATTCATGTGCAGACATCTTCTCTTCAGAACTGGACAGCCAACAGATTTTCAGCTCACATGATTGTTGTATGTGAGCAGGATACCAGCCATACCTGTGGGTAATCCAGCATGACTGTTTCCCCTAATGTGTTGTTTCACAACAAACTTGCGAGGTGGGCTAGGCAGAAAGAGAATGACTGGCCTGCGGTTACCCTACAAGCTTTGTGCCTGAGTGGGATCTGAAATTGTGTCGCAGTCAAAAAATGCAGTTACTGTTCTACACGGATTCCCCATGGAGCCTTCCTACTGCCATTAGCTCGGAAGAAGAAGAGTTGGTTTTTATATGCCAGTTTTCTCTACCTCTTAAGGACGAATCAAACCGGCTTACAATCACCTTCCCTTCCCCTCCCACAACAGGCACCCTGTGAGGTAGGTGGGGCTGAGAGAGCTCTAAGAGCTGTGACTAGCCCAAGGTCACCCAGCTGGCTTCATCTGGAGGAGTGGGGAAACCAACCCTGTTCACCAGATTACAATCCACTGCTCATGTGGAGGAGTGGGGAATCAAACCCGGTTCTCCAGATTAGAGTCCACTTCTCCAAACCACTGCTCTTAACCACTACACCACGCTGGTTCAAAGCAGCTTACAATCACCTCCCTCCCCACACACACACACACTACAGGCACCTTGTGAGGTAGGTGGGGCTGAGAGAGTTTGGAGAGAACTGTGACTAGCCCAAGGTCACCCAGATGGCTTCATGTGGAGGAGTGGGGAAACCAGCCCGGTTCGCCAGATTAGAGTCCGCCGCTCATGAGGAGTGGGGAATCCAACCCGGTTCTCCAGATTAGAGTCTGCCGCTCTTAACCACTACACCATGCTGGTTCCCAACACCACGCCGGCTCCAATGGACATTTCCTTCATCGGAGAGCCAGTTATGTTATTTCCTTTTCTTCATGAGTGGAGGAGATGAAACTGGAAGCCCAGCATCGTAAGATAAAGGGACTGATCTTCAAGCACGACTTTGAAAGAACTGTAAATGAAACAACTGGAACAGCCAGACTTTCTTTTTTGTAGCTATATAGACCCCCCGACAAAAAACACACACAAAAAACCCGCTTTTGATCTTCCTTAGAGTTTGTGCAGAACATTCCAGTCATTTTAAAAAGTTGGAAGTTGAAAGGTACTTCCAGAGAGCCTTGAAGTTATTGGCAACAAAAAAAAATTGACTGCGGGAGGGAACGTCGCCATGATCGACCCTTGAATAACCAATCTGCGCTTCCCTGAAATCAAAGCAGTGCCGGAAGGACGTGCGCTCGCATCCAGTTGAGAGTTTGGGGCCTCCTTTGCGGGTACTACCAGTGCTGTTTACGCCTCTCTCGTAAGGCTTGTCGCAAAGGCTCGTAGCTTCGTCAATCCGTCACTGCTACCAGAGGAGACAAATTGGGGGCTGCCAACTCCCTGATTAATGTTCCGCAGCTTGCCAGGTGCCAAGCCAAGCTGCCTCCACCCACCTGCGTCATGACAAATGAACATCTCAGTCAGAAGAGAGGTGGCGAGGAAGGAGATGCAAAGTGCCGAATACCCGTGATGGGCAGGCAACGGAATGAGAGAAGCGACGGCAGCGGAGCTTAACTATCGGCTAGAAAGACGTCCGCGATGGGCGATGCGCACTCCGCGGTGGCCAGATGTGCCCACTGACGATCGGATGTCAAATTGCATGGGGTCATATCGAGAGCCAGCGTGGGGTAGAGCAGCGGGGAAACTAACCCGGTTCAGCAGATTAGCGTCCACTGCTCATGTGGAGGAGTGGGGAATCAAGCCTGGTGCTCCAGATCAGAGTCCACCGCTCCAAACCACCGCTCTTGACCACTATACCACGCTGGCTCACCTATGCTGGAAACTTAGGGCAGATCTGGCTGCTTTTATGGGTTGCTCTGGAGCAGTGGCGTTCAGACCATAGTCTGGAGAACCCTGCAGTTCCTCAGAAGCCTATCATGATGAGAAGGTTAGCAATGGTCAGTGACCATCCTTGGAAGGCAGTTTCCTCAGTGCTGTACTGTGTATGTGCTGGACTTTGTTGTAAGTTTGTGGCAGCGTGGTGTCGTGGTTAAGAGCAGTGGTTTGGAGCAGTGGATTCTAATCTGGAGAACTGGGTATGATTCCCCACCCCTCCACATGAGCGGCAGACGCTAATCTGGTGAAACAGGTTGGTTTCCCCACACCTCCACATGAAGCCGGCTGGGTGACCTTGGGCTAGTCACAGTTCTCTTTGAGCTCCCTCAGCCCCACCTACCTCACAAGGGGTCTGTTGTGGGGAGAGAAAGGGATCAGTGTTGATTGGATTAGTATTGATTTACTAATATGATCTGCGTCCCACTTTTCCACCGGGGTCCCCAGAGTATCTCAGAACGTTTACAAGATCCGTTATTCTTTCGTTAAAAAAAATAAATCTTTCATTTGAAAAATGAAAACCATAAAATAAATGGACCCTTAAGGAGAGATGGGGGGAAAGGGGTATGGAAAAAAACCCCAATATTAATATACTGAACTTGGAAGTCATAAGTGGGTTCAATGGCTGCATGAACTGGTTGCTTCCAAACGGAAGTCATTGTGTTGAGTTCTCAGAAGCCGAAGAGCTCTGCACGGTCTTACTTGACCATCTCTAGGACTAACCTAAAATGATGCCATCATCTGTCTCTGTCTCTCTTTCTCTCATTCCCCTTTTGTTTTCATCACCCTACAGGACACCGAGATCCTGAACACAGCAATCCTCACCGGGAAGACGGTAGCAGTCCCTATCAAGGTGGTCTCGATAGAAGAGAACAGTGCCGTGACGGACATTTCCGAATCGGTGGAATGCAAGTCCTCCGCTGAGGATGTTGTCAAAGTAAGTCTCAGAGATGTTTACTTCTGGGGCCCTCAAACCGTGGCTCAGAACTGGCCCAGATTCTTGATCAGTAAGCCAACAAACCCTCATTAGAAAGTCAGGTACCTTTGGACTTTCTCCACCCACCTCTGCAAAGATTATTTCCTTTTCTTGTCTTTATATGCCCTCTCTTTTAAAAAAACAACAACAAACCTGTCACTGTACAGTTTCATGTAGCCAGAAAAGCGTGGTGTAGTGGTTAAGAGCAGTTGTTTGGAGCGGTGGACTCTGACCTGGAGAACCGAGTTTGATTCCCCGCTCCTCCACATGAGTGGCGGAGGCTAATCTGGTGAACTGGATTTGTTTCCCCACTCCTACGCATGAAGCCAGCTGGGTGACCTTGGGCTAGTCACATTCCCTCAGCCCCACCTACCTCACAGGGCTTATGTTGTGGGGAGGGGAAGGGAAGGCGATTGTAAGCCGGTTTGATTCTGCCTTAAGTTGTAGAGAAAGTCGGCATATAAAAACCAACTCTTCTTCAGAATCAGAATCAGATAACGTTTATTGGCATACTATTGATGGTCACAAGGTCTGAGATAACCAGGTTGTACATATCTAGAACTCTTCTTCTTCTCCTCTTCTTCTTCTTTTTCTTCTTCTATTTATGTTCATTTTTTAATTTATGCACACAAATACATACATACACAAATACATAAGTACATATACATACATATATGGGAAAGCTATGTGTGTTCATCACTATCAGACCCCCATAATTATCCATCCCCTGCATTAGGTCTGTTGCTAGTCCAAAATAGATGAGTCTAGTCTAGTCCAAAATAGATGAGCTTTATTGGGCATGCATTCATTTATATCTCTTTATTCTAACGTTTATTTGAGGTATATATTTATTTGTATGTTGCCTTTCCAAAATGACCCACAAGGGGGCTTTTTATCAGTGATAATGTAAAAACGTAGTTGCAAAGTACCAACCCCCACCCCAACAACACACAGTTAAATGCATGAAAAAACAGCCCCACCCAGAACAGCACTATGAACAAAAATGACTGTGGGCTTAAGAATAAAACGACAATAAAGGGGAAAGAAAACTATTAATTTGCAAAGTCTCTGTGATCTGACAGCTAAAACTAAGCATGGATAGTCCCAGGGGAAGCAAAGTTCAACAGCAAGTACCACCACCTAAAAGGACCTGCCACTCAGGTTCACCCATTCGAAGCAGAGCCTCCAACATTGACCTGAGAGAGGTTCATATGGAAAGTTAAAACACAAGGCTTCTTTCCCTCCAGTACATGGTCCATTTGGGACACGGACCCTAGACCCCATGGGGCCTGGGGATGGCCCCACATGGATCTGTATTGGACCTCTTAGAAACCCTAAGGCCCTGCTGTTTCCTTAGGCGGCAAAGAAGATGCTTCCTGTTACCTTCAACTCCGTGTTTGTTACCAGTGAGATCTCCCTGATGGGAGGAGGAGGAAGAGGAGGAGGAAGAAGAAGAGTTGGTTTTTATATGCCAACTTCCTCTACCACTTAAGGAAGAATCAAACCAGCTTACAATCACCCCCCAACAGACACCCTGTGAGGTAGTTGGGGCTGAGAGAGCTCTAAGAGCTGTGACTAGCCCAAGGTTATCCAGCTGGCTTCATGTGTAGGAGTGGGGAAACCATCCAGGTTCACCAGATTAGCCTCCACTGCTCATTTGGAGGAGTGGGGAATCAAACCCGGTTCTCCATATCAGACTCCATCGCTCCAAATGACCGCTCTTAACCACTACACCACACTGGCTCTCAAGAAGCTGATGTCAATGTGCAGAGCACATGGGAAGCTGGGATGTGGTTGAATCCCATAAATCTCCCTCTGGATATCTGGGGAATTACTCTTCTTCCTCCATATTATTTCCAGAGCAGACTTTGTGGCAGATGTGAGCTAGATCCTTGGCCTGCCACTTCTTTCCGAAACAGCCTTTCTGCCCCAACTAGCTGCTGACCACAGATATAAACTCTTTAGTCAATAAATAAGTTCGTAGCACTTCCACCAATGATGAAAGGCGCCACCGTTTACCACGTAAGTTATGTTCTTCCTTGATCTGCCGATGGCTTGGTTCTATGTTCATTTGCTGATGGCTCTACCGTCGACAGCCCCATAGTTCCTTTGAGTCCAGATTTACACCCATCTTCATGAGCTATAAAAATGCTCAGCCTCCAAATCATGGTCCTAACCTTTTAGAAGTGGACCAAAGTGTATTTACAGTGGCACTAAAGCATGAGTAACAGCCGAATCCTGCTTGCTAAGCTAGGAGTCTCCAATATGATCTATCAGCCTCTATTAATAACCATTGCCCCTATCTGTGAGAGCAGGCATCTGTTCACTATGAAGAAGAAGGAGAAGGAAAAGGAGAGTTGGTTATTATATGCGGACTTTTTCCACCACTTAAGGAAGGCTCAAAGCGGCTTACAATCTCCTTCCCTTCCCCTCCCCACAACAGACACCCTGTGAGGTATGTGGGGCTGAGAGAGTTCAGAGAGAACTGTGACTAGCCCAAGGTCACCCAGCTGGCTTCGTGGGGAAACTAACCCGGTTCAGCAGATTAGCGTCCACCGCTCATGTGGAGGAGTGGGGAATCAAACCCGGTGCTCCAGATCAGAGTCCACCGCTCCAAACCACTGCTTTTAACCACTACACCATGCTGGCTCACCTATGCTGGAAACCTAGGGCAGATCTGGCTTCTTTTATGGGTAGCTCTGGAGCAGTGGCGTTCAGTCCATAGTCTGGACTTCGTTGTAAGTTTGTGGATTCTAATCTGGAGAACCGGGTATGATTCCCCACTCCTCCACATGAGCGGCAAATCTGAAGCAGGTTGGTTTCCCCACTCCTACACATGAAATTAGCTGGGTGACCTTGGGCTAGTCACAGCTCTTAGAGCTCTCTCAACCCCACCTACCTCACAGGGTGCCTGTTGTGGGAGGGGAAGGGAAGGTGACTGTAAGCCTGTTTGATTCTTCCTTAAGTGGTAGAGAAAGTCGGGAAGCATTAAAATGTGATTTCCCCCCGTCTTCTGTCAAATGGTATAGCCCAAAAGGATTCTACCACATTCACTCTTCCTTGGTAGTTCAGCTCTTAGTGGGGGAGACTGCTGTCAAGACACAACCAATGCATGGGGCTTTCAAGAGAAGAGACGAACAGAGGTGGTTTGCCAGGGCCTGGTTCAGTGTAGCAACTCTGGATTTCCATGGCGGTCTCCCATCCAAGTGCTAACCAGGGCCGACCCTGCTTGGCTTCCAAGATCTGATGAGATCGGGCTAGCCTGGGTCATCCAGGTCAGGGCTGCTCAGTTCTTACAGCCCATGAATTAATCCCGGTAATGGAGCTGTCCATCCCTGCAGTGCTGAACTTGGGTTATGTGCTTCAAAGTAATCCTATTTCCTTTGAGTGGCCTTTATCCCAATAGTACAGTCATCAGTGCTCACTATGAATGCCCAGGTGTGAAAGACAGGTTCCTGGACCATGCTCAGAGGGGCTCTTTCAGAGCCAGCGTGGTGTAGTGGTTAACAACAGTGGTTTGGAGCAGTGGAATCTAATCTGGAGAACTGAGTTTGATTCCCCACTCCTCCCCGTGAGTGGCGGATGCTAATTTGGTGAACCGGGTTTGTTTCCCCACTCCTCTACATGAAGTCAGCTGGGTGACCTTGGGCTAGTCATAGCTCTGTTAGAGCTCTCTCAGCCCCACCTATCTTACAGGGTGTCTGTTGTGGGGAGGGGAAGGCAAGGCAATTATAAACGGGTTGGAGTCTTCCTTAAGTGGCAGAGAAAGTCGGCATATAAAAACCAACTCTTCTTCTTCTTCTATAAGCCAGGTTGAATTTGGGCATACAATCAATATTCCGGAACTCTGGAAAATCTAGGTTCAAATCAAGTCATAGGTCTGAGAGGTCAAAAAGTCAAGCCCACCGAGAAAGAATCTTCTAGTTCTCCAACACCTCAAAATATGAAGGACTTTTTCAAATTGCAGAGGGCTCACAGCACTGGAAAACTGTGCGGGAAGTCCTACCAACATCCAGAACAAATTACCCTGCCCTGAAGTAGATACTTTATCTGTAGTCAAATGACTTCTATTTTATTGTGTGTCTATTAATATTAAACGGAATGAAGGTGGGCTCTACCATATAACTTGGAAGCTTCTACCTTTGACAAAAAGATAGCTGACAGCGGAATATTTCCTAAGTAGATCAGCAGGTAATGGCTGCACTGTACGTTTGAGGAGTATTTTTGCCCCCCGTAGCTAGGGCTGATTTACCGAAAAGCAAAACCCACATCTGGAGAGTCAGCCGAAAACAAAAAGAACTTTGGGAGAAAAAACATTACAGTGAAATAGTTTGTAAAAGAGATGTGTTCAGCTGTTTCTCTCATGCAGCCGTCCTGCAATGAATGATTGATCGTTTTGAAGCGCTTAATGGTATCGGGTTGTTGGAAGCGGCTCAGGTGCAAATCCTTTGGTATCTTCGGTCTGCATTATGAAACTGATTTGCTTACAAAATTAATCAATGAAAGCTAATGGGGAGAGCAAATAAAGACAACGAGGGGAATTTCAATCAGATTGTGCTTAATTTTATTTATTTATTTTTGCCGTCAAGTCGCAGCTATGTCGCGGCCCCATTGGGTTTTCAAGGCAAGAGACATTAAGAGGTGGTTGGCCATTGCCCAAAAGGAAATGTGCACCCTTTTTCAGGGGAGAGAGCGCCCCAGCTTTTCCAGTGCTTCCGGATTATCTAGAATTCTTTACCATTCCAACCTTTCAAAGCCTTTTCTTCTTGGCCAGACATAATGCCTTAGCCCTCAATGAATTATTTGGCAAATTCTTAGATAGTACAATCAAACAGATTGTACAATCAAACAGATTGCCCATGTGGAAAGGCAAAGACAGAAACACCCATTTTTTTATTCAGTTGCGACTGACATTTTTCTATAAGATCTTTTATTACTCCATTGATTTCACACTTTGCTGTATGTTCTCACAACTACCATTTAATCTGTCTGCTGTCTGGTAAAGATAAGGCTGTTACTCTATCCATAGTTTATTATTTAACAGCCACTTTGAAGATACACCGAAAGGTATAATCAAGTTATGCCTAAATGTTCCTTTCTGAACACACCCGAAGCTGCCTTATACTGAATCAGACCCTTGGTCTATCAAAGTCAGTATTGTCTACTCAGACTGGCAGTGGCTCTCCAGGGTCTCAGGTAGAGGTCTTTTATGTCACCTGCTTGCCTGGTCTCTTTAACTGGAGATGCCGGGAATTGAACCTCGGACCTTCTGCATGCCAAGCAGATGCTCTACCACTGAGCCACGGCCCATCCACATTTGCGTACAGGCACTCATTTTGCACTAGAACTGGTTTGCCATTGCCTGGCTCTGCTTAGCGACCCTGGAATTACTTGGTGGTCTCTCATCCAAATAATAACCAAGGCTGACCCTGCTTAGCTTTCGAGATCTGATGGAGAAGACATCCAGGCTATCCACAAGGTTAATCCATCAGGCCAGGAGCTCTTGGCCTCATGCCCAAGGCTCCATGCCCCTGGCTGTGCAGAGGCATGAAAAATCAGGAGAAGAGTGAATGAAACAAACTCTCAGCCTAGGTCTTTCAAGGTGGGGCCCTCTTCCCTCAATTCCCCCTCCACAGACCACGGAGGCTGAATCAGGCATGCCTAGACCTTCTCTAGATTGGCTACCGCTTCCCCTCTGCCTCCCAGCTTTGTTCCCACTGCAGTGCTATATTTGAAAGAGGTGCATTACGGCAAAGGGCTCCGTCCTTTTCAATTATTCCCTGTTCCCTCTTCACTCCTTCCCCATCCTCCAGTCCTTGAACTCGAGTCTTTTAAGGCCAATAGTTTGATAGGATTTAAAACTGTCCATTATGGTTTTTTATGGCTGGCTATGGGAGAAAAATAAAAACAAGCGTCAGGCCAAGAAGGAGCAGATTTCTGAGAATCCCAACAGAAGGAGGGAAGGCTGTAAACTGCCTATGGTGGGATTGATTTAGGACACAAAAGTTTACGCGGTTGGAATAAAATTTTACATTCCAGCTGTTGGTTGTAGATCAACAACATTTAGACAGTACTGGGCGCAGTAGAAAAGGAAGAAAGAATTTCAGATCCCAGCCTGGCTCTCCTTCAGTTGCATTTCACTGGTCAATGGGAGAGAGTAGCCCTATGCAGACATCCTGTCCATTGGTAGGACCCTAGCATTCTGGCCATGCTCCCCATTTACTTCAGTGGGCTTAGAAGATTTTAACTGTGCTTGGGATTGCATGGTAGGAGACTCATCTCTTGGTTGTGAAGCTTGCAAAGTGATAAGAACCTAATAACATAAGAAGAGCCCTGCTGGATCAGACCAGGGGTCCATCTAGTCCAGCATCCTGTCTCACACAGTGGCCAACCAGTTCCTCTGGAGGTCGAACAACAGAGCACTGAGGTGGGGGAAATGAGTGGGTCTCCTAGATCCTATAGTCTGATGTTCTAACCACTGCAACACACTGGCTGCCTTATTTAGGACACAGGCCATTTGGAACGCTTGAAAAAAGGGAGGATTATATGTTGCCAGGGTCTCTCACAATTGGGGACCCAAATACTATTTGAGCCAATGAGCGCTTTACCATAATTGGCCATCAGGTTGGGTTTAGGGTTATGCAGATTCTATTGGAATTTGGCCTTTATCAGAGCAACCACATCAGAGCTCAAGGAGCTCTCCAATGTACTAAAGTTCCCCGGCTTGAGCAGCTTGTTCTTCCCTCCTGCAACTGGATTATTTAATTTTAAATCGCTTTTACAACTCTCATGAATATAGGCAATGCATCACTGTATGCATTTATATCTCTAGGCCAAAAGCTACCTATCTGCTTGCTGGTTTCCAATCCCCTCTAGCCACTGACCAAATTGCTGTAACATTATGTTGTCTTCTCAGCTGCTGTGTGTCAGCTACGGAATGCTGCTGATCTGTGCAGCTTCTGTGTGGGGAGTGAAAGATCAGGAGGGGGGAAATCATACCAGAACTGGGGTCAGGTGGAGGAAATGAGACAGAAAGGCCCAAAGGGCGTTCTCAGCATTCCTTGCGAACACGCCCCTAGAATCTTCTAAGTTGCCAAAGCCAACTTGTGCAGCTGCACAAAATGTGATAAGCAATAACCTGTGCCTGTCATTATAATGTCATCTGTAAAAGCCATTTGTCTGAGATATGCTGAATTTTTCTGTTTCGGAACGGCCAGCGACGGCGTCGCAAGGGAAGCCGGAGGTTGGACGATAGCCCAGAAGCTTTTACGAATTGTAGATGCTGGCCAATCTCCAGCCTTGCGCCCCCTCGGCCAACGCATTTGTACTCTTTGTGACACAGCGTTTGGCTCCAAATAATATTAAATCATATATCTGGGTCCATTACCGCTGGGTCAAGCTGAAGGTGAATCGTTTTATCGCACACATTTGTCTCTGCAAAGCAATGAGAATGGCTGTCTTGCACCCCTCAGAGTTTTGGTTAGCAACTACTGTTGCAGGAGGGTCCTTTAAATGGCAGAGAGGATGATGCCCAGAGGGTCCCATTTCTTCATGTTGGCTATCAGAAGTCTCATTGCTACAGCATGGCATAGCTGTTAAGAGCGGCGGACTGTAATCTGAAAAACTGGGTTTGATTCCCCACTCTTCCACATGGAGCCTGCTGGGCGACCTTGGGCTACTCACAGTTCTCTCCGAACTCTCTGAATGAGCCCAGCCCCTTTTCTAAAAATACTTGATGGGCACCAAGAAAGGATTTGGCAGGTGCTATAGCACCCATGGTCACCATGTTGGGGACCCCACCTTAAAGGACCACACCCATGTATGGTACCGTCATTCAAAACCTAGTACCAGTGTGGGGTAGTGGGTAAGAGCAGTGGACTCTAACCTGGAGAACCGGGTTTGATTCCCCACTCCTAAACATGAAGCCTGCTAGGTGACCTTGGGCTAGTCACAGTTCTCTCCGAACTCTCTCAGCCCCACCTCTCTCACAAGGTGTCTCTTGTGGGGAGAGGAAGGGAAGGCAATTATAAGCTGGTTTGATTCTCCTTAAAATAGAGAAAATTGGCATACAAAAACCAACTCCTCCTCCACCTCCTCCTCCTCTTCCTCTTCCTCTTCTTCTTCTCCGCTTCCAACTTTTGTGCTTCTAGGAAAGCCAAGTTTCTCAGATGACCAATTCCATGATGCCTCTATGGAACATCTAATGCCCGCAACATCCTGTTTATCAGTTCGCATTCAGGCAGGAAAGGAGGAGGGCCGTTTAGTTGCTAATGGTCCTCATTAACGAAAATGAAATAGTTTTTAGTGAAGACGGGATATCGGGGAGGGGAAGGAGAAGAATGGGAATTGAAGTTGCCTGTCGGGCTTACGGTTAATTTCGGCAGTTATGCCATTGGTCTTTAGGAATGTGAAAGTCCCCCCCCCTCACCAGCCACTTTCTGCATGATGAACATGCTGCAAGATTTCCCCTGACGTTTATGACACCTTTAGGAATCGCTATGACAACGACTTTATCACACGGAGCCCCTTCATCCTATCTGCATCTTTCTTAATGATTTATATCTTCTGGAGGGTTTTTTCCCCCCTTTAAAAAAAAAAGACCCATTCCTTCCCACTTGTACTTGGCTAGGTAATAAATGAGAAAACTCAATGGTCCATAAATTACAACATTGATTAAAGGAGTGATTACTGATATAACTCTTAAATTGACTATGCTAATGCCGTGCTTGTATTTCAGGACAGTATTTACATGCTGATGATAAATCCACTGCAGCGCTCAGGAGGGTGGGGAAGGGATTAAAAAAATTGTGGAACGGCTTTAAACGAAATGTAAATACTTATAAATAGATAATGGGCTATTATGGGAGGAATTATTTTTCCTCGGCTTTCCATTTTCCCTACCTAACTGTCCCGAGAATTTATCATCTCTGAAGACTAATGAAGAAACTGGAAAAAATAATAATAATATGTCAATTCTGAATCGTTGTGCATGCTGTGAGAAGCGATGAAACTCAGGTGTGTGAGCAATTTGTGCCCCTAGTGTGTGTGTGTGTGTGTGTGTTCAAAGAGGGTATCTGTACATCTTCCTAACAATGCAATAGTCATGCTTATTTGAAAGACTGGTCAAATTGGGAGGTGGAGAGAAGTAGATCTCAGATCATAGAATCATAGGAGCATAGAGTTGGAAGGGACCTTCATCCACAATGCAGGAAATTCACAACTACCTCTCCCTCCCCATCCCAGTGACCCCTGCTCCATGTCCAGAAGATGGCAAATAACCCGCCAGGATCCCTGGCCGATCTGTCCTAGAGGAAAATTGCTTCCTGACCCCAAAGTGGTGATTGGCACTTCCCTGGGCATGTAAGAAAGGGCCACAAGAAACAAACACTGACACAACCCTTCCTGCCCTCCCTCTCATAAGCTGCCTAAGGTCATAGAATCAGCATTGATGACAGATATCCATCTAGTTTCTGCTTCAAAACCTCCAAAGAAGGAGAGCCCACCACCTCCCAAGGAAGCCAAATTCCACTGAGGAACCGCTCTAACTGTTAGAAAATTCTTCCTAATGTCTAGATGGAAACTCTTTTGATTTAATTTCAATCTGTTGGTTCTGGTCCGACCTTCTAGGGCAAGAGAAAACAAGTTCGCCCCATCCTTTCTATGACAGCCCTTCAAATACTTGAAGATGGTAATCATATCACCTCTCAGTCATCTCCTCTCCAGGCGAAATGTACCTTCACAGGAATATGAGGGAGAGGGTCCATTGGAATGAATGTTCCAGTGGTGGCAGAGGGTCTGCAGATCAGATGGAGCAGCTCTGATAGGCTAGCAACTGTGCCATCAGCCAACTGAACTGAACTTTGAAAAAAAAGACACCCCCCCCAAAATGAACAATATTTATCAATATTGTTGATATTTATCTCAATTAACAATATTTATCATAAGCAGTATTGCTTGAACACCCACCAGTCGATCTCCCGTCCTGATTGCTGGTCCTGAGAAGGGAACCAATAATTCATTAAGCTGCTTGGATGCATCAAAACAAATTCATTTGTGTTCTTTGTCTGATTAGGTTGCTTTCTCGTGGGATATGACTTCTTTCCTGCACCCCAGTATGCTAGCACCTCCACTTGTCAAAAGGCACCTAGTAAAAACAAACTGTTTG
Organism: Euleptes europaea; assembly: GCF_029931775.1. Taxonomy (NCBI): domain Eukaryota; kingdom Metazoa; phylum Chordata; class Lepidosauria; order Squamata; family Sphaerodactylidae; genus Euleptes; species Euleptes europaea. The sequence continues at coordinate 58,145,375 of NC_079324.1, read as the reverse complement.
AAAGGTTTTGAGTTGAGACTTATTCTTAGAATGTATTGCCGTGCCTTTGGTATCTACCTTCCATGAACCAAACTAATCTAGCTATCGCTTCTTACATTGTGTTTTTTCCCTAAACTACTTTTATCTTTAACATATGGTAACTGAACCCAACCCTTCTGTTTCTCGCAGACGACTAGGCATATTGCCCTGAACTCCTTGGAAACAAGAGTGGGATAAAAACATATCCGCTACCTATTTAAGGGTCAGCATGCTCTCTGCTGAGATTTCTGCCTCCTTCTCCTGCAGGTTTCTGACCGGTGTGACTACGTTTTTGTCAACGGCAAAGAAGTGAAAGGCAAAGTGGACGCCATGGTGAACTTCACCTACCAGTACCTGAGCGCTCCCCTGCAAGTCACGGTGTGGGTGCCGCGTCTCCCTCTTCAAATTGAGGTGTCCGACACTGAGCTGAGCCAAATTAAGGGCTGGAGGGTTCCCATTGTCTCCAACAAGAGGTGAGTTTTTGACACTTAACCTCTATGGCATCCCCCTAGGGGGACTACATTACAAGTGTGCGGAAATCTATCCATGCCTTTAGAACATAAGAAAGGCCATGCTGGATCAGACCAAGGTCCATCGAGTCCAGCAGTCTGTTCACACAGTGGCCAACCAGGTGCCTCTAGGAAGCCCACAAACAAGACAACTGCAGCAGCATTGTCCTGCCTGTGTTCCAACACACCCAGTATGTTCGGCATGCTCCTCTGATCTTGGAGAGAATAGGTATGCATCATGACTACTCTCCATTTTGACTAGTAGTAGCCATAAATAGCCCTCTCCTCCATGAACATGTCCACTCTCTTCTTCAAGCCTTCCAAGTTTTCTGTTTGATCTACCCCAGGAATGTTCTGTAGCACCATTAGATAAATAAGAGCTCTTTAACATAAGAACATAAGAAAGGCCCTGCTGGATCAGACCATCAAGCCCAGCAGTCTGGTCACACAGTGGCCAACCAGGTGCCTCTAGGAAGCCACAAACAAGACGACTACAGCAGCACCATCCTGCCTGTGTTCCACCGCACCCAATATAATAGGCACACTCCTCTGATCCTGGAGAGAATAGGTGTGCATCATGACTAGTATCCATTCTAACTAGTAGCCATGGATAGCCCTCTCCTCCATGAACATGTCCACTCCCCTCTTCAAGCCTTCCAAGTTGGCAGCCATCACCACATCCTGGGGCAGGGAGTTCCACAATTTAACTATGTGTTGTGTGAAGAAATACTTCCTTTTATCTGTTTTGAATCTCTCACCCTCCAGCTTCAGCAGATGACCCCATGTTCTAGTATGATGAGAGAGGGCGAAAAGCTTTGTTTTGTCCACCCTCTCCATACCATGCATCATTTTATAGACTTCTATCACGTTTCCCCTTAACCGCCTTCTTTCCAAGCTAAACAGCCCCTGAGCACTTTAACTGCTCCTCATACAACCTTGACAGAATCTTTCCCTGCAGCGCTCAGTTGGGGCTGTTCCCCCCTGCTCTTTCTCCTCCCAATTTCTAGGGAAGATCAGCCACATGAGATATAACTATGTTTCAGCGTACAGAAGGCTACAGGTTCGATCTCTGGCATCTCCAAGCACCCACAGGCACCACACTGGGGACCCCTGCTCTAGAGCCAGCATGGTGTCGTGGTGAAGAGCGGTGGAGTCTGATCTGGAGAACCGGGTTTGATTCCCCACTCCACCACATGAGCAGTGGAGGCTAATCTGGTGAACTGTGTTGGTTTCCCCACTCCTACATATGAATCCAGCTGGGTGACCTTGGGCTAGTCACATTCCCTCAGCCCACCTACCTAGAATCATAGAGTTGGAAGGGACCACCAGAGTCATCTAGTCCAACCCCCTGCACAATGCAGGAAACTCATAACTACCTCCCCCACACACACACAGTGCCCAGAAGATGGCCAAGATGCCCCCCTCCCATGAACTGCCCAAGTTCATAGAATCAGCATTGTTGACAGAAGGCCATCTAGCCTCTGCTTAAAAACCTCCAGGGAAGGAGAGCTTACCACCTCCCGAGGAAGCCTGTTCCACTGAGGAACCCCTCTCTGTGTGTAAAGTGCCTTCATGTCGCAGCCAACCTATGGCGACCCCTTTTGGAGTTTTTATGGCAAGAGGTGGTTTGCCAGTGCCTTCCTCTGCACAGCAACCCTGGTATTCCTTAGTGGTCTCCCATCCAAATACTAACCAGGGCTGACCCTGCTTAGCTTCTGAGATATGACGAGATCAGGCTAGCCTGGGCCATCCAGGTCAGGGCGGGTAACCTCTCTAACTGTTAGAAAATTCTTCCTAACTTCTAGATGGAAACTCTTCTGATTTAATTTTAACCCATTGGTTCTGGTCTGAACTTTTGGGGCAACAGAAAACAACCCCACAAAGTGTCTATTGGGGGAGGGGAAGGGAAGGTGATTATAAGCTGGTTTGATTCTCCCTTAAGTGGTAGAGAAAGTCGCCATCTAAAAACCAACTCTTCTTCTTCTTCTTTCTTCTTCTGGATATCCGCCTGGTTGGAAATAACTGTATATGCTGCTTTGCAGGCAAACCCGGGACAGTGACGATGAGGACGACGAGGAGCGGAGAGGGCGGGGCTGCGCCCTCCAGTACCAGCACGCCATGGTGCGAGTCCTCACCCAATTTGTCGCCGAGGATGCCAGCCCCTGGGGCCAGCTGAGCTATTTGCTGGGCTCCGACTGGCAGTTCGACATTACGGACTTGGTGGCTGACTTTATGAAGCTGGAGGAGCCTCACGTGGCCCAGCTGCGGGGAGGCAAGATCCTGATTGGGCAGGAGGTTGGCATGACGATGGTCCAGGTCAGTCCAGGAGTTGCGTGCGGGTTGTTTTTTAAAAAAATTAAATTTTATTTTGCAATTCAATAAAATGCTTGGGAGTCTATAGAGCATGTTTTGCTCAGGTGCTCCTTGTACGAGGAAACGCGTTGTAAGTTAATCATTCCCCTGCTCAGCCAAATCACAGTCAGCTCAGATGAAGGGAAGATTAAGAGTCTCCTCTGGGAAGGGAATGCCCAGATGGCAAAACAGGTAGCCAAATTTTGTGCAACAGCATATTAACTTCAACCCCTAATGTTGGGCAATTGCAATTAGATCAAATCATAATTTGGTCAATTTCAGTCTATTATAAATTATTTGGAAATTTTAATTAGGAATGTTTTTGGTTGAACTGCTATAATTTTTTCACCTTTTGTATAAATGGCACATGTGTTTTACTGGCTTATGCTGTATTAATAATCTCAGTCTGGATCAATAAAATACAAATGTAACATACAATACAAAAGAACACATAATGCATGACACCAATACAGACATATCTCTACAGTACCAAAACATTCTTTGATTGGCTGATCGTAACATTTAATTTCCTTAATTATTAGGGTTGCCAGATCCCTCTTCGCCACCGGCAGGAGGTTTGGGGAGGGGAGGGACTTCAATGCCATAGAGTCCAATTGGCAAAGCGGCCATTTTCTCCAGGGGAACTGATCTCTATCGGCTAGCGATCAGTTGTAATAGCGGGAGATCTCCAGCCACCAGCTGGAAGTTGGCAACCCTATTACCCACCCTGACCCTGGCCATAGCAGGGAAGGGCAGGTTAGGAATTTTAAAAAATAAATAATAAATAAATTAAGGGGAGAAGGTCACGGTAGCTTTGGAGCCCCTTTCTAACCGCATCCCTTCATGGCTTCCTCCAAAGGTCCTCTCGCCACTTTCGGACTCCATCTTGGCAGAGAAGACCGTGACGGTGTTGGATGACAAAGTGACCATCACAGACATGGGGGTGCAGCTGGTAGCGGGGCTGGCACTCTTCCTTCAGCCCAGCACTGCGAGCAACCGGGCGATCGTGGCGACGGCCGTGGCTCAGGACCTTCTCCACACCCCCAAACAGGTAGTTGGCAGGCTCTTCTTGTGTTTGTTGCCTGCTGGCATGTCTCCTGGATATTCGTAGCAGCTGGGGTAGGCCACAAGGGTGCTTAAAAGACACAGAATTCAGCTTCCTGAAAATTCCTACATCTAGAGTTTTTTAAAAAATATTTAAAGAAGCTTTCTAGTCTACATGTTGAAAGACGCTCGAAAATTCATATATTGCAACTGTCTATACCAGGGCTAGTCCCTGTTTTCTGGAGCCAGTCCTGGGTAAATCTGTGCCTCAGAATTTCAGACAGAGAGGATCCAGGGTTCATAAGAGGTGGTTTTAGTTAGAATCATAGAGTTGGAAGGGACCACCAGGGTCATCTAGTCCAACCCCCTGCACAATTCAGGAAATTTACAAGTACCTCCCCTACACATCCCCAGTGACCCCTATTCCATGCTCAGAGGAGGGCAACAAAGATGGTGAGGCGTCTGGAGACCAAGTCCTATGAGGAAAGGTGGAAGGAGCTCGGTATGTTTAGCCTGGAGAGGAGAAGACTGAAAGGTGATACGATAACCATCTTCAAGTACTTGAAGGGCTGTCATGTAGAGGATGGTGCTGAGTTGTTTTCTGTTGCCCCAAAAGGTCGGACCAGAACCAACGGGTCAAAATTAAATCAAAAGAGTTTCCACCTAGACATTAGGAAGAACATCCTTACAGAGCGGGTTCCTCAGTGGAACAGGCTTCCTCGGGAGGTGGTGAGCTCTCCTTTCCTGGAGGTTTTTAAGCAGAGGCTAGATGGCCATCTGTCAGCAGTGCTGATTCTATGACCTTAGGCAGATCATGAGAGGGAGGGCATCTTGGCCATCTTCTGGGCATGGAGTAAGGGTCACTGGGATGGGGGAGGTAGTTGTGAATTTCCTGCATCGTGCAGGGGGTTGGACTAGATGGTCCTGGTGGTCCCTTCCAACTCTATGATTCTATGATTCTAAGGTGGAAGCTAGAGGCATTGAGGTTCTCGTACTGAGCATGAGCCAGACACAGTAGAGGGGTTCCTTCTTGCATTCCTTCTGATGGCTTTGAGTGCAAGCACGGAGTAGCTGCTTGAGAAGCTAAAACATGAACCGGCGAGTTGAGATCCATCTCCCCCCCTCTCCCCCAGAATGTCTCTTTTGTTTGGGCGCCCAATGAGCTGTAGCCCAGCTCAGATGAAAAGAGGAAAGGAAACAGGGGAAAGCAAATGTTAATGGCCATTTATGCTTGGCGATTTTATCGCGCCACCGCTAATGGGGGAGAGCGCAGGAACATCTTCGACTGAAATAACTCTGGTCTGTTCTTCATGCCCCGCTGCAGCTAGAGAATATTTTCTGCTCTTCTCCTCCCCCCTCCTCTTTTTTGCTGGGAGGGGGGGAGAGTTGAAAAGGGGGTTATTTCTACTCACACAAGGAAACACCCATTAGCATATGGAGAGGGTAGGGTTGCCAACCTCCAGGTACTGCTAAGTAGGAAGACAGCACGTGGCTTAATATGCCAGCAAATTGCAGGAGGAACTGAAAGATTACTTAACCTCCAGGTACTAGCTGGAGATCTCCTGCTATTACCACTGATGTCCAGCAGATATAGATCAGTTCCACTGGAGAAAAGATGTCTGCCATTTAAACCCCCTCAAAAGCCCTGGTAGAAAGTCAGGCCTTGGAGCGCCTCCTGAAGGTCTCCAAGGAGGGGGGGCCCTCACCTCTTCAAGGAGCCCATTCCACAGAACCAGAACCACGATGGAAAAGTCCTGGGCTTTGGTTGATGCTGGATGGGTCACCCTAAGTGGTGGGAAAGCCAACGGATGGCTGCCGGAAGACCGTGATTGGCGCACAGGGCTTTAAGAGTGGGAGAGGACATGTTCATGGAAGAGAGGGCTATCCATGGCTACTAGTCAAAATGGCTACTAGTCATGATGCATACCTATTCTCTCCAGGAGCAGGGGAGCATTCCTGTTATATCTGGTGCTTTGGAACACAGGGAGGATAATGCTGCTGCAGTCGTCTTGTTTGTAGGCTTCCTAGAGGCACCTAGTTGGCCACTGTGTGAACAGACTGCTGGACTTGATGGGCCTTGGTCTGATCCAGAAGGGCTTTTCTTATGTTCTTATGTGGTAATGGCTACCAACTTGGAAGGCTTTAAGAGGGGAGTGGACATGTTCATGGCGGAGAGGGCTATCCATGGCTACTAGTCAAAATGGATACTAGTCATGATGCATACGTATTCTCTCCAGGTGCAGGGGAGCATTCCTGTTATATTAGGTGCTTTGGAACACAGGCAGGATGGTGCTGCTACAGTCTTCTTGTTTGTAGGCTTCCTAGAGGAACCTGGTTGGCCACTGTGTGAACAGACTGCTGGACTTGATGGATCTTGATCTGATCCAGCATGCCTTTCTTATGTTCTTATATGGAGGGAGACATTCCTTGAAAAACTTCACCTGCCCATTTCCACTCATTAAACCCCTACTAAAGGAGCAAGACATTTTTTCCCCACTGTCCCGTCGACAACTTCAGAAATCACAGAACTGCGCCTTCTTGGGACCTTTTTTACCATTCATTGTTGAGTGCATATTGACAGATGTGGTTTGGTTCTTAGGTCATGGGAAAAGAGGGTTTCATTCAGAATCTGACAGCTGTCACGGGGTGGGGGGTACCAAAGTCTTCATTCCTCTTCCGTGGGGTTCTGCTGCCACTCAAAATGATATACAGTATTTGGCTGGCTTCGTGTCAATGCCACCTTCAAATAAATCAGAATGGGTTTTGAGGGACATCGGTGGCAGTCAAGTGGAAATGTCTTTTGTTGACAAAGAGGGTGGGGAATGAAGAGAGGGAGAAGGGGAGAGGAGGCTTCTACCCGTAATCCCTCCTTGAACGATTTGTTTATGACTTGTAATTAACGGGCCTGAGGAGATTTGTCAGCTCGACATCCCAGGTCTCACCACAGAGGAAGAAGCTCTGCAGAAGGAGATGGTTCCAATCCATCTTCATCCCTTGATGGTAATTGGAGGAGCTTGTCAGAGAATCACCAGCAAGGGGGGATTTATTGGCAGAGCACCGTTAAATTTGCAGAAACAGCTCTTTGAAGGACACGCTACTACATCATTTTTCGGCTGAGAAATATTTTCTCTTCCTTCTTTTTTTTGGGGTGGGAGAGGGGAGATCTTCAGAATGTCGAGTTATTTGAGAGGTTTTTGCAAGAGGTAGGCGGCCCTTTTCCTGCCTCCACGGGTCCAGAAATAATTTGGACTCCATACTGAGTCTTGGGTCATTGATGCATGGGAGTTTTACCTGAGGTTTGTTGCTCACTGGACCCACACTTTCCTGTTGGGAATCGATGCACCAGCAGTCTCCAAACTCAAATCAGGAAGTATTTGAATCCCCACCCCTTGAAATGCTGCTTTGTAATTGGCTGTAGTGAGAGAAAAGTCCCCCCCCCCCGAAAACCCATTGTCGCATAACCCAAGCCTCAGTTTTTAAAAGCCTTTCTTTTGCTCAGAAAGAGCTCTGAGGAAGCAGGAAGTATTTGAATCCCCATCTCTGGACATGCTGCTTTGTAAATGGCTGTGAGCAAAACTAAGCTTGTGTGTCCTGCTCTTTCCTTTCTGCATGGAGATTTCACCCAGGCTGAGCTCAGGGGAGAGGGAAGAATCGGGTTAACAGAGGCACTGGAAGTCCCGGGATTTGTGAGGGCTGGCAGCGAGGTCATCTCTAATAGATGGAAAACTCATTCATAACTCCAGGGAACAACTGAGACAGACAGAATGTGAGTGAAAGTACCCATGCATAAACAACCTTGGTAGTGTTTCTAGACTCTGGTGCTCCATCTCTTCCTACGACTGTCTGACACCCGTCGGATTCCCAGGAAGCTCGTCGTACAATAGCTTATCCTCCGCTGAAGCCCATTGTGAAATAGCTTATTTCTGCTGAAGCCTGTTGTGCAATAGCTTATCCTTGCTCACTTAAATGTGATGGATTATAGGGGACACAATCATCCTACAATACATTACCAAAGTATACCTTGATACCGGCCTTGGGCAACATGGCAGGCTGAGCACCCTATAACTCTGTAGGATTCACACGCAGGCATTGCCGTAGATGTGTGCAAGAAACAAGACCTGTGATCACCCCACTAAAGGGAGCTAACTGCTAGAGGGGGTGGGCTGAAGCCTGGAGGATGACATGTTGGAAGAGTTGCAATGTCTAGCGTGCCAAGGAACTGAGAAGACCCAGCAGGGGTGGGCAAGGGGTCAACTAGCTAGGGCTATAAGGCTAGAGACCTTTCCACCCTTTTCACACCTCTTGTCTGTCCTGAAACTGATATTCTTAGGGGACAATTTCCTCCTTCTTCTCGAAAGTTTTTTTTTACCCTCTTTCTCCCTTCTTAGCTAGATAGACAGCTAGAGGCTCTGTCTCTCAGCTTTCCTATCCTAAAATGTAGTTCCCTCAATAAAGGCAACTTTATTTTTAATCATTGAGATAAACCCTTCACTGCATACTTAGCATACTCTGCCAACATGACAACTCTATCAACTCACAGTAACGTTTTTAGAAGGAGGAGAAGGAGAAGGAGGAGAAGAACAGTTGGTTTTTATACCCCGATTTTCTCTACCTTTAAGGAGTCTCAAACCAGCCTACAATTGCCTTCCCTTCCTCTCCCCACAACGAAACCTTGTGAGGTAGATGGGGCTTAGAGAGTTCAGAGAGAACTGTGACTAGCCCAAGGTCACCCAGCAGGCTTCATGTGTAGGCATGGGGAAAGCAACCCCATTCACCAGATTAGAATCCGCCGCTCCTGTGGAGGAGTGGGGAATCAAACCCGGTTCTCCAGATTAGAGTCCATCGCTCCTAACCACTACATCATGCTGACATTCCAACCAAGGCATTCCCAAATAGGGGAAAGGGGACCAAAGAGGGACAGCAATTCGCCAGGGAGAGGGAGCAGAAGGAGGGAGAGGGAGCAGGGCCTGTCTGCTAAATAAGGAGAGGGAGCAAGACCTGTCTGGGAGAGGGAGCAGGAACTGTCTGCTAAATAAGGACAGCTGGAACACTGAAGTAGTGATCCTCAGTGCGAGAACAGAATGGAGGATTCCAGTTTTCCATCAAATATAAGCAGTGTCTGTTGCTCAGATAACAAGTAGGCCCAGGAAGTATAGAAGAGGTGACACGCTGGGTTAGACCAACAGTCCATCCGGCTCAGCGTTTCTGCTAGATGCCTGCAGAAGGTTGATAAGATGGGCGTGACGGCGACATCTGTCCCCTGCGGTTAATCCCCATCATCAGGTAGTCCCAGGGATGCAGACTTCAAAACGGTCGGATCATCCTTTGCTGAACGTTGTCGTCAGTTGCCTTTTTAATCCCGAGATTGCTCCACCCCACAGCTTGCTAATTAGAATGATCCTGCAAAAAAGTCATGGTTAGAAATTCCAGCATCAGTAAAAATTGATAAACATATGTTATCAAAGATTGTCATGCACATTAATTTTGTTTTTAGTCTACTTCTTGTAACGGCCTTTGGCCCTATGCAATAAACGTGAACCTTAAACCTGTGGCTCAGTGGTAGACCATCTGCTTGGCATGCAGAAGGTCCCAGGTTCAATCCCCAGCATCTCCAGTTAAAGGGACTAGGCAAGGAGGTGATGTGAAAAACCTCTGCCTGAGACCCTGGAGAGCCTTGGAGCGGGGCCGTGGCTCAGTGGTAGAGCATCTGCTTGGCATGCAGAAGGTCCCTTTGCTGGAGGTTTTTAAGCAGAGGCTAGATGGCCATCTGTCAGCAATGCTGATTCTATAACTTTAGGCAGATGATGAGAGGAAAGGCATCTTGGCCACCTTCTGGGCATGTAATAGGTGTCTTTTTGGGGGGGGAGGTAGTTGTGGGTTTTTTTGAGGGGGAGGTAGTTGTGAATTTCCTGCATTGTGCAGGGGGTTGGACTAGATGACCCTTGTGGTCCCTTCCAACACTATGATTCTATAATGGCCCTCATCCCATCTCTCATGTGCATGCATCATGTCCTTTCCGCACCCCCTCACGTGAGCTTTGATGTTTTAGTCATTTGCAAATGGCACTGGTGATTGAATTAAACCCCATGCGTTGACTTGGATGCGCCAGCTCGGATGGAGCGGCAGCCGTGCGGTTTTTTTCCTGTGCCACAGTTTGCAATGTGCCGCACGTGGTCTCTTGAAGGCCGGAGAACCAGCCCGTCTTCCCCGTCCCATCCTTCCTTGACAAATTGTTAGAGTCCTCGCCGCTTTGAAGCTACCCTAACCGGCTGGGTTCTGATGCCGTCTGCTGCGCGCGTTTAAACCACCCGGCCCTCTTGCCCTCCTCCTGCTGGGCCGCAATATATTTTCCTCCTCATACCATCTTTGCCAAGCTGGCTGCAAGTGGCTCGAAAATTAAATATTCGCTCCATCCCCGGCTCCTGCAAAAGATAAACACCTCTCGCTGTTCTTTCTGGGAAAAGCTTGACATTTGACTGGGAGGGTAGCGATTGCCTTTCCTCCAAGCTGCAACCAGTTGAAAACAATATTGTCCTGTGCATTTGTTTTTATGATTAGTCAGTAATGAGTGGATAATGGGGCCCCCTCCCATGGTGATTTTTCGCCCATTTCTTTTGATGCACTGGAGTGTGACGTTATGGTGAAGCCCTGGGGTGATTTCAAGCCGTCTCCTAACTTCTGAGGGTACTGGTCACTCTTCTTACACCCGAAAAGATTTATTTGAGACTGCAAAAGTACGAATTAGCGACTTGTCCAGGAGCTCACCCCTTGTTTCTCTGGATGAAACACTGTTCTGACCAGTAACTCATGCAGAGATGCAGTGAGCTTCCTCTGAAAGTGTGCGTGGGGGTCTGTCACGCCTCTTTTTAGAAGTGATTGAATACACCCAGTGAAAGGATCCTGTATGTGTTAATTTATACTCCTGCTTACAAAGCATTTGGAAAAGGAACTGATTGTAAATAATCTGGGATGGAAAAGGTAGTCCCCTCCTAGGGTTGCCAGGTCTCTCTTTGCCACCAGAAGGAGGATTTTGGGGCAGAGCCTGAGGAGGGGAGGGTTTGGGGAGGGCAGGGACTTCAATGCCATAGAGTCCAATTGCCAAAGCAGCCATTTTCTCCAGGGGAACTGATCTCTATCGGCTGATGATTGGTTGTAATAGCAGGAGATTGCCTGTCACCACCTGGAGGTTCTCACAACATTAACACATTCTATTATATGACTACAGCATATACACAAAGCAAGCAACAGTATTACAAAAATGTCCAAGTTGAAGTCAGACTTAGAGTCCAAATAACACCCTCTTTGTAACCCCTTGAGATCAGCAGATGCAGTTCTTGTCCCCATCTCACCAGCTTTAAAAAGGTAAAGGTCCCCTGTACAAGCACCGGGTCATTCCTGACCCATGGGGTGATGTCACATCCTGACATTTCCAAGGCAGACTTTGTTTGCGGGGTGGTTTGCCAGTGCCTTCCCCAGTCGTCTTCCCTTTACCCCCAGCAAGCTGGTACTTTGACTGCCTCCCTTCATTTTGTATTTAGTGTGGATTAAAAGGTGTTAATTTGTAGGACTTGTTTTACAAATTTAATGTGTACCTTTGTTAATATTGAATTTATTTCCATATATACAAATACATGAATACATTGTGAGTCTTGAATATAATTTCTTACCATAAATTGGGTAAAAGGTAAAGGTCCCCTGTGCAAGTACCGGGTCATTCCTGACCCATGGGGTGACGTCACATCCCAAAGTTTCCTAGGTAGACTTTGTTTACAGGGTGGTTTGCCAGTGCCTTCCCCAGTCATCTTCCCTTTACCCCCAGCAACTGGGTACTCATTTTACCAACCTTGGAATGATGGAAGACTGAGTCAACCTTGAGCCGGCTACCTGAAACCAACTTCCATTGGGATCGAACTCAGGTCATGGGCAGAGCTTTTGACTGCAGTACTGCAGCTCACCACTCTGCGCCACAGGGCTCCTATATATAAGTTGGGTACCAGTTGATAAATTGTATTGTATATGGGGGGGGGCTGGTTCCCTTCCCAAGAACTTTATACTCTTTACAAAACTCTTTTCCTCCTCTTTTAGGAAGCCATCGTAAGCTCCTGGATCCAGTTCAGTGATGGCACTGTGACTCCGCTGGATATATATGATCCCAAAGACTTTTCTCTCTCTGCTTCATCATTAGATGAATCGATCATTTCAGCCCATGCAAGTTCTACCACAAAATGGCCAGTGGTGGCAGCAGAAGGTGAAGGACAAGGCACATTGGTCAAAGTGGACATGATGATCTCTGAAGCTTGCCAGAAGTCCAAGAGGAAGAGCATCCTAGCGGTGGGCAATGGTAGCATCAAGGTGAAGTTTGGCCAGAATGACGCCAACGCCCACAGCATCAGTGATTATGACGCCGACGAGATCGAAAACCACGCGAGCGACCGAAGGCAGAAGGCGTTGGACCCCGAGCGGTATGGCCAAGACGGGCGATACCTCGGGAGTTCTTCCGCCGAACGAGAAGAAGGTGCCGTACGGAAAGCCAGCACCACGGCCAAGTCTGTGGTCAAAGGCAAAGTGCTGAAGAGCAACCTTGCCGGAGAAAAGCTCTCCGACGACGGGCAGCTGCAGAACATCCCCATAGACTTCACCAACTTTCCAGCGCAGATCGACCTCCCCAAAAGCGATGGAGGTGTGGGGGACAATGACCTTGTGCAGGCCCCCCGGGGACTCAGTGACTTGGAGATTGGGATGTATGCCCTCTTGGGGGTCTTCTGCCTTGCGATCCTCGTCTTCCTGATCAACTGTGCCACCTTCACATTGAAATATCGGCACAAGCAAGTTCCAGTGGAAGGGCAGGCCACCATGAGCCACTCTCATGACTGGGTGTGGCTGGGGAACGAAACCGAACTGTTGGAGAACCAAGTGGACATTTTGCCCCCACAGGATGAACGCACGACGAACGTTGACCGAGGGATCGGCTCGGAGGAGAGCAACCAGCTCCTCAATGGTAGCATGCCAAAAAGCATCCAGGGCCAACTGCACAGGTCATCAGACTCAGGGGGGAGACAAGGGAAAGAGCAAAAGCTCGAGCCCCCCTTGCATTCACCCACCTCCAAGCGAAAGCGGGTAAAGTTCACCACGTTCACCACCATCCCTCCGGATGACAGCTGTCCGACTGTCAACTCCATCCTCAACTGCAATGAAGACGACATAAAATGGGTTTGCCAAGATATGGACCTTGGGGAAACAAAACACTACATGGAGAAGCTCAAGGAGGAAGCATAGCCCTGGTTCTTGGGTGCTTTGGGGGGGTCGCAAACCACACCTTGATGCCTTCAGTTGTATCAGGACATTGAAAATAGGATGGAAGGTTGGGGGACTGAATAGTCTGGAAAATGAGGCCAATTTTGTAATCAGGGAGAGAGGTTTGCTCAGCCTGTCTGTGGAGGGAGGGCAGTCTTTTTTTTAATTTTTCTGCCCATCAGATGAAATGTTTGTGTTGGAAGAAGAAGCAATGAACTGGCCCCTATAATGAACTGGGGTGAGATGTGGTTTTGAAACTGACAGTTATGAGTCAAAGATAGTTACACACAAGGTACCAAAAGTATTATTTCTTTTCTCTTTTTTTTTATAAAACGAAAAATTATGATTTTTAAAAAAGGAATCTTGTTTATATTTCTAATAAAACATCAAAAATGTGAATGGGACCTGGGACAAAAAAGGGAGTATGAATCGCCCGTTTGCTTTCCATTCCTGCGGCTGGAATGAGGACAGGATGGTTGTCAGAGAAGAAAATGAACAGTGTTTTTTTATGCCCCCCCCCCGAAATGCTGACGTTCCATCTTTCCTACATCTTCTCTTTCTCCGCTGCTCTGCCTTTTATAGCTTACTTCTGATGCATGCCAGTGGGGATTAAAAATTTCCAAATCCTATCGGTTCTTTCCAGACCAAATCATCATCGTCTTCATCATCATTCCACCCTAAATCGGTGGTCCATTACCTTGTCCTTTGAAAAACTCTGCCCATTTGCAACAAATTAGTATCTTCAGCATGTTGTCTGCTTAAGATCAATGCATTTCGGCTAGGTCAGGGCTGGAACAGACCCCTCAAATGACTATAGCTCCCTCCCCATGACTCTGCACTGGCGATTCTGCTGAGTCTGAATCAAGGTGTAGGTTGTTGTTTCTCTAATTGTCCATGTTGGGAGGGGTTATCAATGAGATTGTGTGTGTATTTTGTTCACCTCCAATGGTATTGTCTCATGCCCATTCCGAACAAGCATAGTCCCTTTGCTGATCTGCCTCCTGTGCTTCCAAGAAAGACCCAGTCATTCATTCCTCAGCCTGAGTGGACTCCCTGGTCAATGACCTCATTTTTTCCGAGCCCACGTGCAACGTATACGTGAAGCATGTGCTGTTAGGACAGGCAGCTTTATCCTAGACTCACATGAACACATGAAGCTGCCTTATACTGAACCAGACCCTTGGTCCATCAAAGACAGTAGTGTCTACTCAGACTGGCAGCAGCTCTCCAGGGTCTCAGGCAGAGGTCTTTCACATCACCCACTCGCCTAGTCCCTTTAACTGGAGATGCCGGGGATTGAACCTTCTGCATGCCAAGCAGATGCTCTACCACTGAGCCACAGCCCCTCCCCAATTTTTTTTAGAAAACATCAGTGCTTCAGTGTTTCAAGAAAGGCCTGTCAAGTTTGACAGGTGGGATGGACCTTGTAACCTCCGTTTGTCTCTGAGAATGTACCATCTCCATCTTGTTTGTGGACTTCCTAGAGGCACCTGGTTGGCCACTGTGAGAACAGACTGCTGGACTTGATGGACCTTGGTCTGATTCAGCAGGGCCTTTCTTATGTTCTTATGTTCTTAGCAGGTTGGAGGCAGCTAGGTTAGGAGGCGATAGAGCAAGCCATCCGTTAACTGGAAGCCTGCTAAGCGGAAACCCTCAAAGCTGGTGAGTGACCTGGAAAAGTCTACATGTGACCTGGAAGCTTTTATAGCCCTGCCAGGTCAAAGGAAGCTAATGGGCTGCCTGGGTAGATGAAATCCCCATGGAGCCTGCAAGGACCTCATTACCAAGGGAGCCTTTCATTCTGCAATTGTTAAGGGTTGACCACTTGGGGCAGCAGAGCACAAACAGAGAGGACACCCGTTCCAGCCCTGGCAGTCCTCGAGAAGACTCTATCATAACTTAAAGGACCCATCCCTTGGGTTGCCAACCTCCAGGTACTAGCTGGAGATCTCCTGCTATTACAACAGATCTCCAGTTGATAGAGATCAGTTCCCCTGGAGAAAATGGCCGCTTTGGCAATTGGACTTTATGGCATTGGAGTCCCTGCCCTCCTCAAACCCCACCCTCCTCAGGCTCTGCCCCAAAATCCTGCCGGTTGCAAAGAGGGACCTGGCAACCCTACCCATCACCTTCTTCAGCATCTTTGGAAAGGTACCCTGCCTGGCCTGCTAGGAAGGCACTCTCCACTTTTGATCACAACTCCAAGGATCTTTCGAATGGCTCATTAAGTTTGTTTGTTTGTTTGGCTGCCCAGACGTGACCGATCCCGAAACCCTGTAGCATAGTTGGACTTCTTTTTTTAACAAGGATTTGCCTAGTATGCATTGTAGACTGAAAGAATGTAATATTTATTTATACATGTTATACAAATTGTAATTAAAAATGCTTTACACTGATTGATCGTGTGGGGTTTTTTTGGAGGGGAAGAGAAATTGGATCAAACCCACCTCTTTGCCAAGATAAAAAAAAAATAGATTGTTCTGTAGTCTTAGAGAGTTATTTTTAACATTTAACGTTTAAGATTTTTATGCCACCAACTATATCAAGAGCAAAATAGAACAGTGCGAAAGAGGCCATTCTCTCCAGGTGAACTGATCTCTATCGGCTAGAGATTAGTTATAATAGTGGGAGATATCCAGCTAGTACCTGGAGGTTGGCAACCCCAGTTGGCCACCATCCTCCAGAATTAGCTACTGGAGGAAATGTATGAAGTATCTTCCTGAGTGAGATTCCACAGATAGCACCAGTGGGGTTTCTTTTTCCCCTAGTGGGCTTTTCCCCACCTTTGAACATAATAACTACGGTTGCCAACCTCCAGGTAGTAGCTAGAGATCTCCTGCTATTACAACTGATATCCAGTTGATAGAGATCAGTTCACCTGGAGAAAAGGCTGCTTTGGCTATTGGACTCTATGGCATCAAAGTCTCTCCCCTCCTCAGGCCCCACCCAAAAACCTACCTCCGGTGTAGGGTTGCCAACCTCCAGGTACAAGCTGGAGATCTTCTGCTATTACAACTGATCGCCAGCTGGTAGAGATCAGTTCACCTGGAGAAAATGGCCGCTTTGGCAATTGGACTCTATGGCATTAAAGTCCCTCCCCTCTCCAACTCCTGCCCTCTTTAGGTTCTGCCCTCAAAATCTCCAGGTATTTCCCAACCCAGAGCTGGCAGCCCTAATAAGCACATCAGAAGGGCCCTGCTGGCCAATGGTTCATCTAGTCCAGCGTCCCAACTCATGCGGTGTCCAACTAAACGAGGGCCTGGATAAACCAGCACCTCTCTGTGGCTGCTACGAGGCTCTGCAGGTTTTATACTGCTGTAAATTGGTCTCTTCGTGCAAATTAATTGGTAATATTAGGGTAGATTTCTGTGTGTTTTTTTTCTGATTGGGTGAGCCACATTGAGTGTGGTAAAAAGCAGAGTAAAAGAAATAAAAATTCACCATGAGCCCCCAACCACCTCTATTTTGAACACATGCACCCCACGAGAATATTCAGGGCATCTCTGCTCTGAATCAGCTAGAGATTCCACAGACCAGTGAACGGCTAAATGGGCGCTCCCTTGTTCTATTTCTCTTTTTATAGACGCATTTTTTTTAACAATGGTTTTGGTTTTCTGCTTCTTGCTCCTGGTGTTGTAGACGCGTTTGAATCACATACGCCTGTTGTTCAGCTTTCAAATGCAATTTATACATCATTTACGCACACAATACTGATTTCTCGGCACACAAATGCCATTGAAAAAGGCATACGTTTTACAGGAAACTGTCGGAGCGAGACAACAGAAACGGGCATCGTGGTAAAGGATCTCCTGATTCATCCAAGGAAGAAATGAAAAGGCAAGGAGGATTATCAGGTCCAAACATGTTTGAAATTCCCCCTACCTGCTCACATAGCGTTCCAAACATCGGCATCTGTATAGTGGATAGCCTGTCAGGGCAGAGCCAACTAGCAAGGTTCTCACCTGTGTGGTCATCCATCAAAACTCCCCGTCGCAGTCCAAGAAAACTCCAGAAAACCTTGTTGCTGCCCGGAGTGACTCCGTCAAGCAGTTCATCATTCATTGTGCTGTCCTAGTGATGGACAGAAGAGCTCTGTTATGGGCCCTTGGTAAGGCAGAGCTACTGCAGTTAGTGTCGCCAAGGACCATGACACTCATCAAACTGCCAACGTTGGCCAGTCTGATTAAGAATGCCGGGGGCCTCTCCATTAGGAATCCAGCCCACCACTTCTTCCAGCCAGCATGGGGTAGTGGTTAAGAGTGGTGGTTTGGAGCAGGGGACTCTAATCTGGAGAACTGGGTTTGATTCCCCACTCTTCCACATGAGTGGTGGACTCGAATCTGGAGAATCGGGTTGGTTTCCCCACTCCTCCACATGAAGCCAGCTGGGTAACCTCGGGCTAGTCACAGCTCTCTTAGCGCTCTCGCAGCCCCACCTACCTCACAGGGTGTCTGTTGTGGGGAGGGGAAGAGAAGGTGAATGTAAGCCAGTTTGATTCTCCCTTAAGTGGTAAAGTCAGCATATAAAAACCAACTCTTCTTCTTCTCCACAACTATGCCCCATTGCAGCAGGATATCTGAGCAGCTGAGGTTAGATGGCCATCTGTCAGCAATGCTAATTCTATTATCTTAGGCAGATGATGAGAGGGAGGGCACCTTGGCCATCTTCTGGACATGGAGTAGGGGTCACTGGGGGTGTGGGGGGAGGTGGTTGTGGGTTTCCTTCATTGTGCAGGGGGTTGGACTAGATGACCCTGGTGGTCCCTTCCAACTCTATTATTCGATGATGTTCTTCTTTTTCCTTCCCTTGACCAAAAAACACCATCAGAAGTAATTTCAGTCAAAATGAGAATGAACGTTCTTCTCTGACATTTATTTGAGAAATTCGAATTGGGTCAAAATGTCGAGATTTGCATTTATGAAAGCGTCGATAGACTGGGGCTCCGAAGGGGCTACGCAAGGAGCGGAGGAGAACTGCTAGGATTGCATCGCTCTTGGCAGATATATTGCAGGTCCCCAGATGAGGGAATCTGGAGCCTCACAAGTTGTACAACTGCAAGGCGATATTAAGAGTGCTTTTCAGCAAATCAAGGCAGGGGATTAAGCCGGTAGAAATTTGCCTTTACAAAATGGCACACCATAACTTTCATTGAAAGAAGAGTTGGTTTTTATCTGATGACTTTCTCTACCTTTTAAGAAAAATAAAACCAGCTTACAATCTCATATGAAGCTGCCTTCTACTGAATCAGACCCTTGGTCCATCAAAGTCAGTATTGTCTACTCAGACTGGCAGCGGCTCTCCAGGGTCTCAGGCAGGGGTCTTTCCCATCACCTACTTGCCTAGTCCCTTTAAGTGGAGATGCCGCAAATTGAACCTGGGACCTTCTGCATGCCAACCAGATGCTCTACCACTGAGCCACAACCCCTACCCACATCTCCTTCCCTTCCTTTCCCCACAACAGACACCTTGTGAGGTAGGCAGGGCTGAGAGAGTTCGGAGAGAGCTGTGACTAACCCAAGGTCACCCAGCTGGCTTCATGTGGAGGAATGGGGAAACCAACCTGGCTCACCAGATTTGAGTCTGCTACTCATGTAGCGGACATGTTCATGTAGCGGACATGTTCATGGAGGAGAGGGCAATCCATGGCTACTAGTCAAAATGAATACTAGTCATGATGCACACCTATTCTCTCCAGTATCGGAAGAGCATGCTTATTATATTAGGTGCTGTAGAACACAGGCAGGATAATGCTGTTGCGGTTGTCTTGTTTGTGGGCTTCCTAGAAGCACCTGGTTGTCCACTGTGTGAACAGACTGCTGGACTTGATGGGCCTGGGTCTGATCCAGCAGGGCATTTCTTATGTTTTTATGTGGGGATGGCTACCAACTTGGAAGACTTTAAGAGGGGAGTGAATATGTTCATGGAGGAGAGGGCTATCCATGAATACTAGTCAAAATGAATACTAGTCATGATGCACACCTATTCTCTCCAGTATCGGAGGAGCATGCCTATTATCTTAGGTGCTGTGGAACACAGGCAGGACAATACTGCTGCAGTCGTCTTGCTTGGGGGCTTCCTGGAGGCGCCTGGTTGGGCACTGTGTGAACAGACTGCTGGACATGATGGTCTGATCCAGCAGGGCTTATGTTCTTAACCATCAGGTTGGAAGTGCTATGGGAGACCTTCCTCTACCTTACACCCTGGACAATCCCTCTTGGTCAGCAGTCCAACCTTGAGATTTTGGGGGCAGAACCTGAGGAGGGAGCAGTTTGGAGAGGGGAGGAACTTCAATGCCATAGAGTCCAATGGCCAAAGCGGCCGTTTTCTCCAGGTGAACTGATCTCTATCGACTGGAGATGAGTTGTAATAGCAGGAGATCACCAGCCACCACCAGGAAGTTGGCTGCCCTAAGAAAGGGCACCCCTGTTTTTGCCCGCGCTTTCGTGCCGCTTCTGAGTGCCACTAGACAGCCCATAAAGGAGGAGTTGCTATAGCAACCCATTAGCGCTCACCATTGTTCCCTTGTCCTGCCTCAGATAAACTGGATTGACCCAATATTTCATTTTTGAGTCAGGCATATAAAGGAGAGAGAGACACACACACAGAGAGAGAGAACTCAGATTTCAATGGGACTAAAAATAAAGAAAACTAGCTCGGCCACCATTAATCACGTCGTTCCGGAGCCTGCGCATGCAAAACTCCACCTGCCTGGGAAATGAACCCAATGAATATGCCATTCAAGGGAGAACAATCATTTTCCAGTGCCAGGGGGCAGGGTGGGGGGAGCACCCAAGATCTTGGGCCTACATGCTCAAGGCTTCAAGAAGGCTTCGGCTATCAATCAACAGAAATCTCCGCTCAGAACTTGCAAGAACAGAACATCGCTTGGCATTGTTTAGTGGCGCAAAAGCCTCGGACGAGCTGTCCTGGGCCACACTCCAGCACACCGCTCTGAACATCAGGACAGTCTTAATGAAGTTAAATCCGAATAGGCCCATCATAAGAAGGGTATGGTTCTGTTAAGATCTCAAGGTTAATAATTGTTTGCTTCTTAAAAAACAAAACAATTTGTAAATCAAATTGACCAAGCGTATTGTTATGCTTCTCCGCGTTGCTTTATTGGGCACAAATATTTGGTACATTGACTGCAAGTTGGAATGGAGGGAGGAACCTTAGGATTATATGAAGAAGAGGTGGTTTTTACATGCTGACTTTCTCTACCACTTAAGGAAGAATCAAACTGGCTTACAATCGCCTTCACTTCCCCTCCCTACCACAGAACTGATCTCTATCGGTAGGGTCGCCAACCTCCAGGTGGTGGTTGGAGATCTCATGCTATTACAACTGATCTCCAGCCAACAGAGATCAGTTCCCCTGGAGAAAATGGCCGCTTTGGCAATTGGACTCTAGGGCATTGAAGTCCCTCCCCTACCCAAACCTCATCCTCCTCAGGCTCTGCCCCAAAAACCTCCCGCCGGTGGTGAAGAGGGACTTGGCAACCCTATCTATCGACCAAAGATCAGTTGCAATAGCAGGAGATCTCCTGCCACCACCTGGAGGCTGGCAACTTTATTCCATCTTCGAGAGATCAGGATGAGACTAGTGAACACATGAAGCTGCCTTATACTGAATCAGACCCTTGGTCCATCAAAGTCAGTACTGTCTACTCAGACCGGCAGCAGCTCTCCAGGGTCTCAGGCAGGGGTCTTTCACATCACCTACCTACCTAGTCTAACTGGAGATGCAAGGGATTGAACCTGAGGCCTTCTGCATGCCAAGCAGAGGCTCTTCCACTGAGCCACAGCCCCTCCCCTAAAGCAAATGGAAGGAAGTCTCCCATACATTTTGAAGACATGATCCCACATGAAGCTGCCTTATACTGAATCAGACCCTTGGTCCATCAAAGTCCATATTGTCTACTCAGACTGGCAGTGGCTCTCCAGGGTCTCAGGCAGGGGTCTTTCACATCACCTACTTGCCTGGTCCCTTTAACTGGTGATTGGGTGGGGGAGAGCCTCATCCTCCCTTTCCTCTTCACCTGTTAGTGCTGATGGAAACATTATCAGCAGGAGGCCTCTGATCTAATTTACCCCTGGCTAATTTTCTGGGTGGAAGCGCAAGAACGCCACATTGTCATCCGAAAGGGGCCGGGGGTTGAAAGGCACCCAGCCGCAATTAACGCCGCAAGCCGAGCATTGGCTAAATGGAGGGGCGGCAATTAAGTGGCTAATTGCACTGAAAACATCATTGATTAAATGGACAGCAGTGACCCAGGTCCAGCCCCGTGTCTTTCACCTTCCAAAAATTGGGGGGAAAGCGGAAATAATGGGTGTTTATCTTGACGTCTCCATGTCAACACCAATGGGGGCTACACAGTATTCAGATGCCCCCCCCAGGGTTGCCAACTTCCAGGTAGTGGCTGGAGATCTCCCGCTATTACAACTGATCTCCAGGCGACAGAGATCAGTTCCCCTGGAGAAAATGGCCGCTTTGGAAGGAGGACCATATGGGATTATACACCACTGAAGTCCTTCCCCTCCCCAAACCCCGCCCTCCTCAGGCTCCACCCCCCAAATCTCGAGGTATTTCCCAACCTGGTGCTGGCAACCCTACCCCCCCCTCCATCTATTATACGAGCTCAATTTGAGTCCAGTAGCCCTTTAAAGACCAACAAGATTTTTGGGGGGTGTAAATAGGGTTACCAACCTCTAGGCAGTGGCTAGAGATATCCCCCTATTACCATTGATCCCCAAGCTACAGCGATCAGTTCACCTGGAGAAAATGACTACTTTGGAAGATGGACTCTACAGCATTATACCCCATTGAAGCCCCTCCCCAAACCCCGCCTCCCTTAGGCTCCACCCCTAAATCTCCAGGTATTTCCTAATCTGGAGCTGGCAACCCTAGGTTGCATCCTAGGACTCCATTCTGCTAGTGGTGGCATTCTGCTCCCATGGAAGGCATCTTCCACATAGGGTTGCCAACCTCCAGGTACTAGCTGGAGATCTCCTGCTATTACAACTGATCTCCAGCCAATAGAGATCAATTCCCCTGGAGAAAATGGCCGCTTTGGCCATTGGACTCTATGGCATTGAAGTCTCTCCCCTCCCCAAACCCTGCCCTCCTCAGGGTTCGCCCCAAGAAACCTCCTGCTGGTGGCAAAGAGGGGCCTGGCAACCCTATTTCCACATCATGAGGGGCTTGGAAGCCTCTTGCTTCAGAATACGGACCTAGGAAAGCCCCTCTGCTAGCAGATGGGGCCTACAGGATCCAGCCCATTTAAGCGAACTGCCAATCATGTTAACAGAAATTTATTTAATTTTCCCGTTTGAAATCTCTTTTCCTTTTGGCCAGAAGTGCTTGCGTTTGATTAAACTGGGTTCACGCCTGTGCCTTTGCTTTCAGTATTGATCCGAAGGATTTGATTTAATGAAAATAGCGAGAGAAAATGAAATTGTTGGGTGCTGGGAGAACGGCTCACATTCCCTCCCCGCCTAAGCCTCATCAAAGAGGAAGAACTGATGGAGGCCAAGTGGGTCAATTGTATTGGTAGACTGTGGAAAATGGGTTAAACTAGCTATTCCTCCTGCTGGAATTCTGTAGCCGGTTTCCCATGCCAAATGGGTCAGTCGAAGAATCCCAGAAAGAGCGATTAAGGCAGAAGGAAGACCATCATGAGGAGGAGAAGAAAGAGGAGGAGTTGGTTTTTTATGTGCCAACTTTCTCTACCTTTCAGGAGAATCACACCGGCTTACAAGCTCCTTCCCTTCCTCTCCCCACAACAGGCCCCTTGTGAGGTAGGTGGGGCTGAGATAGTTCAGAGAGAACTGTGACTAGCCCAAGGTCACCCAGCTGGCTTCACGTGTAGGAGTGGGGAAACCAACCCGTTCTCCAGATTAGAGTCTGCTGCTCTTAACCACTACATCCCACTGAGGACCATCTACATGCCCTGCAGAAACAAGATAAAGTTTTTAATGAATTGCACCTTGATTGTTCCCCAGGGTAGAGTCTGCCGCTCTTAACCACTACACCAGAGGGGCTAAAGATACCTCCTTGACTCAGGACTCAGAGCCTGCCTCCTTGACTCAGGACTCCCACCCCCCAAACCCTGATCAGATTAAACCCCTGGAGTTTCTGATCAAATCTGTCAACATCCTCAAGATTTATGCTGGTCAGCGGAGGACTGAGATGCATTTTTGCTCGCTCACGATCCTGCCCCGCTTCGGTTGCTTTTTATCCATTCAAAGGAATGTCAGACAAATTCAATTACAGATCAATTTCTCCCAAGACGAATAACCTTTAAACTACGCTCGGTCTGAAGGAATACATTTGAAAGACCAGGCGGCTGTCCATTACATCTACTCATTCTGCTCTCACAACCTTTGGAGCGAATCTCAAAAGTGCCAGGTCGCGATCTGCCTTGTCGAAGGCCAGAGAAGTCTATGGCTCCGTGATGCTTGTTTTTAAAGAGGTCATTTTTTTAAAGCCCACAAAATTCAAGGGAAGCTACACTGCAAGAGTTCCTTGGATCTTGTTTTAGAGAGGGTGGCACCATTGAGGTTCACAGTGGCCTATCTGGGACTGAATTAAATTACAAAACTCCCCACCACCCGTCATGTGAATAACCACTGGTTTTCCTTTTATCCCAGAGAAGCTCCTTAATCCATTGATCTTGAGCAGCGTAATTTTAAATCTAATGTTTGAGGGATATAAGGACTGAAATAAATCTTGCCACTGACAATGTAGCCTTGGGATCCCTGTCACTTAATAAAAAAGGCATTATATCGGACACAGAGGCATTCGATTTATATATTAAAAGGGGAAAGCTATAACGTGATCTAAGTTCCTCATAAAAGCGGCATTCCAAAAGGGCATGAGCTAGTGAATCAATAGAGCCAGAAGGGTAAGGACGGGTCCTTTCTGGATATGGTATATTCAAAATTCTGCCTTGCATAACCATAGAGGGGATAGCGTTTAGTCTAGCTAAACAGAAGGATCTAGAAAGATGAGGGGACCACTGGTTTTAAGAGATGAACAATAGGAATGGGCAGATTTATGAAAGGGGGGCTGTCTTTCAATTGCTGCCTTGGTAAGGTAACCCTCTTGCTTAGCCGCAACCGATTATCTTGAATAGCTCCGACCGGCTCCTGCGCAACAGCCAAGTTTGCAACATGCTTTCCCAGGTACTTCAAACTTTGGAGATGCACCGCAACACATGTAGGAAAGATGCATGCAAAGACAGGTGCTAAGCCATCACCAGGGAGAAATGGGTTACCAGGTAACAAGATGCTCAAATACTCTTGGAAGGGGAGACAGAGCTCAATCCTTGGTCTAGGGTTGCCAGATCTGGGTCAGGAAATACCTGGAGATTTTTGGGATGAAGCCTGTGGAGGGTGGGGTTTGGGGAGGGACTTTGATGAGGTATAATGCCATAGTGTCCACCTTCCAAAGCTGCCATTTTCTCCAGGTGAACTAATTTCTGCCTCCTAGAGATCAGTTGTAATAGTGGGAGATCTCCAGCCGCTGCCTGGAGGTTGGCAACCCTACCTTGGTCCCATTGCCAACTCGAAGGTTGCCAAGCTCCAGCAGAGGCCTGTAGATCTCTTGGAATTACAACTGCTCTCCGGACAACAGAGATCAATTTCCCTGGCTGCTTTGCAGGATGGACTCTATGGCATTATTCTCTGTTGAGGTTCTTCCCCTCCCCGAACCCTGCCTTCCCCAGGCTTCACCCCCAAAATCTCCAGGAATATTCCAACCCGGAGTTGGTAGGGTTCCACCCTCCAGGTACTAGCTAGAGATCTCCTGCTATTACAACAGATCTCCAGCTGATAGAGATGAATCCACCTGGACAAAATGGCTGCTTTGGCAATTGGACTCTATGGCTTTGGAGTCCCTCCCCTCCCCAAACCCCGCCCTCCTCAGGCTCAACCCTAGACAACACTCTCTTTGATGGACCAATGATTGGATTCAAGTATATGGCAGCTTCCTGTGTTCAACTCCATTGTACATAGGGTTGCCGGGCCCCTCTTCACCACGGGCGGGAGATTTGGGGGGCGGAGCCTGAGGAGGGTGGGATTTGGGAAAGGGAAGGACTTCAATGCCATAGAGTCCAATTCTTCACCACGGGCGAGAGATTTTGGGGGCGGAGCCTGAGGAGGGTGGGATTTGGGGAGGGGAAGGACTTCAATGCCATAGAGTCCAATTCTTCACCACGGGCGGGAGATTTTGGGGGCGGAGCCTGAGGAGGGTGGGATTTGGGGAGGGGAAGGGCTTCAATGCCATAGAGTCCAATTCTTCACCACGGGCGGGAGATTTTGGGGGCGGAGCCTGAGGAGGGTGGGATTTGGGGAGGGGAAGGACTTCAATGCCGTAGAGTCCAATGACCAAAGCAGCCACTTTCTCCAGGGGAACTGATCTCTATTGGCTGGAGATCAGTTTTAATAGCAGCAGTTCTCCAGCTAGTACCTGGAGGTTGGCAACCCTAATTGTACAAGCTGCACCAATAACAATAAAAATAACTTTATGTTACTGTTAATACTCCGCATCTACGATAGGAAGTGAGCTACTATTAGGCCTATTTAATTCCTCCGGTCTGGTGCACTCTGAAAGCTTTCTTAATTACTCCTCATTTACCGAAGCACGTCTTTCTGTTTCGTTCCCTAATAATGGCACAAACTTTTAGCCCAAAGCCCGTCCGTCGGCTTCCTGGGCTTATAACGTTTCCAATTATCATTGGAAGAAGTGGCAAGGGGTGTCATTATTTTCCTCTTTGCAATCAGGCTTTCGCTCCTTTGTTTCAAAATACCGAAGGAAAACAAATCACAAACCGCCGCAAATCTTGATTTTAATTGACGTAGAAGAGACATATCGGGGTCGTGGGCGGGGGGGAGCGACAGACTTTGTATGCAAAGCACTGCGGGACACCGGAAACGTCTAGTCTCCCATGTGTCGTGCGCACAAATGGCGGATCTCATTTCATTGTCTCCCCCAAATCACAGCAGTGGTTGCGATAGTATTCTGAAGGGGAAGCTGGAACGCATTGCTAAGCTATACGTGTAGATAACGCGTGTGGTGTAGTTTCCAGGGTTATTGTTTGACACTTCAGATGGTGATGATAGGCCATGTGGAAGTGGAAACTCCTCTGAAACTTCCCGCATGCAGAAAACTAGCATATGAACACTGAGGTGCAAGTCTTCTACCTGCAAGGTATTTGGCTTACACACACACAATATGAGTATATAAACAAGCCAAACCCCATTTGTATTGTAAAACAGTACAGCCCAGGAGGTATGTAATATTTCTATCTATAGGCTTATACATTTTTGTCCTGCCTTTCCTTCAATAAGAAGATGATATACAGGGTTCACTCCTTATTTTGCCCTCACAACAACCTTGTGAGGCAAGTTAGCTGAAGAAATAGCAGCTCACCTAAGGTCACCTGCTGCGCTCCGAAGGCAGAGTGGGATTTGAAGTTTGGACTCCCAGGTCCAATGCTCTAACGTCTATACCACACCAAACTCTTGGAGACCATAGAGCTTCAGGGATGTTCCTAGAGTGCTGTGGGTTCTGTGATGTCACTTTTGGGTGCGTTCCTGGAGGGGATGTCACAGAATCTACCCTGTCACTTTCCCCACCCCTTGTTTCTCCCATTGTCCATCAGGAGAGTGCAGAGGAAGTAACATGGGGGTGGGAGGTTGACCATTGCAGGCAGGCAACTGGTAAGCCCAAATTTCACATCTAGGGTTGCCAGGTCCCTCTTCGCCACTGGTGGGAGGTTTTTGGGGCGGAGCCTGAGGAGGGCGGAGTTTGGGGAGCAGAGGGACTTCAATTGCCAAAGAGTCCAATGGCCAAAGCGGCCATTTTCTCCAGGTGAACTGATCTCTATCAGCTTGAGATCAGTTGTAATAGCAATCCTATTCACATTGAAGACTTCATTTAGGGTTTCCCTGGCCACTGGCAGGGGATGGGGGGTAGGGTTGCCTGCTCCAGGTTGGGAAACTCCTGGGGATTTGCGGGGTGGAGCCTGGGGGTGGAGAGGGACCTCAGTGGGGTACCACGCCACAGAGCCCACCCTACAAAGCATCCCTTTCCTCCAGGGGAACTGATCTCTGTAATCTGGAGATGATCTGTAATTCCAGGGGATCCCCAGGTCCCAACTGGAGGCCGGCATCCCTCCCTTCCCTCCAATTGTTTTCATTTTTTTAATTGTAAGCCAATCTGGCTCCCCATTTCCTTGGGCTGAAAAGCCGAATTAAAACACAATCCATGCCTTTTGCCGCTTCCCCCCCTGTCGCACGATGGTCTTTCAGCCTCCGTTCAACTATCAAGCAATCTGCTCCCCCCTTGACATACTCGCTGGTAGAGCAGCAGGCGTCGGATCATTTTCACCTTGAAGGAAAGGTCATTACGCTGGCAGCGCAATGTATCTACCATAATGGCTTTGGGTGAGGAACAAAGGAACCCCACTCGTTTTTCTATAGGCTGCTCTTTCCGCGGCGATGCCGAGGAGATGAAACGGAGAGAGAAATCGGAAATCCGCAATTAAGACTGTGTGTGATCTGTACGCTTGGGGGTGGGGGGGATGAATCAGAACCATTTTGTTTAAAATTAGGTTCCTTGGGGTTTTGTTAATGGTTTCGGGCCACATGGAGAAAAGTCTTATGGAAAGAGAGCGGGGAGTTCCAGAACACTAGGGATTTCGGAACTGTGAATAGTTCTTGGAAAACATACCAGAGTAGAGGTTCCCCTGGAGAAAATAGCTGCTTTGGAAGGTGGACTCTATGGCATTATACCCAGCTGTGGTCTATCCCCTCACCAAATCCCACCCTCCCCAGACTCCATCCCCCCAATCTCCAGGAATTCCCCAACCCAGAGCTGGCCACCCTCCCGCTGGTTACGAAGAGGGACCTGGCAACCGTATCCCGAATACACCATCATTCCCCTGCACAAAGGTATTTGAAAAAAACAAGTCTCTGTCTATCCTATCGACAGGAAAATTGCTAGCCATGCATCAAAAGGTATCCCTCCTGCCCAGGGCAGGGGAGGTATCAGAATTGTTAGCAAACCTCTGCTGCCACAGCTTGAAATACGGTTGCCAGGTCCCTCTTTGCCACTGGTGGGAGGTTTTTGGGGTGGAGCCTGAGGAGGGGAGGGTTTGGGGAGAGGAAGGACTTCAATGCCATAGAGTCCAATTGCCAAAGCGGTCATTTCCTCCAGGTGGACTGATCTCTACCGGCTGGAGATCAGTTGTAATAGCAGGAGATCTCCAGCTACTACCTGGAGGCTGGCAAGCCTAGCTCGAAAGCTGAAATTTGGAGACAGCAAACCGCAGTGTTCAAAGTCTTCACTTTAAAGCTCCTGGCTTGATATCTCATCGGCCCTCAAACTTCTTCATCAGATTCGTTTCACTACGTCGCCACTCTTCCGCTCGGAGAACAATCCAATGCCGCTCGCTCTCCGCCGAATCCACACCCATTAGAGGGCGATTTGATTTTCCGTTCCATCGGAAAAATCCGTATAAAAATATTTCAAGAGCTCTGTCGATATTAAAAAACACTCCAGCAGCACACGCAGGCAGCAATTTAGAGTTATTGCCATACTTCACAGAGTCAACCCCCTCCCGCCTTTCCGTTTATAAGCACTTTCTTTTGCAACTGTTTCCATCCAGGGCAATTTCACAATACGGGAGATAATCACATTTTATGGCCTGGAATTTAGAAGTCGTTACGATTCTTGCCGCGTAATTTCGGAATTATTAACCTTTCATAAATACTTAGTGGCGGAGGAAGGGATTTACCACCTCGGGACCCTCAACGGGCAGCCGAAGGCTTGTTAAGATATATTAAGTTACAACAGACGGAAGGGTTGACTTTGATTGACGGGTGGGGGAAGGAAAGACATACCAAGCGGGCTGTGGTCTACATCAAAGCTTCTTAAACTGTGGGTCGAAGCCCATTTGGGGTCACGGAACTGAATGTGGGGCTCGCGGACAGTGTTGGACTGGCCAGGGGGTCAGCTTGCCGAATGGCAAGTGGGCTCTGTGGGCCCTTGATGAAGTGGGGGCCCCCTTAACCATTAGACAACATGTTAAAAATGTTAATGATCTTTTAGTAGCTTGAAAATATAATAGAAGTTCCAATTCTATTACTGTAGGCAACTAAACTTTTAATTGTACCTTTTCCCCCACTTATGTATTTTTTTGAAAAAAAATATGTATTTCTTATAAACATTAAATGACAGCCTTATAGTTGTGTCTCCTGGCAACCAATATTGTTGGACCCAGTCCGCCACCGGCTGCGAAAAATTTGGCAACAGGAAAAGGTTTGTTTCAAATTGTTTTAAAATACGTTTCTTTATGATTAATTATCAGTAAATGTTTGATTTGTTTACCTATTTTATATACCTGTATACCCAGGTAAAAATTTCTTGGGCGAAAAGGGGTCGCAAGTGGAAAACGTTTAAGAAGCCCTGGACTACATTACCGCCTGGCACAAGGTCTGAAGCTAGGGTTGCCAGCTCTGAGTTGGGAAATACCTGGAGATTTGGGGGGGGGGAGGAGTTGGGGAGGGCAGGGTTTGGAGAGGGGAAGGACCTCAGTTGGGTATACTGCCATAGAGTCCGCCTTCCCAAGCATCCATTTACTCCAGGGTAGTGTTATCAACCTTCAGGTACTAGCTGGAAATCTCCTGCTATTACAACTGATCTCCAGTCGATAGAAGAAGAAGAGTTGTTTTTTATATGTCGACTTTCTCTACCACTTTAGGGAGACTCAAATCAGCTTACAATCACCTTCCCTTCCCCTCCCCACCACAGACACCCTGCGAGTTAGGTGAGGCTGAGAGAGCTGTGACTAGCCCAAGGTCACCCAGCTAGCTTTGTGTGTAGGAGTGGGGAAACCAAACCGGTCCACCAGATTAGCCTCCGCCGCTCATGTGGAGGAATGGGGGAATCAAACCGGGTTCTCCAGATCAGACTCCACCACTCCAAACGACCGCTCTTAACCACTACACCACGCTGGCGCCCAATAGAGATCACCTGGAGAAAATGGCCGCTTTGGCAATTGAACTCTATGGCGTTGGAGTCCCTCCCCAAACCCCGCCCTCCTCAAGCTCAGCCCCGAAAACCTCCCACCGGTGGCAAAGGGGGAACCTTGCAACCCTACTCCACGGAAATTGATCTGTTGCCGGGAGATTAGTTGTAATTGCAGGAGGTATCCAGGCCCCATCTGGAGGTGGGTAACCTTCCTTCTAAACCCAGAGAGGGCTCAGAACTGGGTCCTAGCCTCAGACTAGGAGCCTTCCTGTTCAATCTCAAGAATCCTGAGCTCCATACTTAATTTCACACACATTTTCTAGGGCAGTGGTTCCCAACCTTTTTTTGACCAGGGACCACTAGGACTTTTTAGTTCGGTGCAGGGACCCCAAGATTCAAAATAAAAATTCCGAGAATTTTAAAATAAACTTTAATCGTAACTGTTAGTTAAACATTAAACTTAGAATAATATTTGAATATATATATTTTTATAATAGAGAACTTTTAATTGAAAATATTAATTTATTATGGGTTTATAACTTTCTTTCGCGGACCTTAATTTAGTTCTCACGGACCCCTGGGGGTCCACAAACCCCTGGTTGGGAACCAGTGTTCTAGAGCTTCTGCCATCCATGGAAATGTTCTGACAGTTGCTAAAACAGCAAGCAGGGCTCCTCACGGTCCAAAAAAGGGATGCTAAATCCCTCTCCCCATGCTCATTTTATTCAATTTTCTTGCAACTGCTCCTCGGCAATTTGCCTTTCCGTCGCACAAATCTCTGTGTTTACCAGGAGAGGAACACGTGCCCCGGCGCTTCTGACTGATGGGCCTTCGATGCGGAAGCAAAAAGCCCGCAGTTGGAGGCAATCATCTGCCTCCATTTAATCCTATTGCGCGTGGAGAGGAGATATCCTTCACCTCCTTCCCAGTAAGCAAGCAGGCTGAGGCTTATCAAGGCTTCAGGCCTGCCGGCAAGGGGATTAAAGCCCTCATTCACATTAGCCAAAGATTCCAGCAAGTTGTGAGAGTGTAGGGAAGGAAACCATCGAGCGCCATTTGCTTTCCTGGCCCAGCCTGCCTCGGTTCTAGGGTTCCCAAGTCCCTCTTTGCCACCGGCGGGAGGCTTATGGGGCGGAGCGGTGGGGTTTGTGGAGGGGAGGGACTTCACCTTCCTCTCCCCACAACAGACACCTTGTGAGGTAGGTGGGACTGAGTTTGGAGAGAACTGTGACTAGCCCAAGGTCCCCCAGCAGGCTTCATGTGGAGGAGTGGGGAAACCAACCCAGTTCGCCGCTCCTGTGGAGGAGTGGGGAATCAAACCCGGTTCTCCAGATTAGAGTCCACCGCTCTTAACCACTACACCATGCTGGGGCAACCCAGGTTTTATTCACAGGTAGATCTTGGCTCTGTCACTCTCTCGGCCCGTCCTTCTCTGATACAACCCCACATGTACAAGGTCCATCTGGTAGATGCAGTTCCTTGGGTTAAGCCCAGAATCCTATCAGCAGCCAACAGAGCTCATAAAAGTCGGTGTTACACTCTCTTGGTGGCTAGCACGAGCAATCTACTATTTGTATTAGACTGCAGTTTTTCAGATGAAATTGTATTGCCCATATAAGTAACGTTAAAGCTTTTTAATGGGGCTTTGAATGGTTAGTTCTTGTTAATTGCATTTTACGTCGTGGGCCAGTTTGAGTGCTTTTCAAAGCAGCTAATGAACAAAAGACGTAGAGGCGATACGAACCAAGAGTAGTAATACTAATTTCCCCTTTGGTTGACATTCTAATGTGATATTCTAATGTTGCATTCACAGCTGGCACTCTGGAAAGTTGAGTACCTAGCCAGGGATGGTGGATGGCTGAAAGCGTCCACCAAGCCAATATTTGGCTAAGAACATAACAGAAGCCATGCTGGATCAAGCCAATGGCCCATCAAGCCCTGGATCCTGTGTCACACGCAGCAGCAAGAGGTCTTCAAAAGGCCTTTAAGCAGGTCACAGAGGCCAAAGATTCCCCCTATTATTGTCCACCCAGGACGGGCATTCAGAGGGTTACTGCATCTGAATATGGAGGTTCGATTTAGTCATAGTGGCTAATAACCATTCATCGATGTCCCTCCGTGTATCTAATCCTCCTTTACAGTTAGTTGCTGTCTATCACTATATCTGGTTGAGAAGATGATGAAGGAGGATGAGGAGGAGGTTTTTATATGCTTATTTTCTCTACCTTTTAAGGAGAATCAACCCGGCTTGCAATCTCCTTCTCTTTCTCTCCCCACAACAGACACCTTGTGAGGTAGGTGGGGCTGAGAGTTCAGAGAACTGTGACTAGCCCAAGATTCACCCAGCAGGCTTCATATGTAGAAGTGCGGAAACCAACCCGGTTCACCAGATTAGAGTCCACTGCTCATCTGGAGTGGGGCATTAAACCTGGTTCACCAGATCAGAGATTAGACTCTAGATTAGAGTCCACCGCTCTTAACCACTACACCACACTGGTGGGGGATGGAGATCTCCCAGGATTACAACTGATCTCCAGACAACAGAGGGCAGTTCCCCTGGAAAAAATGGCTGGTTTGGAAGGTAGACTCAATGGCATTACGCCCTTTGGAAGTGATTCAAACCTTGTGGGTCTCTTTTGTTTGTCCAGCCTCTAGCTCGGAGTGCCAGATTTCTTCCCCAAGAGCCCTGGAGCTGGCTTTGGCTGTAATCTGTCGCTGAGTACCAAGATCTAGAGATAAGTAGTTTTAAAAAATGGTTTATGGGACAGGAGGATACTTTTGTGGGTACCCACATTCAGTTTTAACACGGCACATAAATCTCATGCCAAACGGATCAGAAGCCTGTCCGGCAAATGAAGCTTAATTCCTTGGGCCCTTCCCCAAAGCCATAATTTCACACTACTTACAGCGAGTCTCTATGTAGTAATTCACAT